>NW_005871061.1:11785947-11789411 GCF_000147115.1 Myotis lucifugus
AGAGGGTGGAGCCCCAACCGCCCCCCATGGGCCCTGCTCTGTGTGTGACGGGGTAGAGCCATAACCTCCCCATCGGCCCTGCCCTGAGTGTGACAGGGTGCAACGCCCCAACCCCCTGATCGGCCCTGCTCTGTGTGTGACAGGGGGCGGTGCCCCAAGTCCCCTATCGGCCCTACTCTGTGAGTGATAGGGGGGAGCTCCTCAACCCCCTGATCAGCCCTGTTCTGTGCATGACAGGGGGGAGCTCCCCAACCCCTTGATGGGCCCTGCTCTGTGCGTGACAGGGGGGAGCTCCCCAACCCCCTGATCGACCCTGCTCTGTGCGTGACAGGGTTCGGAGCCCCAACTCCCCTGATGGGCCCTGCTCTGTGAGTGACAGGGGGCAGTGCCCCAACCCCCTGATTGGCCCTGCTCTGTGCGTGACAGGGGGTGGCACCACAATCTCCCCATCGACCCTGCCTTGAGTGTGACAGGGGGGCGGTGCCCCAACCCCCTAATCGGCCCTACCCTGAGCATGACTGAGAGTGGCATCGCAACCTCCCGATCCGCCCTGCTCTGTGCATGACAGGCGGTGGCGCCCCAACTCCCCAATCAGCCCTGCTCTGAGCCGGACCAGGGGCTGCACCTAGGGATTGGGCCTGCCCTCTGCCACCTGGGAGCGGGCCTAAGCCAGCAGGTCGTTATCTCCCGAGGGGTCCCAGACTGCGAGAGGGCACAGGCCAGGCTGGGGGACCCCCCCCCCCCGAGTACACAAATTTTTGTGCACCGGGCCTCTAGGATATATATATATATATATATATATATATATATATATATATATATCACTAGATCCTTTTGGACTGACATACTACTAGAGGGGAAGTACTAGTCTGTGAGTGTTGTATGAACAAATCCCATATTACCTCATCATAGTTAAAACTAGCTAGACTGACTAAACAATCTTCTCATTTCTTATTGAGAATTCCTAACGTAAAATTGAAAGTGGCGGTGGAGTAAGTGGATGCTGCATGGACATGCTCCCAGGACCAAACTGGAATTACAACTGAAATACAGAAAAAACTTCCGGAATAATCAAAAGAACACTTGCTAGAGAGAACCCTGATACCTGAGGACCAAAAGTGGAGATCACATAAAAACTGGCAGGAGGGGCGAAGACTTGAAAGGGCTGGCGTGTTCCCACAGATAGCAACTGAGGTTCCAGAGAGATATCTCAGCTGTTCAGGAGTTGCCACTGAGAACTTTCGGGTCTAATCCCCAAGCTGAGTACCCCCAGCAGAGAACACTAAAACTGAGAAGGGTTCCCACATAACATCTGGATGTGAAAAGCAGCAGAGTTTTTGTCTGCCAGGGAAAGAATGCTGGAAATTCAGCATCCTCTTAAAGGGCCAACACACAAAATTTCCTGTGGGGCCATACACATTGTGCTCCAGCAGAGGGAGGGCAGAGTGGACTGGAGCTGTGTGAGCAGAAGCCAGGATCAAGGGCTATGGGGTTAGAGCTCAGAAGGCAGACACCTTGGTATCCTGTGCTGAGTCATTCCCTCACATTGCCAAGGTAATCTTTCTCATGGAAACATTTGCTATACAGGTGACCTTGCCTCGGAGGCAAGACAGTTGATCCATCCTATTGGAAAACACTCTGTCCCATGGTGAAGAGTTGCTCAGGCCCATTAAGAGACTAAGAAAAACAATTAGCCTTTAGGCAGAAGCAATTGCCCCAACTTGTTGAAAACAAAACAAAACAAACAAATAAACAAACAAACAAAAAAAACTCTTGCCGCACCTGTGAACAATTGCCTGAGGGCAATTCAAGACAAAATTCTATCAGATTATAGACAGAGGATGTCTCTGGAGGCTTTGAATCTTTGCCTGATCTAAATAGTCAAAAAAAGTGTTTGACACTGTCCTGAACTAGAGATTGAGGCATAACAGATCTACCTAATACATAATCACAAACCCAAAAAGGCAGCCAAAATGAGGAGACAAGGAAACAACCTCAAAATAGAAGAACAAGATAATTCTCCAGAAGAAGAGATACATGAAATGGAGATAACAAATGTATCTGATACAGAGTTCAGAATTATGATGGCAAAGATGCTCAACAGCATGAAAAAAGATATAGTAACTATGAAAAAGAAAATAAAGAATGACATAGCACAAATAAAGAACGCATTGGAAGGACTACACAGCAGATTAGGCAAAGCTGAGGACTGAATCAATAAATTAGAAGATAGGGTTGAAAAAATCACTCAATCAGAGAACCAAAAGGAAAACAAAAATAAAAACAAAAAACAATTAAAAACAGAAGGGCAGCAAAAGGGAGCTATGGGACAACATGAAATGTAACAATATTTGAATACCAGTTGTATCAGAAGAGGCAGAAAGGGAAAAAGAGATAGAGAATGTGTTTGAAGAAATAATGGCAAAAATATTCCCTAACCTGGTAAAGGAAAAAGTCACACAAGCCCAGCAGGCACAGAGAAGTTCAAGCAAGAAGAACCCAAACAGGTCAACACCCAGACACATCATAAGTAAAATGCCAAATATTAAAGACAAAGAGAGAATCTTAAAGGCAGCAAGAGAAAAGCAAACTGTTACCTACAAAGGAGCTCCCTGATTTCTCATTAGAAATCCTTTAGGCTAGAAGGGAATGGCATGAAGTACTCAAGGTAATGGAAAGCAAGGATCTGAAACCAAGATTACTATATCCAGCAAGGCTAACATTCTAAATAGATGGTGAAATAAAGAGCTTCCCAGACAAAAAGAAAGGCTACAGGGGTTTATCATGACCAAGCCAGCATTGCAAGAAATGCTAAAGGGATTGCTGTAATGAGAAAAGAAATAGAGACTGTCTTTCCACTCTCCCTAAAAATTGATGGAAAAATATCCTTGAGTGAGGAGTAAAAATAGGTAGATAGATAGATAGATGATAGATAGATAGATAGATAGATAGATATCAATATAGGTAGATATAGATAGAAAGAATAGAAATAGAGAAACCTAGGCATACAGAATTAAAAGGGCAATAAGTAAGTTCCTATCAATCATAACCTTAAATGTAAATGGATTAAATGCTCCAATTAAATTACATAGGGCAGCTGAATGGATACAAAAATGCTGGGGTTCTTGTCCCAGCATCAAGAAGGGTTCAGGAATCTGGAGAAGGCTGTGTGTAGATTAAAGAGTCCAAAGTCGAAATATAATTTTGAAAGGCATTTGGGGGTCAGAGGAGCTTAGCTAACGGAGCTAAGATCCAAGATCTAAATTCTCAGATCTTAAGTCTAAGGCCCCTCGTCTCAGAATCCTATGCTTTTTATTAACACAATTTGTCCTGAGGCAAGGCAGAGATATATACACTTCAAAGGGTCAGGGTTTCAGTACAGAGTCCATTGTCAGAATGGGGGAATTAGCCTATGGCTGTTCATGTGTTTGGCCAGTAGGAAGCAATAACATGTAGATTAAGAT
>NW_005871061.1:11790795-11792315 GCF_000147115.1 Myotis lucifugus
CTGGTCCCTCAGCTCTGCTCAAGGCTACAAAGTTTCAATTATAGAAGATAAATAAATTCCAGATACCTTCTTCCAGCCTGCCATGGCCTTTGTTCAAGGAGGGGCTGGAAGCCTGGGTTGCAGAGGCAACCCAGCGGGACCTGGGCTCCATTCAAGGCTACAAAGTTTCAATTATAGAAGATAAATAAATCCCAGAAAAAAAGGAGAGGCTGAGATCTTGGGTCACCGGGGGGCGTGGCCCAGCCTGAAAACGGCCATTAGCCCCTCACCCAGGCTAACCAGGCACCCCAGCAGGACTACCGAACCCTGAAGGGGGTGTGGCCAGCCTGAAAATGGCCCTCAACCCCTCACCCAGGCTGGCCAGGCACCACAGAGAGACACCACCCTGATCCGGGACATCCTTCAGGGTAAACCAGCTGGCCCCCACCCATGCACCAGGCCTCTATCCACACTAATAAAAGAGAAACATGGTAATTGGCGTACGACCACTACCCTTCCCATTGGCTAATCAGCATATCCTTATGCAAATTAACTGTCAGCCAAGATGGCGGCCGGCAGCCAGGCAGCTGGAAGCGAACGTGAGGCTTGCTTGCTCCAGTGACTGCAGACTCCAACGTTCCCCGCCTGACTTGCCGGCCTCTGAGCTGGCAGTTTGAAACATTCTAACAAATATAGGCGGGGATCTCAGAGCTGGAGTTATACATTGTTTCGATTATAGAACCAAAACAAACCAGATACCTGCTCTCAGAGCTAGAGCCAGAGCTAAAGCAGGCCCAGAATAAAATAAAAAAAAGGAGCGGTTGGGAGCTTCAATCAACAACCGCCAGCCTGAAAGCAGCCCTCAGCCCCTCACCCAGACTGGCCAGGCACCCCAGTGGGGACCCCCACCCTGAAGGGTGTGTGACCAGCTGCAAAAAGCCATCATCCCCTCATCCAGGCTGGCCAGGCACCCCAGTGGGGACCCCCACACTGATCCAGGACACCCTTCAGGGCAAACCAGCCGGCCCCCAGGCCTCTATCCTACATAGTAAAAGGGTAATATGCCTCCCAGCACCAGGATTCAGCGGAGCTGCGAGGCCTCCTGGCACCGGATCAGTGTGACAGGGGGCAGCGCCCAAAGCCCCTGATCGCCCTGGGGCTCTGTGTGTGACAGGGTGTGGCGCCCCAACCCCCTCCCCCGCCACCACCACCACAGGCCCTGCTCTGTGTGTGACAGGGTGTGGCGCCTTAACCCCCCCACCCCCCGCCACCACCACCACAGGCCCTGCTCTGTGTGTGACAGGGTAGAGCCATAACCTCCCCATGGCCCTGCCCTGAGTGTGACAGTGGCGGCGCCCCAACCCCCTGATCAGCCCTGCTCTGTGGGTGATAGAGGGCGGTGCCCTAACTCCCCTATCGGCCCTACTCTGTGCGTGACGGGGGGAGCTCCCCAACCCCCTGATGGGCCCTGTTCTGTGCGTGACGGGGGGAGCTCCTCAACCACCTGATCAGCCCTGCTCTGTGCATGACAGGGGGGAGCT
>NW_005871061.1:11793489-11795329 GCF_000147115.1 Myotis lucifugus
TATCTTTTGCTTCTCTGAGCTTTGGTTTCCTTGTTTTAAACATTGGAAAGAAAATCTACACCTACAGATTTATTTTGAAGGTTCAATGAGACTCTATTACAGGGCCCTATATATCACAAAAAGTGCTTAAATCATAGTCTCAAAAACAAAGAGCCTTTCTTTATATGTCATGCTTACAGAAACAAGAAAACCCAGAGAATCCAAGAAATTTATAATAAACTCTTGTCTAGATCCAGTTTTCCCCCAAACCTTCCTTTTCCTTGCTGTTCCCTGAGTCAGGTGGTGACTCCATTCCAAGCAGTCACTTTTTCTCAGCACCTTCACCCTCACCCTCTTCCTGCCACCTCGTTCTGTCCCAACAACCAATAACCATTTACAATGTGGAAATAAACATCAATCAAGTGAGAAGAAGCAAAGGCTATGGCTTTAGCAAAGGGCGTCAGTCTCTATACTTGTTTTAGCAGAGATTTAGAAGCCAACAGGGGAGTGGGAAAGATGTATGATGGAGAAAGGGAGTGTTCAGGGTATCGGCATGTGCCCTCGTTGGAGGCTGTTGGCATGGGGCACCTGGAGGCAAGCTGGCTAGGAGAGGGGCTCACTAGGTAATTGGTTAGGAGAGCATATTTAGCTTCCTCTGATTGGTCATGAATCAGAACTAGGAACAAAAATTAAGAACATTGTCAGTGATTAACCAAGTCCTGGCCATTGGGGTTGTTCTTTGGCTTTCTAGATGTTGTTAGCGATCATGGCCTGACCCTGCAAGTCGGAGTTAGAAACAGCAGGCTAGCTTTCTGGGCCGGTTACTGAAGAGGGTGGGTTTGTTCCCTGGGCTGCCTGTTGCAGATGCATGTGATTTCTCAATGATACTTACCCTGCTGATAGCATCTAGAAGTTAATTTTAGTTCAAGCTGTTGCTACCAAAAAAGCCTAAGGAGGCAGGCTGTTGCGGGGCTCTCTGCTTTCTTTAGCCAGGCAGCCCCTTAACCTTCTCTTTCACAGAAACATGTGTCAGAGTAATCATTCATCCATTGCTCAGAGTCTGCTGGTCAGTCCCATCATAGCAGAGTACAAAATCAAAACCCAAAAATCAATGACTTTTTTATATACCAATAATGACTTCTCAGAAAGAGAAACTAGGCAAGCAGTCCCATTTACCATTGCAACAAAAAAATTAAAATACTTAGGAATAAATTTAACCAAGGAGGCAAAAGACCTATACAGTGGGGCCTTGGCTTACGAGTTTAATTCGTTCCGTGATGGAGCTCATAACTCAAATTACTCGTATGTCAATTCTTAAAGTGAATGAGTGAGACACGTGATGCTGGGCTGATGTTGTGGCATTCACTGTGACGTTCGCTGCGCCAACTAGCGGTGGGGTATCTGAAGCTGGCCCGTAACCCGAATTTTAGCTCCCAACTCAAAGCAAAAAATCGGCTGAGAGTTGGCTCATATCTCGAAAAACTCGTTAGTCGGGACACTCATAAGTCAAGGCCCCACTGTATTCAGAAAACTATAGGACATTGAAAATAGAGATAGAAAAAGATAAAAAAGTGGAAGAATATACCATTTCATGGATTGGTAGAATCAGCATCATTAAAATGTTCATACTACCCATGGCAATCTACAGATTCAATTCCATCCCTATTAAAATACCTATAACATATTTCACAGATCTAGAGACAAATACTTCAAAAAGTTATATGGGACCAAATAATACCCAGAATAGCCACAGCAATCTTGAGAAAGAAGAACGAAGTTGGAGAAACCAGATTTCAAGTTATACGGCAAAGCCACCATAGTCAAAACAGCCTGGTACTGGCACAAGAACAGTCATATAGAT
>NW_005871061.1:11795888-11801532 GCF_000147115.1 Myotis lucifugus
GATACATGTGATAAAGGGTTAATAGCCCAAATATATAAGCGAACTCATACAACTTAAACGGAGGACAAGTAATCTAATTTAAAAATGGCAAAGGACCTAAATAGACACTTCTCCAAAGGGAAATACAGAAGGCCAAGAGACATATGAAAAAATGCTCAAAGTCACTTATCATCAGAGAGATGCAAATTAAAATGACAATGAGGTATTACCTCACACCTGTCAGAATGGCTACTATCAAGAAATCAAAGATGACAAGTGTTGGTGAGGATGAGGAGAAAAGGGAACCTAGTACACTGCTGGTGGGAATGCAGACTGGTGCACCCATTATGGAAAACACTATGAAGTTTCCTCAAAAAATTGCATATGAAACTGCCATTTGACCCAGTGATCCCACTTCTAGGAATATATCCTAAGAAACCCGAAACACGAATCAGATAGAATGTATGCACCCCTATGTTCATAGCAGCACAATTTACAATACCTAAGATCTGGAAACAGCCCGAGTGCCCATCAGTCTATGAGTGGATAAAGAAACTGTGGTACATTTATACCATGGAATACTATGCAGCAATAAAAAAGAATATCTTACCCTTTGAGACAGCATGGAGGGACCTGGAGAGTATTATGCTAAGTGAAATAAGTCAGTCTGAGAAAGACAAGTATCACATGATCTCACTCATATGTGAAATCTAAGTAACAAAATAAACTGATGAACACAGTGGACCCAGAGACATAGAAGCATGGAACAGAGTGTGGAATCTCAGAGGGAAGATGGGGGAGGGTGGGTGGGTGGGAGGTAACCAACCAAGGACTTTGTATACATATATGCATGGCCCATGGTCACAGACAATGGGGCTGAAGGCCAAGAGTGAGGATTGGGGGAGGGCTGGAGGAGGTCAAGGGGGAGGGAGGGGACATATGTAATGCTTTCAACAATAAATAATTATTAAAAAAAAAACCTTCCATGTTGGTACAAAGTTTGCTGTGTATACTAGGACAAAATTTACCAGTCTGACAAGGTAATTCTTGGAGCTCTCCCACAACCTATGCTGGAAAATCTACCTGGTTATTTATACAATTTACCTGACTATGTGATAGTCAATAAACTATTTTTTTAGGTATAAAGTGAACCTATAGAAATCAATTTTTACCAGTAGCTATTTTCCAAAAGCTCTTTGTTTTCTGTTATTCTGAGAAAACTGTTTTAATTACAACCATTTCCATCTTCACACAGATTACATAATGCCTGCTATCATCTGAATGTGTTCACTTCAAATTCATATGTTGAAATGTTAACCTGAAAAAAATGATGGTTTTAGGATGTGGGATATTTGGGAGCTCCTTTGTTCATGAGTGTGGAGCCCCTGTGAGTGGCATTAATTTCTATAAAAGAGACCCCACAGAGATACCCCAACCCTTCCACCAAGATACAATGAAAGTGTGTGACTAGAGGAGGACACTCATCTGACCATGCTCACATCTCATCTCAGACTTCCAGCCTCCAGAACGGTGCAAGATACATTTGTGTTATTTATAAGCTATGCAGCTTGTAGTACTTTGTTACAGCAGACTGAATGGACTAAGTCACAGTGATCGGCAAACTCATTAGTCAACAGAGCCAAATATCAACAGCACTTCTTCAAAATAGACTCGCCCAGGCCGAAAACCAACTTCTGGACATGGGCCACGAAGTTTCAATCACACTGTATGTGCGCCGCACATGGTATTTTGTGGAAAAGCCACACTCAAGGGGCCAAAGAGTCTCATGTGGCTCGTGAACCGCAGTTTGCCGACCACGGGACTAAGACATTGCCTTAAAACATATTTGATCTACTTTAAACTTTTATTGTTACTTCCTTTAATTGGGAGAAACATTTTATTAATAGAAAGAGTTATTTGGGTGCTTTTTTATCCCCTAAAAAGTTCCTAATATAGTGTATCAGAAAAAAAATAGTAAAAATAAAATAATTTATATGAACTTCTTCCTTGTAGGACTTTTTGACTACTGTAAATGGAAAGAGTATTGATGCAAGAGACACCTGCTTTTTATGAGGCACTAATTAGATTTTCCTTTTGTGGGGACAGATGATGAATATTGAGATTTGTTGTTTTGAATAGTCTTTATATATTTCTTAAAAATATTCATAACATTCTCAAAAATAATTAAAAAATCTTTCACTGCATTGGAATTAAATTAAATACTACCTGAAACTAAACTAACATAAATTCTGACTGGTTTTGTAGAATAAAATACGCCTATGCCTTTCTCCAATCAAATATTCATGGTATTTCTCAGTTTCATAACTTTGTGTTAATATTTGGTAGTTTTTATTTTGCACTTAGTGTCTATAAAACATTGGGAGGTATTGATAAATGTTTTCCAATAGCAAATAAAATGATAATAGCCCACATACTTTAGTGCTCTGCTGCTGCTAAACAGCAGGTCAATTTACCAAAAGGTAATTTCCTCAATAACAATTGTCATGTTATTTTCCAATAGTGACTCATCTACTAATCTAATCATGATGTAGGAAAAATCAATTTTAGTATAGTTAGAGGAAGCTTATGTTTGATATCTTTCTGTGTTTTTTTTTAAGATTTGCCTGAAGAGAGTGACTACCTTTCTTTGATCATATTCCTTCCACATAATGTCTATTATCATGAATTTCTTTGACAGCTGAAGTTGAGTAAATGGTCTTTGTCTACACTCTTTATCTCCTCACTCCTCATTAACTCTCTGAAAATCTGATTTTGCTCTACCATTCCATACAAATTGCTTTCTCCAAGATCACCAATGACCTCTTTCTAGTCAAATTCAATGACTTCTACCCAAATCCTTTTTGACCTTTTTGTGTTATTGATACAATTGATTATCTTTTACTTAAAACTCTTCTTCACCCTTAGATACAATAACATATTACCTTATTTTCCCTGATTTCTTGCCATTTTTTTTCTTCTTGCTGCTTTTGCTTACAGTTGTTCATTAAACAAACATTTATTGAGCTCTAGACCCTTTTCAAGGTAAAGCTAGGTAAACATTTGGGAATACAAGATGGGTAGGCCTTTGATTTCAGAAAGGGGTGATGCCAGACAAAATAAAACAAAATAATTTTTACTAATGACCAGTACTATAAAAATAATAAATCTGAATGATACAGATAAAAGTGAAAATAAGTATGGAAGGGATCACAGGCATTGGAGGTGAGGGTAGTCTTCTTTTAGTTTTAGTTGCCCTATAACAACAATTTAAGAAGGTGATACTTCAATAGAAACCAAAACGTTTAAAAGAAACTAACAATTTCCAAATATGAGTGTGTGAGAATGTGCCAAGCATTGAAAATTGCAATGCCCAAGATGAGAATAACTTGACTTATGATAAATATTGAATGTCCATTTTGGCCAACTGAAGCAGGCAAATGGAAAAATAAGATAAGAGAGGGCGGTAGCATACCAATCATGGCTCTGTAGACTATTATAAGGACTGTGAATTTTTCTATAATGAAAATCATTAGAAGTTTATAGCCATGGAATTATATGATTTGACATAATATAATTCACATAGTAAAAGATCATTCTGGCTCTTTTGTAGAATTATAAGTTGTTAACAGCATCAAGAGTAGAAACAGAACAGTTAAGATACTGTAATAGTCTAGGAGAGAGATGATGATAACTTAAATGCACTAGTGATGGAAGGAGATGAATGAATTTTAGATATGTTTTGAAGGTAAAGTTGACAGGTATTGTTGATGGATTATATGTAGTGAAGTGGTGAAAACAATAAAATGATCAAGGATGACTCCTGAGCTTTTGGTTTGAGCAAATGGGAAGATGATAGTGCCACAGACTGAGATTTATTGACTTGAAGAGACTGCTAGAGAAACTCTTATGGGAGAAAAGAAAATTCAATTTTATATTTCTGATCTCCACAGGATCAATCTTTGGCTTTTTGTTCTTTTTTCTTCACATTCATCTGTTGAGACATTTCATTTTATGTCACAGCTTTTATGTTAACTATTCAAAAATTTAAATCATTTACTCTGATTTATACAAATTCTCTCATTTTATATCAAGCGTTCATTGTATAATTGTTTACATGAATGTGGCATTTAATTAATATTTAAATAAGTGGAAAAGAGAATAATAGAGTGAGTTGTTAGGCTATTGTTGAAATGATCAATGGTCACTTTAACATGTTCACTGTGATATTTAAATACTGTTTCATACAAAAATATATCAAAGAAAATGGAAGTGTTATACATTCTCTGATAAAGAAAACAGATTGCTTGTAAAACAGCCAAAAAACCTACAGGCTTTTTCTTCTGGAATTTCATCCAAGTATTGGTAGTATATGACATTTTAAATTTCATCAAATGTTCATTAGTTAACTAATACACCACCAGTTAACATACAAAGTCAAACAGTGTCATCTCTGATAACTATTAATTTCCTCTTTTTGTTTCCGTTCCCTTATCATAAAAACAGTTAATCTTATATGCTGTATCTTCGTCTTTTTAAAAAAATATTTTATTATTGATTTTAGAGAGAGGAAGAGAGAGGGAGAAAGGGATAGAAACATCAATGAGAGAAAATCATTGATCAGCTGCCTCCTACACGCCCCCTACTAGGGATTGAGCCCTCAACCTGGGCATGTGCCCTGACCAAGAATTGAACTGCAACCTCCTGATTCATAGGTCAACATTCAACCACTGAGCCACGCCAGCAGGGCTGTATCTCAGTCTTAAGACTCCTCTATTAGCATATGCTTTATTATAGTGTTGGTACGAACATTTTTAAACAAACAGTAATATAAACAAAAATATAAATAGTGAAATTATTAAAATAAAAGTGATAAAACTGTTATTATCTGTGACTATGTTCATCTACTTAAGAAAACCACTAAAATCAATAAGGAAATTATTAAAATAAGAACATTTACAAAGGTTGGTGGATACAAGATTAAGTTAACATCAACAGCATTTTACTTCCCAACCAATAACAAACTAGAAATATAAGATATTCACTTTGGCAATGACTATAAAGGATCCAAAATTATATATATGAAATGTATAACCTAAAGAATATATATATATATTGTGCTGACCAGTGTGATCAATCATTGGAGCACTGGCCTGAGCACCTAAGGGTCATGGGTTTGATTCCAGGTCAAGGGCACATACCTGGGATGTTCAGGAGGCAACAAGGCAATGTTTCTCTCTCACATTGATGCTTCTCTAGATCTCTCTCTTCCCCTTTCTCTCTCCCTCCCTACCACTCTCTCTGATAAAGCAATGGGAAAAAATATCCTCAGGTGAGGATTAACAAAAAAATAGGGAAGAAAGAATATATATAATCTTTTTTAAAATTTTAATTATTTATTGATTAAGGTATTACATATGTCTCCTTTTTTCCCCAGCCACTCCCACCCTCTCAGCACATGCTCTCACCCTCTTAATGTCTATGTCTATTTGTTACCCTTATATTCATGCATATAAGTCCTTTGATTGATCTCTTACCACCCCCCACCCTCCCCTGCCTTCTATATATAATCTTTATGGAGACAACTTGAAGAAGTGAGACACAGCTAGAACTCTCCCCTGGGGAATGAGATACTGTCAGCAGCCATTTTTAACATCTTGTTCTGAAG
>NW_005871061.1:11801683-11813073 GCF_000147115.1 Myotis lucifugus
CAGTACAAAAGTAGCAACTGCCCCACATAAGAATGCATCCAACCCAACACCCAGGAACACCTGGCTGTGTAGGCCAGAGGGGATTGCATTGCTGGACCCCACAGAACACTTCTTCAGGACTGGGAGACACAGCTGATCTCCCTTATACATACACTCAAACAGAAAATTAGGCAAATGAGGAGATAGAAATACTTTCCAAACAAAAAACCAACACAAAACTAAACAAAATGAACCTAAAGTAGTCCAAAAGAAGACACATTGTAACTAAAATGGAAAACAACAAAGATAAAGAATTTAAAAAGTAGCAAGAGAAAAATAAGTAATACAAGGGAACCCCCATAAGACTATCAGCTAGCTTTTCAGCAGCAACTTTGCAGGCCAAAAATAGGTGGCATAATATATTCAAAGTGCTTAAAGGAAAAAAACAAACAAACAACAAACAAAAAAAACCTGCAATCAAAAATAGTGTACTGGCAAAGTTTCATTCAGAGTTGCAAAGGAGATGAAAAATACCACTAAACCAGCTTTACAAGAAATGTTAAGGTGACTTCACTAAGTCATAAGAAAACACCATAACTACAAATATGAATAAAAAATATCACAGATGAAGGGAAACATTTAATAAAGTTACTAAATCAACTGCTTGTAATGCCAGTATAAGGTTAAAAGACAAAAAAATAGCAAAACTAACAAACTCAATATATATATATAATTAGTTAAGGAATACTCAAAATAAGAAGACATAAAACATGATTTTAAGAAAGATTCAATATGGCTACAGTGTAAGTGAATGCTACATACACCCCCTCCCAGCACCAAATGGATTTACAGCTAAATTACAGAGCAATCAACCTGAATGACCAACTGAAGGACAAATGAACAGGAGTATTATATACAAGAATTTATAGAAGAAGCTGCACAGAGACTGGTAATAAGGGCAGAGGCATGGAGAGGGCTGGCTCCTGCACCAAGGTGCAGCACTGAGTAGCTGGAGGGATATCTCAGCTGCAAAAGTACCCCCTGAGGAGACTGGGGATTCAGCACCATGCTGGGACCCACAACCCAAATCATTAGAGCTAGGAAGAGGAGCCTGCATGGAATCTCTCAGTGAAAATCAGTGGAATTTTGTCCACTGGGATGAAGAGGGAGCATGCTAGAGTCCCAGGTTCTCTCCTAAAGAGCCAACACACTGGCATGTTCTTGGGTATTCAT
This sequence comes from Myotis lucifugus, assembly GCF_000147115.1. Lineage (NCBI taxonomy): Eukaryota > Metazoa > Chordata > Mammalia > Chiroptera > Vespertilionidae > Myotis > Myotis lucifugus. The sequence continues at coordinate 11,802,896 of NW_005871061.1, forward strand.
CCAGAGATTTGGTAGAGAGAGGGCAACTCAGGGAATATAGGAGTCAAAAAGATAATATCTCAGTGGAGTGGCTCCAGAGAGAGATCTGGAGAGTCAGCTACTGAGATCCTGGTCCTGAATGAACATCCCATATCACTCTCAGGCACCATCTCCCAGTGCAGGGTATGCCTACTCTTACAGCACCAGCTGTGGGAGTGCACTACACTAACCCAGTCCTCCATATACTGGCCACACCACCTTGTCAAGCTCGAGTCCCGCAGAAAGGACTGTTGGCTGTACCAAAAAGGGACCTGTGGTGCACTATTTTTTTTGAAGAAACTATAGGAAGACACTCAGACAGTTATTGAACTATGTGTCTTCTGAAAGGTATCCAATCTTTCCCACATCCTATGGGTTCAGCAGGTACCACCCCCAACAGAAGAGTCCCTTGGTCAGTTTTCCCAAGTCCTTCTGACCCTGTTCTTCTGTGCTCAGTTCTGTGGAAGGAAGGAAATGCCCCTCAGACATACAAATGGCCAATGGGTATATTAAAGTAATTCTAATATCACTAATCATTAGAGAAATGAAAATCAAAGCCACAATGAGTTATCAACTCATACTTTTTAGGAGGGCAATTTTTACAAAGAGAAGAGATAATAAGTGTTGATGAGGCTGTGAGAAAAGTGAATACTCTTGCACTAGTGGTGGGAATGTAAATTGGTGCAGTCACTATATAGAACAAAATGAAGGTTCTTAAAATTTTTTAAATAGAACTATGACATAATCCAATAATCCCACTTACAAGCACATAGCCAAAGGAAAAATAAAACAGGAATTTGAAGAGATATCTACAGTGGGGCCTTGACTTATGAGTGTCCCGACTAACGAGTTTTTTGAGATAAGAGCCATCTCTCAGCCAATTTTTTGCTTTGAGTTGCGAGCTAAAATTCAGGTTATGATCCAGCTTCAGATACCCCACTGCTAGTTGGCACAGTGAACGTCACAGTGAATGCCACAACATCAGCCCAGCATCACGTGTCTCATTCGTTCACTTTAAGATTTGACATATGAGTAATTTGAGTTACGAGCTCCGTCACGGAACGAATTAAACTCGTAAGTCAAGGCCCCACTGTACATTCTAATGTCTATTGACGCATTATTCAGAATAGGCATTATTCAGAATATGGAAACTAGGTAAATGTCATTGATAAATGAATGGAAAAAGAAAATGTGGAATATATATATATATATATGATATTATCTATACTAATAATAGAGGAATATTCAAATTTGCCAGGATGCCATCGTGTAACAACCGTTCAGCAGGCGGCATGTGCAGCAGGAGTGGGTGGGCAGGGACTGCCATCACCAGGAGGGCCTCTGTGCAGCCCAGCCCAAGGGTGGCCTCCACCTGGGGCAGCCCCCAGCAAAGGCCACCCCTAGCGGAGGTGCGCATAGGCCTGCCCAGCACTAATGTGATGCTTCCTGCATGTGCCCCTAGCCTGGGATGTGGCATTGCCTGCATGTGTCCCTGGCCTTTAGGGGGATCAGGCCAGGAGGGGAGAGCAGATAGGCAGTTAGGGGAATCAGACCAGTAGGGGAGCGCAGATAAGTAGATCAGGCTGGCAGAGGGGAGTGCAGTTATGGGGATCAGGCCAGCAGGGGAGCAGTTAGGGGCATCAAGCAGGTAGACAGGTGAGCAGTTAGGAGCAAGTGGTTCTAGATTGTGAGAGGGATCCCAGATTAGAGAGGGTGCAGGCCGGGCTGAGGGACCCCTTGCCCCTGTGCATGAATTTTGTGCACTGGGCCTCTAGTTCAGTCATAAAAAGTAATGGAGTCTTGCCATGTGTGACAACCAAAAAGGATAATCTGGACAGTATAATGCTAAGTGAAATAAGCCATATAGAGAAAGAGAGGCACCGTAATATATCACTTATATGTGGAATCTAAATAAACATGATAGCTAATTAATAGAAACAGAGAATATGATGTGATTGATGGCCTGGGGGGGAAAATGAGGAAATGTATATCAAAGGAAACAAATGTTCAGTTATAAGAATAATTTCTGAGGATCTAATATGCAGCATGGTGACTAGAGTTATTAATTTGGTATTGTATACTTGAATATTGCTGAGATTAGATCTTAAGCCATATCACCACAAAAAAAGTTAACTATATGAAGTGATTAATGTATTCATTATCTTGAACTTGGTACTCATTCTATAGTGTATATGTATATCAAATTATTACATGTACACTTTACATATACACTATTATGGTCATTAATTATTCTTCAATAGATTTATGGAATAAAAGAAAGCAATACCAAACATTAAAAAAATGTGTATGTAGAACTTCATCAAACAAAAACTTCCACTTATCAAATAGTACCATTTAAAAAATAAATAGGCACTTGGGCTGTTTCCAGATCTTAGCTATTGTAAATTGTGCTGCTATGAACATAGGGGTGCAGACATTCTTTCTGATTTGTGTTTCGGGTTTCTTAGGATATATTCCTAGAAGATATGTGGTACATTTATACCATGGAATACTACACAGCAGTAAAAAAATAAGGATCTCTTACCCTTTAAGACAGCATGAAGGGACCTGGAGAGTACTATGCTAAGCAAAATAAGCCAGTCAGAGAAACACAAGAATCACATAATCTCACTCAAATGTGGGATCTAATGAACAAAATAGATCCAGAGACATAGAAGCATGGAACAGACTGCCAAATCTCAGAGGAAAGGCAGGGGTGGGTGGTTGGGTGGGAAGAGACTAATCAAAGAACTTGTATGCCTATATGCATAATCCAGGGACACAGACAATAGTGGGGTGAAGGTTTGGGGTCGGGGCAAGGGCAGGCTAAAAGGGGTTAATGGGGGGGAAAGGGGTCATATCTAATACTTTCAACAATAAAGATTTTTAAAAAATGAGTAAGGATACCCATAACTGCTATAAGCAATCTTTACAATATATTTGTAAAGGTTTTATATCAAGAATACACGACTGTCCCATTAACTGAATAATAAACAGACGTAACAATGTCAAAAAGATTTGAAAGCACAATTAACAAAGAAGGATTATAAATAGCCAATAATTAAATGAAAAAGTGATTAACATTATTAATCAGAGAACTGCAAAATAAAACATAGATATACTGTCCGGCAATGGTGGCTTAGTGGTTGGGCATCATCATATGAACCAGGAGGTCATGGATGGATTCCAGGTCAGGACACTTGCCTGGGTTGTGGGTTTGATCTCCAGTTGAGGGCATGTAGGAGGCAGCTGATAAATGATTCTCTCTCATCATTAATAATTCTCTCTCTCTCTCTCTCTCTCTCTCTCTCTCCCTCTCCCTTTCTCTCTGAAATCAATAAAAATATATATATTTTTAAAAAACAGAGATATACAATTTCTCATTTACTTGACTGGCTAAATTAAAAGGATTCACAAATCCAAATGTTAGTGATGACGTGGAGGAACCAAAGTTCTTATATACTGCTGATGGGATTTTGAAATGTTACAACTACTGAAAAAACTAACAAACAAACAAAAACACCTCATTGCCACATTGGAAGTTTCTAATAAAATTAACAACATATTTTTCCTGTGATACAGAAATTAGCTGTCCTAAGAATATACCCAAGTATCATGCATAAAGATACCTACTAAAAGACTTGTACATGATGTTTACAGCAGCTTTATTCTTAATAGCTAAGCCTAGAAACAAACCAAATATCCTTCAGCATAAAATGGACAAACAAATTATGGTTTGTTTTTACAGTAGACTAATACTATCCTATCTAATAAAAGAGTAATATGCAAATTAACCATCACTCCACGACAAAGAGGGCGGCGCCCATAGCTGCTGGGCAGGACGCTGGTGGCATCACCCCGGCAACGTGAGCCCAGCAGGCAAGCGGGGCACAGGCAACACCCAGCAGGGCCTGCTGGGCGGTGGCAGTGGCGACCCGCAGCCAGGCAAGCGGGGCCCGCAGGCAGCACCCAGCAGGGCCTGCTTGCCCATCCCCATGTTGTGGAGCAGACAGGCCACATAGAGAGCAGAGAACCATGGGGAGTGGGCCCAAGCCATCAGTAGCACATCCCCTGAGGGCTCCCGAATTGGAAAAGGTGCCGGTCAGGCTGAGGGACCTCCCTGCCTGCCCCCCCTCCCATACACAAATTTCATGCACTGGGCCTCTAGTACAATAATAATGAACTACTTATACATGCAGCAACATGAGTGAACCTGAAAAATACCGTATTCAATAAAAAATGCTAGACACAAAATTGTACATAATCTATTATTCTGTTTATATAAAATATCAAATATTTTAATAAAAATCAAAACAATGGTTTCCTAGGGAAGGTGTTTGGAGATTTACTGGGAAATACCATGCACAGAGAGCTTTCTGGAGTGATGAAAAAGCTCTGTATCTTAATATATTAGGATTCTGGACTACAGGACTATATGTCTTTATTAAACTCATTGAACTATACACTTATGATCTTTGAATATCACTATATTCAAATTTATGGAATAATATATAAATATAAATGTAATGTTATATGTAAAAAGTATAAAAATGCATTTTCTTGTTTATTATAGCAAAAAGAAACTTACAATTCCACTCATGGGTTATTTTTCATATTCTGGACAGATATTACTCAAGATAAGCACTCCTAAATTTAAGCACAATACATTTATGTTAATTGATCTCTCCAAAATTGGACATTTATATGTGTTCAGAGCAATTTTTTTCATTTCAATTAATTCAATTCTCAAAATCCAATTCCCAGCACATTATTGAAACCAAACATTTAACATGGATTCTCAACCTGGATTGCTGCAAATTCTGCCAAAATATGTCTGCTGTTTACTCAGGCTTCAGGAGTCCCATGAATAAAATAAATTCATTTTACAGTCTCATAACCCCATCAAAGACGCTCAAGTTTGTTGCAGACAACAAATTCTCAGTAGGGTTACTCATTTTATACAACCACTAGCCATATAAATGTGGCTCTAGCATGACACATGAATTAATTTTTTAAATCTCATTGGAAGCATAATTGTATGTAGATGCATTTGAAACCATGTGGCATTTCCTGGCACATATTTTTCATACATGGCCATTGGAGATTTGCTTACACCTGTTAGTTATTAAAAGTCCTGTGAGTTTATTTTTGTGCCTCATAGACATGGAGATACTATAAAAAGTTTTCTTCACAACATGATGGGGTTATGTCCCAATAAATCTTTTGTAAGTTGAAACTATTGTGAGTTGAAAATTCATTTAATACACCTAATCTACTGAACATCCACAGCTTGGCCTAGGGTACTTAAACATGCTCAGAACACAGTATCCAAAAATTCTAGCAACACAGTGCACTGTAGAATACCAGTTTTTTACCCTTATAGTCGTGTGCTGACAAGGAGCTGTGGCTCACTGCCACTGCCCAATGTTGTGAGGTAGTATTGTACTGCATCTTACTAGCCCAGAAAAATTTCAGAATTCAAAGTACAGTTTCTACTGAATGGATACCACTTTCATACCAGTGTAAAATAAAAAAAAATCATAAGTTGAACAAATGTAAGTCAGGGACCATCTCTATAGGCTTTTCAAGGCAAACTTTGACCCTATGTTCCTATAAAAGTATTTTTGTTACCTTCTTATATGAATACCCAATAACATTTTGAATTATAATATTGAATACCATCAGTTTTTAACATCTTTCTGTGAATATATGTGAGAAACCATTATTTTTTATATGAATTTGTGCATTTTTATAGGTATTGACTATTATTTCATTGATTAGAGCCCACTTAAGTTGTTTGCCATTGAAGTTACAGACCAAAGACTTTAGCAAAGGTGACTGCGCTATTTCTATAATTTTTTGCTCATTAATCATCAAATTATATGTCCTTAAATTATCACATTAAGGAAGAAGCATTTACATCCTTCAATAGGGTGCTTTCAAAGTTTTGACAAAATGATAGCAATGAATTATTCTTCTTTCTAAGCTTGTGAACAACCCCCACCCACCAATCTTTAAAGTTATTTCTACAAACAGGCTGACTAGAAGTTTTTCGGAAAACCTCCAACTCATTAAGAAATTTGAGATTCAAATATTAGTACTAAGCACCTCACAGCAAAAAAATCCTTAAAACTCCTTGTCAGGGATATAAACTTCAACTAAAAGGTTTTATAATACATTAAGTTCCTAGTTCTAATTCATTTAATTATCCCAATTTAAAGTCTAGTAACCTCATATAATTCTCTCTCTCTACTTTATAAAAATGAGAAATTCCAGATAAGATTTCATTCATAGAGAATTTTATCAGCCACATGAATGACTGCCAGAATATTACAAAATTTAATAATTCACACAGACTTCCTTCCGTGTATAGTTAGTTGGAACCAATGTCACATGTCCCTAGACATGTATATTCCTGAACATTAGAAATATCTGTTTTTACATCAGTTGGACAAAATTTTGAGTAAGACTTTATTAGTTTACTATTGTTATTATAACAAATGACCACAAACCTAGTGGCTTAATACAGCACTAATTTATTATCTTACAACTAGAGGCCCGGTGCACGAAATTCATGCACGAGGTGAGGGGGGAAGATGGGGAGGTCCCTCAGCCCGACCTGCTAACTTCTCCAATTTGGAAGCCCTCAGGGGATGTGTACTGATGGCTTGGGCCCACTCCCCATGGTTCTCTGCTCTCTGCGGGGCCTGCCAGCTCCACACCATGGGGATACTGATGGCTTGGGCCCACTCCCCATGGTTCTCTGCTCTCTGCGGGGCCTGCCAGCTCCACACCATGGGGATGGGCAAGCAGGCCCTGCTGGGTGCTGCCTGTGGGCCCCGCTTGCCTGCCAGTGGGTCACCACCACCACTGCCCAGCAGGCCCTGCTGGGTGCTGCCTGTGGGCCCCATTGCCTGCTCCCCGGTCACCGTGGCGACCGCCCAGAAGGCCCTGCTAGGTGCTGCCTGCAGGCCTCGCTTGCCTGCTGGGCTTACATTGCCAGAGTGATGCCGCCAGTGTCCTGCCCAGCCGCTATGGGCGCCGCCATCTTTGTTGTGGAGTGATGGTTAATTTGCATATTACTCTTTTATTAGATAGGATGCTGGAGGTCAGAAGCCCAAACTTAGTCTCACTGTGCTAAAGTCAAGGTGTTAGGAAGGCTCATTCCTTCTGGACATTCTAGAAGAGAATCAGTTTCTTTGCCTTTGCCAATTTCAGGCTTTGTTGCTGGCTGCTTCTGCTGTCTTCAAATCCAACAGTGCAGCATGATTCAATTTCCTTTTTTCTCTATGTGACTATCTCTGTCTCCTTCTTTCTGTGTGTCTCTGCTTTCTTTGTCATATCACCTTCTCTGTTTTTTATCTTTCTGCCTTTCTCTCATGAGGACCCTTGTGATCACATTTGGGCCTGTCCAGATAATCCAGGATAATCTACTCATCTCAAGATTCTTAACTAGATCATATGTATTAAGTCCCTTTTTCCATAGAAACTAATATCTACATAGGTTTTAAGAATTAGGATGTAGACATCTTTAGAGACCCATTATTCAGTCTACCATGACTTGTTTACCATCTATGCCCATGCACACCATAGACATTTCCAAGTCTTAATTTTCACTTCACTGATCCCTTACAAGTATTTTTCTAGCTCCATATATTTATAAGGAAATAGGTACAAAATATGCAAATATATATATATATATATATATATATATATATATATACACACACACACACACACACACACACACACACACACACTGAGTGGCCAGATTATTATTATTATTTTTTTATTGCTAAAAGTATTACAAAGGGTATTACATATGTGTCCTTCCCCCCCCCCGCCCTTGACAATCCCCTGGCCTCCCTTACCCCCCAGTGTCTTATGTCCATTAGTTATGCTTATATGCATGCATACAAGTCCTTCGGTTGATCTCTTACCCGCCTCCCTCCTGCCCCCCAACCCTCCCTGGCCTTCCCGCTGCAGTTTGACAATCAGTTTGAGGCAGCTCTGCCTCTGTATCTATTATTGTTCAAAAGTTTGTAATGGTCTTTATTATCCATGAATGAGTGAGATCATGTGGTATTTTTCCTTCATTGACTGGCTTATTTCACTTAGCATAATGCTCTCCAGTTCCATCCATGCTGTTGCAAATGGTAAGAGTTCCTTCTTTTTTACAGCAGCATAGTATTCCATCGTGTAGATGTACCACAGTTTTCTAATCCATTCATCTACTGATGGGCACTTAGGCTGTTTCCAGATCTTAGCTATGGTGAATTGTGCTGCTATGAGCATAGGGGTGCACATATCCTTTCTGATTGGTGTTTCTGGTTTCTTGGGATATATTCCTAGAAGTGGGATCACAGGGTCAAATGGGAGTTCCATTTCCAGCTTTTTGAGGAAACTCCCTACTGTCTTCCATAGTGGCTGCACCAGTCTGCATTCCCACCAGCAGTGCACAAGTGTTCCTTTTTCTCCACATCCTCTCCAGCACTTGTCGTTTGTTGATTTGTTGATGATAGCCAGTCTGACAGGTGTGAGATGGTACCTCATTGTTTTGATTTGCATCTCTCGGATGATTAGTGACTTTGAGCATGTTTTCATATGTCTCTTGGCTTTCTGAATGTCCTCTTTTGAAAGGTGTCTATTTAGATCCTTTGCCCATTTTTTGATTGGATTGTTTATCTTCTTTTTGTTAAGTTGTATGAGTTCCCTATAAATGTTGGAGATTAGGCCCTTATCAGATATGACGTTGGCAAATATGTTTTCCCACGCAGTGGGTTTTCTTGTTGTTTTGTTGATGGTTTCTTTTGCTGAGCAGAAGCTTTTTATTTTGATGTAGTCCTATTTGTTCATTTTCTCTTTAGTTTCAACTGCCCTAGGAGCTATATCAGTGAAGAAATTGCTTCGGCATATGTCTGAGATTTTGTTGCCTTTGTATTCTTCTAGAATTTTTATGGTTTCCTGTCGTACATTTAAGTCCTTTATCCATTTTGAGTTTATTCTTGTGTATGGTGTAAGTTGGTGGTCTAGTTTCATTTTCTTGCATATATCTGTCCAATTTTCCCAACACCATTTATTGAAGAGACTATCTTGGCTCCATTGTATGTTCTTGCCTCCTTTGTCAAATATTAATTGAGCATATTGGTTCGGGCTAATTTCTGGACTCTCTATTCTATTCCATTGATCTATATGTCTGTTCTTGTGCCAGTACCAGGCAGTTTTGAGAACAGTGGCTTTGTAATACAGCTTGATATCTGGCATTGAGATCCCACCTACTTTGTTCTTTCTCAGGATCGCTGCAGCTATTCGGGGTCTTTTTTTATTCCAGGTGAATTTTTGGAGATTTTGTTCTAGATCTTTGAAGTAGGGAGTGGCCAGATTATTATGACCACCTGACGCTTGTAGGCAAATTAGCCTTACACTGCATTGTATGGGATATGGAAGCCGAAGGCCTGTTTGAACATCTTTGCTGTCTGCAGTTACCAAGATAAAATGTCTCCAATTCACACAGGAGCACAAGGATTGGAGAGTCGAGCATTGGAAAAAAGTCATGTGGTCCAATGAATCACGTTTCCAATTGCATCATGCAGATGGCAGAGTGAGAATTTGGTGGAAACAGCATGAAAGCATTCACCCCACATGCATGAGTACAACTCTTCAAGCTGGTGGGGGCAGTGTTATGATTTGGGGCATGTTTTCCTGGCATGATTTGGGCCCTTTAATTCGTGTGGAACAACGTCTGAATAGCACAACATACCTAAGTATCATTGCTGATCAAGTTCATCCTATCATGTTGATGGCATATCCCAATGGAGATGGCTTCTTCCAACAAGACAATGTGCCATGCCACGGTGCTCATATTGTGCAGGAGTGCTTTCAAAAACATGAGGGAGACTTTACCTTGTTTAGGTGGCCCCCACAATCACCAGATCTCAATCTAATTGAGCATTTGTGGGATGAAGTTAAAAGAGCCATCAGGCAGCTGGTTCCACAACCATTAAATCTCACAGGACTGGACAGTGCTGTTCATCAGTCATGGTGTCAGATTCCTCGCATCACCTTTCAGCATCTCGTGGAATCAATGCCAAGAAGAATTGCTGCAGTATTGAAGGCAAAAGTTGGCCCAACTAAGTACTCATGGGGTGGTCATAATTATC
>NW_005871061.1:11813173-11828232 GCF_000147115.1 Myotis lucifugus
TCAAAGGCTGTTAAATCACGTTGTTTACCCATATCTTCAGAATAAAATCACTTCTACTGTAGTGGTAAACAACCTGCTTCCCTATTTATAATGGGCTGGCCCTCTAGCAACTTCAGCTTGAAATTATAGCTAATTGTCTACAAACGTCAGGTGGTTGTAATAATCTGGCCACTCAGTGTATATGGGTCATATTTTCATATCAATTCATCTATCCTATGTCTTTTGATTGGAGCATTTAATCCATTTAAGTTTAAGGTTATTATTGATAGGTACTTGTTTGTTGCAATTTTTATTCTTTATGCCTGTATTCTTCTCTTTCACTCTATTTCTTATTCTTACATCAGTCCCTTTTTCACTTCTTGCTGTACTTGTTTGGTGGTAATAAATTTTTATTAGCCTTTTTTTGTCTGCAAATCTCTTTATTTCACCTTCAATTTTGAATTTAGCCTTGCTGGATAGAGTAGTCTTGGGTTTAATCCTTTAGTTTTCATTACTTTGTTTATATCATACCATTTTCTGGGGGCCTGAAGTGTTTCTAGTAATAAATCATCTGACAATCTAATGGGAGCTCCCATGTAGGTAATGTTCTGTCTGTCTCTTGTAGCCTTCAAGATTCTTTCTTTGTTTTTAATGTTTGCCATTTTAATTATTATGTGCCTAAGTTTGCATCTTTTGGAGTTCATCTTAACTAAGATTTTGTGTTTCCCAATTTTGAGTGCCTTTTTCCTTAACCAGGTTAGGTAAATTTTCTTCCAATATTTCTTCAAACAGGTTATCTATTCCTTGCTTGGATTCTTCTCTTCCTGGTACCCCTATGATGCAAATGTTAAGTTTTATTGTTGTCACAAAGCTCCCTTAAAATCTTCTCCTGCTTTATATATATATTTTCCATTTGCTGCTCTGAGTGGGTGTTTTTTTTTCTACCTTGTCTTCTAATTCACTGATTCAGTCCTCAGCTTCTTCCAGTCTACTGTTGAAACCCTCTAGGGTGTTCTTTATTTCAGTTATGTCATTCTTCATTTCAAATAGATTCTTATTCATTGTTTCAATCTCTCTTTTCATGCTGGAGTAGCCTTCATTAAGTTCCTTATAATTCTCATTAAGTTCCTTATAATTTTAATTAAGCTGTTTGTAGTTCTCATGGAATTGTTTGAGCATCCTTATTACCATTACTCCGAATTCTTTATCTGACAAATCACTTGCCTTCATTTCATTTATTCCCTCTTATCCTGATTACCCCTTTTCTTTTATTTGGGGTTGTTTCTTTGTCTCCCCATTTTTGCTATCCCTTTGTATTTGTTTTTATGTATTAGATCAAACTGCTATGCCTACCAGACTATGCCTACCAGACTTTGTGGGGTGGTCTTATGTAGTAGGTGTTTTGTGGGACCCAGTGATGCATTCTCTTATATATCCTGAGCTGAGTATTCTAGGAAAGTCTCTTGCTTGAGTTATTTAGGTTCTCGTGTTGTAGTTAATTTTTGAATGTTATTGTCCCATTCATGGATGGAATCTCCACTCAGGCTGTCTGACTATGTGGCTTACCCGAATCATGTCATGCGAGCTGTTGCGGAGGTGCTGACAGAACAGAACAAAATACAATACAACAAAATACAAAACAAAATAAGTAAAACTAAAATATACACAAGACCCCTTCAACAACAACAAAAACTACCAACAGAGAATTAGGAAAAGAGAAAAGAGAGCAAGAATGATAGAAGAATAGAAAGAAAAAATATGAAGAGCAAAATAAGAAAACAACCCACCAAACAAACAAGCAAAAAATTTCTCCACACAAACAAAAATCAAAGCAAAAAATAAAATGAAAAAGAGGGGGGAGATGGCGATAAAAAGGAATATATAGGTGCAGATCTGAAAGAAAGTAAGAATAAAAAATTAGGGAAACAATGGAAGGAAAATGGTTTAAAATAAAGAAGGAAGAAAATAAATGCAAATATATATATTTGAAAAGGAAAATAGAGTAGAAAGCAGATAGACCCAAAATAAGAAAAGAGAAAAAGATGAGATAGCAAGGGAAAAGGAAAAGAGAGTAAGAGAGAAAAACAAAACAACAACAACAACAAAACGTTTGAGTATGTAAAGGAAAGAGGGAAATTAGATATATGAATGAAATAATAGAATAGAGTAATAACAAATCAATAAAGCAGATAGATAAAGAAGATAAATTTAAAAAGGAAATGTCTGGCCAGCACTGCTCAGTGAGTGTTGACCTCTGAACCAGGAGGTCATGGTTCTATTCTGAGTCGTGGTGCATGCCAGGGTTGCAGGCTTGATCGCTGGTGTGGAGCATGCAGGAGACAGATGATCAATGATTCTCTCTCCTCATTGATGTTTCTATCTCTCTTTCCCTCTCCCTTGCTCCCTGAAATCAATAAAAAAATATTTTAAAAAAAGAAAAAAAGGAAGAAAAGAGAACAAATTTTAAAAAGGGAAAGAGAAGAAAAAGGAGGAAAAAAAGAGTAATGTGGCATTCCTTGCAGCTGAACTTAGTGCCCTATGGGAGCTCACTTTGGATCCTACTCTTCTGATGACTGTGGCCAACTCTTCTGTCTGTCAATTCTGGGCTTCCTGTGTGATATTTAGTTACTAACTATTATCAGATACTATACTCCTTTGGCTTTTAGCAACCTGCTTGATGCTCCAAGTGATCCACATTTATTTGTGTCTGTCTCCACAGGACTTAGCTTCAATCCGGAGGGGCCAATCTGTTCTCTAAAGCAGTTTTATTAACAGTATGGGGCCCAGGACTGGTTCACCAAACTTCCCCTGGTTCTCTGGGCTCAGCTTCTGCCTGCCTTTGCCTGCTAGCTAGCTGGCAATCTAAATCACTCAAAAGTCTGTTTCTGAAAGGGCTTTAGGCAGGGGAGGTGCTACTTAGCTTTCAGAAAATGTGGTTGGTGTGTTTCCTTGTCCTAGAGCAGTTATGGCGAACCTTTTGAGCTCGGCGTGTCAGCATTTTGAAAAACCCTAACTTAACTCTGGTGCCATGTCACATATAGAAATTTTTTGATATTTGCAACCGTAGTAAAACAAAGATTTATATTTTTGATATTTATTTTATATATTTAAATGCCATTTAACAAAGAAAAATCAAAGTGGCATAGAACTCTACACATATATTGTACCAATGTTAATTATCTGGGTTTGATTATCTATAATTCTAAAAGATCTAATCTTTGGGGAAAACTGTGTGAAGAGTACACAGGACCTCTTTGCACTATTTTGTAGTGCAAACTATAATTATTTACACATAAAATGTTAAAAAAGTTGTGAAACTATAATTATTTACACATAAAATGTTAAAAAAGTTGTCAAGCCTCCTATCTTCACCCCTAGTACTGGCTTCATGGGCATGCAATGTGTGTATACACACAGGGCTGTTGAGGGATGTTTAATGAACTAAAGACGCAGAGGTAAGACAAGCACACAGGATGATTGATGCCGGACAGAGGGCTACAGCTTGCTCAGGCATGTAGCAAACTCTGCACTCTCACCATCGCTTTTATTGGGGTTTGGTACAAGGTTAGTGCGGCAGCAGTTAATCAACTAAATCTTGTTTTGTTCTATATTATTACAATAGCGTATTGAAGACAACTTGCAGCTGTGCCCTCCCTTTCTGCTCTACACCCACGACTATTTAATCTTAGCCTTTCACAGGGAGATAAATGTTCCTGGAACTCAAGATTGTGTGCAATCTTGACCCAGCGTGACTCGCTTGCAAGTCATGCTGTGCTCCTGACAGAACATTCACTTCTTCTTGGCAGGACTTCAGATCCTTGTTTACAAATATCCAGCTACAAATCCCCCTTTTTTTCTTGCTTCATTTGATGGAGCATCAGAGACAACACAGCTGCTTTTCTATTAGCTAGTTGCTTGATTTTCCTGAGTCTTCGGCAGACTAAATATAAAATGATACAGAGACAGATTATTAATAACTAGAGGCTTGTTGCGCGAAAAGATTCGTGCAATAGGCCTGGGTCCCGGGTGCCGGAGGAAAACCGGTGCTGCTCCGGCCTGAGCCACCTTCAGTCTTCGCTCAGCCGCTTCGGGCCTACGTATGCAAATTAACCGCCATCTTTGTTGGCGGCTAATTTGCATATCACTCTGATTAGCCAATGGTGAGCATAGAGAAGGTACGGTCAATTTGAATCTTTGTCTATTATTAGATAGGATAGCATTCCAGCAGAAGCTCCTAAAGCGGCTTGTAAATGGGATTTAATTGTTGTAATCCCTCAACCATATCTTTTAACACATTTTGCCCAGTTAATCTATGCAATTCCTTCTGAAATGTTTCTTGTATAAGAGATTGTAAATCTAGAATTTCTTCTGTTAGATTCTTATGTTTGAACAAATGTTTTTTAACCTTTTCCCATGGAAACAAACTTTCATTATAAGGTACAGGGGTAATGCAAAATGATGAATAATTCCAGTCACATTTTATATGCATTTGTCTTTGCAGACTTACAATTTGATCTCCTATCATTAATACAGCTTGTTACAGATCAGCAATTTCTGCATGCATTTCGGTATCGATTTGTCTTTGGACGGACCATAATTGTTCTGACTCCTTATGCCAATCAGCTACAAAATCAGTAGTCTGAACAGATTGTTGTAATGCTACTCCTGCAACAGCTGCAGTGGCTGTAATCGCTATAAGTCCCAAAATTACTGTAATTAACATTCCAATAAACCTTTTTCCTCTTTTAAGCAAATCTTCTGCAATATACTGTAACATAGCAGTAGCTGGAGAATCCTGCCATCTACAATGCATTTGCACTGGCAGCCATACTCCAGGTCTAGCTTTCAAAACATAAATGCTTTCAGATGATTGGTTAAATGCAATAGAAGAATTTAGACAAGTATAGAAAGAACAATTAATACAGGAAATTTCCCCTGAGTTAGCATTCCACTTAACATCTCCTTTCATTAATAAAAATGGTAATCAAACACAGGCTTGTACAAAGACAGTTTTCTTAACATAAAATTGTAAGGTGTAATTCCCAGAGTTATTTTTATAGAAGCCAGTCCATGCTTTCAAAGAGTGTAAGGCAGATCCCAATTTCCATAAGTCAGATTGAACAGGGTGTCCTTCTTGATGAGGTGTTGGGGGGGGGCAAATCCTCCATCATGCCACACGATGCTTGCATTTGCTTGCGTGGACATGGACTTGTTCTCTCCTCTACGCCATCATAGATCAGCTCCATTGGCTTTGGAACGGGCAGAACCTGAAGGGCTCCAATCAATGACGCTTCCATAGGAAGTATTAGATAAAACCCGAACCGTCTCTCCTTGACAGGATTCCCAATGGACCCAATTGGACAAGTGTGTAAATGTAGGAACACGACATGGTGGAAGTAATGGAGGTGTACTATTGTTATCCCAACTAACATTTTTAAACCCATGGGCACTCAGAAGAAACAAATGCCTGTTTTTTTGTTGCAGTAGTAGTGTTTCCCAAAATGCTCAGCCAGGCTTGTGCCTGTATTGTTAAACAATGGTCTCCTTGACCTAAGCATATTGGCACTCACTGCATTCCAGTGGTATAATTTTCTATGACTCTACCTTCTTCTTCTGGTTTTAATGGACCTTGATCATCATAAGGTCCGGGTAACCAATTTGAGTCATTAACATAAATTCGAACCTTTGAATCTAACCAAGAAACACCTCTATTCAGTGGGGGATTAGGAATGTAAGCCCAGTATGTATGATTATCAGCATTTACCTGAGTGGTTATTAGTGCAAGCATAGCAAGGAACAAAGTAGATGGTGTCACTTCTTTACTATGACGCCGAACCAGTTGTTCTCCCTCTTGGGTAAGCTTCTTCACCTGACCCCAGGTTGGTACAGATGAATGTTGCGTTGACTGTAGAGCTTTGCGGATAGGAGGCCCTGTCAACATCATCTCTGAGCAATCCTTAAGTAGAACTTCAGTCACTTAAGTAGAACTTCCTTTTGGTTCCCATGTCTCAGCTTAAGATGCCTCTCAGGAACCCAGAACTTTTCTTTACCTGTGGAAATATAAGCATAACCTCGCCCCCATCATAGGACCCATGCAGGATCCCACGACTGAGAGGACTCATTATGATAAAACACAGGTTGATTCAATTCTTGTGAAACCTCCTTTACCCAATGCCGCTGAGCAGCAGTGCTGTCAGTCTCATCTTGATTTAAAAAAATTAAAGTAAATAGAGCAGTTAATAGTCTTCGTTTAGGGGATTCTCCCCCTTTTTGTTTTTTGAGCATTTCCTTTAAGGTGCGATTTTGTCTTTAAATAATAGCTTGTCCTGTACTGTTACCAGGGATGCCAGTGATGTGAGTGATATGATGAAATTGAAAAAATGTTTGACATTTTTTAGATAGATATGGAGAACCATTATCAGTCTTAATATTTTGAGGTATTCCCATCACTGCAAAAGCTTCAATTAAGTGAGTAATTACTGCATCTGGTTTCTCAGACGTCGCTGCAGTAGCCCAAGAAAAGTGTGAATATGTACAAATTTCAATTTTCCAAATTCTGCTACTTGGGTTACATCCATTTGCTGTAGAGCATTACTGCATGTACCCTTGGGATTTACTCCAAATGGAAGAGTCAGAGCTTGAATAGATTGACACTGGGTACAAGAGCTCAGGATGGTTTTAGCTTGTTTCCAGGTAATGTTATGTCTGTTTTTTAGACTACGAGCATTTGTATGATAGTATTGATGCTCCTCTTGTGCAGATTAAACAGTTCCTATGAGAGAATCAATATGAGCATTACCCTTAGTCATAGGACCAGGTAAGGTCGTGTGAGCTCGGATGTGTGTAATGAATATAAGCGAAGTGCGATTTCTAATTAAAGTTTGGAGTTGTCGAAATAAAACATGCAGCTCTGACTCATCAATGGGAATAGTGGCAGTCTCAATATTTTTAACAGTGAATTCTGCATATTGAGAATCAGTGACAATATTTACAGCTTGAGGAAAATGTTGCAGTAATAAAACAATGGCAAATAGTTCTGCCTGTTGCACTGAAGTGTATGGAGATTGAATTACCTTTGTTAGCTGTTCGGAATGAAAACCAGCTATTCCTAGCTTGTTAGCATTGGTATAAACAGGAGGGCCTTGAACTGGTTCATTAGCTATAATATGAGGCAATATCCATTGAGTTTTCTTAAGAAATTGTAACCTTTTATCTGTAGGATAATGATTATGTATTTTCCCTAAAAAATGAGCACAAGCAGTTTGCCAATCATTGCATATTCTCAACAATTCTTGAATTTCCTTGACAGTAAAAAGTACTATAATTTCTTCTGGATCTAAACTACATAATTGTCTTAATCTTAATCTTCCCTTGTAAAAAATTTGGCAAATTTTTTGAATATAAGTCTGTAATTTCTTCTGTGATTTATGAGGCAAGAAAATCCATTCAACAACATTACTGTCTTGAACAAGTAACCCTGTAGGAGAATGCTCAGTGTGAAAAACTAATAATTTAAAATTGTCTATGGAAAGAATTCTATCTAATTGTGCTTGTTTTACATGCTGTTCTATCCAAGTTAATTATTTTTCTGCAGAAGGGGTTAAAACACGGGGACTATCTAATTCAGATGGCCCCTCTAGGATTTGAAATAAATTAGTCAATTGATAAGTAGGTATACCAAGGCTGGGTCTCAACCAATTAATGTCTCCTAATAACTTTTGAAAATCGTTTAGAGTCTTTAAACTGTCTCTTCTAATTTCACCTTCTGTGGAATAATGGAGACATCTGTTAATTTTTGCCCAAGATATTTCCATGGCTCCTGCCATTGTACCTTTTCTGGGGCTACTTCTAATCCATAGTCTTGGAGTTTTTCAAGGAGGTATTGGTAAATCTCCTGTAATTGTGATTGAATTTCAGAAGCTACTAAAATATCATCCATATAATGATAAATTAGAGCATTAGGAAATCTTTTTCTGACTATTTCTAAAGGTTGATTCACATATGCCTGACACATAGTGGACTGTTTAACATTCCTTGTGGTAAGACTTTCCATTGATACCGTTGAGTGGGTTGAGCCTGATTTAAAGCCGGGACAGTAAAAAAAATTTCTCACAGTCTTGAGGTTGCAAAGGAATAGTGAAGAAACAATCTTTTAAATCAATTATGATAATGGACCAATGTTTAGGAATTAGCGAGGGGTTAGGAATCCCAAGCTGTAAGGGTCCCATTGGTTGTATAACTTCATTAATTTTCCGTAGATCAGTTAACATTCTCCACTTGCCAGATTTTTTCTTAATAACAAACACAGGTGAATTCCAGGGGCTAGAGGAATATTCAATATGACCCTGGTCTAATTGTTCTTTAATTAGTTGATGTAGCACTTTAATTTTTCTTTTGGAAGGGGCCACTGTTCTACCCAAACTGGTTTATCTGTTTTCCATGTTAGGGCTAAGGCGAAGCGCTTTACAGCGGCCCCTATTCTAAATTTGGATATCCTAAACCTCTACGATCTGTTCCCACTGGAACCACAGGTTCGAGCTGTACTGGTTTAGGCTGTGAGGAATCATATCCCATGTTTAACATGATATTCTTTGTAGCCTGAGAAATAGTAGGAATGGATATGGTAGCTCCCCATTGTTGTAAAATATCTCTTCCCCATAGATTTATAGCAATATTAATTACATAAGGTTTAATTAATGCCTTTTGTCCTTCAGGTCCAAAACATGTTAAGGAATGTTGGCATTGCTGAATGTTATGCATCTCTCCTATTCCAGTAAAGGAGACATTGACCATTTGAGCTGGCCATTTAAGTGGCCAATTCTGGGCACTGATTATTGAAACATTGGCTCCAGTATCTACCAGGCCTTCAATTATAGTTCCATCCTCAAATGTTAATTTAAGTTTGGGGTGCTCATTGTTTATAAGCGCTTGCAAAAATATTTGATTGCCTGTGCTACCAAATCCACCAGTGCGTTTAACTGGAGCTGCTTTTCCCTGAATATAAGGTAGTAGTAGCGATTGAGCAACACGTTGACCTTTCCTTAATTGTATAGTCGTAGTAGCTGAAACCATAATTTTAATTTCATCTTCATAATCTTTATCTATAACCCTGGTATGTACTCTCATACCTTGAGATGTTAAGCTACTATGTCCCAGTAAGAGACCTACAGTCCCTGATGGAATCGGCCCAAAAACACCTGTAGACAATTTGTAAATTCCTTTTTCTGGTAAAATAGTACAATCATATGAAATAGGAATATCTAAGGCTGCACTTTTTGCTGTTGCATGTACTAAGTCTGAGATTGAGAGTCGCTGAGACTCTGCATGGTTGAACGTATCAATCCGCTGCTCACTGGGAGTTGTTGGAAGCTCGTGTTGTTTGTCTGTGGGCCCCGAGCTAAGCCCTACTGACTGTTTCCGAACCACTCTGTAGAGGGGGAAGAGTATTTCCCTGTTTATCTTTAACTGACCTGCACTCCTTAGTCCAATTACGTCCCTTTCCACTTCGTTTACAGAATCCTGAAGGTTGTTGTTTATTATCTCCTCTTGTCTGAGCCTGTCCTGATCCTTTTCTACAATCTTTCTTCATGTGTCCAAATTTTCTACAATTATAGCATTTCGGTTTACTGTTCTTGACCTCTCCCTTTACCGCGGCAGCTAAAAAGGTGGCTTAATAATTCATTGAACTCACGTCTCTACATGCCCTAATATAATCCTCAATAGTGGCTCCAGCCGCTCGGAAAGGCTGAATTGCTTTTCTACAAGCAGGGCTAGCATTTTTATATGCTAGTGACTCCAATACCAATCTTTGTGCCTCTTCCAGAGAGATAGCCTTTTTAATTGCTGTTGTTAATCTTGACAGAAAGTCGGTGTAAGGCTCCCCCGGTTGTTGAGTAATTTTAGTAAAAGCGGGAGATGCCTTTCCAGGTGTATCCACTTTCTGCCAAGCTCTTAAACAATATAATTTTATCTGAGTGATATGCAAATCTGAAAAAGCTGCCTGTGCTTGCAATTGCCCATACTGTCCAGACCCAGTTAATTCCTCAAATGTTGGTCCTGGAGGCTGTTTTGCTGTATTTTCTCTAGCCATAACGTCTGCTTCCTCTCTCCACCATGTTTTAAATTGTAAATATATTCCTGGGTCCAGTACAGTTTTGGCCAAAGATTCCCAACCTAGGGGAATTAGCAAAAATTCTGAGGCATAACTAGCAAGTAATCCCATCACAAACGGGGAATGCATGCCATAAGAATTAATTGCCTCTTTTAAACTTTTGAGCAATTTAAACTCATGAGGACGATGAGCCACATTAACATAACCATTTGGATATTGGGGATATTGTTGCAGATCCGGTGGCATTTGCTGCCACTGTATTGGAAATGCAAGGAAATCATCATCTCTTCTCCATGTGGGAGGAACAATCTCATCCCCAGGTTCTAAATCTAATAATATTTTGTTTATTTCAGTAGGCAAGGGCAGCTGGAATTGCCGATGTGCCCCTGTGGAATAATGTGGTGGGTCTGGAGGAGAAGCCGTGGGAGTTACTCCCGGCTCCTCTGACAGTGGCTATTGAACTGGAAAAGCATTTTTGATTAATTCCTGTAACTTATTAGTGGGTTTAACATGAGGCGGTGGGATACCACATATTAAAGCCTTCATATGAATCAGCAAATGTTTTAATAACTCTTGGTCGTCATCCCTTGTTTTGCTTTTCTTTTTTAATAATATCTTCCATTCGCTACCACTAGAATCAGTGCTACTAGTTTCACTTTCTGAAAAATCCTGGATGCCCTCTTTATCAGTCCCTTCTATATCTTTATATCCTTCCAACTTCTGTTCAAAATCTTTCCTTTTTTGCTCCGTATTATTTTCATGAGGCAAAGAAAGTAATGGTCTATTAAGTATGTCTTTATCAGTTTCACAAGCGGAGCGAGAACGAGAGCTAGTAACTTTAACTGGAGCAGCCTCATAATCTGATTCTGACTGCAAAGGTTTAAGAGCCATAGTAATCAAAGTACACAAGGACCAAACTTCATGTCCTATAGGATCTCCATTCTGATGAGCGTGCCATAGCGCATGAACAACCTGTTTCCAAACCTTTAGATTTAACTGATTTCTGCCTGTTGGCTCAAACCAATAACAATGCCTTCTTATTTCTCTAGCTAATTTCTTAAAAGTGTCTTGAGACACACTAACCTCAGTGCTTTTAAGCACCGAACACAGCAGAGTCATATATTGACTCTCTGCTGTCGGGGAGTTCCCCATTGCTCTGCCTGGCTTGCTGAAAGTTTTGCGTAAATAGTCGCAGACTTTTTCCCTTTTGGTCCTGTGCATTCCCCGTACTTACCTTAAGGCCCCACGTTGGGCGCCAAGTGTTGAGGGATGTTTAATGAACCGAAGACGCAGAGGTAAGACGAGCACACAGGATGATTGATGCTGGACAGAGGGCTACAGCTCGCTCAGGCATGTAGCAAACTCTGCACTCTCACCATCGCTTTTATTGGGGTTCGGTACAAGGTTAGTGCGTCAGCAGTTAATCAACTAAATCTTGTTTTGTTCTATCCTATCTAATAAAAGAGAAACATGGTAATTAGCGTATGACCGCTACCCTTCCCATTGGCTAATCAGGGCGATATGCAAATTAACTGCCAGCCAAGATGGCGGCCGGCAGCCAGGCAGGTGGAAGCAAACATGAGGCTTGCTTGCTTCAGTGAAGGAGGACTCCAACGTTCCCCGCCTGCCTTGCCGGCCTCTGAGCTGGCAGTTTGAAACATTGTAACAAATATAGAAACTAAACAAAACCCCAGAAACCAGCTTTCAGCCGGCCGGGATCTCAGAGCTGGAGATGTGACAGTGTTTCGATTTAGAACCGAAACAAACCAGATACCTGCTTTCAGCAGCAGAGGCCTTGGCCCAGAATAAAAACAAAAAGAAAAAAAGGAGCGGTTGGGAGCTTCAGTCACCCACCAGCCTGAAAACAGCCCTCAGCCCCTCACCCAGGCTGGCCAGGCACCCCAGTGGGGATCCCCACCCTGAAGGGTGTGTGACCAGCTGCAAACAGCCATCATCCCCTCATCCAGGCTGGCCAGGCACCCCAGTGGGGACCCCCACCCTGATCCAGGACACGCTTCAGGGCAAACCAGCCAGCCCCTATCCATGCACCAGGCCTCTATCCTATATAGTAAAAGGGTAATATGCCTCTCAGCACCGGGATCAGCGTGACAGGGGTCAGCGCCCAAACCCCCTGATCGCCCTGCGGCTCTGTGTGTGACAGGGGGCGGGGCCACAACCTCCCTATCGCCCTGCTCTGTTCGTGACAGGGGAAGGCGCCCCAACCCCCTGATCAGCCCTGCTCTGTGCTTGATAGGGGGGAGCTCCCCAACCCCCTGATAGCCCTGCGGCTCTGTGTGTGACAGGGGGCGGGGCCACAAGCCCCCCCCCCTACGGGCCCTGCTCTGTTTGTGATGGGGTAAAGCCATAACCTCCCCATCGGCCCTGCCCTGAGTGTGAGAGTGGCGGCGCCCCAACCCCCTGATCCGCCCTGCTCTGTTTGTGACAGGGGGCGGTGCCCCAACTCCCCTATCGGCCCTACTCTGTGCGTGACAGGGGGGAGCTCTCCAACCCCCTGATGGGCCCTGCTCTGTGCGTGACAGGGGGGAGCTTCCCAACCCCCTGATGGGCCCTGCTCTGTGCATGACAGGGGGGAGCTTCCCAACCCCCTGATGGGCCCTGCTCTGTGCGTGACAGGGGTCAGCGCCCCAACCCCCTGATTGGCCCTGCTCTGTGTGTGACAGGGGGTGGCATCGCAACCTCCCAATCCGCCCTGCTCTGTGCATGACAGGGGGCGGCGCCCCAACTCCCCAATCGGCCCTGCTCTGAGCCCGACCAGGGGCTGCACCTAGGGATTGGGCCTGCCCTCTGCCACCCAGGAGCAGGCCTAAGCCAGCAGGTTGTTATCTCCCGAGGGGTCCCAGACTGTGAGAGGGCACAGGCCGGGCTGAGGGCCCCCCCCCCCCCCCCCGAGTGCACAAATTTTTGTGCACCGGGCCTCTAGTATTATTATAGTAGCGTATTGAAGAAAACTTGCAGCTATGCCCTTCCCTTTATGCTCTACACCCAGGACTATTCCATCTCAGCCTTTCTCAGGGAGGTAAATGTTCCTGGAACTCAAGATTGTGTGCAATCTTGACCCAGTGTGACTCGCTTGCAAGTCACACTGTGCTCCTGATAGAACATTCACTTCTTCTTGGCAGGACTTCAGATCCTTGTTTACAAATGTCCAGCTACACAGGGCCTCACAATCAGAAGGACCCTAAGCATGCTTTAACTCTGTGCTGTGCATGTTGAAACTCTTAACTTTTTAACAAGTAAACCCATATATACATTTTACACAGGACTGCATAAATTATGCATCTGATCCTGGTTGCCCTAGTTTGTTCCTGATATTTACTTAATATAGTATCAAACTTTATTTTTCAAGTGAACTGTAGGGACCTTAACTCATTATCAGGTAAAATTTTACTATTTGAATAATCACTTAAGACTGAAAATTTCCCATTTATGTTTTTCTACCATGAATATCAAATAAAAGATGCCATTCTCTTAGTGGCCACAGACTAATGTTTTGCAGCAGCTCACAATTAAAAGGAGAATTTGATTTTTATTTAATTAAACACAAGCCAGATAATAAATATAAATAAGTAACTATAAGGGTATCTTCCCAACATATGTTACTTTTCAAATGGAAAAAAATACCCCAGAATATGTAAAGAATACTTAGATCAATGCACTTTAAAAAATCTTATTGCATTTTTTCACAAGGAATCTTTATGTAACTCAGGACAGTTACCCTTAGTTAGATTAAGGATACTTCCCTTTAGCACTAGAAGAACAATTTCAAGTGATCTTTGTGGCAAAAACAATGAGAACACCAGGTCAGCACTTAAGATACTTGCTTCACACGTTTCATAGATATTTTAACTGCTTGTTTTGATCATGATAATTTTATCTATGTATTAATGCACATTGCAAATGTAGAAAAGAGTAACTTATCTGGAATTTTAAAATGTTCATCCTATTTCTTCACTACACCAGTGCCAGAGACAATAGGAAGTTGTCCCTCTACTAGTACAAAGGGAAGAAAAAAGGATAAGAATGAGGACTAATGAAGAGACAAGCATTAAACTTTCTTTTGCTGATTTATTTTTTACTCCAAATTAAGCATGTATAAATCACTCTGGTAATATATCTGCCTCCCTTTATTACCCTTTCTCTGTTGTATTATTCTCTTGCCCCTACCTTCTCCCATGCTACCACAGAAGGGAAGATTGTGGTTATGTGTATTAAGAATAGGAGCCCTAACCAGTTTGGCTCAGTGGATAGAGCTTTGGCCTGTGGACTGAAGGGTCCCAGGTTTGATTCCGGCCAAGGGCACATGCCTGGGTTGCAGGCTTGATCCCCAGTGGGGGCATACAGGAGGCAGCCAATCAATGATTCTCTCTCATCATTGATGTTTCTATCTCTCTCTCCCTCTTCCTTCCTCTCTGAAATCAATAAAGAAATATATTTTTTTAAAAAGGAGCACCAGCTCTGCCTGGTGTGGTTCTGTTGGTAGGAGTGTCGTCTCTTATACAGAAGGGTCAGGTCGCAGGTTCTATTCCCTGACAGAGCACATACCCAGGTTGTGGATTGGATCCCAGTCAGGGTGCCAATGGGAGGCAACTGATCTGTTTCTCTCTCACATACTAGTACACGTTTCTCTCTCTCCTCACTTTCTCTCTGAAATCAATAAAAACACATCTTTGTGTAAGAATTAAGAAACAGAAAAGAAAAACAACAAAAGGAGTGCTCTTCAAGCTCATCATCAACCTCAAAATTAAGATCCATCAGAGCTATAATTTTATGCTATATACTAGTGGCCCGGTGCATGAAATCGTGCACGGAGGGGTGTCCCTCAGCCCGGCCTGCACCCTCTCCAATCTGGGAAGCCTCCGGGGATGTCTGGCTGCCGGTTTAGTGGGATCTGGCCTAAACCAGCAGTCAGATATCCCTCTCACAATCTAGGACAGCTGGCTCCTAACCG
>NW_005871061.1:11828655-11830799 GCF_000147115.1 Myotis lucifugus
GATCAATTAGTATGAAAGCTATAAAAGAATTTATTGTATATAAAATATTATATGAATTTTATTTGCAGTTTGTGAGTGTCCCAATTATGCCCCAATTAATTAATTATATGTCTAGACTTAGTGGGACAAACACAGGTGACCAGGAGTCAACAATAACGACCTATCCCCTGGTATTTCAATGTCTAGACAGCTGAGCCGAACCGGAACACATGAACACACAAGACAGAATTAGTATGCAATCACACAAGGTTTATTTACCTATTCCTAGTGGGTCCTAGGCTCCAGCAAAGGCCACCCGGCAATGCACACTGAAAGACGGACGATGAAGACAGAGACAGACAGGTGGCCGCAGTTGGTTCAGGCTCCCACAGCAGAGCAGTCAATCAGGGGCTTATCTCACGGAGTGATGTGGAGTCCTCCTCTCATCAGGCAGGAGACGTCCAATGAAGAAAATCTGGTGCTTATATAGCCAGTAGTAAACAACTTGTGTCTTATCAGTGTGGGCCAGACGGTGTGCCTTATGCTAGGAGCAGGGTGTGTACACTTTCAGGGCTTAGGGCATTCACATCAAGATAGTGGGGCGTTCACCACGTTTTGGAAGTTACAGAGTATTGGGGTCTTCACACAGCAAACATTTTACACATTAATCATTTTACCCAATAATTATTTCTACACATTAGAGGGGTTTCCTTATGACCATAACATTATTATAACAGTGAGAATGACAGATTTTATAATAATTTATATCTTTTCCAATTTTTTTCTGGTATTTTAGATATGAACTGATTACATGTAAGTATTAAAGGTATTTACAAAGCAATTTGAGATGATGATATAAATGCTTAATAGTGATTTAAATTTCTTATATGTAGGTTACACTGAGGAGAGGGAGATGTTATCATTTTTATTATAATCCAATGTTTCACAGATTTCCTTAAGAACTAGCTAATATCTCAGAAAAATGCTATAATGCATTCCTGATACTAAATTTTTGAAACATGACAGAGAAAATTTTACAATGGAATTATAAATCTCCATATGAATAATCAGAATTTGAATTTTTGAAATTTATTATTTTTTTAAATTTATCTTTATTATTGAAAATATTACAGATGTCCCCTTCTCCCCACCCCCCATTGACTTCCTCCACCCCACATCTGTCCCCCACCCTTGGCCTTCACCACACTATTGTCTGTAGGCAGGCAAAATTTCCTCTGAAAATCAAATTTCTGTGTATTTGATTGCAACAAACAAGTAAAATGTTGAGCGAGTCTTCCCATCAATACAAAGAAACAAACAAAACATCAACAGGAAAGAGACACTGTCTAAACTTCCAAGTGCAATGAAGGTGAAATTCTCTAGGCTAAAACTTGCTTTGTTATTGCCATTGCTATTGTGCTCAGGAGGATCTGGTTGCAGATGAAATTTCCATCTGGAAACTTTCCCTGATGATAATTTTGGGATAGTTTTATTGGCTTAATCCTCTAGAGACAAGTAAATTCTCCAGGGGTTCCTTGAGCTACAGATAAAGTTGAACTCCTGCAGAAAATTTTTGTAATGAAGACATGGAATAACTGTTTTGGAAGTAAAAATTCTACATATCGCCCAAAGAAGGGTTCATGCTTTTTATACTCGCTTTTAGTAATGTATCCAGGCAGATTATTATGAATCTTAATGTTACAGTATAACATGTCATGGAAAATCACATTGTTTTAATTATGAATATGTGGTAAGGGAATTATATCAGTGATAGGTTCTTTCTCTGTTCAGCATTTGCATAGTTTCTTAAAACCTGTGACTTTCTTTCTGAATAAAATTAAAATGCAAGACATCTTGTATCATATTGGAAAGAGAAAAGAAAAGTAATTCCTCTTCAAGAAAGCTGGGATTTAAAAGTGTGCCACAAAACTGATTAAATGGTCAAAAAAAGCATTTTTTTTAATCTTAAGAGAAATACTTTATTGTATCATTAGCAAAACTTTGAAGCAATTTAATTTAGTTTCATATAATAAACCAGGAAGTCTCAGTACTTTTAAGTTTTCTACATTCACAATTATGTACAGATTGTGGCAAAACATTCATTACTGTTTCATTGACATTCTGGGTTGCTGTCATATTTAATGTAGCACATTTTTTCAGTTCAG
>NW_005871061.1:11830899-11845453 GCF_000147115.1 Myotis lucifugus
AGTACATAAAGTAGCAAACATGATTTTAGATATTTTGAAAAACTGACAACTAATTATTTTGAAGTCAGATCATTTAATGGAGAAATACGTATGCAGTCAATAAATAATCATATTAATCTACTAGAGGCCCGGTGCACAAAAATTTGTGCACTTGGGGGGGTCCCTCAGCCCGGCCTGTGCCCTCTCACAGTCTGGGACCCCTCAGGGGATGTCCACTTGCCAGCGGGGAGCAGGCATAAACTGCAGGCAGATATCCTTAGAGCTGCTGAGGAGGCTAGAGAGGCTCCCACCACCACCGCTGTGCTGGCAGACGTCAGCCTGGCTTGTAGCTCAGCAGAGCTCCACTTGTGGGAGCACACTGACCACCAGGAGGGGCAGCTCCTGCATTGAGCGTCTGCCCCCTGGTGGTCAGTGTGTGTCATAGTGACCAGTCATTCCCAGTTTTTCTGCAGTTAAGAAGGTCAATTTGCATATTACCCTTTTATTATATAGGATAGAGGCCTGGTGCACGGGTGGGGGCCGGCTGGTTTGCCCTGAAGGGTGTCCCAGATCAGGGTGGGGGTCCTGCTGGGGTGCCTGGCCATCCTGGGTGAGGGGCTGATGCATGTTTGCAGGCTGGTCAAGTCCCCCAGCGGGGACCCTCACCCCATGGGGGTGTGGCCAGCCTGGATGAGGGGCTGAGGGCCGTTTTCAGGCTGCCCACAGCCCCTTCAGGTTGGGGGGGCTCCACTGGGGTGCCTGGCCAGCCTGGGTGAGGGGCTGATGGCCATTTTTCAGGCTGGCCACACCCCCCGGTGACCCAACCTCCCAGCCTCTCCTTTTTTTTGCCAGCACCTCCTTGAGCGGAGGGCAGGGCAAGCTGGAAGCAGGTATCTGGGATTTATTTATCTTCTATAATTGAAACTTTGTATCCTTGAGTGGAGCCCAGGGCCGGCCAGGGTAGGTGGGAAGCTTGGCTTACTCCATTGCCGGAGGCAACCCAAGCCTCCTGCTCACTCCAGCTCCATGGCCACCACCATCTTACTTGGGTTAATTTGCATACTCACTCCTGATTGGCTGGTGGGCGTGGCTTGTGGGTGTAGCAGAGTGGCAGAGTGATGGTTAATTTGCCACTTTCTCTTTTATTAGTGTAGATATGATTTGATTTTGACAATAAAGGAAAGGCAGTTAAGGAAAAATAATCTCAATTATAATTATTTCTAAAACTAGAGGCCAGTGCACAAAAATTTGTGCAATTGGGGGGGTCCCTCAGCCTGGCCTGTGCCCTCTCGCAGTCTGGGACCCGTCGGGGGATGACCACCTGCTGGCTTAGGCCCGCTCCCCGGGGGATTGGGCCTAAGCTGGCAGTCAGACATTCCTCTGGCAGCCTGGGAGCCCTTGGGGGATGTCCACTTGCCAGCGGGGAGCAGGCCTAAGCTGCAGTCGGACATCCTTAGCACTGCTGAGGAGGCTGTGCTGGCAGCCATCAGCCTGGCTTGTGGCTGAGCAGAGCTCCTCCTGTGGGAGCGCACTGACCACCAGGGGGGCAGCTCCTGCATTGAGCGTCTGCCCCCTGGTGGTCAGTGTGTGTCATAGTGACCAGTCATTCCCAGTCGTTCTGCTGTTAAACTCAATTTGCATATTACCCTTTTATTATAGAGGATAGAGGCCTGGTGCATGGGTGGGGGCGGCTGGTTTGCCCTGAAGGGTGTCCCGGATCAGGGTGGGTGTCCCACTGGGGTGCCTGGCCAGCCTGGGTGAGGGGCTTATGCCTGTTTGCAGCCTGGCCAAACACCCCATTGGGGACCCTCACCCCATGAGGGTGTGGCCAGCCTGGGTGATAGGCTGATGGCTGTTTTCAGGCTGGTCACAGCCCCTTCAGGGTGGGGGCCCCCCTGTGGTGCCTGGCCAGCCTGGGTGAGTGGCTGATGGCTGGTTGCAGGCTGGCTACAGCCCCTTCAGGGTGAGAGTCCCCGCTGGGGTGCCTGGCCAGCATGGGTGAGGGGCTGAGGGCTGTTTACAGGCTGGCCACAACCCCTTCAGGGTGGGGGGTCCTGCTGGGGTGCCTGGCCAATCTGGGTGAGGGGCTGTTGGCTGTTTTCAGGCTGACCAAGCCCCCCAGGAGGGACCCTCACCCCATGAGAGTGTGGCCATTCTGGGTGAGGGGCTGATGGCTGTTTGCAGGCTGGTCACGGCCCCCAGCTATCCAAGCTCCCAGTGGAGTCTGGCTGGAAGCAGGTATCTGGGATTTATTTATCTTCTATAATTGAAACTTTGTTGCTTTGAGCGGAATCCACAGCAGGCCAGGGCAGGCAGGAAGCTTGGCTTCCTCCATCGCCGGGGCAACCAAGCCTCCTGCTTGCTCCAGCTCCGTGGCTGCCAGTCGCCATTTTGGTTGCATTAATTTGCATATAGTCGCTCTGATTGGCTTTTGGGCATGGCTTGTGGTGTAGCAGAGATGTGGTAAATTTGCATGTTTCTCTTTTATTAGATTAGATTATTGCTTTTGAGTTATTAATTTGTATCAATCTCTGGGCTCTAAAGTTTACCTATTTTGTGATGACATTAATTTTTGGCTGATTCTAGCTTCCTGCAAAAGAGGGCAGTGTATCAACCTTAGAGCAAACACAAGAAGACTTCCGCTCATATAAAATTCTCTGTTTCTAAAATTTAGTCTATAATTACTTTTATTTTATTTTATTTTATTTTACTTTTTTTCTCAATATTGTAAGCATATTAAAGCTGAAGAAGCTTTCAGAAGAACAATAAACAGTATGAAATCTTAAAGCTACAATTAGGAACTCTTCTTCTCAAGAAGAAAGTAGTTAATTTTAAGACAAATGAAAAAGATGGAACAGCTGACAGTAATTTAACATAAATTTATTAGGTTTATTTTCCCTCCAAGGAATGAAACAGGGAGAACTAAATTTCCTATAAATGTCAATAAGGTATATAAAATTCATGAACAATAATTCCATAATAAATTATTACAGAAACCTAATTAAGTAATAAAGTTTACATTTTCCTGATTTTAAAAGTGTCACTATTTAAATTTTTAAAATTCAGGAAAGCACAGTGAACTAAAATATCTAGATATCATCCTGAAAAAAAGTAATAAATATTGTATGACATTCTTTTGTTTACTTATTTTCTATTTTGTTTCCATTTATCAATACAAATAATGATTGAGGATCTACCATGTGCCACACACTGTGAAACACAAAGTTTAGCAAAACATATCAGTTCCCTGGGTTCATGAAACTTGTAGCTCAATGGAGGAGACTGGTATTAGTAAAATAATTAAAACAACAACCTTAAAATAGTCTGTACTAGATTAGATATAGGAAAACCAACTAAGAGGTTGTTGTGACCCTGGTGAGAAATGGGCTTAGTCTGTGGTGGTACATGAATTGGAAAGAGTCTAGGAATTTGTGAGTTATGTAATCAGTAATTTTTGTATGCATATGTCATTAAGTATCTAAACAATTTGGATCATTTTTATCTTACACATAGTATATACTGGTTTAAGTAAACATTTTTTTTCCTCCCTCTGGGAATGTTGTGCAATTATACTAGTGTAGCCAAACTCACAGTAATAAAAGTATTTTAAAATATTTTTAGCATGGCCCTGGACAGTGTTTCTCAGGGGTTAGAGCATTAGCCAACACACCAAAGGGTCACGGGTTTGATACCTGGTCAAGAGCACATATCTGGTTTGCAGGTTCCATCCTGGTCATTGTCATAGTCCTGTGGGAGGCAACCAATCGATGTGTCTCTCACATTGATGTTTCTCTCTCTCTACCCGTTCCCCTTCCTCCCTCCCTCTCTTCCACTCTCGCTAAAAGATCAATGGAAAAATATATCCCTTGGTGAGGATTAAAAATCATAAATCTTTGTAGATTTACAACAGATAGAAATACCTATTTTTTAATTCTCAATTTAGAACTTGTTCCTTAAAGGTAAGCCTTCCATTCAAAAGGTCTTGGTGTGCCTAATTTAAGAAAAAAATGAATCATCAATTTGAAAAATTGGAGATTAAGAATCAAAGTTTATAATTTACAAACATCCTCTATAATATTTTCTTTCAGTTCACAATGCATTGTAACTGATGAAACATTTCAAAAAACATGTTTGAGTCAATAAAGCTAACACATTTGGAATAAAAATTTTTTTTCCTCTTTATTCTCTTTCTCTTTGACACAAATATTAAATAATTATTTTTCAGGGAATTGTGTCACTAAAAATACATCTCTTTCTAATATTCATATGAGTTTTCTCAAAATAGCATATAATTATATATTAGCAATCATTGAAAAAAGTGTGTTCTTTGTGTTTTATATAAATATTTTTGAATGATTGCATTTAAGAAAATCACTGAATTTTCAAACTTCTAAGTTTCTTAGAATTCTCTCCTAATGTTATATATCTATTATGGTCTCTTTTCCACAATGATCTAGTTAAACTCACCATTCTAGAGAAATTTCAGAAGATGGCCATATTTTTTAAAATTATCTTTATGTATGAAAAATGTTTCTTAAAATAAATCATCATAAAAAGTATTAATTTCATTGTTTATCTGATAGATATTTTTTCATATGTATATATTTTAATATTTATTGCTGAAAGTATTACATATGTCCCCTTTTCCCTCCACTGACTTCTTTTAGCCCACCCCTTTCCACTACCCCAGGCTCCCACAACCCTGTTGTCTGTGTCCATTGGTTATGCATATTTGCATACAAGTAAATTGGTTGATCTCTTCCCACCCACCTACCCTCCCTTGTCTTCCCTCCAGGATTCCTCAGTCTGTTGCATGCTACTATGTCTCCGTTCATCACTTTATTTTGTTCATTAGATTCCACATATGAGTGAGATCATGTGATACCCATCTTTCTCTGACTGGCTTATTTGGAGTAGCATAATACTCTCCAGGTAAATCCATGCTGTTGCATATGGTAAGAGTCCTTTCTTTTTTACAGCTGTGTAGTATTACATTGTATAATGTTCCACAACATTTTTATCTACTCATCTGCTGATGGGCACTTGAACCGTTTCCAAATTGTAGCTATTGTAAATTGTGCTGCCATGAACATAAGAATGCATATATTCTTTGTGATTGGTGTTTCAGGATTCATAGGATATATTCCTAGGAGTAGGATCATTGGGTCAAATGGCAGTTCCATATTTAATTTTTTTGAGGAAACTACATTCTGTTTTCCATAGTGGCTGCACCAGTCGGTATTCCAACCATCAGGGTACTAGGGTTCCCTTTTCTCCACATCCTTGCCAATACTTGTCGTTTGTTGATTTGTTGATGATAGCCATTCTGACAAGTGTGAGGTGAAACCCCACTGTCATTTCAATTTGCATTTCTTGGATGATGGTGACTTTGAGCATGTTTTCATATGTTTCTTGGCCTTCTGTATGTCCACTATGGAGAAATGTCTATTTAGGTCCTTAGCCTGATTTTCAATTGGATTTTTTGTCTTCCTTTTGTTAAGTTTGTATACATTCCCTATATATTTAGGAAATTAACCCCTTATGGGATGAATCATTGGCAAATATATTCTCCCATGCAGTGGGCTCCCTTTTCATTTTGTTGATGGTTTCTTTTGCTGTGCAGAAGCTTTTTATTTTGTTATAATCCCATTTATTTATTTTCTCCTTAGTTTCCATTGTTCTAGGAGATGTATTGGTAAACATATTGCTCTGAGAGATGTCTGATATTTTGCTGGCAATGGTTTCTTCTAAAATTTTTATGCTTTCATACCTTGCATTTAAGTCTTTTATCCATTTTGAGTTTATTCTTGTGTATGGTGTAAGTTGATGGTCTAGTTTCATTTTTTTTGCATGTACCTGTACAATTTCCCCAGCACCATTTATTAAAAGACTGTCTTTACTTAATTGTATGCTCTTGCTTCCTTTGTCAAATATTAATTGAGCATAATGGCTTGGGTCAATTTCTGGGTTCACTGTTCTGTTCCATTGATCTATAAGCCTATTCTTGTTCCAGTCCCAGGCACTTTTGTGTATAATGGCTTTGTAGTATAAGTTGATATCTGGTATTGTGATTCCTCCAACTTTGTTATTCTTTCTCAAGATTGTTGCAGCTATTTGGGGTCTTTTTTGGTTCCATATACATTTTTGAAGTGTTTGTGCTTGATCTGTGAAATATGCCATTGGTATTTTAAAAGGGATTGCCTTAAATCCATAGATTGCTTTGGGAATTATGGACATTTTGATGATGTTGATTCTACCAATCCCTGAACACAGTATATTCTTTCACTTTTTTATATCTTCCTCTTCTGATAGATAAACAATGTCATAAAATTTTCCACTAGAGTATACAATTATGCCCATTATTTATTGACATTTGTCTCTCTCAAGAGAGATTTAAATTATGAGTATTTCATCACTGGTATGAGTTTGATGACAAGCTAAAAGTGAACAGTGAATATCTTCTAGCCATTAAAAACCCATCATAGACTCAAATTTGTTTAGAGAGGAAAGTGTAATTCAAAAAAAGTTTGACTTTGGAAGATTTCTAATTCAATCAAAGAGCTACTTATTAAAGACTAGTGGCCCAGTGCACGGATTCATGCACATTGAAAATAAAATTAATTAGAAGAAATATTTTAGTATTGCTATTCGCCCTTTCTCTATAATAGAAGTGTCAGAGATGAAAGAAAATTAATAAAATTTATATGAAAATAATGTATAAATTTATTAATAAATAAACAATAATAACATGATATAACAACAAATATATGATATAAAAACAACATTGATAAAAACAATGACTGATAAATTGATTAAACTTAGTCTAATATCTCCCTGTATACCACATTAAGAGTAAAAACACTTTCAGAGTGCTTGACTAATTTTCCTTGTGATGAAGTATTTACAACTTTAACTGTAACATCACATGCTCTTCAAACTCAAGAGAAAGTAACATATAACTGACCATGTCCAAAAACAGGTTCAGGTAGGAATATTTCTACTCTGTCTAGAGTTTGTCCTTGTGATTTATTAATAGTCATCACAAATGCTGGCATCACAGAAAACTGTCTTTGAATTAATTTAAATTGGAAGCCAGTGTCAGAAGGGGACGTCAGCTTCTTTCGGCTTCAGAGGTATGTTGTGCCAATAGTTGATCTTCAGACATATTCTGTTGAAGACGCCACTTTCTTTTAGCTTCAAAATGTCAACAAAAACTACCAAATTCACAATTGACAATGACAGATCGAAACACACACATGTGATTGGCACCAGTGAGAGCTTTATATGTATTGTGCATGCATGAGACAACGTTTTTTTTAAAAATTGCCAGTGCACATCATATGTACTGGCCAGTCGGTCAGTCAGACGGTCGGACGGACATACAGTCGGTCACTTAGCCTTTTATATTTAGATAGATGTTCTCAAGGAAAACATCAAGCAATGTTTTCAAACCAGTTAATGTAGTGGGTATGGACATTTACACATCCCATTGGCAATAGCTATGATAGCTATTTATGTTTCTAATTGAGAATTTGGTAGCTGTTGAGAGATTGGCTTCATTTCTGAACTGATCACAGAGTAAACTCATTGCTAGGTGTCCCTAGAAAAGACTTGTGGAATTAGAACATTACCTGTAAAAATATTAACCTTAAAATTTATTTTCCTTAAGCTGCTTTCCATTTCAGAAGATTTTTCATGAAATTCCCTTATAATTGTTTGCAAACCATTTGCTTTTTAACTTTAATTTAATAATATCCTTTTATATTTTTAAAACTGCACCATGTGCCATAAAGCAGCTTAATAGAACGTGTTTTTAAATACTTGCTAGGGCAGGATTCACATGCAATAAAAACTTGAAATTCCTCTGTAGTTAGATTAAAGATAATTTTAAAAGCTGGTATAAAAAGGGATAGAAACTTAATGAAGTAGGTAATAAAATTGCACACAAAGACAAATTTTCTATACTTAATGAGTCAATTGTTTTAAAATAAGCCCAAATATGCAGTCTGTTTTATAGTAGCTTATTTTAAGGTATGATAAATTGAACATTAAATGTACATGCTTCATAAATATACTTGATTGTAAGTCTTGAAGCCATGTTTGACTTAAATCTAATTAGAAACCTACAGTGAAATATTTTAAATCTTATATGTGATGACATTCCCTTGAGGAAAAGGAAATATTACAGCTACCTTAGAATTGGTAATGAGAGGTAAAGGTGCTCAAGTAAAGTGATGACTTTCTTGTCTCTGCCGTAGTTTTTTAAATGCTTCAGTTTTTTAGAGTGAATATTCTACTGCAGACTAAAATAAATGACAGATTCCTAACATAAATACATAGGCACCCATTAATGCAGTCCATTGGTGGCATAAGTGATTATTGAATATGGAGCCTGTACTTGCCTTCAATTATCTCCCCTCTTTAGTCTGCTAAATTATTAGAGATTCCTATATTCTATTTTAGATTAAAGTTCTGTGCTTCTAGCTGGCACCTAATGAAATATATTTATGATCTTTCAGTGAGAAAGCACACTTATCCATTGGTAATCATTAATTTATAATCTAGAATGATTGATCAAATTACACTATTTAACGAAGAACTATGTCTAGACTCTAGAGCAGTGGTTCTCAACCTTGGCTGCACATTAGAATCACCTGGGAATCTTTTTAAAATCCTGATTTCTGGACCTCATCTTCCGGAAATTCTGTTTCTTTGTTATGGGGTGAGGCCACAACATTAGTAACAAAGAAACAGAATTTCCGGAGGATGAGGCCCAGAAATGAGGATTTTAAAAAGATTCCCAGGTGATTCTAATGTGCAGCCAAGGTTGAGAACCACTGCTCTAGAGGAAAGGCAAATCAAGACAGGTGGGAAAGGAGAAAAGGAAAACTAAAAAAATATTAGCTCAAGCCTTTACTGAAAACTTGTGACTTGAGAACATCTCAAGATGACTGCTCTAGGAGTAGTAAGAATGTGAAAAATTCCCACAGGGTAGATTTGAGGAAGATCATAGTCTAATTTTGTTCTTAGACCTGTTCACTGATGAAATTCACAGAAGGTATGGGGAAACTGAGGCTGTGGTGATCACAGGACAGGATACAGGTACCATAAGATTGGCATTTTAGTTTAGCAAACATTAGTTGTTCAATTTGGTTTAAAATAGAGGTGGGAAGAAATAGTTGGAGCTAAGGTGAAAATTGTTTAGTCTTGCATCGCATTTCACAAAGACACATTTGGATAGTGGAGTAAGAAAACAAGTGGGACTTATCTATTACATAAGGAGTAGTAAAACAGTAGGTCTGAGAAGAATGAAATGTGACATTTGCAAAGTTAGAATCAGCATGAGAATATTGGATGCCTGAGTGATGGTTGTGTAGAAAAAGTGTTGACAGACAGAGAACGACAAAGAGAAACAAAGAAAGCAAAAGACAGACCAAACACAAGGTTTGTTGACCACCTTTCACTGTTTAAGCAGTTATTTTATCTTTCTTCTTTTCCATTACTTGTTCTACAAAATCTATAAGTTCTTCTGAATGCACAACTTCCAATGAGACTGAGCCTAACACCTCTTGGTCAAATCCAGACTAGAGCCAAAATTAGCTTTTTACAATAGCTTCTTGGCCAGGAGAATGTGCATTTAGGCATGCGCTTTGCTGCATTCCCTTAAAGCAGCGGTTCTCAACCTGTGGGTCGCGACCCCTTTGGGGGTCGAACGACCCTTTCACAGGGGTCTCCTAAGACCATCGGATAAGACATATATAATTACATATTGTTTTTGTGATTAATCACTATGCTTTAATTATGTTCAATTTGTAACAATGAAAACGCATCCTGCATATCAGATATTTACATTAAGATTCATAACAGTAGCAAAATTACAGTTATGAAGTAGCAACAAACATAATTTTATGGTTGGGGGTCACCACAACATGAGGAACTGTATTAAAGGGTCGCGGCATTAGGAAGGTTGAGAACCACTGCCCTAAAGCATGTTTCAATTGTCAGTCAAGGGCTTCGTCACAACTGCTAGCACTAGACACCATGGAGTTAAAGAAATGGACCTATTCTTTACTCCAAAGGAAAGAAAAGATGGGTCTCTAATCTGGCTTTCCTGTATCTCAGATACATCAGGGATTTTTTTTAACTTCAGGCTTCTGTCACCTATATGACACCAAAGCTCAGCAGAATATTTTTCTTCAATACTTTGAGGTTAAAGCCTGTAGCAATTTTTATTCAGTTGTCACCTTTGCCCTGTTTCTTAGCGTCCTCATTTATTCATCCTTCACTGATTCCTGGAGTGTATCCTGAATAAAAAAAAAGGTGCTTCAGGGTTATACACTGAAATATTATTAGGCTATGCTTAACATCCTTTTCTATTTTCCCCTTAATTATTTAACATATAATAAAGAGTGTTAGATGAGTTAACTGAAGTATTACTGCAACTCACAATTTACAATAGGCACTGTCCACAGGCTCTACAGTCCCTGTGTTGGCAATGATCATCTGTACAGACCTTCCCAAAAATAATTAAAATTAAATGTATTGTTAAACCTCCATGACTCACTTAATTATGCAGTAATGTTGTGAAATGGCACCTGAAAGGGAGGTGGGTATCCCTTTGTAGTGTTTTGGTCTATTTTACTATACCTATTCACTCAGAACTTGTGTCTTTCTCTTCCAGCTTGTGTAAATTTACTAGAAAAATCTAAGTTTGTAAAGGAATTAGTAGCCCTATTACATAAGGAATAGTCTGTATGGATTAGGACAAAAATGTAAATTATGAGTTTATTATAACAACTTTAATGGAGCTACTCTCAAGATTAAGGAGCAAACAACAAAACAAAGTTCATTAATTTATAAATCTTGAAAAATTACTTAATATATTTATACCCAAATAAATGCCTTGCCTTGACCTTTGTTATCCTAAGAAAACATTCAAACCTGTAAATAATTTTTGAGTTTATTTGAGCCAAACTGTCGACAATGACCAGGAAGCAGAATCTCAACGTATTGGGATACTGCTGCAGAGAATGGCAGTTTTTCACCTTCTTTTGTATATTACAATCAAAGAAGAAGACCTAAGTGGTTTACATGAAATCCATTGGTGATAGGTTAGGGAGATGGGAGAAAACAAAGCAGGGTGAGGGAGGGGGGAATTGGATGAAAAGAAGTAAAATGATAGACACATACTTCTTTTACATAGGTGGGTACAGGATAGTTAACAGTCCACAATTAACATGTTAACAATAACAATGAGGGAATTTGTGATCTCTGCCCTGGTGCCCTGAAGCATTGGTTGTGCCCTGAGGGGTCCAGAAAAAGATAAGTTACAAGTTACCCTGACATTCTACAGGTAAGTTTTCTTAGATGCAAAAACACAATAGGCTCAGTAAAGATTGAAGTTGATCTTTGTCAGGAAAGATACTGGCCTAGGACATGACTACCCACTCTAAACTGCTTTTTAATTAGAGGTTTTAACTTCAGACCATCCTCTGTAGTTATTTAAGTAACAGGCCTTTCCTGAGTTAGTCAGGTTAGAATGTGGCCCCTTTTTATCCACAACTTGTAGCTGCCTAAATGCATTGTTATTAGTAAATTAGGCAGAGATGCTAAATAATAACAAATACAAACTCTTTCTGAAGATGCATCATGCCCCCATGGGGATATCTGGCCTACTTTAAATCTTGTATGTTCACCTTTTAAATAATGCAGTATCAAGCTAGATTGAATGATAGTCTTATAAATATATTGTGAACAGAGAGGATATAATTTAATTCATTGTAAATCATCTTATCTAATAAAAGAGAAACATGCAAATTGATGGTACCTGCACTACACACACAAGCCATGCCCACCAGCCAATCAGGAGCAAGTATGCAAATAAACCCTACCAAGATGGCAGTGGCCATGGAGCTGAAGCAAACAGGAGGCTTGGGTTTCCCCCGGCGATGGAGAAAGCCAAGCTGCCCGCCTGCCCTGCCCCCCCTGAGCTCCACTCAAGGCTACAAAGTTTCAATTATAGAAGATAAATAAATCCCAGATACCTGCTTCCAGCCGCCATGGCCTCCACTCAAGGATGGTCTAGGAGCCTGAGTTGCCCAGGGCCATGGCCAGCCTGCAAACAGCCATCAGCCCCTCACCCAGGCTGGCCAGGCAACCCAGTGGGGACCTCCACCCTGAAGGGGGTGTGGTCAGCCTGCAAACAGCCATCAGCCCCTCACCCAGGCTGGCCAGGTACCCCAGTGAGGACCCCCCACCCTCAAGGGGGTGTGACCAGCTGGCAAACAGAAATCAGCCCCTCACCCAGGCTGGCCAGGCACCCCAGCAGGGACCCCCACCCTGAAGAGGGTGTGGCCAGCCTGAAAACTGTCCTCAACCCCTCACCCAGGCTGGCCAGGCACCCCAGCGGGGACCCTCACCCTGAAGGGGCTGTGGTCAGCCTGCAAACAGCCATCATCCCCTCACCCAGGCTGGCCAGGCACCCCAGTGGAGACCCCCACCCTGAAGGGAGTGTAGCCAGCTTGAAAACAGCCCTCAACCCCTTCACCTAGGCTGGCCATGCCCCCCCAGTGGGGGCCCTCCACCCATAGGGGCGTGGCCAGGCAGGAAAAACAACAACAGGCCCCTTTGCCCAGGCCTCCCCACGCCCCAAGGGAACCCAACCTGATCTTGGGACACCCTTTCAGGGAAACCAGCCGGCCCCCACCTGTGCCCCAGGCCTCTATCTATACTAATAAAAGAGTAATATGCTAATTAGACTGGGAGACCTTCCAGGAGACCTTCCAGATGTTCTTCTGGACAAAGCCATGGTGGTGGGGCTGAGGTAGAGGCGGTTAGAGGCCAAGAGGGGAGGGCAGTTGTAGGTGATCAGGCTGATGGGGGCCAGGGCCATTGGGGGTAAGCAGACCAGCAGGGGGGCCAATTGGGGGAAAACAGGCCATCAGTGGGGGGGGGGTCATTTGGAGGTGATCAGGACAGCAGGAGGGGGCAGTTTGGAGTGAACAGGCCAGCAGGGGGGCAGTTGGGGGTGATCAGGCTGGTCGGGGGCACTTGGGGGCAAGCAGGCCAGTGGCGGGGGGCAGTTGGGGATGAGCAGACTGGCAGGCAGAGTGTTCAGGAGCAATCAGGCAGGCAGACAGGCAGGCAGGGGAGCGGTTAGGAGCCAGCAGTCCCGGATTGCGAGAGGGATGGCTGACTGCCGGTTTAGGCCCGATCTCTGTAAACCAGCAGTAGGACATCCTTCGAGGGGTCCCAGATTGGAGAGGGTGCAGGCCGGGCTGAGGAACACCCCCTTCCCCATGCACAAATTTTGTGCACTGGGCCACTAGTGGAATATATATTAATCAAAATCAGACTGTGTTATAACTAGAACTATTTCTTCATTAAGTATATCTCTTATAAAGCATGCATTATACTGTTGTATACATAGAAACAAACTTTTTCAGTGTTATTTCCTTAAAAATTATGAAATTGGGAAGATAATGTAACTAGATGATAAGCCACATGACATGTGGTCAATGTAAATCATGGGCTTGAATCCAGAAATCTGTTACAACCACCAGCTTGTTATAAACATGACAAACAAACTTAGGCAGATTTAAACAGGAAAGCAATGTAGCAGGAAACTTAACACATTATAGCCACTCACTAGCTGTGTGAGTCTGGGGAAACAAATTTCACTCCTTTCAGGATCAGTTTTCTTATCTATGAATTGGACATGATGAAATCTATGTTTGAAGTATACTAGTAGCATTCTCTCAAAGTAAGTTTTTTTTTTAACTTAGCTGAATAAACCCAATTGATAATCCACATGGCAAGCATTAGATGTAGCAGAGGCCAAGAAAGGTCAAGATGTCAGAAAACTTCTTCAGTATTATATACTTTAGTGAATATAATAATTCAGATAAACAACAGATCATCAGCAACTAGATTTGATACAATGGGCTTCCAACCCTGTGAAAATGAAATGAGGTTCTGAAAGAATGATAATATTTGCATTACCAG
Source organism: Myotis lucifugus (assembly GCF_000147115.1). NCBI lineage: Eukaryota > Metazoa > Chordata > Mammalia > Chiroptera > Vespertilionidae > Myotis > Myotis lucifugus. The sequence continues at coordinate 11,844,883 of NW_005871061.1, forward strand.
AAAAAAAAGAAAAATGCCTGTTAAGGGGGTGAAACAAAAGCTTAAAGTTAGGAGTAAATATGATATATTCAATACAATTAACTGGAATAAACCCACTAAAACAGAATGTTCATATTTGGTAACAGTTAAATGTCAGTCTCATTCTAGGTGATGCTCTAATAACTAATCAATACCAACCAAGGAAAATATAATCAGAGGAACTATGTAGCATAATGGAAAGAATGTATTGTTTGTAGACTATTGGCTTTCTTTCTTGTTGAGGAAAGATCTTGTGTGAGCCCTCATGAATCCTGTCCCTTATTATCCTAATACTAGTGGCCCAGTGCAAGAAATTAGTGCATGGGGGAGGGGGTGTCCCTCAGCCTGTTCTGCACCCTCTCCAATCTGGGACCCCTCAGGGGATGTCTAACTGCCGGTTTAGGCCCAATCCCACAACTCCCTCACAATCCGGGACCACTGGCTCCTAACCGCTCGCCTGCTTGCCTGCTTGATAACCCCTAACCACTGTGCCTGCTGGCCTGCTCGCCCCCAACTGCCTCCCCTGCCAGCCTGCTCACCCCCAACTGCCCCC
>NW_005871061.1:11845697-11896815 GCF_000147115.1 Myotis lucifugus
TCTGCTGGCCTACTCGCCCACAACTGCTCCTCCCCCGCCAGCCTGATCACCCCCAAATGCCCTCCCCTCCTGACCTAATCAACCCTAACTGCCTCTACCTTGGCCCCGCCACCATGGCTTTGTCCAGAAAGACGTCTGGAAAGTCTCATGGTCTAATTAGCATATTACCCTTTTATTAGTATAGATAGGATATGACATACCGCCATAATGATAACATATCTACCAATATTACTCTATGAGAATACGTACTTCATGTGATAGGAAGGCATCTAATACATTACATTGTATATGTTGCAATTAGTAGGAAATACTGTATTCACAACAATAATATACACCCTGTGACTTCCCTTCCTGATTTGGGAATGGTTCTCCAGTTCTTTGAACGTTTCCTGGCCCTTGATGTATTTTTTTTTGTCATTCAGTGTAACTTTATTTACTGTTTATTGCACATGATTTGAGGTCTTTAATTTCTAACCACCAAAAATTCAAAGGACTATTTTTCCATGAAGTTTAACATTAACATTAGTGAACTCATGTATTCATGTGTTTTTATTGTAAATGATTGAATTATTCACATTATCATAGATCCTGAACTCATAAGTGTGAACCATGTACAGCCCCTCTTGAGCCCAGGAAGCCACTCTACAAGCAAACAGATACTCTGCATAAGGAGAAAAGTCATAGTGCAACATTTAATGTCCAACCTGAGTCACCTCAGAATGTTGCATATTTGAATTCTTAATTCATATAATATCGTGAACTCAACTGCTTGGTTGGTGATGGGGTTGACCTGGTTTCGGGAGGATTATTCCTGAAATAATTAAGGAAAGGGGGGCTCAATCTTTCTTCTTGGTTGCTTGCTCCTCCCCAGCAACTTCATCTTTCTTCTTGTCCTCAACTTCTTGGGCATCTTCTCCTTCACCTTCACTTACTTCTTCCTCCTTTGTGTCCTCAAATTCTTCCTTGGCACCTTCTTCCTCTTCCTCTCCTTCCTCTTCCTTAGGCTTTTCCTTCTCCTTCTCTTTCTCTTCAGCTTCTCCTTCAGAGGGGGGTTCATCCTTAGCTTCCTTGGCTTTTGCAGCCTCAATGGTCTCCTCCACCTCAATCTGCTCCTCCTGGACATGGCTTGTGTAGTAAGAAGGGAAGGAATGAGCAGACATCAAGTAGGAGCTGGTCTGTAAACCACTGTAGGCAGATTGGCCAAAGACTTGGGAATAATGGGAGTAACCGCTGGCTATGCTTCCTATACTGGTGAAACTGAGCCAGGTCTCTTCACCTTCTAGGAGTTTCCTATAAGCTGAAATGTCAATGTCCAAAGCCATCTTCACATTGAGGAGGTTCTGGTATTCTTTTAAATATCATGCCATTTCACTCTTTGTAGTTCTCAATTCATTTTCTAATTTGTTGATTGTGTCCAGCATAGCACTAATGTTGGCATTCTGCTTATCTTCCAGCTCTTGCAGCTGCTTTTCCAGCACTTCGTTCATGCCCCGGCATGCTTCCATTTCCAGGGTCTTGGCCTTGAGCAGGCAGCGGCTCTCAGAACCTCATCCTTGGCAGCGTGCACTGCTTCGGTGTTCTTGGCAGTGCTCTCGGTCAGCACGGTGAAGTGGCTCTTGAACCATTCTTTGGCATTCTGCATGTTCTTGGCAGCCAGCTTCTCATACTGGGGGCGAATGTCCTTGAGTGTGGTGGAGAGGTTGGGCTTGGAGAGCACGTCCATCTCCACAGAGATCTGATTGTACTGGATCTGTGCCTGCAGCTCAGCGATCTCCTCTTCGTGCACCTTCTTCAGAAAGGTGATTTGGTCCATCAGGCTGCTGATGCACTCTGTGAGCTCAGCATCAGTGAGAGCCGCCTCGTCTGCACCTTTGTAAGCCTGCAGCAGCTGGCCCTCAGCGTCCTGGTGATTCAGCACCTCTTCCTTATATCATGCCTGCAGGTTGCTACATGATTTGAGGTCTTTAATTTCTAACCACCAAAAATTCAAAGGACTATTTTTTCCATGAAGTTTAACATTATCATTAGTGAATTCACGTATTCATGTGTTTTTATTGTAAATGATTGAATTATTCACATTATCATAGATCCTGAACTCATAAGTGTGAACCATGTACAGCCCCTCTTGAGCCCCAGTGCTTCCTAATGGGGTCCCAAGGCTGAGCCCCCAATTCCGCTGCCCTCTCCTTGCCAAGGACCAGGACACAGTGGGGTGGGGTGCAGGCATCCCATTTTTATTAAAATGTTCAACCCGCACCTGCTCCACCGGTGTCTGCAGGTGGCACGGGGGCAGACAGTGATCCCAGGCACAGACGGTGATCCCAGAGGTGCTCGCCACCCCTGCCAGAGCTCAGCCATGATGGTCAGGGTAAGACAGCCCCGCCAGGCCTCATGGCTGCAACTTGGACCTGCTTCCTTAACCAGGGACCTGGCACAGGGCTGGAGGCAGTGGCGCTTCCTCCCCAGCCCACAGTGGAGCGGGTCCCTGCAGTTTCAGAACCAAACTCCAAGGGCCTCCCTGGGCAGCAGCAGCCCTGAACCCACCGGGTCTCCCTCGATCCTGCCAAGGCTTGCTTTTCACACTTGCTTCTCACACTTGCTTCTCACACTTGCTGAAAACCTTCTCGGTCCGCTTGCCATAATAATCAGTCCGGGCTAAAAGGACTGGGGACTCCAGCAGGCCTGAGGGGACTGGGCTCCGCCATCTTATGGCTATGGGCTCCGCCATCTTTGTGATGGAGTGATGGTTAATTTGCATATAACCCTTTTATTAGATAGGATATAAAAACCCAGGGTCTATAACTACCGAACACCAGAAGTCAGCTCTGCAGTCAGAGCTGGGTTGCTGTGGCAACCCAGCACTGATTGCAGCTGGTGTGGGCGCATGACCCAGCACTGACTCTAGAGGGGGCTGCAGATCAGGCTGAGAGAAAGAGGCAGGGTCTGATCTGCAACCTCTGTGGCAGCTATTGATCAGCCATTGCCTTTCTCTTTCTCTCTGGGCTTAGCCAGCAGCTGCACCTCTGTTTCTCTCCAGGCCTCCACGAGGGCAGCTGATCAGCTCTGCCTCTCTGATCAGGCCTGCAGATAGGCCCAGAGATGCTGACTGTCATAGAAACTGACTAATCAGAACCAAATCTGGGTGAACTGTGAGGAGTCAATGGCTGCCTAAGAGGCGGAGCTTTTGATGCTGACTGGCATAGAAATCAACCAATCAGAACCAAATCTGGGTGAACTGTGAAAGCCAATGGCTGCCTAGGAGGCAGAGCTTTTGACACTGACTGGCAATAGAAACCGACCAATCAGAACCAAATTGGCCTGCAGAGAAGACAGTTGGGGTGAGATCAGGCATCAGGAGGAGGCAGTTGGGGGGTGATCAGGGCAGGCAGGCAGAGAGGTTAGGGGGCAAATCAGGCAGTCAGGCGAGTGGTTAGGGGATGATCAGAGCTATAATTTTATGCTATATACTTGTGGGCCCGGTACACAAAAATTTGTGCATGGAGAGGGGGTTGCCTCAGCCCAGCCTGCACCCCTCTCCAATCAGGGACCCCTTGGGGGATGGTCCGATTGCCAGAGATTGGGCCTAAACCGGCAGTCGGACATCCCTCTCACAATCCTGGACCCCTGGCTCCTAATCACTCACCTGCTTGCCAGCCTGGTCGCCACTAACTGCCCCCCCCCCCCCACTGGCCTGGTTGCCTCTTACTGCTTCCCCTGTCAGCCTGGTTGCCCCCAACTTCCACCCTCTGCCAGCCTGGTTGCCCCTAACTGCCCCCCCTGCCAGCCTGGTTGCCCCCAACTGCCCCCCTCTGCCGGCCTGGTTTCTCCCATGGCCCCCCTACCAGCCTGGTAGCCCTACGCAGCCTGCTGTCCAGTCATTTAGTTGTCCCTCACTAACCCTCCTGCCGGCCTGGTCGCCCCACACAGGTTGCCTGTTCAGTCGTTTGGTTGTCCCCCACTAACCCCTCTGCCAACCTGGTTGTAGGCAGCCATCTTGTGAGGGTATGAGTGTTAATTTGTATATTACCTCTTTATTATATAGGATAAAAGTGCACTGCTCTAAGTAGCTAAATTTCTGTTAATTTATTATGTGGCAATGGATTACAAATGACTAATACATCTGTGACCCATAAAAAGTTTTTAAATATCAAAAACAAAATTTTAAAACATTTATGACCTCAGGGTAGGAAACGATTAAATTAAACACAAATGCACAACTCATAAAGTGCTGATACATTCTGAATGACAAAATATAACATAAACAAATAAGAACCACATTCTGGGAGAATACATTTGAAACATATAATAGAACACCAACATGTTAATAAAAATATCCTAAAAAACAACAACAACAACAAAAAATAATAATAAAAATATCCTCAAACAAAACATTGACCAAACACATAACCAAGCAAGTCATAGGAGAAGAAATCAAAATAGTTAAGAAATGTATACTCAAAATCATTAATAATTAATTAAATGCAAATTAAAGCAAAATTATATATAATTTCACACTCATCAGACAGAAATATTAAAAAGTTAGACAATACTTAGTGTCAAAGACAATATAGAGAATTAGGAACTTTCACTCACTGTTGATGGGAGTGTAATTGATACAATCCTTTTTATATGAATTAGGAAATATCTAGTGAAATTAAAATTGCATGTAATTTTCCAGTAAGTATTTCCATTTCTAGTCATATACCATAGAGAGCCTCACACATGGAAAAAAGGAGATATATATAAAATTTTCCATTTTACTATTTTTTTCAAAGAGTGAAAAAATATAAAAATAACACTGTCAGGAAGAGCTCAGCTGAGCCAGAAAAGAGAGCTTGGCTGTCAAATATCCAGAATAGCCAATTAAACAACAAGCCAAAATGGGTCTTTGACTTCTTACTGCAATGGTATAGGCCAGTGGTTGGCAAACCGTGGCTCGTGAGCCACATGCGGCTCTTTGCCCCCTTGAGTGTGGCTCTTCCACAAAATACCACCTGCAGGCGTGCACATACAGTGTGATTGAAACTTCGTGGCCCATGCGCAGAAGTCGGTTTTCGCCTGGGCAAGTCTATTTTGAAGAAGTGGCTTTAGAAGAAGTGGGGGTTGTCGGTCAGTCGGGCGATGGGAGCGGGGGAGGCAGGTGTGCGTGATTCATGCACGAGTTGAGTGAGACTGGCTACAAGATGAGTGTGGATGGGAGAGTTGGAAAGGGTCGACCTCAGGGAACGTACCTCAATCAGATTGAGGACGTTTTTTTAGCAAAGGCCAGCTTAGGAGTACCCTAATTAAGTTAATAACAATGTACCTACCTATATAGTTTAAGTTTAAAAAATTTGGCTCTCAAAAGAAATTTCAATCGTTGTACTCTTGATATTTGGCTCTGTTGACTAATGAGTTTGCAGACCACTGGTATAGGCAAAAGACTAAACTGAAAAAAGTACTGACCGCTCCTTTTCCATTTCCCTCTAAGGAACTGCATACTCATCAAGAATCAGGTAGATCAGCATGCATATGGGGTCAGAGTCATTGCACTTTTTAAAGAGCCCTGAACAACAACAAAAAAGGCTCCAGAAGTTTTATGAACCCAAGGCCAGAAGGGAGGAAAAAGGGAGGGATTTAGCAATGGAAAGTACTGTGTACTGAGCTCAGAGTGGAAATATTAAACAAAAAACATATGAGGCCAGAAATTATCCTTACAGAAAGGGATTATTGACCCATATGCTAGCCAGGAAAAGGACCAGGTCTTGGGGTATGCAGCCTAAACTACCAGCAGCAGGGCTAGGTGGAAAAGAGAAACATGCCTGCAGTCCTGAGGTAGACAGGGCTCTTTTATTCAATGAGTTTGGCAAAGAAAGATGTAAGTGGTTTTGAAAGAATTTGCATTGTTTATAGATAAAGGGGTCAGGAAAAGGTGAAGTGAGGACAGTTCTGGGATAGGTGCATGGCCCACAAGGAAGAAGTATTTGCAGTTTCTGGACTGGTTGTGGCAAACATGCCAGAAAGTTCATGTGTAAAGAGGATGTGGTGGTGTATGGTGTTTGGTATTCTTTCTAGATAGAAGCCTGGAAGTTGATTCAAAATTTAAACATACATTCAGGAATGTGAGTAGTCATTTGTTGGTTTTGGCCAGCGGCCATTTATTGATTCACCTCCCTTATCTCTCTCCTCCACTTTCTGACCCACTGAATTTAATTTAGAACATTTCTCTTGTCAGAGAAAAGTGTCTTCAAGTTTTCCCTCTTCTTCCCTGATAAGGAGGCCTTGCCAGAGGCGCCTGAAGGCCTCAGATAAAGAGAGCTAGGAATGAAGGAATGGGACTAGGAATGAAAATATGTGAAGAACATGACTAGCTAAGGGAGCCCGAGTCTTTGTCTGTAACTCCCTTTAGAGACCTAGATGCTCTGGCTGGGTCCCAAGTCTAACATTGGAAGGGTGGCCTTCCCCTTGAGGCCTGCCATGTCAAATTTTTGTAATTGCCTATGAACAGGCCTGAGAAATCACACATTAGTTTTTAACCAAGAACTGAACTCCTCAAACACATGAGGCAGTAAGTATATGGGTAACTTAAAAAAACACATTAAAATAATACATTCAATAAAATGTAATTCTCTATATCAACTAAAATTGGATTATAACTGCATATGTTGACAACTGTATCGGCTTTCACTCAGTTCTTGACTTTGTGCAGGAAATATTTCACAATTTTAATTCCAGGTGACTTTTAGAATAGGTTTATTAAAGCTAGGGACACTGAAACAAAGGAAAGGTTTAAGATAGAAAAGGCAAGATCACAGCAACAGGACTGAGCCTAGAAGGAGCTGTCTTGGCCGTTTAGAAAGAAAGTCAGAGCCCTAGTCAGTTTGGCTCAGTGGACAGAGTGTCAGCCCATGGACAGAAGGGTCGGAGGGTCCCAGGTTTGATTCCAATCAAGGGCAAGTGCCTCAGTTGCAGGCTCTATCGAGGCGTGTGTGAGAGACAACCAATTGATGTGTCTCTCTCACATCGATATTTCTCTCTCTCTCTCTCTGTCTCTCCCCCTCCCTTCCACTCTCTCTAAAAATAAATGGAAAAATATCCTCAGGTTCGAATCACAAAAAAGAAAAGAAAAGGAAGAAAGAAAGGAGAGGAGAGAGAGAGAGAGAGAGAGAGAGAGAGAGAGAGAGAGAGAGAGAAAGAAAAAAGAAAGAAAGAAAGAAAGAAAGAAAGAAAGAAAGAAAGAAAGAAAGAAAGAAAGTTACAGAGGCAGGAGAAGTGAACCAATGGGCTGCATGGACTCAAGAAAAAAGTTACCAAGGCAAAAGAAAGACCCTTGGAGAAAGAAATCAAAGATACATGACTTAGAAAGGAAGGGGGTACAGTGTGGGCATGAAAGACCGTGCATTGGGTCCTTTGTTTTAAGGGTTTGCATCTATTTTCTAAAGGCGGGAATTTTAGGATAGATCTCAATAGAATATACAACAGCTTTTCAGGTATGTCCTTTAAAATGCTGATTAATCAAAATAAACATATAGGGTCAAGGTCATGAACTCTACCGATAGGTTGGTGCTAGGGTAGGGGGTCATTGGTCATTGCATCAGCTATCTGGATGAGATGAGTTTGAATCAGCTATCTGTCTCAGTTTTTCCATTCCACTTGTTAAGGAATTTTCCTGGCTTCTTACTATCCTGCCTCACATCTGTAAAACAGTCTTAGCACATAATTTTTGTCAGAACAAATTGTGAAAAAAAAGGATAGCATGATGTCACAATGCAAATTTAAAGTTATAAAACAAACAAATATATATTTAATAAATGTTAATTTATATAGTAAAACTACATTTTTAAAAAGTTGAAAGGAGAATACATACCAATTTCATAATGTTTGTTGCTCCCACAGAGGGAATGAGGGAAACAGGATTGGAGATAAACAAAGGCTGTTTCAAGATGATCTGACATTTTGCTTAATATGAGGCAAATATAGCAATAGAAGCATTTGTTAACTCAGGGTGGTAGGTTAATGTTATTGTAAGGAATGCAATGTTGTTATTTTTTCTGCACTTTTTAGTATATTAAAAATGTTTCCAAAAGTATCTGGCTGAATGTATGTTTTTGTATACAATATAAATGATAAACTATGGGGTAAGAAGCCTTTTCTGAAAATGAAATATTGAGATTCTCCACATGGTATACACATAATCACAAAGGTTTGGAGGGGAAAATTAGCCTCACAAAATTATTGGCAGCAGAACAGCAGAAGCAACCTGTTTTTAAATTTAAATCTTGATTATTTTCACTTTCTTCAGGCTTTGGTTTTTAGATGTCTCATTATAATTTAAAAAGAGGATAAAACATGAAAAACAAGACACTTAAAATCCATTGCAATAAAATACAGAGAATTTACTTCAATATATATTCCTATTTTCCAAAGCTTGCTTCTTGAAAGTATCAACTTTAAACCTATTGATAAAGCAAAGTTGAATTTGTTGTTCCCTGTGATAATGTATATCACAATCTTGGTAGTCTTTACATGAAGTCCTTATCGTTAATACTTAATACATTTACATGAAAAAAAATAGTGTCTGTAGTGGGGAGGACAAATTCACAATTTTTATGAAGTGTTAGGATCTGTTTTGAGATAGTTTCTTTAATGTGTGGGCTTAATTAGAATTGGGCACTGATCATGTTGGAATAATTAAGGATTAGAGACACAACAAGGTGCAGGTTTTGAGGTAAGGGATTAGAAGAATGTACTCAGTAATTTGAGACTATTGGAAAAGTGAGCAATTTAAAATGAGTTTGGGAAGTTCTTGAAAGGAAGAATAAAATTATTTGCAACTGTTATCATCTTGAGTAAGAGTCTAAATAGTGCCTGGCCTGCATGGCTCAGTGGTTGAATGTTGACCTATGAACCAGGAGGTCACAGTTTGATTCCAGGTCACATGCCAGGGTTGTGGGTCCGATCCCGTGTGGGGCATGCAGGAGGCAGCCAATCAATGATTCTCTCTCATCATTGATGTTTCTATCTCTGTCTTTCTCTCCCTTCCTCTATAAAATCAATAAAATATATTTACTTAAAAGAGTTGAAATAGTAAAGTCATGTTAGGGAAGCCAATCTAGTAGTATGGTCATTAACATCAATCAGAAGCTGAATGTGTGTAGATGGTTTTGATTCTCACTACAAAAATGTGGAACTACTTCAAGTTTCCATCCACTATCCTATATAATAAAAGCCTAATATGCCAATTGTCCCCTCGGGCGGTCATTTGAACAGGAGTTCAACCCAGAGCCCAGGAGTTTGACCGCTCGCTATGACATGTGCTGACCACCAGGGGGCGGCAGGGAACATGGTGGGCATCGACGATGTGTCGCAGGGTGAGGGGCTGTGACCTCTCGCTGGCTACCTGGGGGGGGGGGTGATAGGGACGGAGGTGCGGTGAGAATGCGAGGTGTCTGCAGAGGTTGCTCTCACTCCCCCCGCTACCCTCTCCTGGGATGCCAGGGCTCATGTGCCAGGGAAGCCCCTGTGCTTAGGTACCAGCGCCCATGAGGAGCCCTCCCTGCACCTGCACAGCCTGTTCCAAGTGAGCTGGGCCTCAGTCACTGGGACCGCAGGGGCTGGGCGGCTCCTCGTGATCTGCAAGGTGGGCCTGGAGAGTGCGGGCTGCCCACCCAGCTTCTATGCAGTGCCACTGGGTGGCCCAGAGGCCCATGCTGTGCCCTGGCCTGCGGTGTCTAGCTGCACTCACTGCATCTCCAAGTGGGGACTCAAGCACCATGACTCAGGCAGAGGGGAGCACGCAGGGGCCTAGGTGATGCCCAGGGCCCAAAGGTCAGCTGGGACCTGCCCTTCCACACCAGACATTTGTGCTTCCATCGCCAGCCAGGCTTAGGGACTGCACCCATGTACGAATTTCGTGCACCAGACCTCTCATATGTTATATTTAGACTGATTTCTATTAATGGTAATGTATTTAATTGTAAAGTTTAGATGCCATAATATAAACCTAATGTTTAGATTTTATGTTTCTAAGCACTCTGCAATTTTGCCTTAAATAAAGCATATTTACTTAACTATATCAATAAGAGACATATGCATTATTTATCTTTATGTTATTTTATATTGCCAATGCTTCATAAAGCTCTTTCTATTCTATTAAACTCTTCAAAGGTGTTTGGTAACAAGAAGGACAAAAGAAAAAGAAAAATTAATAATTCCACAGGATTGAATGTTTTTTTTTTCAATAATTTACTTAAACTTTGGAGAAAATGTATTAAGGATATAGACAAAATTAGAATCACATACATTTTAGGGTATATATTCACTCATTTGTTAAATAATAATTTAATGCATTCTCAAGAACAACTCAGTAAGTGGTAGGATGTCACTTGTGGATTCCAGACTTGGATTTCGTTGATCAATAAAAAATAAGAAAAAAAATTAAGAGTTTGAGGAAGTTTATTAACAATGTTTCTAGCTTCTGCAAATTTGATACTTTGACATCTGCTGTACATGTATTTTAGACAACCCCATAATATGCCTGAGTCACCTTGCCTTGGCCTCATTGGTCAATCCCCATTCCTTCCCACCTCAGAAAACATTTTCCTCCCAAGTTCATGCTTTGCAAATACAGTCAATCTATGACTTAAATGGTTTTGCCTTATGATGGTGTAGAATAAATACACATAATAAATTACATGAGATATTCAACATCTACACTAATAAAAGAGAAACATGGTAATTAGCGTACGACCGCTACCCTTCCCATTGGCTAATCAGCATATCCTTATGCAAATTAACTGTCAGCCAAGATGGCGGCCGGCAGCCAGGCAGCTGGAAGCGAACATGAGGCTTGCTTGCTCAAGGGACTGCAGACTCCAACGTTCCCCGCCTGACTTGCCGGCCTCTGAGCTGCAACTCCAAGAAACTTTGTAACAAATATAGAAGCTAAACAAAACCCCAGAAACCAGCTTTCTGCCAGCCGGGATCTCAGAGCTGGAGTTATACATTGTTTCGATTATAGAACGCAATCAGCAGCGGAAGCCTCAGAGCTAGAGCCAGAGCTAAAGCTGGCCCAGAATAAATAAAAAAAAAAGAAAGAAAAAAAGGAGCGGTTGGGAGCTTCAGTCAACAACTTCCAGCCTGAAAGCAGCCCTCAGCCCCTCACCCAGACTGGCCGGCACCCCAGTGGGGACCCCCACCCTGAAGGGTGTGTGACCAACTGCAAACAGCCATCATCCCCTCATCCAGGCTGGCCAGGCACCCCAGTGGAGACCCCCACACTGATCCAGGACACCCTTCACTGCAAACCAGCCGGCCCCCAGGCCTCTATCCTATATAGTAAAAGGGTAATATGCCTCCCAGCACTGGGATCAGCGGAACCGCGAGGCCTCCTGGCACCGGATCAGCGTGACAGGGGGCAGCGCCCAAACCCCCTGATCGCCCTGCAGCTCTGTGTGTGACAGGGGCAGTGCCCTAACTCCCCTATCAGCCCTACTCTGTGCGTGACAGGGGGGAGCTCCCCAACCCCCTGATCGGCCCTGCTCTGTGCGTGACAGGGGGGAGCGCCCCAACCCCCTGATTGGCCCTGCTCTGTGCATGACAGGGGGTTGCGCCGCAACCTCCCCATCGACCCTGCCTTGAGTGTGACAGGGGGCGGTGCCCCAACCCCCCAATCGGCCCTACCCTGAGCGTGACTGAGGGTGGCATCACAACCTCCCAATCCGCCCTGCTCTGTGCATGACAGGGGGCGGCACCCCAACTCCCCAATCAGCCCTGCTCTGAGCCCGACCAGGGGCTGCACCTAGGGATTGGGCCTGCCCTCTGCCACCCAGGAGCAGGCCTAAGCCAGCAAGTCGTTATCTCCTGAGGGGTCCCAGACTGCGAGAGAGCACAGGCTGGGCTGAGGGACCCCCCCCCCCCAGTGCACAAATTTTTGTGCACCAAGCCTCTAGTTTTATTATAAAACAGACTTTGTGTTAGATGGTTTTGACCAACGGTAGGCTAATGTATTGTTCTGAGTACATTTAAGATAGGCTAGGGCAGGCTAAGCTATGATGTTTCTTTACATGAGGTATATTAAATGCATTTTCGACTTATGATATTTTCAATTTACAATGGGTTTATCAGGATGTAACCCCATCCTTAGTCAAGGAACATCTGTACAAATCAACCAAGACAACTAGGAAAAACCCTTATACCCCAGAGCCCACTGAAATTATTCAAAGGAGATAGTCCTAAACCTGCTTACCTTGTGTCACTCATTCTTTCCTGTGGCAACCATAGTAAAGGCTCTTTCTCAAAGTTAGTTTTTCTCCTGACTCACCTGTGCTTCCTGTGGACCCCCGTCCATCACATGAACTCACCTCTTTGGAACTGCAAGTAATAAACTATCTTCTCAATAATATACATCTCCTAAACCATTGGTTTTACAAATACTAGTATATCAAATTTTGTATTCATATGTTATGTTTTAAAACAAGGTGATGGCATACATATAGTTTTTTCAAGTATGGATATATTTTTAACTCTACTTTGTAACGGTGCTATGATTTCACACACACACACACACACACACACACACACACACACACACTTACCACTTTAATACTCCAAAAATAGGAAGTACCCAAATCTAAAGAATAAATGTAAAGTTTTCCATAAGAAATAATAGCTAATATTCAGTATCTATAATGTACTAAGCACTAATTTAAACACTTTATGGTAATTATTTTACTTAAATTTCACTAAATTAAATGAAATATGGTGATTACTATCTCCATTCAATGAAAGAGGGAAGTGAAGCTCAGGGAAGTCAAGAGACTTCATGAAGATCACAGAGCTTACATGTGACAGAACTGGTAGTCAGATAGATGGATTATAGTGTCTGCACTATTAACTGTTCATTTTTTTTCTAACATAATGACAAACAACAAAAATAACAATGATGATAGTATATATAATCATTAACATTTACTCTATTAATACTAGGTGGTAGGTACTATATGGCTAGAAAGTGAAGGAGACAGAGTTCAAACTATGCTGATTTATTTGAGCTTGTGCTCTTTCAGGTATCAGTGTTATTTTTATTTTGCTCTAGAAGAGTAAATCCTTCATCACTGACACCATTTTGGAGCCACAATATGAGCAAAAAGAAGTAGATGACTGGAGCCAATAATATAATTAAATATCACCACCTAAGATTGTAAGAGTTTAAGCACAATAACAAATCTCAGTAAGACAGTAAGTCCTTTTCATATCCATTCTTCAAAGGAAGATACTAATTCCTGAGCATGTGAAAATCAATTTGGTATGTGGAATCATTTTTATCAACAATAGAAAATTAGAGGTTCTTTTAGAAACAAAAGACTGAAACTTTGAAGAAGTTACATATAACAAAAAGATTCAGGTATTTTGCCAAAATATTTAGTCTTTATACATTAAAATATATTAGTTTGATTATTTGGTTTGACCACATCCTAATGGTCTCATTAACCATTTGTCCCAATGTTTTGTTTTGCTTTGTCCTCAACCATTGTCAATTTTTAGTTTCTGAAGACCTACTGAAACTTTGGAATTCATTAGTATTCTGCTCTCCTCTTTTATGTTCATTTCATTCTCAATTTTTTTATATATATTTTATTGATTTTAGAGAGGAAGGGAGAGGGAGAGAGAGATAGAAACACCAATGATGAGAGAGAATCATTGATTGGCTGCCTCTTGCACGCCCCCCACTGGGGATGGAGCCCGCAACCCAGGCATGTGCACTTGGCTGGAATCGAACCTGGGACCCTTCAGTCTGCAGGCCGACGCTCTAACCATTGACCCAAACCAGCTAAGGCCTCAATTTTTTATTTACCTGTTTCTGTCCTTATCTGTGTAGTACCCCAAATATGTCTCTGTCACTACTACAAGCAACCTGAACATAAGGCAAAGACCCAAGTAAAGCTCTTTTGAAATTATTAATATTGTTTATATTAATTCTTCAGCAAAACACCACACTTTATCCCTTAAATCTCTTTAAAATCTCAAATGATAAAATTTAATTCTACCACTGGCCTCAGTCATCTACTTCTTTTTGCTAATATAAGCCTAATTCTTCCTTATTAATACAATCTCTCGTCACCAACTATTTTTTTAAATATCATGCAAGATTGATAGATTTTACACATATATCTATTGCACATTTTTATAGGCTCTTATTTCACTAAAATCAGCTTAAAGTACTTCTATGCTAATATAGCTAATAAGCCTACACAGAGTTCTTGATAGCTTACAAAAGATCAATACACATTTGTGAGAATAAATATCTTCTTAGAGGTAGCATCAATTGATAACTTACTGCGATCCCAAAAAATACATAGGAATCTAATTACTTTCAGAGACCTACTTTGAGACAAATGAATATTAGATGGTATATAAACAGAAACAGTCATATACTAAACAGATTTATCACAAATACAATAAATGTTTCTGATTATCAAAATTCAAATATTTCTAATAAGAATCATGAGAATTTCATTTGTCTTTAGCCTTGTGACCTGGAGAAAGTCATACATACAAGAGAAGAGAACAACAGAATAAAAAAGGAACAGAGACTAAAAATAATAAGAATAATAATAAAAACAATAAAATTGGCAATAACTACATACCTATCAACAATTATCTTTCATTATTTTATTTTTATTTTTTTATTGTCCAAAGTTTTAAATATGTCTCCTTTTTCCACAATTGACCCACTCCCTTAGCCATTCCCACCCTGGGCAAGCCCCCACCGTCCCAGGGTCTGTTTCCATTGGTTATGCTAATATGCATGCACCTAAGTCCTTTGGCTGCTCTCTAACCCGCCCCCCTCTCCTACCATTTGTCTCTGGATCTATTCTTGTTCATCAAATTATGTTGATCATTATATATGACATGAGTGAGATCATGTGATATTTATCTTCGACTGGCTTATTTCGCTTAGCATAATGCTCTCCAGTTCCATCCAAACTGTTGCAAATGGTAAAAGTTACTTCTTTTTCAAGCAGCATAGTATTCTATTGGGTAGATGTACCACAGATTTTTAATCCACTCATCTGCTGATGGGCACTTAGGCTGTTTCCAAATCTTAGCTATTGTAAATTGTGCTGCTATGAACACAGGGTGCATATATTGTTTCTGATTGGTGTTTCTGGTTTCTTCGGATATAATCCTAGAAGTGGGATTACTGGGTCAAATAGGAGTTCCATTTTTAACTTGTTGAGGAAACTCCATACTGTTGTCCACAATGGCTGTACCAGTCTGCATTCCCTCCAGGAGTGCAGGAGGCTTCCTGTTCTCCACATCCTTACCAGCACTTGTTGTTTGTTGATTTGTTGATGACAGGTGTGAGATGGTGTCTCATTGTTGTTTTGATTTGCATCTCTGTTGATTAGTGACTTTGAGCATGTTTTAATATCTCTCAGCCTTCTGTATGTCCTCTTTCAAAAAGTGTCTATTTAGATCCTTTGCCCATTTTTTGATTGGATTGTTTATCTTCCTTTTGTTAAATTGTATGAGTTCCCTGTAAATATTGGAGATTAAACCCTTATGGAAAATATCATTGGCAAATAGGTTCTCCCATGCAGTGGGTTATCTTGTTTTGTTGATGGTTTCTTTTGCTGTGCAGAAGCTTTTTATTTTGATATAGTCACATTTGTTTATTTTCTCCTTAGTCTCCATTGCCCTAGGAGCTGTGTCTGTAAAGATATTGTTATAACATATGTCTGCTATTTTGTTGCCTATGGAGTATTGTAGGATTTTTATGGTTTCCCGTCTTACATTCAAGTTCTTTAGCCATTTTGAGTTTGTTTTTATGTATGGTGTAAGTTGGTGATCTCGTTTCATTTTTTTGCATGTATCTGTCCAAATTTCCAAGCACCATTTACTAAAGAGACTGTTTTGTGTCCATAGTATTTTATTGCCTCATTTGTCAAATATTAATTTAGCATAATGGCTTGGTTTGATTTCTGGGTTCTCTGTTCTGTTCCATTGGTCTATATGTCTGTTCTTGTGCCAGTACCAGGCACTTTTGAGAACTGTGGCATGGTAATATAGCTTGATATCTGGTAATGTGATCCCTCCAACTTTGTTTTTCTTTCTCAGGATTGCTGTGGCTATTCGGGGTATTTTTTTTTATTCCAGATGAATTTTTTGAGAGTTTCTTCTAGATCTTTGAAATATGCCATTGGTATTTTAATAGGGATTGAATTGAATCTGTAGACTGCTTTGGGTAGTATGGACATTTTAATGATGTTGATTCTACCAGTCCATGAACATGGTATGTTCCTCCATCTGTTTATGTCTTCCTCTATCTCTTTTTTCAATGTCCTGTAGTTTTCCAAGTACAGGTCTTTTACCACCTTAGTTAAGTTTATTCCTAGGTATCTTAATTTTTTTTTTTTTGGTGCAATGGATAATGGGATTTTTTTTTTCATTTCTCTTTCTGGGAGTTCATTATTGGTGTACAAAAAGGCCATAGTTTTCTGGGTGTTAATTTTGTATCCTTCTACATTGCCAAATTCATTTATTAGGTCTAGAAGTTTTTTGATGGAGACTTTGGGGTATTCTATGTATAGTACCATGTCATCTGCGAATTAGGACAGTTTTACTTCTTCTTTTCCAATTTGGATGCCTTTTATATCTTCTTCTTGTCTGATCGCTATGGCTAGCACTTCCAATACTATATTGACCAGGAGTGATGAAAGTGGGCATCCCTATCTTGTTCCTGTTCTTAGGGGAAATGAGTTTAGTTTTTGCCCATTGAGTATGATGTTGGCTGTAGGTTTGTTATATAAGGCTTTTATTATGTTGAGGTATGATCCCTCTATTCCCACTTTGCTGAGAGTATTTATCAAGAAAGGGAGTTTGATTTTGTCAAATGTTTTTTCTGCATCCATTGATATGATTATGTGATTTTTGTCTTTCAGTTTACGTGATGTATCACATTTATTGATTTGCAGATATTGTACCATCCTTGCATCCCTGGAATAAATCCCACTTGGTCATGATGTATGATCTTTCTAATGTAATGCTGAATCTGATATGCTAGAATTTTGTTGTGGAATTTCAGCATCTATGTTCATGAAAGATATTGGCCTGTAGTTCTCTTTTTTTGTGGTATCTATCTGGTTTTGGGATTAGGGTAATGCAGGCTTCATAGAAAGAGCTTGGATGTGTGCATTCCTCTTCATTTTTTTGGAATAGTCTGAGGAGGATAGGTTTTAGTTCTTCCACAAATGCTTGGTCCATCTCCCCTGTAAAGCAGTCCGGACCAGGGCTTTTGTTTGCTGAAAGATTTTTGATTGCTGATTCAATTTCTTTGGTAGTTATCAGCCTATTCAGGTTTTTTTATTCTTCTTGGTTGAGTTTTGGGAGCTTGTGTTTTTCTAAGAATATGTCCATTTCATCTAGATTGTCCATTTTTTGAAATAGAGTTGTTCATAGTATTTTTTCATAATCATTTGTATTTCTGTGGGATTGTTTGTTACTTCACCTCTTTCATTTCTGATTTTGTTTATTTGGGTCCTCTCTCTTGCTTATTGGTGAGCCTGGCTAGAGTTTCATCAATCTTGTTTATTCTTTCAAAAAACCAGATCTTGGTTTTGTTGATAATTTGAATTGTTTATTATTAATTTTTTTGGCTCTATGTTGTTTATCTATGCTGTGATCTTTATTATTTCCTTCCTTCTGCTTATGCTGGGCTTTTTTTGTTGCTCTCTTTCTAACTCTTTGAGTTATAGGATTAGATAATTTATTACCATTTTTTCTTGTTTTTGAGATAGGCCTGTAGAGCTATGACCTTCCCTCTGAAGACTGATTTCACTGTGTCCCATAGATTTTGGATTGTTGTGTTTTCATTGTCATTTGTTGTCATGATGCTTTTTATTTATTCTTTGATCACTTTGGTAACCCAATCATTATTTAATAGGATGCTATTTAGCCTCCAGGTGTTTGATTTTTTATTGTTTTTATTGTGGTTGATTTCTAGTTTCATGCCATTGTGATCTGAGAAGTTGCTTGATATGATTTCTATCTTCTTAAATTTGAAGAGACTTTGCCTGTTTACCAATATGTGGTCTATCTTTGAAAATGACCCATGTGCACTTGAGAAGAATGTATATTCTGTGGCTTTGGAGTGAAATGTTCTGAAAATGTCAATTATTTCCATCTGATCTAGTGAGTCATTTAGAATTGTTGTTTCTTTGCTGATTTTTTTGTTTAATGGATTTGTCCAGTGGTGTTAGTGGGGTATTAAAGTCCCCTACTATGACAGTATTGCTGTCAATCTCTCCCTTGATATTGTGCAGAAGTGTTTTTATGTATTTGGGTGCTCCTGTATTGGGTGCATATATGTTTACCAGAGTTATATCTTCTTGTTGAATTGCTCCCTTTAGTATTATAAAGTGGCCTTCCTTATCTCTTGTTATAGCCTTTACTCTGAGGTCTAATTTGTCAGATAGAAGTATTGCTACCCCAGTTTTTTTTTTTTTTGAATGTCCATTCGCCTGAAAAAAACCTTTTTCCATCCCTTCACCATCAGTCTGTGTGAGCTTTTTGTTCTGAGGTGGGTTTCCTGTAGACAGCAGATATATCGGTAATGTTTTCTTATCCACTCAACTACCCTATTTCTTTTGATTGAGGCATTTAATCCATTTACATTTAAAGTTATTATTGATAGGTATTTGTTTGTCACAGGTTTTATTTTTTATGCCTGTGTTCCTACTTCCCTTCCTATTTCTTCTTTTTACAGCAGACTCTTTAGCATTTCTTGCCTTGCTGGTTTGGTGATAATAATCTTCCTTAGTCCTGTTGTGTCTGTGAAGCTCCGGATTTCACCCTCAATTTTGATTGAAAGCCTTGCTGGGTACCGTATTCTTGGATTCAGACCCTTCCTTTGCATGACTTTGTATATTTCATTCTATACCCTCTGGCCTGATGTGTTTCTGTTGAGAAATCAGTTGATAGTCTGATGGGGGATCCTTTATAGGTAACTTTCTGTCTCTCTCTGGCAGCCTTTAAGATTCTTACTTTGTTGTTGGTGTTTGCCAATTTAATGATTATGTGTCTTGGTGTCGGTCTTTTGGATTTCATCTTGTTTGGGACTCTGAGCTTCTTGGACTTGTGTGAGTTTTTTTCTTCGCAATATCAGGGAAGTTTTCTGTCGTTTCTTCAAACAGGTTTTCTATTCCTTGCTCAGTTTCCTCTTCTTCTGGCACTCCTATTATGTGGATGCTGTTTGTTCCATATTGTCTCCAAGTTCCCTTAGGTCCTCCTCCTGTTTTTTAAGTTTTTGTATTTTTTTAGATGCCTCTCTTCTTGGGTATTTTTTCCTACCTTGTCTTCTAGCTCACTGATGTAGTCCTCTGCTTCTTCTAGTCTACTATTGATACTTTCAATTGAGTTATTTTTTGCAACGATGTCATTTTTCATTTCTTCTTGATTCTTCTTTATTTCCTCTTGGTTCTTACACATATTGTTGAATTTGACTTCCATCCTTTTCAGAGACATTATGACTGTTGCTTTGAATTCTTTCTTTGACATATTGCTTGCTTCCATTTCGCTTACTTCCTTGTCTGGTGATTGGGCCTTTTCTTTTATATGCGGGCTCCTTCTTTGTCTCCCCATGCTCGCTCCTCTCAGGGTGTCTGGTGATGAAGCTATCTCTCTCCTTTGTTGACTAATAGGCACACAATAAAACACAACAAGACACAATGCACAGGGCACCAAACACAAAAGTATTCACGATACTATTAACCCGAAATAAAAGTGACCACCAGAGAAAAGAGAATTAGGGGAAAGAAAAGAGTGCAAAAAATGATATTGAGAAAAGGAAAAAATTTAAGTGAGAAAAGAAACAGAAGGAAAAAGAAGGGGGGAAATATATGTATATGGGGAGAAAACTCCAATAGAACAACAGCTGATTCAAAAATTTGAAACAACAAACACCCAGAAATGAATGCAAACTATCAACAACAGCTAATCCCAAATATGTAAACTACAAACACCGAAACAACAAACACCCAGATGAATCGGAGGAAGCAGTGCTTATTCCCAGAAGGTAAGGTCAAGGAAATGAATGAATGAGGAAATAGCCACAATTCAGTATAAAGAACGTAGAAAAAGAATGAGTGTATAAGAAGAAAAGTAAAAAAAAAAAAAGAAAAAATATATATATATTAAAATCTACACTAATAAAAGAGAAACATGCAAATTAACCATCACTCCACCATTTTGCTACACCCACCAGCCAATCAGGAACGAGTATGCAAATTATCCCAACTAAGATGGCAGAGGCCATGGAGCTGGAGTAAGCAGGAGGCTTGGGTTGACCCCGGCGATGTAGGAAGCCAAGCTTCCCACCTGCCCTGGCCAGCCCTGGCCTCCCCTCAAGGCTACAAAGTTTTAATTATCAAAGATAAATAAATACCAGATACCTGCTTCCAGCCTGCCTTGGCCTCCACTAAAGGAGGCACTGGGAAAAAAAAAAAAAGAAAAGAAAAAAAGGAGGGGCTGTGAGCTTGGGTCACTGGGGGGTGTGCCTAGCCTGAAAACGGCCCTCAGCCCCTCACCCAGGCTGGCCAGGCACCCCAGCAGGACCCTCCCACCCTGAAGGGGCTATGGCCAACCTGCAAACAGCTCCCAGCCCCTCACCCAGGCTGGCCAGGCACCTCAGTGGGACCCCCACCCTGATCCGGGACACCCTTCAGGGCAAACCAGCCGGCCCCCACCCATGCACCAGGCCTCTATCTATACTAGTAACAGGATAATATGCTAATTAGACTGGGAGACCTTCCAGGAGACTTTCCAGACGTTCTTCTGGACAAAGCCATGGTGGCGGGGCCGAGGTAGAGGTGGTTAGAGGCCAAGAGGGGAAGGCAGTTTTGGGTGATCAGGCCAGGATGGGACAGCAGTTGTGGGTGATCAGGCTGATGGGGGGCTGGGCTATTGGGCGTAAGCAGACCAACAGGGGGGCCAGTTGGAGGTGAGCAGGCCATCAGTGGGGGTCAGTTGGAGGTGATCAGGACAGCGGGGTGGGCAATTTGGAGTGAGCAGGCCAGCAGGGAGGCAGTTGGGAGTGAGCAGGACAGTGGGGAGGAAAGATGGGGGTGAGGGAAGGTGGGGGCGCGCAGGCCACCAGGGGGGACAGTTGGAGGCAAGCAGGCTGGCAGGAAGGCAGTTGGGGGCAAGCACACTGGCACGGGGGGCAGTTGGGGGTGATCAGGCTGGTGGAGAAGCATTTGGGAGTGAGCAGGCTGGCAGGCAGAGTGGTGAGGGGCAATCAGGCATGCGGGCAGGCAGCTGAGTGGTTGGAGCCAGCAGTCTGGGATTGTGAGAGGGATGTCTGACTGCCGGTTTAGGCCCAATCCCTGTAAACTGGCAGTAGGACATCCTTTGAGGGGTCCCAGATTGGAGAGGGTGCAGGCCGGGCTGAGGGATACCCCCACCCCTGTGCACGAATTTCATGCACTGGGCCACTAGTATATATATATATATATAATACCACGTGTGGGCGCTCACGTACAGTGCGATTGAAACTTCATGGCCCATGCACAGGAGTTGGTATTTTGTGGAAGAGCCACACTCAAGGGGCCAAAGAGCCGCATGTGGCTCGCGAGCCTCAGTTTGCCGACCACTGGGCTACACTGACCCCAAGAGCCATGGATTTTGTGGGTCACAGTCTTACTCTGAGCCTCTAGTTCCCACTGTGTGCATTTCGCACATGTTTCTCCCCGCATCCTGGATCTCAGATGTCACCTTTCTCTAGGCAATATCTAACCTTTTCATCCATAGATTGCTTCACCAGCTTTGTTTAATTCCCCAATTCTGGATAGATGTCATTTGATTCAGCTGTTCCTTCTATCTGTTCTGTGAGAAGGCACAGGGCTCATCTGCGCATTCATGCCACTTTGTCTTCCCCCTGGACAGACTTTTTAGGTGCCCATGGTCAAGGTGGCTGTAGTCCCAGTGTTCTTGGGTTCGCAGTTGAGGCAGCTGGTCCCTGGGAATTGTGGTTGTAGGGTCCTGGGAGGTATCTGAGATCTCCCAAGTTGAAGTTAAGGCTGGGCTTCCGATCACAGCCACTCTCCCCTTCAAGATGGTGCAGTCTCTGCAGCAGAGCCAGGGACTCTGGGAGAGATTTCAGCAGCAGTAGAGGCTGCCCAGCCAGGGGAGCCTGGTCTGCCAGTCCCCAACAGTCCCTTGGAATATAGCTGTCCCTGACTCACAAATACAGACACTCCCCGCACGTCCACACACTCTTTTTTCGTTCTCTCACTCACACACTATCTTGCAGCCTGCTGTCCTGTCGGCAGCCATCTTGGATCTCTCAACAATTATCTTAAATATAAATGGATTAAATTCTCCAATCAAAAGATGAGTAGGTAAAGATGCTTTTGTACATGTATATACAATGGAATATTACTTGGCCATAAAAAATGAAATTTTACCATTAGTGACAACATAGATGGACCTAGAAGGTATTATGCTAAGTTGAATAAGTCAGACATTGAAAGACAAATACAATTCCTTCACTTATATGTGGAATCTAAATGACAAAATAAAAGAACAAACAAAGCAGAAACAAACTCATAGACAGAGAACAAACTGATGATTGCCAGGTAACAGGGTGTTTGGTGGCTGGGTAAAAGAAGCACAAATTGGCAATTACAAAATTGTCACAGAGATGTCAAGTGTGGTTTAGGGAATACAGTCAATATTATTGTATTAACTATATATGGTGTCAGTGGGAGTCAAAACTTATAAGAGGGAACACCTTATAAGTTATAGAAATGTCTAACCACCTGAAAACAATATAATATTGAATGTCAACTATAATTAACTTTTTAATTTAAAAAAAGTATATAAATAATCCTGAAAAAATAGGTGTTCTCTTCTTTAACTGTTTGGTAAAAGTCTTTAGTAAATCCATCTGGAACTGGATTTTTTTTCTTCAGGAAATTCTAATTATGTATTCAATTTCCTTAAGAGTTACAGAGCTTTCAAATTATCCATTTCATCTTGGTTGAAATTTGGTAGTTTGTGTTTTGTCTTAGAAGTTGGTCCATTTTTATTAAGTTGTTAAATTTATGAATTTAAAATTGTATAGCTTTATTATCCTTTGAATGACTGAAGGAAATGTAGCCATATCCTATTTATTCCTGAAATTGATGATTTGTATTTCTTCTTTTCATTTTTTTCTTATATTGTTAGAGGTTTATCAGCTTTTTAGTTTTTTTAAAAAAGAGCCATATTTTGTTTCTTTAATTTTTCTCAATTTTTTTCCTGATTCAATTGCAGTGGCATTTTTTAATGTGTGTGGTTTGTTTTGTTTTGTTTTGTGTGTTTTTTTCTGCTTGCTGTGTGTATATTTTGCTCCTTTTTTCTAGTTTCTTAAGATAGGAGATCTTCATTGTGTATAATGTAAGTATTTGGTGCTATAAATTTTTCTTTCAGAACTGTTTTAGTTGCATTCCAAAATTTTGATATTTTGTACATTAATTTTTAGTTAATTCTACACTTTGTAATTTTTAATAACTTATTTTTTTGACTCATGAGGTATTTAGTAGTATGCTGTTTACTTTCCAAGTGTTTGTAATTTTCTGCTGTGTTTTTGTTAGTGATTTTTCTATTTGATTTTATTATATTCAAGGAGTATATTTTGCATGATTTCAGTGATTTTACATTTCCTGAGCTGTGTTTTATATAACACACTAGAGGCCCAGTGCATGAAATTAGTGCACAGGGATTGGGGGGGGTGGGGGGAGTCCCTCAGCCTGGCCTGCACCCTCTCGCAATCCGGTACCACAAGCTCCTAACCGCTGGCTTGCCTGCAAGATCGCCCCTAACCACTCTCCTGCCTGCTTGATCGCCCCTAAACACTATGCCTGCCTGATCACCCCTAGCCACTCGTCTGCCTGCCTGATTGCCCCTAACAACCTCTCCCTCGGCCCCTGCCACCACAGCTTCATCAGGAAGGACATCCGGTAGGTTATTCAGCTGTCCGGTCTAATTAGCATATTACTCTTTTATTATTATAGACTAGAGGCCCGGTGCACAAAATATGTGCAAGGGGGGGTTCCCTCAGCCTACCCGGCACCCTTTCCAATCTGGGACCCCTGGGAGATGTCTCACTGCTGGTTTAGGCCCCATCCCACCCTGCAGATTGGGCCAAAACTGGCAGTCGAACATCCCTCTCACAATCCTGGACCGCTGGCTCCTAACCACTCACCTGCCTGCCTGCTTGATCACCCCAAACTGCCCCCCACTCCCAGCCTGATCTCCACAACTGCCCCCCATGCTGGCCTGATTGCCACCAACTGCCCTCCCCTGACAGACTGATAACCCCCAACTGCTCCCCCTGCTGACCTGCTCACCTACAACTGCCCCCCTGCTGGCCTGATCACCCACAACTGCCCCCCACCGGCCTGCTTGCCCCCAAATGCCTCCCTGCTAGCCTGATCACCCCACCACTTCCCCCTACTTGCCTGATTGCCCCCAAATGTGCCCCCCTGCCAGCATGATCCCCCCTAACTACCTCTGCCTTGGCTCCGCAACAAGGGCTTTGTTCTTGGAATGACGTCCGGAAGGTCTCCCAGTATTAATTAGCATATTACCCTTTATTCAGTATAGATGATATGGTCTAGCCTGGATGAATATTTCTTTGGACTCTTGGAAAAACAATGTTTATTCTGCTGTTGTTGGGTGAAGGGTTCCAAATATGCCACTTACATATGATTGTTTACTTTTGTTGTTTATTTCTGGTATATCCTCACTGATATTTTTAATCTAATAATTCTGTTAATTGTGAAGTGTTGGGTTTTGAAGACAAACTATAATTATAGATTGTTTTATTTCTTCAAGTTTAATTGTTTTTTATTTTATGCATTTTGAGATTGTTCTTTGGTGCATACACTTTTAGGATTACTAACCCCTCTTGAAGTATCGATTCTATTATAATTGTTTAATAGCCCTCATTGTCTCTAGTAATATGTACTCTAAAGTCTTTTTTATCTGATATTCATATAACATTTAAAAAATGTTTCCATGGTATACATTTTTTCTATATACATTTTTTAAATTATTAAATTTATTGGGGTGACATTGGTTAATAAAATTATACAGTTTTTTTCAGGTACTTCTATAATATATCATCTGTATATTGTATTTTGTAGTTAGCACCAAAAGTCAAGCCTCCTTCTGTAACCATATATTTGACCCCTTTTAAGCTTTTCTATCTCTCCGCCATCCTCCTAGCTCCTTTTATTTTCAACTAATCTATGGTATGATATTTGAAGTGACTTTTATGTAGAAAATATGTAGATGGGTCATGATTTCTTGTCCATTTTCCAATCTCTGTATTTTTATTGCTACATATAGACCATTTCCATTTAATGCAATTATTGCTAAGTTAAAGCTTAAATCTGTTATTTTATTACTAGAGGCCCGGTGCACAAAAATTTGTGCAATTGGGGGGGTCCCTAAGCCCGGCCTGTGCCCTCTCGCAGGTGGACCCCTCGGGGAATGTCCACCTGCTGTCTTAGGCCTGCTCCCTGGGGAATTGGGCTTAAGCTGGCAGTCAGACATCCCTCTGGCAGCCCAGCAGCCCTTGGGGGATGTCCACTTGCCAGCGGGGAGCAGGCCTAAGCTGCAGTTGGACATCCTTAGCACTGCTGAGGAGGCAGGAGAGGCTTCCGCCACCACCGCTGTGCTGGCAACCATCAGCCTGGCTTGTGGCTGAGCAGAGCTCCCCCTGTGGGAGTGCACTGATCACCAGTGGGCAGCTCCTGCATTGAGTGTCTGCCCCCAGGTGGTCAGTGTGTGTCATAGTGACCAGTCATTCCCAGTCATTCTGCTATTAGGGTCAATTTGCATATTACCCTTTTATTATATAGGATAGAGGCCTGGTGCATGGGTGGGGGCCGGCTGGTTTGCCCTGAAGGGTGTCCTGGATCAGGGTGGGGGTCCTGCTGGGGTGCCTGGCCAGCCTGGGTGAGGGGTTGAGAGCTGTTTTCAGACTGGCCACACTCCTTTCAGGGTGGGGGTCCCTACTGGGGTGCCTGGCCAGCCTGGGTAAGGGGTTGATGGCCGTTTTCAGGCTGGCCATGGCTGCGGGCTGGAAGCAGGTATCTGGGATTTATTTAACTTCTATAATTGAAACTTTGTTGCTTTGGTCCCGCTCAAAACCTGGGTTGCCTTTGGAAACCCATGTTCCCAGCCCCTCCTTGAGCAGAGGCCACACCGGCTGGAAGCAGGTATCTGGGATTTATTTATCTTCTATAATTGAAACT
Organism: Myotis lucifugus; assembly: GCF_000147115.1. Classification (NCBI taxonomy): domain Eukaryota; kingdom Metazoa; phylum Chordata; class Mammalia; order Chiroptera; family Vespertilionidae; genus Myotis; species Myotis lucifugus. The sequence continues at coordinate 11,871,983 of NW_005871061.1, forward strand.
TTGTAGCCTTGAGCGGAGCTCAGGGCCGGCAGGGCAGGCAGGAAGCTTGGCTTCTTCCTTCGCCAGGGCAACCAAACCTCCTGCTCGCTCCAGCTCTGTGGCCACCTCTATCTTCGTGATGGAGTGATGGTTAATTTGCATATTACTGTTTCATTAGATAGGATGTGTGCTGTTTGTTTCTCTTTCTCTGCTTTTTTTTTCACCTATAGGTTACATGAATATTTTTAAATGATTCTATCTTGATTTATTTGTAGTATTTTTGAGCATTTCATTTTGTATAGTTTTCTTAGTGGTTCATTTTGTTATTACAATATATATTTAAAACTGGTGTCAATGTTTAACAACTGTAAGTGAAATCTTACCTCTGTCTAGATCCTTATTGCATCCACACTTTTTAAATACAAGTGACTTCAGTACTTTCTCTTCATATATTGAGTTAGATATCATATGGTGTTATATTATTTTTGCTTCAACCATAAAATATTAATTTATATATATTTTTGGTTAATCCTCAGCCAAGAATTTTTTTCCATAGTTTTTTTAAAAAAATTTTCATATATATTTTTATTGATTTCAGAGAGGAAGGGAGAGGGAGAGGGAGATAGAAACATCAATGATGAGAGAGAATAATTGATTGGCTGCCTCCTGCACACCCCCCACTGGGAATGGAGCCCACAACCCAGTCATGTGCCCTTAACTGGAACCGAACCTGGGACCCTTCAGTCTGCAGGCTGATGCTTTATCCACTGAGCCAAACTGGCTAGGGCCCATTGTTTTTTTTTAGATAGAGTGGAAGGAAGGGAGTTAGAGAGGAGGAGGAGAGAAAGAGAAAGAGAAAAAACATCCATGTGAAAGAGATATATGGATTGGTTGCCTCCTCTAGAGGCCTGTTACGGACCAGGGATTGAAACTATAACCCAGATACATGCCCTTAACCAGGAATCAAGCCCTTAACATTTCAGTGGGAAGGCTGACACTCTAATCACTGACCCACACTGGCCGGGGTTTCAACCATAAAATATGATTTAAAAATATAATAAAAATCTAATATGAATATGTACTATATATATATATATATATATATATATATATATATATATATATTGACCCCTTTTCTTTCTTTCTTTCTAGAGTTTCCATCTTTTTTCTGTTATTATTTACTTTCTGATTAAACAAGTTATTTTAGTCATTCTTTAAGAGTAAATATACTAACCACCAATTTTAATAGCTTGTTTTTTTTAAAAATATCTTTCTTTCCCCTTTATTCTTAAAAGATACTTTCACACAATACCGATCTCAGGGTTCACAGATCTTTCTTTTCAGCACTTGAAAACATTTTGTCACTCCTGTAGTTTCACATGAAAATCTTCTGTCATTTAAATTGGTTTTACTCCATTTCTCTCTGGTTGCTTTTAAGACATTTTCTTTGACTTTCATTTTTAGGAGTTTAAGCATGATGTGCTGTGGCTTGGACTTCTTGGTGTTTATCTTGTTTAGGATTTTCTCATTTTTTTTAATTTGTGGGTTTATTTCTTTTACCAAGTTTATGTATTTTCAGCCATGATTTCATCAAATACTATTTCATTCCCACTCATTTATTTCCTTCTGGAACAAATATATATATATTTGTTTTTCCCCCAGAGATACCTGAGGTTTTTTTCTCTCTCTTTTTTTCTGTTTATTATGAGATTTATCTTCAGATTTCACTAGTTTTTTTTCCATTTATCATCTCCATTTCACTATTGAGTTTCTCCAGCATTTTTTAAATGTCATTTATTCTACTTTCCAGTTTTATAATTTTTATTTAATCTTTGTTATAAATTCTATTTCTTTGGTGAGATTTATTTTTTTCACTGTGTTTTGTAATCGTGGTTGATGAATTTTTATAATGACTAATTTAAAATCCTTTTCAGTAATTCTAACATCTGATTCATCTTGAAAATGCCCAATGTTGGTTTTCAATTCTAATTAAAGTTCTTCTGGCATGATGGTATGATGGTTCTGGCATGATGAGAGAAGTATATTGTGTCCTAGACACTTTTTTTTCTCCCCCTTTCTCCAACCTTCCCTGCCTTCTCTCTGAGGTTTGATGGGTTTTTTTATTCTTCTATGTCTCTGGATATATTTTTGTTCTTCCATTTATGTTGTTCATTACATTCCACAAATGAGTGAGATCATGCGATATTTACCTTTCTCTGACTGGCTTATTTTGTTTAGCATAATGCTCTCCAGGTCCATCTATGGCCCAGTGGTTCTCAACCTTCCTAATGCTGCGACCCTTTAATACAGTTCCTCATGTTGTGGTGACCCCCAACCATAAAATTATGTTTGTTGCTACTTCATAACTGTAATTTTGCTACTGTTATGAATCATAATGTAAATACCTGATATGCAGGATGTATTTTCATTGTTCGCGACCCACAGGTTGCTGTTGCAAATGGTAAGAGTTTTCTCTTTTTTATAGCAGCATAGTATTCCATTATGTAGATGTACCACAGTTTTTTAATCCACTCATCTGCTAATGGGCATTTAGGCTGTTTCCAAATCTTAGCCATTGTAAACTGTGCTGCTATGAACATAGGGGTGCATATATCCTTTCTGATTGGTGTTTCTGATTTATTGGGATACATTCTTAGAAGTGGGAGTATTGAGTCAAATGGGAGTTCCATTTTTAATTTTTTGTGGAACACTTTTAATATTATGTTAAAGGAGAACTCTGGGCACTATTTAAATATTCTCTTTTAGCTGACAGTCATCTTGTTTAAAGTTAGCTACTTCTTCATTTTTGAACAGCAAGTTTAATGACAATTTAGCTATCAGTGCCTTTTCAGTGTTCTCTTGATCTATTTGTTTTATTAAGTGCCATTATAGCTCTCTGTGATCTCTGATGCTGCTTCTCACAGGTGCACAAGTACAGTAAAGGTAATTTTGTTGGCTGGGTTGCCTCTTACCTCTAGGGGGGTAATAGGAGATTCTGGCCCAAATGGACAGAGTGTGCTTCTATGGGCCACTTATCATCCTCAGAATTTATATTCAGTATCCCCTTTTGGAGCTACTGATATACCTACAGTCTCTCAATTGCTAAAGGGACATTCATACTGTAGTCATTCCATTAAGCCATTTGTTTTCAGAGAAATTGTTCTTCCTGCTGTTTCCAAGTGAAAGAAGGGAGACTCTAGCCCAGTGATGGCGAACCGATGACATGCGTGTCAGAGGTGACATGCAAACTCATTTTTTTTGGTTGATTTTTCTTTGTTAAATGGCATTTAAATATATAAAATAAATATCAAAAATATAAATCTTTGTTTTACTATGGTTGCAAATATCAAAAAATTTCTATATGTGACAAGGCACCAGAGTTAAGTTAGGGTTTTTCAAAATGCTGACACGCCGAGCTCAAGAGGTTCGCCATCACTGCTCTAGCCCATAGGGATCTAGAGCACTTCAGAAGGCTGAGCCAGGCTGCTAGTGTTTTCACATGGGTGAAAGAAATCTCTGGCCTTTGGCAAAAATCTTGGACTTCCCAGTCTCCAGAATTCTGAGAAATAAATGGTCATTGTTTAAGCCACACCAAAAAAGGACACTTCTTTGATCTGAACCATTTGTTGTTAGCAGAATCACCCCTGCTGGTGCCACAGGACAGCCTAGTGTTGCCGCTGGGATTCCATTGAGATCCAGAAGAGGTATTTTGAACCTGATGCCTCTTCTGATGCTATGTTGGGCTCCACCAGGACAGGGTGGCTTTCTTCTGATGCATGGGGTATCCTAAGGCTCTGGACCACTGTTAACATAAAAAACACTCAAACCTGTTAAGAATTTATGTGAGTGTATTTGAGCCAAACTGTCAACAATTGCTGGGAAGCAGAACCTCAAAGGGTTGAGATAATGCTCCAGAGAATGGAGGGTTACATCTGTATTTATACATTGCAATCAAAGGAAGGGATGTAGGTGAGTTACATGAAATCCATTGGTGATAGACTAGAGAGGCGGGAGAAAGCAAAGTGGGGAAACCCCTGGGAATGGATAAAAGATAAAATGATAAGCACATAATGTTGTAATGTACCCCGCGAATCACACAAGGACGCCTCAAGAAGTCGAATTAAGGAGTAACATTTATTGCAAATCTGGGACTACGAGGGGGCATTTCACTCTCCTAAATCTCACAGTGCCCTCCCCACCCCAACACCAGATTTATATAGACAAAGATCACAAAGGTATTGATTACATCCCAGGGTTTGGAATGAGGACCCTGGTTTGCACAAAGCAGTTACAGAAGCGAAATTGAGCAGATTAGTTATCTACAAAGATTAATTATAGTTTTGGGTCTTCGGACCACTGAGTTGACAGAAATACATTGTTGGGGGCCAGATGTAAGCTGGCAAGGTCCTTGCACCTGTAGGGGCTAGCAAGGCTGGGATCCTTACCCACACAGTTTTCCCAGACTTGTTTGGATGGCGTTTATCAGTAGAATAAGAGCAACATTTGTAGAGCCTTTCATAGCTTACCAAGAAGTCTGTAACTTTTTACTGAGATATGCTGTACTGAGAACTTGTCCTTCTGCTGTGTCCTTCCCTTAGAGATTAAGAGGAACAAAGAATACATTCCTCTTGACAGACCTCCTATTCAATGTGTTGTGTATAAATAGGATTGTGTGGCTAATAAAGTTGCTTCAGTTCATCAAGAGAACTGGGGTCCTCCCGATCCCGCTTTCCTGTCTTTCTTTCTTTTCTCAATTCCCACCTCCCTGCCTCAGCCCGGCTCAACCCTGTCAGGCTGGCCCTGACAGATCTGGCGCCCGAGCTAAGGGACTGAGGAACTGGGAAAAAGACGGTGAGGAACTCCGTTGGGCTTGGAGAGAAGACGGTGAGGAACTCCTCCGGATAAAGAGTGCACTCGTTAAGGTAAGGGAGGAGAAATTTTTTGATAATCGGGAGTAAAGCATGGGGCAATTAGAATCTAGAGAAAATGCTCTTTATAGGCAAATGTTAAAGTTTATGCTCAATAGTAAAGGAACTAAGGTTAATGACAAGCAAGTAGAAAATTTTTTAAAATTCATTCAGGAGGTCTGCATTTCCTTATCGAATTTAATACGGGATTATTTAGATCCCAGGCATGACCATAATCAACCATCTCTTAAGCCAGAAAAAAAGGAGAAACAGCGTGATAGCACAAAACAGGGGTCTAAAAAAGACAGTATATTAAAAAGAAATAATGTAACTTTTAAAGACAATTTAACTCCTCAAGATGAGGGGGATTTTGAGGAAGCTGCTGCTCTTTGTCATAATGATAATACAGGTATTGTTCAGGCAAAAGAGGAGGAAGAATATTTTTCTGCTGGAACTGAAGAGGGCAGTGATATAGAGGATGTGTTGGAATGCTTTTTAGAAAAATTAAAGCTTCTTGGCAAGAAAAAGAGAAGCCGCGGGGGCCGTTCCCGCCGCCCTCCGCTGCCTTGTGCAGCACCAGTTCCACTTTCCCCTCTCCAGATGGCTTTGCAGGAGGCACGAAAGTGTGGTGAGGATTTGGGCATGCATGCCTTCCCTGTTATGGAACAGGTGAACCCTCACACGGGACAGCGTGAGCGTGCTTATGACCCGCTTCCTTTTAAAACCTTAAAAGAGTTAAAAACAGCCTGTGCTCAGTATGGGCCTACTTCCCCTTATACTTTAACCATCTTGGAAACTATAGCCTCAGAGGCTCTCCCACCTAATGATTGGAGAGCTATTGCTAAGGCTTGTTTATCAGGAGGGGATTATCTCTTGTGGAAATCAGAATATGATGAAAAGGCTAAGGAACAAGCTAAGGAACAAGCTGCTCGTAATCGAGCTGCCCAGATTAATATTTCTTATGAAATGCTGGTAGGTGAAGGAGTCTATGCTGATACCCATAATCAAATTCAATACCCCCAGGAAGCTTATGGACAGATTAATGGAGCTGGGATTAGAGCCTGGAAAAAGTTACCCACCTCCGGTCAGAAAACAGAGGAGCTCTCAAAAATTATTCAAGGGCCAGATGAAAAGTATCAGGATTTTGTCTCTCGGCTATTACAGGCTGTTGGCCGAGTAGTGGTGGATGGAGAGGCTGGCATGTTAATAGTTAAACAGTTGGCATATGAAAACGCCAACACTGCCTGCCAAGCTGCACTGCGGCCCTATCAAAGACAGGGGACTCTCTCAGATTATATCCGCATTTGTGCAGATATTGGTCCCTCATATATACAAGGAGTTGCCATTGCAGCTGCATTAAAGGGAACCACCATTGAAGGAATTCTTCAGCAACAATTTAGCACAGGGAAAGGTCCAGCATACAAGTGTTACACTTGTGGAGGAACAGGACACATGGCAAAACAGTGTCCTTCTAATAAAGGGGTTAATAAAGGAAATGGCAGAGGTCCCAAACAACCTGGACTATGCCCTAAATGTAAAAAAGGAAAACATTGGGCAAATGAGTGTAAATCTAAGATGGATGTCCAGGGAAATTCTTTGTCTCAACACCAGTCGGGAAACTACCAAAAGGGGCCAGCCCAGCCACGGCAAATAACAGGGGCATTGTCTATTTACCCTCCTGTCCCTATGCCGTCTCAAGGCCAGCAGGCTACACAGCACCCAGCCTGCCACAGAAAACAAAATAGATACAAGAGCTATTCCGAGCAACCCCCGGAAGTACGGGGCTGGACCTTGGATCCATAGAGATGAAACATTCTATCTGCCCTGGGTGCTGCCATTGCTTATTAAAATAAACAAAATATCATTAGATTTAAAACCTCCCACATAGAGAAGAAATGATGATTTCCTTGCATTTCCGATACAGCTACAGCAAATGCCACTGGATCTGAAATTTAAAAATACGTCTGGGATTTCTGTACACGTGTAAAGAGAAAACTAGCTTGGAACTAAGGCGCACATTGTCCGATTTTGGACATTTAGATAGAGTTTTAAGCTGAAATCTCTTTGCAAATATACAAAATAAAACCCAAGACTGATTATTTCCTAACAAAAATAGCAAAATTTAACCCAAAGGAAAAAAGATGCTGGCTAGATTCTAGCAGCAGGATTGGCATTTCCATAATAAAGAACAGTTTTTAAATACTAATAAAGAATATTAAAAAGTTAACTTCAAGGCTGAAAAGGAAATTCAGTAAAATTGTCTCTGTTACAAAAATTTGCTAAGAATATGCCTTAAAATAATAAATTGGATTTAAATCTCAAGAATTATTGAAATATATTAATTATAAAAATCTAAGTAGCCCAGGTAAAAGACGGCTACACCCTTTAATTAAGGCTGGCTTCCCAAAGCAATTTCTAACAGAGGAAGGGCTAGCCTCCCTTCCCCCAACAGACAAGGTAGGCCAAAAATTTCCTGCCAGTGACAACTTTAAAAAAGAGGCTTGCTTCTCAGTTTCCCATCCTTAGTAGAAAGAATGTAACTAATTTGCATTTTAATGGTTACCTGTTTTCAGTCAATGGCACCCTAGGCTTAGGAGTTAGCTAAATTGAATTAGATATTCTGAAATAACAAAATGCTAAAATATTAATCTAAATTTCCCTTAGGAAAAATCTAAAGGATAGAATTAAATCTATTGATTATGTCATGTATTTTTAAAGTTTATTCTTAAAAATGTTACTGATTGAGAAATGCTAAATATTTAACTTGCCAGCTAAGAGTTTAAAGTTCTGGTTAAATAAATTGAGAGAAATAATATAATTATAATAAAATTTCAACATTTGTTTAATTGAAAAAAGAGGATAAATTCTGTTATCCCAACCAAAAATTTTAAATACAAAGATCAGTTTTAATTTAATTGATATCTTTTAATAATTATAAAAGGTATATAATCTTTAAATTATATATACACATATATATTTAATACTCTTTTAAGTTAGATTTTAAAACTATAATCAAGGAATGACTTTAGGACATTTCATGGGCCCTGAAATGTTTTCAAAAGTTTATTCTCTCTTCTTAAAGGATTTTTTAATAAAGCCAATTTAATATACTTGAAATCACATAGAAAGCTTTATCAAATAAATAATTAATAAATATATATTTTAAGTTTTTGCCTCTAAGAAAGGGAAAAACAAGTTATCTTATTTAATATTTCTTAAAATACAACAGTAGAATTTTAAGATATAATTTAAAATAACAAAAGCTCATTAATAATTTTTAATATTTTACAACAGCATATTAACATTTATTCCAAACAAGCTTACAAACTAATTGTTTGGCAGCAATTTAATAAGAACATGAAAGGATTTTATCCCTTCCACTATGTGGAAGGCCCCCTGGGAAGGCACTTAAGCATTCTATATTGACCTCTCTTGACCTTTTTGCCAAGGGGGTCCCTCTTCCAATTGCCTACAACTGTTGCCTAAGCTCTCTGTTCATACTGAGGTTAAAGCCTCATGGTGGCTGGTACCATAGATCTGTCTCTTGCCCAATAGCGTAAGCTGGGCCATCTCTGGAGAAGAAACCTGGGTTCCCCATGATCAATGCCAGGGCCCCGCCAGCAGGCGAGGGGATCCCAAGGCAGTTACTGGGCATGGAGGCCACAGGGGCATACGCTACCAAGGAGACAGAACTAAACCTCACATCACCCTGCTTGGCCCCAGAGGATGGCTGGTTAGTCAATGACGGGTAAGACCCCTCTGGGAGGGGCGACCTAAGACAGGCACAGTCGCAGGGGGCCTCAGGGGAGAACTTGGGGGTCAGCAGAGGTGGGGCAGAGATCCTCACCCCCCCAACTATGCAGGGGCTTGAACACTCGCCCCTTCTGAGGAAGGTCTCCTGCCCCCATGGCTGCTGCGCTTCCCATGCCCAGCTCAGATCGGGACCCAGATAAAAGAAAGAGACTTAGCCCAGCCGAGATCAATACCCAGAAAACAGAGACTTGGCTAACAGCAGCTATTCTATATCTAAATCCAGCTTAACACCAGGAATGCTCAGGGCCTTCTCAAGGATACAAAATAATCCTTTCCATTAATATTTACAGTATAAACTAAGATTGTTATTAAAGTATTAAATTCGACAGTAAAATAATAGTCAAGTTTTCAGATTAATTAAAACTAGATTAAGAAGTATTAACCAAAATTATCATTTCATAGTAAAATTGCTTAACATACAATAAACCTAAAGCAGTCATATTTTTGTACAAAAAATTAAAATTTAAAGTTATCTAGACTTCATTATATAATTTCCAAAAGCCTCCTAATAATTAAATTTAAAAAAAAAGGGGTGGGGGAGGATAGTGGAGAGATAGTGGAAGAATACCATATAAGGAAAAATATCCTGTAACTAATTTACATCTAGAAAAATTTTTTCATTTATAATGCTAATAACAAGACACCCATGAAAACACATATGGTGTCAAATAAGCCAAAGGAAAATCGTTTGGACAAAAATTAAAAGAATCCCAAGTCTAAATTATAGATATGATTCCTTTATTAACCTTTGGTCGAGAATACGTTTGTATATTTTCAGAAAACAACTCCAAGACCATGTGGATTCCTGCAACAGAAGAGAATTATCAGGACTGCTCCAGCCACAGAATAGCAGTGGCCCCGTGAGACAACAAGAAGAGAAGCAGTCCAGAAATAAAGATAGTAACCTTATCATGCTAGCAGTCAGCAGCTGTGCGTCGCTGCAGGTTGCCCAGGACCAAACCAGAGAGGGTCGGACCTGCATTGCCACCATTTGTCCACCATCCAGAACCGAAATATTACTGCTGACATGTACACATAAAAAACTGTCGGACACTGAAACATGAACTTTGCCTAAAAAACAAAGAAGGGGGATCTGTTGGGGGCCAGATGTAAGCTGGCAAGGTTCTTGCACCTGTAGGGGCTAGCAAGGCTGGGATCCTTACCCACACAGTTTTCCCAGACTTGTTTGGATGGCGTTTATCAGTAGAATAAGAGCAACATTTGTAGAGCCTTTCATAGCTTACCAAGAAGTCTGTAACTATTTACTGAGATATGCTGTACTGAGAACTTGTCCTTCTGCTGTGTCCTTCCCTTAGAGATTAAGAGGAACAAAGAATACATTCCTCTTGACAGACCTCCTATTCAATGTGTTGTGTATAAATAGGATTGTGTGGCTAATAAAGTTGCTTCAGTTCATCAAGAGAACTGGGGTCCTCCCGATCCCGCTTTCCTGTCTTTCTTTCTTTTCTCAATTCCCACCTCCCTGCCTCAGCCCGGCTCAACCCTGTCAGGCTGGCCCTGACAATACATTATCTAGAGCCCTCGGGTCTTGGGACCACTGAGTCAACCGGAATGCATTATCTGTGGCCACTGAGGCAATTTAGGATAATTGTGCTGTCCTGGTTCCCAGGTATAGAAGAATGTGCTTCGATAACCAGTATGACCACAACCAATGGGGTATTCACATTACAATCAATAGGGTATTCAATCGATTGGGATGATTTATATAATTCAGAAAATCAAAATAACTTTTCTGTTGTTAAAGCAAATAAGTACAGAAGCCAAACAGCAGGGTTAAAGTTAAACTATAGTTTCTACCTGAGATGATTGCTACCATACTTCAATACTTAGGTGGGTGCAGGAATAATGAACATGATAACAATGAAGGAATTTGTGGTATCTGTCCTGGCACCCAGGCACATTATGTTGTGCCCCAAGGGGTCCAGAAAACCGGAAGTTACAAGTTACTCAGACATTTCAAGGGTATGTTATTATAGATGCAGAAAGACAGAGAGGCTCAGTTAAGGTAAAAGTTGACTTTGTCAGTGAAGATACTGGCCTAGGACATAACTACCCACCATAACTGCTTTTAGTTCAAGTTTAATTTCAGACCATCCTTTGTGGTTACTTTAGGTCTCTGTGTTTGCAAGACCGTCATGCAGGCCTTCCCTGAGCTTGTCAGGTTAGCATGTAGCCCCTTTCGTCCACACCATTTTGTTCTTACTTCAGTGCTGGTCTCTGTTGCATTATTTTTAGGATTTATAGTTGTATTTACCAGGAAAGAGAAATGAAAGGTTAATCTACATCATCTCTTCTGGATCTTAAGTTCTAAATTATTTTTGAAATGGGTTTTGGGTAGTTTCTGGTGGTAAATATTTTCTGTAGTCATAGCCTGGGGGGAAAAAGCATTAAGGAAGTTTTTGTCCAGAGAAACTTCTTACACAAACATCTGCTCATGATTAAAGCTAACCAGAATCAGGGGGAAAAAACTTGAACGATATGCAAAGCACCAAAATAACAAAGTGCACTTGAGAACATTTTAATCACAGGGGGAAAATGACATCATTTAAAGGAGGTTGGTGATAGCAAATGTCAGAAGAACTAGCCCTGAAAAATCTTAAAATCTTATCAAGGCATAAAGGGAATGAATACAGTTTTAATGTTGAATCTCATGTAGAAGATAATAAGGTGAAGAATGAGATTCCCAGGAAAGATGTGTCTGTCCTAGAGTCAAAATTTATATGAATATGTTTCTTAATTTATAGATATTATTACTTGTTAATTATTTTAACAAGTAACTGACTCCGCATTCTAACTGACTCCGAAGGGGCTGTGAAAGCCCACCACAAAAGCCCGGTAGTTAGGAAACAAATAGGAAACAAAGAAATTTAGGAATATATGTAAGAAATAATCTCATTGTATAGGGAGTTCAGGCTTTGTATCTTTGAATCCCCTGAGCCAGCAATGCTGCTTTAAATAAAGGGTTTTTCCTGAATCTCCGGGTACTCGTGTATTTTCTGGTCGCCTGGTAAATCCTGCAACAGCCCAGCAAGGAATAACAGGTTTCTGGCTTTTTTTAAATTATTTTTTTATTGATTTGAGAGAGAGGAAGGGAGAGGGAGAGAGAGATAGAAACCTCAATGATGAAAGAGAATCATTGATCAGCTGCCTCCTGCATGCCCCCTACTGGGGATCAAGCCTGCAACCCTGGCATGTGCCCTGACCAGGAATCAAATCGCAATCTCCTCTCCTGGTTCATAGGTTGATGCTCAACCACTGAGCTATGCCAGCCGAGTGAGGAATAATAGGTATTTTTATAACTATGTTTGAAAGTTGACTTCTTTCATCAAAATGATCCAGAATACAACTATTTGGACTCTAACACTGAAGAATGGCATTGTGACCAGACAATCAATGGGTCTGTGCTACCTGTCATACTTAAGACAATTAAGCAGAGACAGGGTCAAATCATATATGAGCATTTATTCCAGTACTGCAGGCAGTATGGGAGAGCAGCAGGTCATCCACAAAAATCTGCTCTGCACCCCACTATAAACCAGCTGCTTAATTTGGGTAGAAGGACAAAGATTACATGGGGAAATAGTCAAAGGGTATGGCAAATGGGCAGTTAACAGGTAAGCAGGCTAGAGATTTGCAAAGGTATGCAAAAGAACTGGGGATCTTCAAAGGGCTGGTGATATGCAAGGGCTGGGGTCTTTAAAAGGCTGGCAGCTCTGGTTTCTGCAACAAAGTAGTTAATCTTTCCAAGATAATAATCAGCTCCAAATGGGGAGGATAGGCTACATTTCCAGGCGAGCTCCCAGATCCCACTTGTAACTGCCAGCCAGGTTAGAATGTGCCCTCTTTAATCAGAATAAAACAATCATGGGTAGCAGAACATAATTAATGTTTCTTACAAATCTAGCTGGTTCCCCAACATTCTATTTCTGCCCCTGTCATTATGGCAATCTAACCCAGACTACTGACTCCATTTAGGCTGTTTGCAGTGTGCACACAAGAGAGATGCTTGTGGGAGAGTATGTAGACTGTATTCTAAACATGTATTTTTAAACTGGAGAATAGAAATTGATAGGATTCTGAGCAAAGAATGGTAAAAAATTATATGATTTCTACCACTTTTTTAATATTAAGAGAATAATTGAAATTTTCATATAACCAATTCATGAGAAACACCTTCTTCTCTAAACCTGATGCCACCATCCAATAATCCTATACCAGCCTTGTTCAAAATACTTCAGCTATGCCTATCTTGAGATAATTCTTTTTTTAAAAAATATATTTTTTACTGTTGATAGCATTTTAGATATATCCCATCCCCCCTTTTACCCACCTCTTCCCAGCCCCTACCCACCCCTCCAGGTCTTCACTACCCTCTTGCCCATGTCCATGAGCTTATCATATAAGTATATAAGTACTTTAATTTATCTCTTCTCATATGTCTCTTGGCCCTTTGTATATCCTCTTTGGCAAAATGTCTATTCAGTTCCTCTGCCCATTTTTTAATTAGATTGTTTGTCTTCTTTTGTTGAGTTTTATGAGTACTTCATATATTTTGGATATTAACCCCTTATCAGATGTATCATTGGCAAATATGTTTTCCTTTTTCATTTTTATGGTGGTTTCTTTTACTGTGCAGAAACTTTTTTTTATTTTTATGCAGTCCCATTTGATTATTTTCTTCTTAGTTTCCTTTGTCCTAGGAGATGTATACATAAACATATTGCTATGTGAGAAGACTGAGATTTGACTGCCTATGTTCTCCTCTAAGATTTTTATGGTTGAAACTAAATATAAAATCAGAATGATATATCAATAACTATAATCTGAGGGAAAAGTCCAGATGAATGGAAATGGTATACTCATTAACTTTTTCTCCTAGGACACAAACTGACCTATTGGAAATGCCGTAAGATCACTGGGTGGTTATACTCTTGATAGTATGAGCATATGTGCTCTTAAACCCACATACCAAAACATTTCCATGTGTTCTAAAATTTAAGTCTCATTGACTCTCAACAGAAGGTCTCTGTCTAGCATTGGATTAATGTTCAATCTGTTTGGGCTGACATCCAGGGCTTTGCTGTGACAATAACAAAACCAGCTGCAGGTACAGTAACCACTGATTATTTCTGTACTATTCTGTGTCTTTGTTTTATTGGGAATTAGAAAACAAGTCACTAGTAAGCATTCTCATTTATCCTTTATCTTATTACTCGACTTTAACTGAGCTGGATTAACCATAGAGATAACTTAGTATCTAAAGAAACATTATAGCAGCAAACATTCAAATATACGCATGCTCTATCTATATGATGTGAAAAGTTGGCTTAAGTAAAGCCATCCTATCTAATAAAAGAGAAACATGGTAATTAGCCATATATCCGCTACCCTTCCCATTGGCTAATCAGGGCGATATGCAAATTAACTGCCAGCCAAGATGGCGGCTGGCAGCCATGCACTGAAGCGAACAGGAAGGCTTGTTTGCTCCAGTGACGGCGGACTCCAACGTTCCCCGCCTGACTTGCCGGCCTCTCAGCTGCAAGTCTAAGCAACTATGTTGCAAATATAGAAGCTAAACAAAACCCCAGAAACCTGCTTTAGTCAGCCAGGCTTCAGCCAGCCGGACCGCAACATTGTATCAAATACAGAAGGTAAACAAAGGCCAGAAACCTGCTTTCAGCAGCTGAGGCCTCAGAGCTAAAGCTGGCCCAGAATTTTAAAAAAAAGAAAAAAAGGAGCGGTTGGGAGCTTCAGTCACCCGCCAGCCTGAAAACGGCCCTCAGCCCCTCAGCCAGACTGGCCAGGCACCCCAGTGGGGACCCCCATCCTGATCCAGGACACCCTTCAGGTCAAACCAGCCAGCCCCCACCCGTGCACCAGGCCTCTATTCTATATAGTAAAAGGGTAATATGCCTCCCGGCACCGGGATCAGCGTGACAGGGGGCAGCACGCAAACCCCCTGATAGCCCTGCGGCTCTGTGTGTGACAAGGGGAGGGACCACAACCTCCCTATCCACCCTGCTCTGTTCGTGACAGGGGAAGGTGCCCCAATCCCCTGATCAGCCCTGCTCTGTGCCTGATAGGGTGGAGCTCCCCAACCCCCTGATCGCCCTGCGGCTCTGTGTGTGACAGGGTGCAGCATCCCAACCCCCTGATCGGCCCTGCTCTGTGGGTGATAGAGGGCGGCGCCCCAACCCCCTGATCCGCCCTGCTCTGTGTGTGACAGGGTGCAGAACCCCAACTCCCCCCCCCCCACGGGCCCTGCTCTGTGTGTGATGGGGTAGAGCCATAACCTCCCCATCGGCCCTGCCCTGAGTGTGACAGTGGCGGCGCCCAAACCCCCTGATCGGCCCTGCTCTGTGTGTGACAGGGTACAGAGCCCTAACCCCCCTGATGGGCCCTGCTCTGTGCATGACAGGGGGCAGTGCCCCAACCCCCTGATCCGCCCTGCTCTGTATGTGACAGGGGGTGGTACCCCCAACTCCCCTATCGGCCCTACTCTGTGAGTGACAGGGGGGAGCTCCTCAACCTCCTGATCGGCCCGCTCTGTGTGTGACAGGGTACGGAGCCCCAACCCCCCTGATGGGCCCTGCTCTGTGCATGACAGGGGGCAACGCTCCAACCCCCTGATCAGCCCTGCTCTGTGCGTGACAGGGGGTGGCGCCACAACTTCCCTATCGACCCTGCCTTGAGTGTGACAGGGGGCAGTGCCCCAACCCCCCAATTGGCTGTACCCTGAGCGTGACTAGGGGTGGCATCGCAACCTCCCGATCCGCCCTGCTCTGTGCATGACAGGGAGCAGCACCCAAACTCCCCATTTGGCCCTGCTCTGAGCCCGACCAGGGGCTGCACCTAGGGATTGGGCCTGCCCTCTGCCACCCGGGAGCAGGCCTAAGCCAGCAGGTCGTTATCTCCCGAGGAGTCCCAGACTGCAACAGGGCACAGGATGGGCTGAGGGACCCCCCTCTCCCCCCGAGTGCACAAATTTTTGTGCACTGGGCCTCTAGTCTATACTAATAAAAGCCTATGTCGTTGTTACTCCCTCACACCGTGACACCCTCACGTAGTCACAACCCATGTTGCATCACTGGTGGGGACTTGACCAGGAGGTGCTTCGGGGGAGCACATGGTGGCTGCTACTGCCCAGGGCAGGCCCAAGGCTCAGGCAAGCCACGGATGGCGGCTTCCACTGTGAGGACCCAAATCTCAGGCAATGAGGGCCGGGCTTGGGCTCAGGCAAACCTCAGTGGCTGCGAGGGCCAAGGCTCAGGCAGCGTCGTGGCCGGCAGTGGCAGCGTCAGAGGCATGATGGGGACATCTCCTTTCCCTGATCGGCTGATGGCCTCCCGCAGAGGAGCAGGCCTAAACCGTCAGTAGGACATCCCCTGAGGGATCTCAGACTGTGAGAGGGGGCAGGCCAGGCTGAAGGACTTCCCCCCCCTCCGCTGTGCATGAATTTTTGTGCACCAGGCCTCTAGTTTTAAAATACACACCAACAGCCATTCCAGAGGAACTGCTTTCACATCTTGCTCCTTGAACTTTTGTAATGTTTTAAATGGGCAAAATAACCTTTGAACTGTGTCAAATCAACATTATCTTACAAATAATTTTGGAAAATTACCAGGAAGGTAGACATCCTGACCACAAGAACTCTTGATTAGGGACATTCTTTCTAAGGACAGAATCAATAACCATCCATGTGTAGCTAAAGAATAACTCATTTGTTAACACCAATAAAAATTTCTTTCTTCTATTCATATAATTATTTTTCTTTCTTTTCTCATAAAACCCCTTGTCTTTACCTTGTAATCCAGACATAATTTGGGTTTCTGCCTGAATCACTCCCACAGAATTGCAATTTTATGATTTCAAATAAATGCTTTTTGCCTCTCCCTTTGGCTTTTTATTTTTAGGTTAACACAAAAATGTAAATCTTTAAACAAGGCAAGTTAGAACATTGCTGTTTATTGTCTATTCCCTATACTTTGCTCACTATTTAATAAATAAAATGAATTTAACTTTTTATTTGTGATATGTTAACTTTAGAAAAGTTTATCTCTCCAGTTAATAAACATTACATTATAGTCTTCTCCACTTCTAAATTGCATTCATCATTGTATTTAAAGAAACTTATATCTCATTGAACACCCAACGCAATGTCCAGTTCCTATATGAAGCATTCTGTGACTTAGTGAATTAACCATTCTCTGAATAAATATAGTATTTAGTTTATATAAATCAATTTAATATTAATTATATATTATAAAAATTTATTATTTTATAATAAAATCAGAGTTCATTGCCTTTAAAGTAAGCTGTGTAATAAGTTCAAGTAAAAAGCAGTGATTGAACAACTACCTAAATGTCTAATATTCTTAGGTAGACCTGGAGTGTTTAGCAAATTTCATTAATAGTTAGAAAACATCAGATTAGCTGCCCAATACTTTGGAATCTGTTGTTGTTCCCCAGGAAATAAATCAATTCAATCTGAAAGGAGTTTATTGGAAAGAATGTAAGGCTTTGTTAGAAAGGAAGTGAATGAAATAAATAACTCCCCTTAAGAAGATGCTTTCAATATCAATAGTTAAGTAAACAAAGTATTTGAGATCATCATGTAGAAAACTCAATGTGAGAACAATATGTTCTTTGTTTTCTAAAGCATGAATAGCCTCATTCTTCATGTTTTTCCCAATTATTTCCTGGGGAAACATTTACAATAAAGCATTAAAATACAAATTGATAACTAATAACAACAATTATATTAATAATATTAAAAGCTTAGATCATTTTGATAGTTGTTTGTTTTCCTTACTCATAAATATTAAAGTTTGTTCTAATTGACTAAATTTTTCATAATTTGGAGTTAAGAATATTTTAAAAGTTAAACTTGTGATGACAAGAGCCATCATTCATGTACCGGATATCAAAACTGAGATAATAAAACAAAATTGTGCTTTTCCTTATACTAAAATGTACAATGTAACATATTTTACTTGCACAATATAGTAAATGGAATAGGTCACAAATTTAATTTTTATGACCTAGTGTGTAAAGGAAGTTTAGTTTTCATTAATGTGAGATGAATAAAGAATTACTGTAAATAAAGGCATAGAAAAAAATAACCTTTGCTGGGAACACTTTGCTTTTTAACAAGTTACATAGCCTTTTATGTCTTTCCTAGAGTGTGTGGTTTTTAACTAGCCAATGTAAATAACTTAAAAGCCGAGGTCAAAAGGCCTTTATGAGTTATGCCATCATCATGAAAGAACATTTTTCAGAAACAATTTGAAGCTCTATGGTTCTCTGGTTAAAGATATTATTGTTTCTAAGTAGAAATGAAGAAGTTCAGTAAAAAGTTACACCTTGATACAAATGAAAATAGTTTGGTCAAAATATTCATTTGAACCACCCTTTCCTCAGAATGAAAGTGCTATTTTTTCATTTCATTTAAAAAATAATCATATTTTGAAAATGACAATAGTAAAGAAAGAACATCTCAGTTTTAAACAATGTCTCACAGAAAACATTAAAAATGCCAACAAAATTGAACGCAAAAAGTGTATATTGTCAACTTTATAAATTAACATGAAGAAGCAGTAAAAGGGGTGGAAAAGGCTTCACCTCAATGGGAAGAAACAATTAAGATATTGATATTCTGAAAGCCTGTCACACAAAAAAGGAAGAGAAAGAAAAGAGGGAAAAAAAGAAAGAAATATCCTCCTGGATGGCAGGATATTTACAAAAATGTTAAATTTTATCCAAAGAACAGGCTTGATATCTTCTGTAGCTAATAGGTTGGATTTAATTAAACTGAAAAGGGGTTTTATAATAAGGTTTTGTTAGTTTATTTATAATAAGTTTTTCAAAAATATATTGATATAATTGAAAAAAAAGGTTTTAGAACTATATACCAGACTGTAAGGTGTTTGATCAAAAACAAAAGGGAAAATTCCAAAGTAGAAGAAACACTTTGGAGGCTATGTCAGTCATTCATTTGTGAAATAAAGTAAATAGGTGAAAGGGTGACAATATATATCTATAACAACTGAAGAAAATGGGAAGTATGCCAGTGGAAATGACTGTAAGGGGGAAAAAGAAAAAAACAAACAAATATACATACACTGGGTCAAAATAGAAAATATAGTTTTTTTCAATATTTTATATTGACCATATTTGTACTTTAAACCAAATCATTCTAATTTTCCACTAGAAAATTCATCCTCTCTTTTGAATGAGAGGGAGAATATCGGTGCCATCGATAAAATATTCTTGCTCTGATTAAGTTTCTGAAATGATCTAACCCAGTTGTTCTCAAACCCATCTTATCATTATAATTACCCCAGATGCTTCTGTAGGAAAACAGATTTTCAGGTCTCAAGTCAGAAATGCCAGAAAGCAATATATTTTGTACTACTCCATAGGGAAGGGTGATATGTGCAAACTTTGTGAATCACTGGTCTAAGGATTGTAATTACGTATAGACTTCAAAGCTTAACAATTGCAATACTTCTGGGGTTCAGATTCCCGTTATTCTACTTTGTGTAACATCTGGAAAGGGACTCAAGTAATGTGTGCTTCAGGTTTTTTGTTTGTTTGTTTGTTTGTTTTTTGGTGCTGTTTTTTTTTTTTGTGTGTGTGTGTGTGTGTATGTTCTTTTTTTGTTTTGTTTGTTTTTTACACAAAATACCTCACAGCCTTGTGTAGGAACTACGTCAGTCAATATAATAGGATTTTAACAGTACAGGCACAAAGAAAACATTCAATGAACATTAGCATCTGCCTTTGTAAATTTCACTTGCAGTGACTCTCTTGCATAAATCCAGGGCTTAAACAAAAATTAGGCATAGACCTTACATTACTTCAATAAATACTTTTGAAATTAAGATTAAAATGACTCTTGCAACATGAGTGGTTTCTGTCTAATACAGACAATCAGAGGTACAGAAAATTGGTTATTATATTATTCTGCAATTAACCTTGAGGTGAACTATAGAAGGTTTAGTAGATATATTTAGTATTTCTCTAAAAGTTTGTTATTGGAAGAGCAAGACACATAATAGAAGTTTTATTGCACACATATCCTTACAAATTAAATGCCTTTTTTGAAATATATGAAATATATAAAATAATGAACTAAGACTACTTTGAGAAACATTTGTGAAGAATAAATTAATTTTGAAAGTAGAACTGATTGGTACTTACAAGATTTAAATATACAGGTATTGTTGATTGCACCTTCATGGAATAAAATATAATACTACTTTAAAGGAAACTTATATTCTACTGGATGTGCTTTGCTCTTTTTCTCTCTTTCTTTAAGTTGAACTTAGAAAGTAAGAAGCATTTAGTTGTCAGAATGCATGGCACACCTATTTTTATTGAATTTATTGGGGTGACATTTGGTTAATAAAATTATATAGGGTTCAGGTGTACAATTCTACCATACATTATCTGTATATCACATTGCATATTCACCAAACAAAATCAAGTCTCCTTCCATCAACATTTATCCTCCCTTTACCCTCATCTATTTCCCCCACTCTTCATTCTGGCAATAATCATACTCTTGTCTATGTCCGTGAGTCTTTCTTTGCTTTTTCTTTGCTAAATCCCTTCACCTTTCTCACCCAGCCCCCAACCTGCTCCCCTCTGACAGCTGTCAGTCTGTTCTCTGTATCTATGGGTCTGTTTCCATGTTGATTGCTAGTTTATTTTGATTATTAGATTCCACATAAAAGAGAAATCATATGATACTTGTCTTTCTCTGACTGCCTAATTTCACTTAGCATAATACTCTCCAGGTTTATCTATGCTGTCACAAAAGTTAAGATTTCCTTATATTTCTGGCTGAGCAGTATCCCATTGTGTAAATGTACCACAGGTTTTTTTTATCCACTCATCTACTGATAGACAGTTGGGCTGCTTCAATATCTTGGCTATTGTAAATAACACTGCTATGAATATAGGAGTGCATATATTCTTTTGAATTGATGTTCTGGTTTTCTTTGGATATATTCTCAGAAGTTGACTTGCTGGGTCATAAGGCAGTTCCATTTTTAATTTTTTGAGGGAACTCTGTACTGATTTCTACAGAGTACAGAGTACAGATTGGCTGCACCAATCTGCATTCCCACCAATAGTGCACAAGGGTTCTCTTTTCTCCACATCATGGTCAACACTTGTTGTTTGTTGACTTATTGATGATAGTCATTATGACAGGTGTGAGGTGATATCTCATTGTAGTTTTAATTTACATTTCTCTGTTGATTACTGACATAAAGCATTATTTCATGTCTATTGGCAATCTGTATATCCTCTAAAATTCCTAGAAGAAAACATAGGTAGTAAAGTCTCAAGCATCTACCATAGCAATACTTTTTTCTGATATATCACCTTGGACAAGGGAAACAAATTTTTTTAAAAAATTAAAAATGAGACTACATCAAACTAGAAAGGTTTTGCACAACAAAGGAAACCATCAAGAAAATAGAGAACCCACTGAATGGAAGAATATAGTCACAGAGACAACTGATAATGATTCAATATCCAAATTTTATAAGGAATGTATAAGGCTAGTCCCATACTAGTATATGCAAATCAATAATAATGATACATTACATCAAAAATTGAAAGACAAAATCAAATGATCATATCAATAGACCCAGAAAAAACATTTTACAAAATCCAACTACCATTTTTGATAAAAATTTTCAGTAAAGTGGAAATAGAGGGATCATACCTCAAAATAATAAATGCCATATATGATAAACCTACAGTGAACATCATATTCAATGGGCAAAAAATAAAACCATTTCCCCTAAGAACGGAAACAAGACAGGGATGTCTGTTTTCACCACTCTTATTCAACATGGTACTGGAAGTCCTAGCCACAGCAATCAGACAAGAAGAAAACATAAAAGGCATTCAAATTGGAAAGGAAGAAGTAAAACACTCATTATTCACAGATGACATAATATTGTAGATAGAAAACCCTAAAGACTTCACCAAAAAACTACTAGATTTAATAAATGAATTTGGCAATGTAACAGGATAAAAAATTAACACCCCAAAATTGATGGTTTTTTATATACCAATAATGAATTCTCAGAAAGAGAAACCAAACAAACAATTCAATTTATCATTGCAACAAAAAATTAAGATATTTAGGAATAAACTTAACCAAGGAGGCAAAAGACCTGTACTCAGAAAACTACATGACGTTGAAGAAAAGATAAGTAAGATATAAGCAAGTGGAAGAATATACCATGTTCATGGATTGATAAATTAACATCATTAAAATGTCCATACTACCCAAGGCAATCTACAGCTTCAATATAATTCCTATTAAAATACCAACAGCATACTTAAGATCTAGAACAAATACTCCAAAATTTTATATGGAACCAAGAAAGATCCCAAATAACCACACCAATCTTGAGAAAGAAGAACAAAGTTGGAAGAATCTTAATATCAGATATCAATTTATACTACAAAGCCACCATAATTAAAACAGCCTTATACTGGCACAAGAACAGAAATACAGGCTAATGGAATAGAAAAGGGACCCCAGAAATTTACCTAAGCCATTGTTCTCAATTAATATTTGACAAAGGAGACAAGAACATGCAATTGAGTCAAGATAGTCTCTTCAATAAATGGAGTTGGGAAAATTGGACAGATACTTGCAGAAAAATGAAATTAGACCACTGACTTACACTATACACAAGAATAAACTCAAAGTGAATAAAATAAGTAAATGTAAGTCTTGAAACCATAAAAGTCCTAGAAGAAACCATAGGCAGAAAAACCTCAGACATCTTTGATGGCAATATGTTTATGGATACATCTCCTAGGGCAAAGGGAACTAAGGAGGAAATAAAACAAATGGGACTACATCAAAATGAAAACTTCTGCACAGCAAAAGAAACCATCATCAAAACAAAAAGGGAGCCCACAGTATGGGAGAACATATTTTGCAGTGATATATCTGATAAGTGGTTAATATCCAAAATATAGAAGGAGCACACACAAGTTAACTAAATGTAGAAAAACAATCCAATAAAAAAATTGGCAAAGGACCTAAATATATGCTTCGCCAAATTAGACATACATACGGCCAAGAGATATAGGAAAAAAATGCTCAAAGTCACTAGTCATCAGAGAGATGCAAATTAAAATGACAATGAGGTATCACCTAACACTGGTCAGAATGGCTACCATCAACATATCAACAAATGACAAGTACTGGTGAGGATGTAGAGAAAAGGGGAACCTAGTACACTGCTGATGGATATGCAGACTGGTGCAGCCATTATGGAAAACAGTATGGAGTTACCTCAAAAAAATAAATATGGAACTTCCATTTGACCCAGTGATCCCACTTCTAGGAATATATCCTAAGAAATCCAAAATGCCAATCAGAAAGAAAGTATGCACCCCTATGTTCATAGCAGCACAATTTACAATAACTAAGATCTGGAAACAGCCCAAGTGACCATCCATAGAGGAGTGGATAAAAAAGCTATAGTACATTTAAGCCATGGAACACTATGCAGCAGGAAAAAGAAGGATCTCTTACTCTTTGAGACAGCATGGAGGGTCCTGCTAAGTGAAATAAGCCAGTCAGAGAAAGACTCATATCACATGATCTCACTCATATGTGGAATCCAATGAACAAAATAAACTGATAAACAAAATAGATCCAGAGACATAGAAGCATAGAACTCAATGCATAATATCAGAGTGAAGGCAGGGGATGGTGGGTGGGTATAAAGTGATCGACCAAAGAACTTGTATGTATATAACCCATGGACATAATGCATGGACACAGACAATAGGTTGGTGAAGGCCTGAGGCAGGGAGCAGTGGCAGGCTAAAAGGGGTCAGTGGGGGAAAAATGGAACACATGTAATACTTTCAACTATAAATTTTTTTAAAAAAATCAGTAGCTGTAAAGTATCATCTTATTCTGGTTTTAATTTGTATTTATTTGATAACTAAATAATTTGAATAGTTTTTAATATGTATATAACCACTTTTGTGACATGATCAGTCAAGTTTTTGCCCCACTTTTTCCCTATATTTACCTGTTTATTATAAGAACATTTAAATACTACTCTCTTAGCAAATTTAAATTATGTTGTACAGTGTTATCAACCATAGTCACCATGTTATACATTAGAACCTCAAATTTTGTTCACCTTATAACCAAAAATGTATATCCTTTTACCCACCTCTTCCTATTTCCCCCATTCCCCAGCCCCTAGCAATACTTTTCCAATTTCTGTTTCTATAACTCGGCCTTTTTTGTTTTGCAGAAAACAAAGATACCATGTGTTATTTGCCTTCATCTGACTTATTTCACTTAGCATGTAAAGATACCATGTGTTATTTGTCTTTTTTTTTTAAATATGTATTTTATTGATTTTTTACAGAGAGGAAGGGAGAGGGATAGAGAGTTAGAAACATCAATGAGAGAGAAGCATCGATCAGCTGCCTCCTGCACACCCGCTACCGGGCATGTGCCTGCAACCAAGGTACATGCCCTTGACTGGAATCGAACCCGGGACCTTTCAGTCCGCAGGCCGACGCTCTCTCCACTGAGCCAAACCAGTCAGGGCAATGTGTGTTATTTGTCTTTATCTGACTTATTTCACTTAGCATATCTTCCATGTTCATTCATATTGTAACACGTGACAGTAGGTTTTGTTTCCTTTAAGGGTGAATAATATTTAATTATATATACGTATCACATTTTCTTTATCCATTCATCCATTGATAGACAGGAGTTGATAACATACCTTGGTTATTGTGAATAATGCTGCTAAGAAATGAAAATGGAAACATAGTTATCTCTTCAAGATAATGATTTTATTATATATATATATATATATATATATATATATATATATATATATATACATATTGAGTGGCCAGACTATTATGAACACCTGACATTTGTAGGCAAATTAGCTACAATTTGGCGCTGAAGTTGCTAGAGGGCCAGACCATTATAAATAGGGAAGCAGGTTGTTTACCACGACAGTAGAAGTGATTTTTTTCCGAAGATATGGGTAAACAATGCGATTTAACAGCCTTTGAACGTGGGATATA
>NW_005871061.1:11897624-11929881 GCF_000147115.1 Myotis lucifugus
CACATACATATATCTCCCACGTTCAAAGGCTGTTAAATCGCATTGTTTACCCATATCTTCGGAAAAAAATCACTTCTACTGTCGTGGTAAACAACCTGCTTCCCTATTTATAATGGTCTGGCCCTCTAGCAACTTCAGTGCAAAATTATAGCTAATTTGCCTACAAACGTCAGGTGGTCATAATAATCTGGACACTCAGTGTATACTAACAACCCAATTTGAGAACTAAAGGTTTTTAGAAACTGAGTGTATAAAGATCTATTTGGTAGCTGTTGATATCTAGTTTCAAAGCCTTACTACACTAGCTAGTGGAAAGCAAGACCACCTTCAGTTATAATTCACAGAGAAATTTAGATAAAAATATTTTGCACTCAATTATGTGACTTTATAAATAAATCTCTATATTTACAATTGCAAAGTATGAATGTGATACTATAAACCTTATAAATTAAAAGGCAATACAAAATTTAGAGCAATAATTAAAGAAATTGAAAAATATATTTATTATATGATATCTTTGCTATTAATTTTTAACTATGAGATACAATCTTTTTTCAGTCCTCCAGTTTAAGTATCAAAAATTACCCTGAAATTTTTTATTAGATTTTAGGTAGTCTGTCTCTGGTTATAAGAAGCCTAGAAATTTTTCTCAGTTAAAAATTCTACATAGATACCAGTAAAATTGCTGAATAAGATATTTCATGCTAGTATCCCCTCTGTAAAACAATAATTTGGCTTCAAGCCATAGACAAATATATCTGGGTGGGAACTTTGAGATTCAGGTAGGAATTTGTGAAACCCCAGTGTAGCGTAAGACATGTCAGAAGGCAGGCCTGCACCAAGGTGGCTCAGCTACAGCCCCTGTAGGCCATTGTTCTGTCAAAAGTACCATATGCTAAGGTACCTGGGAGAAACCATGTCCAGCTGTGCCTTGGGTAATGGAAATGCAAACCTTGGTCCCATCTGTTGACACTGATGTGGCCTGTTAATTGCTTCTACCCTCTTTTGGCTGCAGTTTGGGAGCCTCTGGAAACCCAACAACTTCATCAGGACATATACTCTGAAAGGACTCCATCCTGACCCAGCAGCAGTCCATTAACAGTCCTGACAAATGAACCCAGCAGGAGACACCACCTTCTGTGCCACTATGGCAAAATTCAACAGTCTTTTATATTACAAGCACTCAACAAACTAAGTATAGTAGAAATATACTTCAACATAATAAAAACTACTTATTAAAACCCACACTTAACATCATACTGAATGGTGAAAAGCTGGAAGCTTTTCCTCCAAATCTAGGAACAAGAGAATTCAATATAGCACTGTAAATCCTAGTTGGAGCAGTTAGGCAAAAAAGGGGAAATAAAGAGCATCCAAATCAGAAAGGAAGAAGTAAAATTATTTATTTTTGCTGTTGACATGACCTTATATATAGAAAACTCTAAAGACAGCCAAATAACTCTTAGAAATAACAAATTATTTCAGTGATTTTGCAGTATACAAAATCAACATAAATAAATCAGTTACATTTTTATATGCTAACAACAAACTATTTGAAAAATAAATTTTAAAATCCTATTTAAAATTGCGTCAAAAACAATAAAATTAATAGGGATAAAATTAGCCAAAGAAGTGAAAGTTCTGTATTATAAGACACTGATGGAAGAAATTGAAGAGAACACAAATAAATGAAAAGATACTCCATATCCATGGATTAGAAGAATTATATTGTCAAAATGTGCATAATATTGAAAGTGATCTATAGAGTCAATTCAATCTCTATCAATATTCCAATGATTTTTTTCACAGAAACACAAAAACAAATAAACAAATAAAACAACTATTCTAAATTTTGTATGGAATTATAACAGACCCTGAATAGCCAAAACAATCTTAAGAAGAACAAAGCTAGAGGTATCACACTTCCTAATTTCAAACTGTATTACAAAGTTATAATAAAAATTGTATAATACTGGCATAAAAACAGACACATAGATCAATTGAACAGAATTAAGATGCCCAAAATAAACTCATGCTTCTATGGTCAACTGATTTTTGGCAAGGTAGAATAGAACACTAAATAGGAAAAGGTGAGTCTTCAATAACTTGCAAATGGAAAAATGGATATTCACATGCAAAATAATGAAATTAGAACCTTATTTTATACCACTCACAAAAAGAAACTTAAAATGGATTAAAAACTTAAATGTAAGACCTGAAAATGTAAAACTCTTTTATATGTCTGATGGAATTGGTCAATGGTATTAATAACTTATTCACCAAAATAACAATAAGTATCATTTTAAGAATACCTTTAGAGTATGGATTAAGTCACTTATTCTAAGGCTTTTTTTTTGCACATATCAATATTTTATTTATTTTTTATTTAAATTCTTTATTGTTTAAAATATTACATGAGTCTCCTTTTCCCCCCATTGACCTCTCCTGGGCCACTCCCACGCCCCAACACATGCCCTCACCTACTGTCTGTGTCCATTGGTTATGCTCATATGCATGCATACAAGTCCTTTGGTTGATCTCTTTCCCCCTCAAAAATAGAACCAGAGACATACAAGCATTGAACAGACTGTCCAACCTATGAGGGCAGGTGGGGGTGAGTGGGTAAGAGATTATCCTAAGGCTTTTAATCACCCTGAGTCATGAATACAGCTATTTCTGCTTATGAGGAAGCAATGAACTAACTATATGCTCCTTGGGTTTAGGGAATGTGTTTTGTTGACGATTAGAGAGATAAACACTTCATTTAGTACTTGGTTAGAGAAGAAAGTAGTAAAATATATTTTGACATTTTCTATTTCTCCTTCTTATTCAGAGATAAGCATGTAGGGACTGCTCCAAATGCCAAAAGTAAAAGCAAAAAGGAAAAAAAAAAGCCTTTACCATAACACCATGAAAATCTTACCTATCCATCCTTAATGCTTGATTAAATGACTATGACAGTCACAGGAACATCCCAATAAGCAGGAAAAATTTCCTACAAGTTATATTCCAAAAGTCAAATATTCTCTTGTAGCAAAGAGGAAAAGTTCTAAAATAAAATTAAGTGAAATAATTAAAAATAAATGCATATGATAATCTTTAGGTCCACCCATGCTGTTGCAAATGGTAAAAGTTATTTTTTAACCGTGTATTATTCCATTGTGTAAATGTACCACAGTATTATTTCATAAAAATAAAATAAATACATACTTACTTATAAATGTTCATTGGAAAGGTACATTTTCATAGCAATGAGAGCAGCACAGTTAGGCATTGAAGGTGGAGTGGGGAGGGTTATGAGGCTGAGAGATAAGTGAAGCTTGCCCAACTTTCTCCTTGATCCATGTGTAAAGACCTCAGATTTTGAATTTTTCTTCCTCCCAAGTCTCTGCTCATTTACATGGGACTCAAGAGAAATGAATGACTTTTTTTTCTTTTAGATAACATAGAATAAATGATGAGATCGAGGGCTGATAGCAACTGTGTATAACCTTTTTTAGTACCCTACACTAAATAGATTGCATCTTGGGTGAAGAAAGAATTAGTTAACAAAACTACATGATATTGCAAACAGATCTGTACTTTTCTCCTGACATATACTCCATGTTTGGCTACTAAATACTAAAAAGATATAAATTGACTATGATGCCTTATGAAATATTGGGTGTTGAAGCCACAAAGTTTACCAAAACTTTTTTTTTACTCTGTACATTACAAAATGAATCATTTAGTCTATGTTTTTGATGAGTCTAATTGTTAATGTAAAATTGAAGTCAGCATTTCTCTTTATTCAAATAACTGCAAATACAGTATGGGAATTAACTGAGTTTGGAAGTAAACTGAGAGAAGTATTTGTCAATTTAACCATGCAATTTGTAAAGGTAGTCTTAACCTACAATTCTCATAGGCAATTATTTTCCTTACTTTTATGTTTTTAAATTTTTTATTGAGTCTATTGGAGTGAAATTTGTTAACAAAATCATACAGGATTCAAGTGTACAGGATTCAACTCAACAAAACACCATCTGCACATGGCATCATATGCCCATTGCTCAAAGAAAATTCTCTTTTTGTTCCCAATTATCCCCCCTTTGCCCTCTTCCACCTGTGCCCACCCCTCTTTCCCTCTGGCTATCATACTGTTGTCAGTGTCTATGTGTTTTATATATATACAGAGAGATATAGATATATAGATATACACATATATGTATATTTTTGTTGTTGTTCATTTAATCTTTTCATCATCTTTTCACCCAGTCCCCCAACACCCCTCCCCTCTGACAGCTGTCAGTCTGTTCCATGTATCCATGCCTCTGTTTCTATTTTGTTAGTCAGTTTATTTTGTTCATTAGATTCCACATATAAGTGAGATCATACAGTATTTGTCTTTCTCTGACTGGCATATTTTACTTACTGCAGCAACAGGTAAGATATCTTTCTGTATTACGACCAAGTAGTATTCCATTGTATAAATGTACCAGAACTTTTTTTATCCACTCATATACTGATGAACACTTGGGCTTCTTCCAAATCTTGGCTATCTACTTATATAAAAACCCTGGGTGGTGTCCATCAGGACCAGAACAGCTTCGACCAAGCTGAAGGAAGTCAGTCCTGCAGGGGTTGTCTTGGCAACGGCTGCACCCTCCCCGGAGCTGTTTCCTTAAGGGCGGGGTTTGAGGCAGGAACCCGCCCTGGGAGCATGGAGGCATAACTTTCTAAAGCAGTGGTTCTCAACCTTCCTAATGCCACGACCCTTTAATACAGTTCCTCATGTTGTGGTGACCCCCAACCATAAAATTATTTTTGTTGCTACTTCATAACTGTAATTTTGCTACTGTTATGAATCATAATGTAAATATCTGATATGCAGGATGTATTTTGATTGTTACAAATTGAACATAATTAAATCATAGTGATTAATCACAAAAACAATATGTAATTATATATGTGTTTTCCAATGGTCTTAGGCAACCCCTGTGAAAGTGTCGTTCAACCCCCAAAGGGGTCGTGACCCATAGGTTGAGAACCACTGTTCTAAAGTGTGCCGCGCCAGCACAGCCAAGGATGAACCTGAGTGGGGGCAGCTGAAAGGCTTAGAAAAGACAGACAAGAGAATGAAAGCCGGGTCTCGGTGGGTTGCTGCTTCTCTGAGAGACAGCGACCACGCTCACAACCATGCCTTTATTTTATAGCAGATGCTATGAGGCAAAGTAAGGGCATGACCAAGATGTTTACAACATTCGCCTGGGTTTCAATCTTACTCAACAACATGCACATGAACTCTATCAAGCCTACATCACTCAGGCATGTGTTCGGACCATAGGTTCAAGCTTACAACTACAGCTGTTGGCTATAATTGTGCTGGGAGGGCCCTGCCCTCCAAGCTGGGACTTGCACGTGGCAATGAGAGGACTGTGCCCTTTCATCAGTCCAAGGCTTGAAACTGTCCAAAACACTGTAGCGGCTCCCCACAATAAAGTTTTAATTCTGTTTCTTTGTTGCTAATGTTGTGGTCCCACCCCATAACAAAGAAACAATTTCCTGAGGATGAGGCCCAGGAATCAGGATTTTAAAAAGATTCCCAGGTGATTCTACTGTGCAGCCAAGGTTGAGAATCACTGCTATAGATAATATTAAAAATATATCTAAACGTGCAATTCTTTGTCCAAAAAAATGAGCATGTTCAAAAATTAAATGAAGAAAATTTGGATATACTCGATGGAGATTTTCACACATATTTGAGTGATGATTCCATTGATTCCACAGATGATGCTGAAAAAAAATTTTCCCATTGAATTTCTTAATAGTATTACTCCTTAGGGAATGCTGTGTCATAAATTAAAATTGAAAGTGGGTGCAATCATCATGCTATTGAGAAATCTCAATAGTAAATGGGGTCTTTGTAATGGTACCAGATTTATTATCAAAAGATTACGATCTAACATTATCAAAGCTGAAGTATTAACAGGATCTGCAGAGGGAGAGGCTGTTCTGATTCCAAGAATTAATTTGTCCCCATCTGACACTGGCCTCCCATTTAAATTGATTCAACGACAGTTTCCCGTGATGCCAGCATTTATGATGACTGTTAATAAATCACAAGGACAAACTCTAGACAAAGTAGGCATATTCCTACCTGAACCCGTTTTTGCACATGGTCAGTTATATGTTGCTTTCTCTTGAGTTTGAAGAGCATGTGATGTTACAGTTAAAGTTCTAAGTACTTCATCACAAGGGAAATTAGTCAAGCTCTCTGAAAGTGCTTTCACTCTTAATGTGGTATACAGGGAGATATTAGAATAAGTTTAATCACTTTATCAATCATTGTTTGCATCACTGTTGTTTTTATATCATGTTTTTGTTGTTTTCATATCATGTTTTTGTCATTTTTATATCATGCCTCTGTTGTTGTTATATCCTTTTGTTATTGTTTATTTATTAATAAATTTATATATTATTTTCATATACATTTTACTAATTTCCTTTCATTTCTCACACTTCTTGCCGGGAGCCGGTCCATCCTTGCTGCTTGGCACAGTTGCTGCAGAGAAGAAACATCTGCACAGCATATGTTTCAAGGGACCTGGCCTATATGGCATACTGTTCTTAATATGTTTGCTCCCCTTCTTGGCGCTATGTGTTTTAACCAAGTTCACCTCTCCGAGAAAGGCTTCCCCAGGTAGGAATTTTTCCCTGAAGTTAGGGAGGGAATAAAACCCCTTAACTAAGTGCCAGGTGGGTAGTTAATCACTTTAACTAAGAACAATCACGCTTAAGCTACATAATCTTTACTCCCTGGAATAAGAAACGCCCTAACCTTTGGAATAGAAATTGACAGGATTAAAATCAACTGGTATAAATACAGATGTAACAAGACAACAGGACACAGAACTTAGGGACAGAACCTAGGGACAGAACCTACACAGAACCTAGAGACAGAACCTGGCCAGAGAACCTAGCGAGAGAACATGGCTACAGAATCTGGCGGGAGAACCTTGCTATGCTGATCAACTGAACGCTGCCTCCATGCCATTCCTTCTTCACCGACTCTGTCCACACCTTTGGGGACCCTTGGACCTGCTGGGGTTGGACCCCAACAACTTCTATTACAGAGAAAGGGCAAATAGCAATATTAAAATATCTCTGCTAATTAATTCCCTTTTTAAAAAATATATATTTTATTGATTTTTTACAGAGAGGAAGGGAGAGGAATAAAGAGTTAGAAACATCGATGAGAAACATCGATCAACTGCCTCCTGCACCCTCCCCACTGGGGATGTGCCTGCAACCAAGGTACGTGCCCTTGACCGGAATCCAACCTGGGACCCTTGAGTCTGCAGGCCGATGCTCTATCCACTGAGCCAAACCGGTTAGGGCAATTAATTCCCTTTTAATGTGCACGGATTTTGTGCTACTAGTTGTCAATAACATTGCGATGAACATAAGAGTGCTTTATTCTTTGGAAGTGGAATTGGTGGGTCATAGGCAGTTCCATTTTACTTTTTTGAAGAAACTCTATACTGTTTTCTACAGTGGCTGTACCAGTCTGCATTCCCACCAAGACTGCACAAAAGTTCCCCTTTTTCCACATTCTTGCCAGCACTTATTGTTTGATTTATTGATAATAGTTATTCTGACAGGCATGAAGTGATATCTCATTGTGGTTTTAATTTGCATAGCTCTGATGATTAGTGATGTTGAGCATCTTTTCATATGTCTTTTGGTCATCTATAATTGGAATTGCAGAAGTAATGCAGAAAAACACAATGGGAATATATATATATATATATATATATATATATATATATTTAAATCCTCACCCAAGAATATTTTCCCATTGATTTTTAGACAGAGTGGAAGGCAGGGGGAGAGACACACAGAGAGAAACATCAATGTGAGAGAGACACATAGATTGGTTGCCTCCTGCATGCACCCTGACCAGGGACAGGGATCGAGCCTACAACTGAGTTACATGCCCTTGATCAGAATCAAACCCAGGACCCTTCAGTCTGAGGGCCAATGCTCTATCCACTGAGCCAAACTTGTTAGACTAGTGGGAAATATTTTAAAAGAAATTTTATTTGTGTTTTGTCCTTGTGGTTCAGTTGGTTGGAGCATCGCGCAGCACACAAAAAGGTTGGAGATTTCATTCTTGGACAGGGTACATAACTAGGTTGCAGGTTTGATTTTTAGTCAAGTTGTACATGGGAGGCAACCAATCGATGTTTCTTTCTCACATCGCTGTTCTCTCTCTCTCCCTTCCTCTTTCTCTAAAAACAATTTAAAAATATCCTTTGGTGAGGATTAAAATAAATAAATATATTTTAAAAAAGAAATTTTAATTGAAAATTTCATATTGAGAAAAAATATCAAAGCACAGCTCCAAGAAGTTCACTGAAACTCAAATAGTATAAGTACAAAGAAAAACAAACTTAATAATACCATAGTAAAAAGCTAACAAAAAAGGAAATCTTAAAAACAGAAAAAAAACACATTATGTACAGGGAAACATCAATATAAATGATGACTGACTTCTAATTTGAAACTACAAGTTAGAAGACAGTGGAATTATGTTTAAGTGTTCAAAAAATAGCTGTCAAGCTACAATTTCAATTCAGCAAAAATATTCCTTAAAAATACATGCAACAATCTATTGCCAGCATACCTCTACAACAAGAAATGTTAAACAATGCTCTACATATTGAAGAGAGTGTCCAAAATTTAGAATACATGAAGGAATAAAACACAAGGAAATGATAAATGCATGGGTGAATATAAAAGCTTATTTTTCCTTTCATAATTTTATTAAAATTAATTTGGTTATTTAAAGCAAATAAAAAAATGGATTGTGGGGTTTATGACGTATGTAGAAGTAGCATATATGAGAAAAATAGCAAAAGGAATGGACATAGGTAAATGGAATTGACAAACGCACTAAAATTTATAATATTAAAAAATTTAAAGATTTTTTTTTTTAGGGAGAGAGGGAGAGAGAGAGAGAAACATTGATGTGAGAGTGAAACATCAATCGGCTGCCTCCTGCATGGCCCCCATCAGGAATCCAGCCCATAACCCAGGCAGGTACCCTGACTTGGATCAAACTAGCAACCTTTTTATGCATGGGACAATGGCCAACAAACAGACACACCAGCCAGGGCTATATGAAAATTTAAAAGAGAAAAATTATTTAAAAAGAATAAAGTCGGAGTGTTTATACAATTTATAATAAGATTTATTGTAAAGCCACAATATTGAATGCAGTAGCTGCAAAGGATAAATATGTCAATGGGATAGAATACCATCCATATATAAATTTATTGATATATGGTTATTTGACTTTCAATAGTGGTGTTAAGGTAATCCAAAGTCAATAAAGGGTGTTGGAATAATTCTTTGGAGAATGAGCATTTTTTATAAATGTTCTGGAGCAACTGGTTATCAATATAAAAAAAATATGCACCTAAAGCCAAAATTATGCTATATACAAACTAAGTTGAGATACAGCATAGCTAAAACTGTAAAACCTCTAAAAGAAAAAAAAACTGCTAATTTAAAGTTAGCAAAAAAATTTTAGACAGAAGACAAAAAGTATTAATCATAAAAGACAGCTATAGTAATTTATTATTTTTCACTAAAATTTAAAAAATGTATTTATTCCAAACAGAAGAAAAAACAAAACTCATACTTGCAGAAAATATTTGCAATACAAATATCAAAAAATGTATTTCAGGAGAAACCAAGAGGGTGGCATACGTAAACACTGGAAATTGCTGTCTCACACAACCACTTCAAAAATACAACTAAAAGACAAAATGGACATCATCCAGAACCACAGGAAGGCTGGCTGAGTGGAAATTCTAGAAGGAAAGAGAAAAGCACACTGAGACTCAGAGGAGGTGCAGAAGTAAAGTGCAGAGGTACGGAGGCGCATGTGGAAAGGGCTGGCAACTGAGGACGCGGTTGTCTTTTTCAATCGGGAGGGAGTCACAAGCTCCAGACAGCTCTGAACTCCAGTTCTGGGAGAGTCTCTGGGGACCCAGACTCATACGGGGAGAAACTGGACTGTCTGGCATCAGGCGGAACTCTAGGGTGGCTTTCTCTCAGAGGTGCTTGCACTGATTACCACGGAACACTGAGACCCGGGGCCTCTTAGGTCAGGGCTGAGGATCAGCCATAGCTGTTTGCTCCGCCCTGTTGATTCCCTGAGACCCTGCCTCACCCAAGCTGCACACAGAGGCTTTAGCATATGAATGGCCTGGCCCTTTGCAATCTAAAATTACCTAACAAACTGCAGCTGGGTCAGAGAGACCAAGAACATCCAAAAGAAGGCCCAAGGCCCCACAGCAGCTTGCATTGCTTCACAGCTGGGCCTCATCTGGGCACCTCCAAACCCCAAACAAAGAAGAGGAATCTGCAGATCTCTCCATAGTTCCTGCTGGGTAGCCTCAGGCAGAGGCTAAATTAGCACCTCCTTAGAAATCCAAGAGCCAGTGTACCCAGTGGTCAGAGTGGGACCATCCAGATTACAACTCCTCAGATCCATAAGGGACACACTCAGGGGGCAGACTCAGTGAGCACCAAAGCCCCACTGAAGCAAGTTTTGCCCCATAAGGGTGTCTCCAGCACAGTTCTCCCACCGTAAACACAGCTGATTCTCACAGCCAATTGGCCTGGAGGTCAATTCCTCCCAGTGATACCTACAACAATCAAGGCTTAAATACAACAAGACTGTGCACAAAGCCCACAAAGGGGTGCACCAAGAGTGTCCACCTCAGGTAATTGGAGAGGCTGAGCCACTGGGCCCTATAGGACACCTAGCACAGAAAGCTACTCTATCAACACAGGGAAGCAGGCAAAATGCGGAGACAAAAAAACAGGTCACAAATGACAGAAATGGAGGAAAGCTAACTACTGGATATTGAGTTCAAAACCACAGTTATAAGGTTTTTTAAGAATTTTCTAGAAACCGCCAATAAATTTAGTGAGACCCTCGATAAATCTAGTGAGACCCTCGAGGATATGATAAAGGACCAAATAGAAATTAAGCATACACTGACTGAAATAAAGAATATTAGAAAAAGATGGCCGCTGGCAGGATGGAGGTGAGGGATAGGAAGTGAGTGAGTGAGGGGATGAAAAGAGAGTGTGTGGATGTGTGTGGTGTGTGAGTGAGTGAGGGACGGTTAAATCCGGTAGGAGCAGCAGAGGCTGGCAGACCAGGCTCTCTGGGACAGGGAGAGACTACCACCGCTGAGGGCACTACCCCAGACTGCGGGACTCGGGCATGGAGCCCACGCCATCTTGAAGGGTAGAGCAGGCTCTTCTAGGAACTCATCAGCATCACCACCCAGACAGGCCTGGGACACTGTCCTTGACCCAGCAGCCACTCCAGCCAAAATCCTGCTGCCCACCCACAGACTCGAAGACCCTGGGATCTCCACCTCCAAAGGAGCACCACGCCCACAGCAGTAAGTGCAGCAGTAAGTGCAGCACCACACCCCCAGTAGCAGATATCTGACATCGCATTCGCGCCTCTCCAATGCACAGGTCTCTGAGGCACACGACTCCATAGACTTCTCTTAGGAGTCACTGTGAGCTCCAGCTGAGTGTGATTTTGTACAGACATAGGCGCACTGCCCCCCAGTAGAAATTCTGAATAACCTCTGCCTGAATAACTGCCCACACACACCCAGCTGCGCAACTTAAGCTCCAGGGCCCTTCAGCGCCAGGGTCCCTCAGAGTGCCTCAGAGCTCAGCGCTCAGCAAAGGCACTTCCACAGTTACTCATTCCCCCTGAGCTCAAATATCCACAGGGCACTTTGGGAAGCCGAAATGAGCCTCCGCTGGGTCCGATCTTGGACAAATAGGGATGCACTCCCCTGGGCATAGAAATTCTGAATTCACCCACCCTGGACACCTGCCCAAAGACGCCTCAATTAAGCATTCCAGGGCCCTTCAGAGTGCTTCAGTGCGCCTGCTCTAGCAAACACACTGCTGGTGCTTCTGTGTGCCACCACTAGGAAGGCACACATATCCACCACAGGAGCATTAGCAAAAACTGAGTTTCCCCACCCCACAGCTGCAGAACTCTGCACACTAGAGTTGCATGCTTTCCCAGCATGCAGGTCTCCCAAGACCACTACTCCACAGGCAGCCCTGGAGCCCCACTGTGAGCCCCACTGGACACGCACTTAAACAAACAGGGGTGCATTGCTGGGCTGTAGAAACGCTGAATTCCCTCTTCTGGGATACCTGCCCACAGACACTGCAATCCAGTGGCTTCAGTGACAGGGCCCTTCAGAGTGTGTCAGTACACCCTGCTGGCAAACACACCACAGGTGCCTTGTGAGCTGCCGCTGGGATCGCATGTATCCAACCACTGAGGCAGCAGCAAAAGCTGAATCTGCCCACCCCACAACTACAGAACTCTGGACACCACAGTCTCACCTTTCCAGAACACAGGCCTTCTGAGCCCCACCAACCTAACAGACTGTTCCTGGGTGCCACTGTAAGTCCCCACTGGGCATGTGTGATTTCAACCAAGGGCACAAGACAGCAAAAATTGGGACACCCCTCCACGGCAGCTGACTTCTAGACACCTCAGTTGCACCTTTCCAGCTCGCAGGCCTACATAAAGACAACCCAAATAGCTCAAGTAGGGAGCTACACTAGACTACCAAGCAAAGGAGACCTGAGAGGTCACACCAGTACCACCATACCCAAAAGAAACTGGGTAGCAAAGCAATCGCAGCTACAATTAAAACATTACAGCAAAACATGGGAAGACAAAAAAACAATCCAAAAAGGAAAGAAAAAGAGGATACCAAAAAGGGAGTTAAATGAAACTGAGGCTACTAACTTATCAGAGAAAAGATTCAGAGTAATGGTTGTAAGGATGCTCAAATGGTTGGATGACAAATACACACAAGTCAATGAGAAATATAGGAGCTGAATGTGAATGTCACCAACATGGGAAAGAACCAAGAGGAAATGAAGAATGACATAGCTGCAGTAAATAACACAATGGAAGGCTTAAACAGCAGACTAGAAGAGGCTGAGGACTGCATCAGCGAATTAGAAGACAAGGTAGGAAAAAACACACAAACACAGGAGCAACTGGAAAAAAAACTTAAAAAGCAAGAGGAGAGCCTAAGGGAACTTTGGGACAATGCAAAACGAAAAAACATTCGCTTAATAGGGGTACCGGAAGGAGAGAAGGAGAAGCAAGGAATAGAAAACCTATTTGAAGAAATAATGACAGAAAACTTCCCTGATACTGGCAAGAAAAAAACTACACAAGTCCAAGAAGGACATAGAGTGCCAAACAAGATGAACCCAAAAGACCAACACCAAGACACATCATAATTAAATTGGCAAACACCAATGACAAAGTAAGAATCGTAAGGCTCCCAGAGAGAGAGAGAGAGAAAGTTACCTACAATGGATCTCCCATTAGAATATCAGCTGACTTTTCAACAGAAACACACCAGGCAAGAAGGGAAGGGAATGAAATATACAAAGTGATGCAAAACAAGGGAATGAATCCAAGAAAACTATACCCAGCAAGGCTATCATTCAAAATTGAAGGTGGAATCAGGAGCTTCACAGGCAAAAAAGGGCTAAGAGAGTTTATTACCACCAAACCAGCAATGCAAGAAATGCTAAAGGGACTGCTGTAAAAAGAAAAAAAACAGAAAGACAAGAAGAAACACAAACATTAAGAATAAAAATGACTACGAACAAGTACTTTTCATTAATAACATTAAATGTAAGTGGATTAAATGCTCCAATCAAAAGACACAGGGTAGCTGAGTGGATAAGAAAACATGACCCATATATTTGCTGTCTGCAAGAGACCCACCTCAGAACAAAAGATTTACACAGACTGAGAGTGAAGGGATGGAAAAAAATTTTTCAGGCAAATGGAAATGATAAAAAAGCTAGGGTTGCGATACTTATATCTGACAAAATAGACCTCCAAGTAAAGGCCATAACAAGAGATAAGGAAGACCACTACATAATACTAAAGGAAGCAATTCAATAAGAAGATATAACTCTGGTAAACATATATGCACCCAATACAAGAGCACCCAAATACATAAAACAACTTCTGGAAGGTATCAAGGGAGAGATCGATAGCAATACAGTCATAGTAGGGGACTTTAATACCCCATTGACACCACTGGATAAATCCTCTAAAAAAAAATCAGTAAGGAAACAGCAATCCTAAATGACTCACTAGATCAGATGGACTCAAGTGACATCTTCAGAATATTTCACCCCAAAGCTAGAGAATATATTTTCTTCTCCAGTGCACATGGGACATTTTCAAAAATAGACCATATATTAGGACACAGGCAAAGTCTCTTCAAATTCAAGATAATAGAAATCATAACAAGCATCTTCTCAGATCACATTGGCAAAAAAACTAGAAATGAACTACAATAAAAACATTGGGGAAAAAATCAAACACTTGGAAGGTAAATAGCATGCTATTAAACAATGACTGGGTTACCAGAAAGATCAAAGAAGAAATAAAAAGCATCCTGGAAACAAATGACAATGAAAACACAACAATCCAAAATCTATGGGACACAATGAAAGCAGTCCTGAGAGTGAAGTTCATAGCTCTACAGGCCTACCTCAAAAAACAAGAAATACTGGCAATGAATGATCTAACCCTAAAATTCAAAGAGTTAGAAAGAGAGCAACAAGAAAAGCCCACAGTATCCAGAAGGAAGGAAATAATAAAGATCAGAGCAGAAATAAATGACATAGAGACCAAAAAAACAATAAAAAAGATCAATGAAACCAAGAGCTGGTTCTTTGAAAGGACTACCAAGATTGAGAAACCTCTCACCAGGCTCACCAAGAAACAAAGAGAAAGGACCCAAATAAACAAAATCAGAAATGAAAGAGGTGAAGTAACAACAGACCCTTCTGATATAAAAAGGATTGTCAAAAAATAATACGAACAACTCAACTCCAACAATCTGGACAACCTAGATGAAATGGACACATTCCTAGAAAAATACAAGCTTCCAAAAGTCAATCAGGAAGAATCAAAAAACCTGAATAGGCCAATAACTATGGACGAAATTGAAACAGTAATCAAAAAGCTTCCAGCAAACAAAAGCCCTGGACCAGATGGCTTCACAGGGTAGTTTTACCAAACATTCCAAGAACTAAAGCCAATACTTTTCAGACTATTCCAAAAAATTCAAGAGGAAGGCACACTTCCAAGCTCTTTCTATGAAGCCAGCATTGCCCTAATCCCAAAACCAGATAAAGACCCCACAACGAAAGAGAATTACAGGCCAATATCCCTGATGAACATAGATGCTAAAATCCTCAAGAAAATTCTAGCAAACCGGATCCAGCATTACATTAGAAAGATCATACACCATGACCAAGTGGGATTTATTCCAGGAATGCAAGGCTGGTACAATATCCGCAAATCAATAACTGTGATGCATCACATAAACAAGTTGAGAGACAAAAATCACATAATCATATCAATTGATGCAGAAAAAGCATTTGACAAAGTCCAACACCATTTCTTGATAAAAACTCTCAGCTAAGTGGGAATAGAGGGATCATACCTCAACATAATAAAAGCCTTATATGACAAACCTACAGCCAACATCATACTCAATGGGCAAAAACTAAAACCATCTCCCTTAAGAACAGGAACAAGACAGGGATGCCCACTTTCACCACTCCTGTTCAACATAGTACTGGAAGTGCTAGCCAAAGCGATCAGACAAGAAGAAATAAAAGGCATCCAAATTGGAAAAGAAGAAGTAAAATTGTAATTATTCACAGATGACATGATACTGTACTTAGAAAATCCTAAAGACTCCATCAAAAATTATTAGACCTAATAAATGAATTTGCCAATGTAGCAGGATACAAAATTAATGCCATGAAATCTATGGCATTTTTATACGCAAATAATGAACTTATAGAAAGAGAAATTAAAAAACAATCCCATTTACCATTGCACCAAAAACATTAAGATACCGAGGAATAAACTTAATTAATAAGGTAAAAGACCTCTACCCAGAAAACTACAGGATATTGAAAAAAGAGATAGAGGAAGACATAAACAGATGGAAGAAAATACCGTGTTCATGGATTGGTAGAATCAACATCATCAAAATGTCCATACTACCCAAAGCAATCTATAGATTCATGCGCTCCCCATTAAAATACAAACAGCATATTTCACAGATCTAGAAATAACTCTCTAAATATCCATCTGGAATAACAATAAAAAACAAACAAACCCGAATAGCTGCTGCAATCCTGAGAAAGAAGAACAAAGTAGGTGGGATCTCAATACCAGATATCAAGCTGTATTACAAAGCCACTGTTCTCAAAACTGCCTGGTACTGGTACAAGAACAGACATATAGACCAATGGAATAGAATAGAGAACCCAGAAATTGACCCAAACCACTATGCTCAATTAATATTTGACAAAGGAGGCAAGAACATACAATTGAGTCAAGACAGTCTCTTCAATAAATGGTGTTGGGAAGTTTGGTCAGACACATGAAAAAAATGAAACTAGACCACCAACTTACACCATACACAAAAATAAACTCAAAATGGATAAAGGCCTTAAACATAAGACGGGAAACCATAAAAATATTAGAGGCATTCACAGGTAGCAAAATCTGAGATATATGCCGAAGGAATTTCTTCACTGACACAGATCCTAGGGCAATGGAAACTAAAGAGAAAATAAACAAGTGTTACTATATCAAAATAAAAAGCTTCTGCGCTGCAAAAGAAGCCATCAATAAAACAATAAGAAAACCCATTGCATGGGAGAACATATTTGCCAATGATATCTCTGATAAAGGTTTAATCTCCAACATTTACAGGAACTCATACAACTTAACAAAAGGAAGATAAACAACCCAATCAAAAAATGGGCGACAGACCTAAATAGACACTTTTTGAAAGAGGACATACATAAGGCTGAGAGAAAAAGGAAAACATGCTCAAAGTCACTAATCATCCAAGAGATGCAAATCAAAACGACAATGAGATACCATCTCACAACTGTCAGAATGGCTATCATCAACACATCTACAAATGACAAATGCTGGCGAGGATGAGGAGAAAAAGGAACCCTCGTTCACTGCTGGTGGGAATGCAGACTGGTGCAGCCATTGTGGACAACAGTATGGAGTTTCCTCAAAAAAACAAAAAATGGAACTTCCATTTGACCCAGTGATCCCACTTCTAGGAATATATCCCAAGAAACCAGAGACACCAATCAGAAAGGATATATGCATCCCTATATTCATAGCAGCACAATTTACAATAGCTAAGATTTGGAATCAGCCTAAGTGCCCATCAGCAGATGAATGGATTAAAAAAGTTTGGCACATCTACACAATGGAATACTATTCTGCTGTAAAAAGGAAGGAACTCCTACCATTTGCAACAGCAT
This sequence comes from Myotis lucifugus, assembly GCF_000147115.1. Classification (NCBI taxonomy): domain Eukaryota; kingdom Metazoa; phylum Chordata; class Mammalia; order Chiroptera; family Vespertilionidae; genus Myotis; species Myotis lucifugus. Next base: position 11,915,094 of record NW_005871061.1, read on the forward strand.
GGATGGAGCTGGAGAGCATTATGCTAAGTGAAATAAGTCAGTCAGAGAAAGATAAATATCACATGATCTCACCAATTTGTGGATTATAATGAACAACATAAACTGATGAACAAAAACAGATGTAGAGGCAGAGAAGCATCGATCAGATGCTCAAAACTCAGAGGGAAGGTAAGGGAGGGTGGGGGTGAGGGAAAGAGATCAACCAAAGGACTTGTATACATGCATATAAGCATAAGCGATGGATGTGGACAACAGGGGGTGAGCATGAGGGCAGGATTAGGGGGATGAGAGGAAATTGGGGTGATAAGGACTCTTAATCAATAAAGGGGAAAAAAGAATATTATACAGACATCCAACAGCAGACTAGGGGATCGCAAGAATCAAGTCAAAGATTTGAAATACGAAGAAGCAAAAAACACCCAACCAGAAAATCAAAAAGAAAAAACAATCCAAATATATGAAGATAGTGTATGGAGCCTCTGGGATAACTTCAAGCGTACCAACATCCAAATTATGGGGGTGCCAGAAGAAGAGAGAGAGCAAGATATTGAAAACTTATTTGAAGAAATAATGACAAAAAACTTCCCCTACCTGGTGAAAGAAATAGACTTCCAAGTCCAGGAAGTGCAGAGAACCCCAAACAAAAGGAAACCAAAAAGGACCACACCAAGACACATCATAATTAAAATGCCAAGAGCAAAAGACAAAGAGAGTATCCTAAAAGCAGCAAGAGAAAAACAGTTAGTTACCTACAAGGGAGTACCCATACAACTGTCTGCTGATTTCTCAATAGAAAGTATGCAGGCCAGAATGGAGTGGCAAGAAATATTCAAAGTGATGAATACCAAGAACCTACAACCAAGATTACTTTATCCAGCAAAGCTATCCTTCAGAATTGAAGGTCAGATAAAGAGCTTCACAGATAAGAAAAAGCTAAAGGAGTTCATCACCACCAAACCAGTATTATATGAAATGCTGAAAGGTATCCTTTAAGAAGAGGAAGAAGAAGAAAAAGGTAAAGATACAAATTATGAACAACAAATACATATCTATCACCAAGTGAATCTAAAAATCAAGTGAATAAATAATCTGATGAACAGAATAATCTGGTGAATATAATAGAATCAGGGGCATAGAAAGGGAGTGGACTGACAATTCTCAGGTGGAAAAGGGTGTGGGTTGTGCGGGAACAGACTGGAAAAAATCGTACACCTATGGATGAGGACAGTCGGGGGGAGTAAGGGCAGAGGGTGGGGTGGGAACTGGGTGGAGGGGAGCTATGGGGGGAAAAAAGAGAAACAACTGTAAAAATCTCAACAATAAAGATTTAATTAAAAAAAAAGAAGAAAAGACTCCTCAAAAAAAAGTACTTCAAATACAATATATAAATATTACAACTCATAAAACACACACACACACACACACACACACACACACACACAGGGAGTTCCAAAATGGTGGTGGAGTAAGTGGAAGCTACACTGACAATCTCCAAGGACCAAACTGGAATTTCAACTAAAATACAGGGAAAAAAACCATCTTGACTAATCAACTGAAGACTAGTTGAAGAGAACCCTGACAACCATGGATGGAAAGTGGAGACTTCATAGAGACTGGTAGGAAGTGTGGAAGCACTAGAGGTCTGTCAGGGCCCCCACAACCAGCAGCTGAAATTCCAGATCGATATTCAGCTGTGGGAGATTCCCACTAAGAACTATAGGCTCTAAAACCCAAGCTGAGTGCCCCAGACCAGAGCACCAGAACAGAGAAAGGTTCCCACATAACATCTGTTTGAGAAAAGCAGCAGGGTTGCTGTCTTCCAGGGAGACACAGCTGTAAATGCAGGGAATTTATTAAAGGTCCAATGCACAAAATGTTGTGGGATCCATGCAGAAGGAGGGCTAGAACTAGAGCTGTGTGAAGAGATTCCAAGTTTGGGAGCTCTGAGGTTAGAGTTCTCCTGTGCTGAGTCATTCCCTCATACTGCAGAGGACATCTTTCTCTGGCAGACCTTTACCATTAAGGCAGCTTTTGCCTTGGGAGATGGGGGAAGCAATTGCCCCACCCTGTTATAAAACCTCTTGCTCCAACATGTGGAGTCTAGTCCTGCTGTGGTCAATAACCTGAGGCTAAGTCTTAGAATAACAATCAGACTGCAGGCAGAGGCAGCTCTCTGGGGGCTTTGAGTCTTGTCTGACCTCCTACTGGACTCTGAGCTAGGAAAAGCAGAAATTGGTGCACATCTTGGTCCTTTCCAAAGGCACCCAGTCCCAGCAGAGAGCCACAAGCTGTGGATTGTTAATAGCTCCAAACAGTACTCAAGGCCAGTCACAAATAGTCTGTGATTTTGTCCTGCACTAGAGATCCTCCAAAAAGACTGGGAGTAATAGCATATCTACCTAATACATAGAAACAAACTCAAACAGGCAGCCAAAATGGGGAGACAAAAAACAAGCCCCAAACGAAAGAACAAGAGAATTTTCTAGAAGAACAGCTAAATTAAATGGGGATAAGATGTTTCTCAGATATAGAGTTCAGAGTAATGATTACAAGGATGCACAACAACATGAGAAAATATATAGAAACTATGAAAAAAGACCAGAAGGAAATGAAGAATGAGATAGCACTAATAAAGAACACATTGGAAGAAATACATAGCAAATTAGAAGATGCCATGGATCTGAGCAATGAATAGAAGATAGGATAGAAAAAAAAATACAAAAAGAGAAAACAATTAAAAAACAGGAGGACAGCTTAAGGGAGCTGTGGGACAATGTGAAATGGAACAATATTAGAATAGAAGGTGTGCCAGAATAGGCAGAAAGGGAGAAAGGGATCTAGAACATATTTGAAGAAATAATGGCAGAAAACTACACTAACCTGGTGAAAGAAAAAGTCACACAAGTTTAGGAGGCACAGAGAGTCACAATCAAGAAGATCCCAAAGAGGCCCATGCCCAAACACATCATAATTAAAGTGCCAAAAATTAAAGACAAAGAGAGAATCTTAAAGGCAGCAAGAGAAAAGCAATTTGTTAACTACAAAGGAGCTCCCATAAGGCTGTCAACTGATTTCTCACCAGAAACTCTACAGGCCAGAAGAGAATGACATGAAGTATTCAAGGTAATGAAAAGCAGGGATCTGAAATCAAGATTACTATATCCAGCAAGGCTATCATTCAAAATAGATGGTGAGATAAAGAGCTTCCAAGACAAAAAAAAAGGGTTAAAGGAGTTTAGCACCAACAAACCAGCCCTTCATGAAATGCTAAAGGGACTGCTGTAGTAATAACAAGAAACTAGAGAGAAAGAGAGAGAAAGAGAGAGAGAGAGAGAGAGAGAGAGAAACCTAGGCATAAAGAATTAAAATGGCAATAAATAAGTACCTATCAATAATAACCTTAAATGTAAATGGATTAAATGCTCCAATCAAAAGACATAGGGTAGCTGAATGGATACAAAAATATAAATAGATAATATGCTGTCCATAAGAGACTGCCCTAAGAACAAAAGACTATCAGAGGATGAGAGTGAACAGATGGAAAAAAAAATGTTCCATGCAAATGGAAACAACAACAACAAAAGCTGGGGTAGCAATACTTATATCTGACAAAATAGACTTCAAAATGAAGGCCATGACAAGAGACAATAAACACCACTACCTAGGACTAAAAGGATTGATCTAAGAAGAGGATATAACCATGATAAAGATATATACACCCAATATAGGAGCACCTAAATATATACAAAAAATTCTGGAGGATTTTAAGGGAGAGATCGACAACAAGATAGTCATAATAGGACACTTTAACACCCTGTGACTTCACTGGATAAATCTTCCAGACAAAAAAAAATCAACAAGGAAACAGTGACTCTAAGTGTCACACTAGATAAGATGGATTTACTAGACATTTACAGAACATTTCACCCCAAAGTTGCAGAATATATATTCTTTTCCAGTGCACATGGGTCATTCTCAAAGAGAGACCACATGTTAGGACACAAACTAAGTCTCTACAAATTCAACAAGATTGAAATCACATCAAGCATTTTCTGGATCACAATGGCATGAAATTAGAAATCAACTACAGTAAAAACACTCAAAAACATTAAAACACATGGAGGCTAAATAGCATGTTATTAAACAATGAATGGGTTATCAATGAGAACAAGAAATAAATAAAAAAAATTAAAAAACTCCCTGGAAATAAATGAAAATAAACACACAACCCAAAAATCTATGGGACACAGTGAAAGCAGTACTGAGAGGGAAGTTCAGAGTACTACAAGCCTAACTGAAAAAAAACAAAACAAGAAAAATTATTAATGAACTATCTCACCCTACAACTTAAAGAAATAGAAATTTAACAACAAGAAAAGCTCAGAGTAGGTAGAAGGAAATAAATAATAAAGAGCATAAGTAAATGACATAAAGAGTAAAATAACAATACAAAAGGTCAATGAAACCAAGAGCTTGTTCTTTGAGAAGATAAACAAGATGGATGAACCTTTAGCCAGACTCATCAAGAAACAAAGAGAGAGGACACACATAAATAAAAACAGAAACAAAAGTGGTGAAGTAACAACTGACACCACATAAATACAAAGGATTGTGAGAAAATACTATGAACAACTATATGCCAATAAGATATAAATGTGGATAAAGCAGACAAATTCCTAGAAAAATGCAATCTTCCAAAAGTCAATCAGGAAGGTTCAGAAACCTGAATAGGCCAATGACAACTGATGGAAGCAAAGCAGTAATAATAAAAAAAAAAAACTACCAGCAAACAAAAGCCCTGTTCTGGATGCCTTCACAGGGGAGTACTACTGAACATTCAAAGTAAGAACTATCCTCTGCAAACTATTGGAAAAAATCCCAAGAAGAAGGATCACTTCCAAGCTCTTTTTATGAGGGAAGCATTATCTTAATTCCAAAACCAGATACAGAAACTACAAAGAAAGGGAATTACAGGCCAATATCCCTGATGAACATACATGATAAAATCCTCAAAATATTAGCAGACTGGATCCAGCAATATACTAAAAATATCATGCACTATGACCGAGTGAGATTTATTCCAGGAATGCAAGGCTGGTACAATATTCACAAATCAATAAATATGATAGATCACATAAACAAATTGAAAGTAAAAAATCATATGATCATATCAACAGACCAAGAAAAGGCATTTTACAAAACCCAACTATCATTTTTGATAAAAACTCTCAGCAAAGCGGGAATAGAGGGAGCATATCTCAACATAATAAAAGCCTTATATGACAAACCTACAGCCAACATCATACTCAAACCATTTCCACTAAGAACAGGAACAAGAGGGATGTCTACTTTCACCACTCCTGTTCAATGTAGTATGGGAATCTTAGCCATAGTGATCAGACATGATGATGAAGAAATAAAAGGCATCCAAATTGGAAATGATGAAGTACATATGTCATTATTCTCAGATGATATGATATTGTACATAGAAAACCCAAAGGTGCCACCAAAAAACTAATAGATTTAATAAATAAATTTGGCAATGTAGCAGGATACAAAATTAACACACAGAAATCAATGGCATTTTTATTTTTAAAATTTATTTTTATTGATTTCAGAAAGGAACGCAGAGGGGGAGAGAGAGATAGAAATATCAATGATGAGAGAGAATCATTGATTGGCTACCTCTTGCATGCGACACACTGGGGATTGAGCCTGCAACTCGTGCATGTGCCTGACCAGTAATCAAACTGTGATATTCTGGTTCATATGTTGACACTCAACCACTGTGCTATGTGGCTGGGCTCAATGGAATTTTTATATACAAAGGATGAATTATCTGAAAGAGAAACAAACAAAAAATAATCCCATTTACCATTGCAAGAAAAGAAGGGGAAAGAGTTGTATTTGGAAAACTATAGGATGTGGAAAAAAGAGATAGAAAAAGATATAAACAAGTGGAAGAATATACCATGTTAATCATTAAAATGATCATACTACCCAATGCAAGCTATAGATTCAATGTAATCCCTATTAAAAAATGCCATATTTCACAGATCTACAATAAACGCTCCAAAAATATACATGGAACCAAAATGACCCCGAATGGCCACAGAAATCTTTTTTTAATTGTTTTATTGCTTAAAGTACTACAAAGGGTATTACATATGTGTCCTTTTTTTCCCCGCCCTTGACAATCCCCTGGCCTCCCCTCTCCCCCCCCCAGTGTCTTATGTCCATTGGTTATGCTTATATGCATGCATACAAGTCCTTCAGTTGATCTCTTACCCGCCTCCCTCCTGCCTCCCAACCTTCCCTGACCTTCCCGCTGCAGTTTGACAATCAGTTTGAGGCAGCTCTGCCTCTGTATCTATTATTGTTCATAAGTTTATAATGGTCTCTATTATCCATGAATGAGTGAGATCATGTGGTATTTTTCCTTCATTGACTGGCTTATTTCACTTAGCATAATGCTCTCCAGTTCCATCCATGCCATTGCAAATGGTAAGAGTTCCTTCTTTTTTACAGCAGCATAGTATTCCATAGTGTAGATGTACCACAGTTTTCTAATCCATTCATCTACTGATGGGCACTTAGGCTGTTTCCAGATCTTAGCTATGGTGAATTGTGCTCCTATGAACATAGGGGTGCATATATCCTTTCTGATTTGTGTTTCTGGTTTCTTGGGATAAATTCCTAGAAGTGGGATCACAGGGTCAAATGGTACAATATTCACTTTACTCCCTGGAATATTGTTCCATTTTTAGTTTTTTGAGGAAACGCCATACTGTCTTCCATAGTGTCTGCAGCAGTCTGCATTCCCACCAGCAGTGCAGGAGTGTTCCTTTTTCTCCACATCCTCTCCAGCACTTGTTTGTTGATTTGTTGATGATAGCCAGTCTGACAGGTGTGAGATGGTACCTCATTGTTGTTTTGATTTGCATCTCTCGGATGATTAGTGACTTTGAGCATGGTTTCATATGTCTCTTGGCTTTCCGAATGTCCTCTTTTGAAAGGTGTCTATTTAGATCCTTTGCCCATTTTTTTATTGGATTGTTTATCTTCTTTTTGTTACGTTGTATGAGTTACCTATAAATTTTGGAGATTAGGCCCTTATCAGATATGACGTTGGCAAATATGTTTTCCCACGCAGTGGGCTTTCTTGTTGTTTTGTTGATGGTTTCTTTTGCTGTGCAGAAGCTTTTTATTTTGATGTAGTCCCATTTGTTCATTTTCAAGTGCCCTAGGAGCTGTATCAGTGAAGAAATTGCTTTGGCATATGTCTGAGATTTTGTTGCCTTTGGATTCTTCTAGAATTTTTATGGTTTCCCGTCTTACATTTAAGTCCTTTATCCATTTTGAGTTTATTGTGTGTATGGTGTAAGTTGGTGGTCTAGTTTCATTTTCTTGCATATATCTGTCCAATTTTCCCAACACCATTTATTGAAGAGACTATCTTGGTCCCATTGTATGTTCTTGCCTCCTTTGTCAAATATTAATTGAGCATATTGGTTCGTGCCAATTTCTGGGCTCTCTATTCTATTCCATTGATCTATATGTCTGTTCTTGTGCCAGTACCAGGCAGTTTTGAGATCAGTGGCTTTGTAATACAGCTTGATATCTGGTATTGAGATCCCACCTACTTTGTTCTTTCTCAGGATTGCTGCAGCTATTCGGGGTCTTTTTTTACTCTGGATGAATTTTTGGAGAGTTCGTTCTAGATCTGTGAAGTATGCCATTGGTATTTTAATGGGAAGTGCGTTGAATTTATAGATTGTTTTGGGTAGTATGGGCATTTTAATGATGTTGATTCTACCAATCCATGAACACGGTATGTTCTTCCATCTGTTTATGTCTTCCTCTATCTCTTTTTTCAACGTCCTGTAGTTTTCTGAGTAGAGGTCTTTTACCTCTTTAGTTAAGTTTATTCTTCGGTATCTTAATGTTTTTGGTGCAATGGTAAATGGGATTGTTTTTTGCCGGGAGCCGGTCCATCCTTGCTGCTTGACACAGTCGCTACAGAGAAGAAACATCTGCACAGCATATGTTTCAAGGGACCTGGTGTATATGGCATACTGTTCTTAATATGTTTGCTCCCCTTCTTGGCGCTATGTGTTTTAACCAAGGTCACCTCTCCGAGAAAGGTTGTTTCCCCAGGTAGGAATTTTTCCCTGAAATTAGGGAGGGAATAAAACCCCTTAACTAAGTGCCAGGTGGGTAGTTAATCACTTTAACTGTATCATACAATCACTCTTAAGCTACATAATCTTTACTCCCTGGAATAAGAAACGCCCTAACCTTTGGAATAGAAATTGACAGGATTAAAATCAACTGGTATAAATACAGATGTAACAAGACAACAAGATACAGAACCTAGACACAGAACCTAGAAACAGAACCTAGCGAGAGAACCTGGCTGAAGAACCTAGAGACAGAACTTAGAGACAGGACTTGGCTGGAGATCCTACACAGAACCTAGAAACAGAACCTAGGGAGAGAACCTGGCTGAAGAACCTAGAGACAGAACCTAGAGACAGAACCTAGCGAGAGAACATGGCAAAAGATCCTGGACAGAACCTGGCTACAGATCTTGGCTGAAGAACCTAGACAGAACATGGCAGGAGAACCTGGATAGAACCTGGCTGGAGAACCTGGCTAGAGAACCTGGTGACCAAACCTGGCTGGAGAACCTGGAGAACCTGGCTGGAGAACCTAGTGAGAGAACTTTGCTGGAGATCCTGACCAGAACTTTGCTGGAGATCCTGACAAGAACTTCGCTGGAGATCCTGACCAGAACTTCGCTGGAGATCCTGACCATAACTTGGCTGGAGATCCTGGCTAGAGATCCTGGCTAGGCTACTGATCAACTGAAGGCTGTCTCCATGTCATTCCTTCATTGCCCACTCCGTCCACACCTTTGGGGACCCCTGGACCTGCTGGGGATGGACCCCAGCAGTTTTTATAATGTCTCTTTCTGAAAGTTCACTATTGGTGTATAGAAATGCCTCAGATTTCTTGGGGTTAATTTTGTATCCTGCTACATTGCTAAACTCATGTATTAAGTGTAGTAGTTATTTGATGGAGTCTCTAGGGTTTTGTATGAATAATATCATGTCGTCTGCAAATAAGGACAATTTTACTTCCTCTTTTCCAATTTGGATGCCTTTTATTTCTTCTTGTCTAATTGCATTGGCTAATACTTCCAGGACTATGTTGAACAGGACTGGTGAGAGTGGGCATCCCTGTCTTGTTCCTGTTCTTAGGAGAAATGGTGTTAGTTTTTGTCTATTGAGTATGATGTTGGCTGTGGGTTTGTCATATATGGCTTTTATTATGTTGAGGTATGATCCTTCTATTCCCAACTTGCTGAGAGTTTTTATCAAAAATGGATGTTGGATTTTGTCAAATGCTTTTTCTGCATCAATTGATATGACCATGTGGTTTTTTTCTTTCAATTTGTTTATGTGATGTATCACGTTTATTGATTTGCGGATATTATACCATCCTTGCATCCCTGGGATAAATCCTACTTGGTCATTGTGTATGATCTTTCTGATGTACTGCTGGATCCGATTTGCTAAGATTTTGTTGAGGATTTTGGCATCTATGTTCATGAGGGATATTGGCCTGTAATTCTCTTTCATTGTGTTGTCTTTACCTGGTTTTGGTATTAGGGTGATGCTGGCTTCATACAATGAGCTTGGAAGTGTTCCTTCCTCTTGGATTTTTTGTAGTAGTCTGAGGAGGATAGGTTTTAGTTCTTCCTTGAAAGTTTGGAAAAACTCCCCTGAGAAGCCGTCTGGTCCTGGGCTTTTGTTTGCTGGAAGCTCTTTGATGACTGCTTCAGTTTCTTCCATAGTTATTGGCCTATTGAGATTTTTAGATTCTTCCTGATTGAGTTTTGGAATGTTGTATTTTTCTAGGAATTTGTCCATTTCCTGCAGGTTGTCTAGTTAGTTGGAGTAGAGTTGTCCATAGTATTGTTTAACAATCATTTGTATTTCTGTGGGGTCTGTTGTTATTTCGCCTCTATCGTTTCTGATTGTGTTTATTTGGGTCCTCTCTCTTTGCTTCTTGGTGAGCCTGGCTAGAGGTTTGTCAATCTTGTTTATCCTTTCAAAGAACCAGCTCTTGGTTTCATTGATTTTCTGTATTGTTTTTTTGGTCTCTATGTCATTTATTTCTGCTCTAATCTTTATTATCTCCTTCCTTCTGCTCACTCTGGGGTTTTCTTGTAGCTCTCTTTCTAATTCTTTGAGTTGAAAAGTTAGATGGTTTACTACCATTTTTTCTTGTTTTTTGAGGTAGGCCTATAGAGCTATAAACTTCCCTCTCAGGACTGCCTTCATTCTGTCCCATAGGTTTTGGATTGTTGTGTTTTCCTTGTCATTAGTTTCCAGGATGTTTTTAATTTCTTCTTTGATCTCATTGGTAACCCAATCAATATTTAATAACATGCTATTCAGCTTCCAAGTGTTTGAGTATTTTGGGTTGTTTTTATTGTAGTTTATTTCTAATATTATGCCCTCGTGGTCTGAGAAGATGCTTGGTATGATTTCAATCTTCTTGAATTTGGGGAGACTTTGTTTTTGACCCAATATGTGGTCTATTTTTGAATCTGTCCCATGAGCACCTGAGTGGAATGTATATTCCGTGGCTTTGGGGTGAAGTGTTCTGAAGACGTCAATTAAGTCCATCTGATCTAGTGAGTCATTTAGGATTGCTGTTTCTTTGCTGATTATTTGTCTAGAGGATTTATCCAGTGATGTCAGTGGTGTATTAAAGTCCCCTAATGCTGGGGTCCAACCCCAGCGGGTCCAGGGGTCCCCAAAGGTGTGGACGGAGTCGGCGATGAAGAAAGGACAGAGGCAGCAGCGTTCAGTTGATCATCATAGCCAGGTTCTGTAGCCAGGGGAATGACACGGAGACAGCCTTCAGTTGATCAGCAGCCTAGCCAGGATCTCTAGCAGGGATCTCCAGCCAATTTCTGGGTCAGGATCTCCAGCCAGGTTCTGTTGCCATGTTCTCGCGCTAGGTTCTCCAGCCAGGTTCTCCAGCCAGGTTTGGTCGCCAGGTTCTCCTGCCATGTTCTGTCTAGGTTCTCCAGCCAAGATCTGTAGCCAGGTTCTGTCCAGGATCTTTTGCCATGTTCTCTCACTAGGTTCTGTCTCTCTCTAGGTTCTGTCTCTAGGTTCTTCAGCCAGGTTCCTTCGCTAGTTTCTGTTTCTAGGTTCTGTATAGGATCTCCAGCTAAGTCCTGTCTCTAGGTTCTGTAGTCAGGTTCTGTGTTCCGTTGTCTTGTTACATCTGTATTTATACCAGTTGATTTTAACCCTATCAATTTCTATTCCAAAGGTTAGGGCGTTTCTTATCTCCATTCCAGGGAGTAAAGATTATGTAGCTTAAGCGTGATTGTTTGTAGTTAAAGTGATTAACTACCCGCCTGGCACTTAGTTAAGTGGTTTTATTCCCTCCCTAACTTCAGGGGAAAATCCCTACCTGGGGAAACAACCTTTCTCAGAGAGGTGACCTTGGTTAAAACACATAGCGCCAAGAAGGGGAGCAAACATATTAAGAACAGTATGCTATATACACCAGGTCCCTTGAAACATATGCTGTGCAGATGTTTCTTCCCTGCAGCGACTGTGTCAAGCAGCAAGGATGGACCAGCTTCCAGCACCCTAATATGATTGTATTTTTGTCGATCTCTCCTTTGATATCTTCCAGAAGTTTTTTTTTTTTTTTTTTTATGTATTTGGGTGCTCCTGCATTGGGTGCATATATGTTTACCAGGGTTATATCTTCTTGTTGTATTGATCCCTTTAGTATTATGAAGTGGCCTTCCTTATCTCTTGTTATGGCCTTCACTTTGAAGTCTATTTTGTCCGATATAAGTATTGCTACCCCAGCTTTCTTTTAATTTCCATTTGCCTGAAAGATATTTTTCCATCCCTTCACTTTCAGTCTGTGTGAGTCCCTTCTAATGAAGTGGGTCTTTTGTAGACAGCAAATGTATGGGTCATGATTTTTTATCCATTCAGCCACTCAATGTCTTTTGGTTGGAGCATTTAGTCCGTTTACATTTAAAGTTATTATTGAAAGGTACTTGTTTGTAGCCATTTCTTTTTTTGTGTGTGGCTGTTTTCTTTCTGAGCTTATTATTTCTTCTTTTTACACCAGTCCCTTTAGCATTTCTTGCATTGCTGGCTTGGTGGTGATAAATTCCCTTAGCCTTTTTTTGTCTGTGAAGCTTCTTATTTCCCCTTCAATTTTGAATGATAGCCTTGCTGGATAGAGTATTCTTGGATTCAGTCCTTTGCTTTGCATCACTTTGTAAATTTCCGTCCATTCTTTTCTGGCCTGATGTGTTTCTGTTGAGAAAGCATTTGATAATCTAATGGGAGATCCCTTGTATGTAACTTTCCGTCTCTCTCTTGCAGCCTGTAAGATTCTCCCTTTGTCCTGAACATTTGCCATGGTAATTATGATGTGTCTTGGTGTGGGTCTTTTCGGGTTCACCTTGTTTGGGACTCTCTGGGCTTGTGTGACTTTTTTCTTCCCCACCTCAGGGAAGTTTTCTGATATTATTTCTTCGAATAGGCTTTCTAATCCTTGTTCCTCTTTCTGTTGTTCTGGCACCCCTATTATTCGTATGTTGTTTCGTTTCATGTTGTCCAAAAGCTCCCTTAGACTCTCCTCCTGTCTTTTAATTATTTTCTCCAATTGAAGTACAGTTTGGGTGTGTTTTGCTTCCTTGTCTTCTAATTCACTAATTCGGTCCTCCGCTTCTCATAGTCTACTGTTGATACTTTCAATGGTGTTTTTTATTGAAGCTATATCGCTCTTCATTTCTTCTTGGGTCTTACATAAGTTATTCTTCTTTTCATCTGTTTCTTCTTGCTTCTTGCATAAGTTGTTGATTTTTTTCTCCATCCGGTTTATGCTCTCTAGGACCCTTATTCTGAATTCTTTTTCTGTCATGTTGCATGCCTCTGTATCACTTAGCTGCTTTTCTGGTGAGCTCTCCTTTTCTTTCCTTTGGGGCTTTCTTTGTCTACCCATGTTTGATCTCACCGACATATCTCGTTGTTGAGTCGTTCATTGGCTGCTCCCTGGGTGGCAGTGGCTCCTCGGGCTGTGGTTGCTCCTTGGGCAGTTGTGGTAGCAGCTGCTCCTCCATTCATAGCAGGTCCTCTGGTGGGTGCTATTCACAACTGTGGTGGCTCTTCTGGCTGGTGGGGGGAGGCTTCACACACAGCAACTCTTCCTCAGACAGAGCGTGTGGTGATCACGAGGCCGCTGTTGCTTGGATGTGCTTTCCGTGGGGAGAATCAGGGCTTGTCTGAGTTCATGTAGTTGTGCTGCTTGATAGCCGTTGCTTCTGGGTTAGTAGCCAATCTCTGGATGCCAGTAACAGCCACTCAAGATGGCGTGGTCTCCCCACAGAAATCTTGAGAAAGAACAAAGTTGGGAGGATAACAATACCAGATATCAAGTTATACTATCAAGTCAATGTAATCTAAACAGCCTGGTACTTTCTGGCTGGCATAGCTCAGTAGCTGAGTGTCAACCTATGAACCAGGAGGTCATGGTTCTATTCTTGGTCAGGGCAAATGCCGAGGGTGTGGGTTTGATCCCCAGTAGGGATATGCAGAAGGAGGCAACCAAACAATGATTCTCATCATTCTTTTTTCTGTCTCTCCTCTCCCTTCTTCTCTGAAATCAATAAAAATATCTTTAGTAAAAAACACAGCATCCTGGTACTGGCACAGGAATAGGCATATAGATCAATGTACTAGAACAGAGACCCCAGAAATCGACCCAAGGCATTAAATTCAATTAATATTTAACAAAGGATGTAGGAGTATACAATGGAATAAAAATAGTCTCTTTAATAAATTGTGCTGAAAATACTGGACAGATACATGCAAAAATGTGAAACTAGACCTCCAACTTACACCATACACAAGAATATACTCAATATGGATAAGCAACTTACATGTAAGTCATAAAACCATAAACATACTAGATGAAACCTAAGCAGCAAAATCTCAGACATATCTTGTAGAACTATGTGTACTGATACATCTCCTAAGATAAAGAAAACTAAGGAGAAAATGAACAAATGGGACTACATCAACATAAAAAGCTTCTGCACTGTTGGTGGCAATGGAGACTAGTGCAACCACTATGTAATGCAGTATAGAGACTCCTCAAGAAATTAAAAATAGAACTACCTACCATAATACCCAAAAGTGCCATTTGTTTATACACTGAGCTGCCAGATTATGACCATCCCATCAGTACTTTGTTGGGCCACCTTTTGCCTTCAATACTGCCGCGATTCTTCTTGGTATTGACTCCACGAGATGTTGAAAGGTGATGCGAGGAATCTGACACCATGCCTGATGAATAGCACTGTCCAGTTCTGTGAGATTTGATGGTTGTGGAACCAGCTGCCTGATGGCTCTTTTAACTTCGTCCCACAAATGCTCAATTGGATTGAGATCTGGTGATTGTGGGAGCCACCTAAGCAAGGTAAAGTCTCCCTCATGTTCTTGAAAGCACTCCTGCACAATATGAGCACTGTGGCATGAGCACATTGTCTTGTTGGAAGAAGCCATCTCCATTGGGATACGCCATCAACATGATAGGATGAACTTGATCAGCAACGATACTTAGGTATGTTGTGCTATTCAGACTTTGTTCCACATGAATTAAAGGGCCCAAATCATGCCAGGAAAAGATGCCCCAAACCATAACACTGCCCCCACCAGCTTGAAGGGTT
>NW_005871061.1:11930178-11940423 GCF_000147115.1 Myotis lucifugus
TATATCCCACGTTCAAAGGCTGTTATATCGCTTTGTTTACCTATATCTACTGTCGTGGTGAGCAACCTACTTCCCTATTTATAATGGTCTGGCCCTCTAGCAACTTTAGCGAGAAATTATAGCTAATTTGCCTATAAACGTCAGATGGTCATAATAATCTGGACACTCAGTGTTTGTCATAAATATGGCAGAACAACAGATATAATTTAAAACCTGTGTATGTGTTCTTTTGCATTTCTGGGTAATATTACAAAACTATCACTTTCGACAAAATTGATAAAAGCTACAATAGGGAACACAATTTCTTTCCTTACATTCAAGATTATTTGGAAGTCCAAATTAGAAAGGTGTAAACAATTGTATTCTTTCATAGTTTAAATAAATGAGGATTATATTTAGAAAAGAGCTAGACTATGAAAATGCAGCCACATCTGTTCTTTAGTGTAACTCGGTTTACAGTGCATGATTAAGGCCTATTTCAGCTGTATTGAAAATGTTGCATAATGCACAATGATGCACAATGCATAATGATTTCTACAGCTAAGTAGCATTTTCACTTAATCTCATAGACTCTTAGTTAAGCATGAATCACAATGATATACGGAATACAAATAACACTTCTTTGAAATAGCAGCTGTCAATATCTTGAAAAGGAAAACTTGAATTCTGAGTACCACCATGGTGGCTTAAAATTACATTAGCATGAAATTAGTGCCTGATATAAATTTTTTAAAGTGTTATTTCTGTATATAAATGATCTATTTCTGTATTAGAAGTGTGAGAAATAGATATACAAAAGTGTTTACCATATACATGTTCTTAAATGGCAAGCTTATGTGGCAAAGACAGAGCAATTCTGTCATAGGGATAACCAATATTATGGCTTACTGAAGTTTAGAAAGAATAATGATCACACATTACTCTAAGCAAGAGTGTATAAAATATAGAAACCTTATTCTAAAATTAGAGGTAAAATACTTTATTTTAGATGGCAGTGTTCAATTATGTTTATTTTTAGTTGACTTAGTGGAATATGCTTGGAGTTTTGAGGTAAGAATTTGAACTGGCAGGATCCATTAGGTATTTTTGATTATGGTATTTTGCAGAAATTTATTTGCAAAATATACTCCATATAATTTATTATTTTGATGAAAAAATATAACATGATCTAAAGATGTAGCTCTTATATGAAAGTAAATTTTGTATTTTAATTTCACTTTTTACTCTTAGTAAAAGCAGTTATCATTTAACCCTTGAAATTCTGTTAATTCTTCAGCTTATTGCTTAAACCAACTACTAAAATTTCATAATCAATAATTACATTTTTATGTAAAGGAACTTAATGCAGTTATTTTTTAAAAGTTATTGGTCATTTATTATGGACTCATGTTTCATTTTCAGATTTCTAATGTTATTTTTCCCCCTCTGAAATCATTGATCACTCTCTCTCCCTCTCTCTCTCTCTCTCTCTCTCTCTCTCACCTAAACTTTTATTTTTTATAATTAACATATACTGAAATTGACTTTTGTGTGTGTGACTTTTTAGGTATTTTAGTAACCACTATTACAATCAAGAAACAGAACTATTCCATCATTCTCAAAACCCCATATGTCTTTAGTAGTCATATTTCTCTGAACCCTTAACTCAAGGATCACAGAACTGTATTGTCAATATAGTTTTTTCTTATTGAAAATGCCATATAAATTACATCAAGCAATATGTTACATATTTAGATTACTGTGGAGAAGAGACTGTTCCGTGAT
This sequence comes from Myotis lucifugus, assembly GCF_000147115.1. Taxonomy (NCBI): domain Eukaryota; kingdom Metazoa; phylum Chordata; class Mammalia; order Chiroptera; family Vespertilionidae; genus Myotis; species Myotis lucifugus. The sequence continues at coordinate 11,931,943 of NW_005871061.1, forward strand.
GTGACTGCTGTCTGTCCTGCAAGTTGGACCCAGGACAGAACAGAGGTTGTTTTCAGCAAAACCCCTCTTAGAGACAAGTCACTTATAATTGATATTCATTCTAACTTAAATCAGCACCCCTAACTTGTCTCCTGCAATGTCCTAGTTCCTGGAATAGGTTGTTGTCTTGACAACATATAAACTAATTGACCATACCTGGTAGTGTTCCCATGCTGGTACCCATGACTAGTCCGCTACTTTTATCATATAAAATTATTTGTCACCTGCCAAGTGACACTGGGATCCATTTTGTCTTGTAATCACCTAAGGCACACCTTATATGTAAGTGTCCCTTAATAAACTCCATTAATTACCTGACTGGAGTAGCCAGTCTTTTAGTTCTTTTTTCTGTCCTTCAATTTTTCATGGATCATCATGTACTAGTAAGTGGATTCTTTCACACAGCATAATGACTTTGAGATTCAATCAAGTTGTTACATATGCTGATTATTCATTTATTGTTATTGTTAAGTAGCATTCCATTATGGAGATATGTGGTAGTGAGATTATCCATTTATCCATCAAAGAACAATTGGATTGTTTCCTGATTGGGTGATTATAAATAGAGCTGCTATAAATGTGTTTCTATAGAATTTTTGTGGGAATATAAACTTTCATTTTTCTAGAGTAAATTCTTAAGAGTGGAATTGCTCAGTCATATACAGACTGTATGTTTAACTTCATAAGGACCTGCCAAACTGTTCTTAAGAGTTCTTGTATCATTTTGCCTATTCCTTCAGCAAAGCATCAGAGTTCCAGTTTCCCTTCATTCTCAATAAGCTGTGTCTATTCAAATCTTTTGCACATTTTTAAATGAGTTTTATGTTTTCTCACTATTGAATTTTAAGAATCTAATCTAATAAAAGACAAACATGCAAATTGACTGTACCTTCACTATGCCTTAAGCCATGCCCACCAGCCAATCAGAGTGACTATATGCAAATTAACCCAACCAAGATGGCGGACAGCAGCCGAGAGCTGAGGCGAGCAGGAGGCTTGGTTGCTCCAGTGATGGAGGAAGCCAAGCTTCCTGCCTGCTGTGGTTGGCTCTGAGCTCCACTGAAGGCAACAAAGTTTCAATTATAGAAGGTAAATAAATCCCAAAATAAAAAAAAAAGAAAAAAAGGAGAGGCTTGGAGCTTCCGTTGCTGCGGGGTTTGGCCAGCCTGAAAAGGGCCCTCAGCCCCTCACCCAGACTGGCAAGGAACCCCAGTGGGGACTCCCCCACCCTAAAGAGGGTGTGGCCAGCCTGAAAACAGCCATCAGCCCCTCACCCAGGCGGGCCAAACCTCCATGGGGTGAGGGTCCCCACTGGGGGGGGGCTTAACCAGCCTGCAAACAGCCATCAGCCCCCCACCCAGGCTGGCCAGGCACCCCAGTGGGGACCCCCACCCTGAAGGGGGTGTGACCAGCCTGAAAACACCTATCAGCCCCTCACCCAGGCTGGCCAGGCACCCCAACAGGACCTCCACCCTGATCCGGGACACCCTTTAGGGTAAACCAGCTGGCCCCCACCCATGCACCAGGCCTCTATCCTATATAATAAAAGGATAATATGCAAACTGACCCTAACAGCAGAAAGACTGGGAATGACAGGTCACTATGACACACACTGACCACCAGGGGGCAGACGCTCAATGCAGGAGCTGCCCCCTGGTGATCAGTGTGCTCCCACAGGGGGAGCTCTGCTCAGCCACAAGCCAGGCTGATGGCTGCCAGTACAACGGTGGTGGTGGGAGCCTCTCCCGCCTCCTCAGCAGAGCTAAGGATGTCAGACTGCAGCTTAGGCCTGCTCCCCGTTGGCAAGTGGACATCCCCCAAGGCTCCCGGGCTGCCAGAGGGATGTCTGACTGCCAACTTAAGCCCAATCCCCCAGGGAGCGGGCATAAGCCAGCAGGTGTTCATCCCCCGAGGGTCCCAGACTGCGAGAGGGCACAGGCTGGGCTGAGGGACTCACCCCCCCCCCCGAGTGCACATATTTTTGTGCACCGGGCCTCTAGTTCTCTATATATTTTAAATATAAGTCCTTTGTCAGATATGTGATTGAAACGTATTTTCTCCTAGTCTGTACTTTGTTCATTATTTTAACAGTATGATCTGCAGTGCCAAAATTTTAATTTTGATAGAGTTTGATTTATTTTTTCTTAATGAGTCATTATTTTGATGTCATATATAAGGACAATTGTATAATCCTACATCAGAAAGCTGGTTTTTATTCACTTTTTTCTTCTAAGAGTTGTATAACTTTACATTTGAAATTTAGATCAATTAATGACCCATTTTAATTAATTTTATATAAAGTTTGAGGTTTACATCGTTATTTTTTCATATGGATGTCCAATATTTGCAGTATATGTTGAAAAGATTATATTTCCATGGCTTTTCAACTTTTTTCAAGATTCAATAGATATATTTTAGTGGAATACTTCTTGGGTTAGTATATGTTTTACTTTATTGATCTATATGTCTACCCCTGTATCCATACTCTACAGCTTTGTTTCCTGTAGCTTTATGGCAAACATTAAAATTAGTACTACAATTTCTCCAACTTCATTTTTTTCAAATATTTTCAGTAATTCTAGTGTTTTCCTCTTTGTGTATCAAATTCAGAATGCACTTTTCTATAATTGCAAAAATTTATACTGAGATTTTCATTGGAATTATGTTAAATACGCAGGTCAATTTAGGAAAAAAATTGATATCTTTATTATGTTGAGTGTTCAAATGAAAGAATGTAGTATGTCTTTACAGTTAAGTCTTAGGTTTATTTTGTTAAAATTTTGTAACTTTCAGCATGCAAATCCTGCATACATTTTCTTAACACTTTATTTTATAAAACAGCTTTTCTGAGATATGAGTCATATATCATACAATTCACACATTTACATTGCACAACTCAATGTTTGTTTTATTTTTAAGTATTTTATATTGATTTTTTGAGAGAAAGGAAGGGAGAGGGAGAAAGGAAACATCGATGTGAGAGTTGAACATTGATCAGTTACCTCCTGCATGCCTCCTACCGGGGATTGAGCCTGTAACTCCGGGCATATGACCTGACCAGTAATCAAACAGGAACCTTTTGGTGCATGGAAAGAGGCTCAGCCAACTGAGTCATGCCGGCTAGGTCACAACTCAATGTTTTAAATACATTTACAGCTTTTGCCATCTTCATTACAATCTAATGTTAGAACATTTTGCCCCTCTAAAAAATTTCATACCTATTTGCAGTCAATCACCATTTTTTCTCCTCACCTCATAATTAGTCCTACACATCCACTAGTCTACTCTCTCTAAATTTGCATACACTGGGCATTTTATATAATGAAATCATACACTATGTGGTCTGTTATGACTGGCTTTTTAAACTTAGCATAATGTTTCGGGAGTCATCTATGTAGTAGAATATTTTATTTTTATTGCTGAATAATATTTCATTACATGGGGATTCTAAATTTATCCATTCATCAACTAATGGAGATTTGTGTTCTTTCCACTTTTGGGCTATTATAAATAACACTGCCATTAGCATTCCTGCACAAGTTGTGTGGATTCTTTTGTATGCTTTCCATTTTCAGGTATATACTTTGGAATAGGAATCTGAGGTTATATGGTAATGTGTACATAACCATATACTGAACCTGACAACTTCTGGAGAGGCCTACATGATGGCCTTACAAACTCAGAGACCTAAAGTAACTATATAGGATGGTCTGAAATTACAACTTCCCAACTAAAAGCAAGTCATGGACAGTAATCATGTCCTAGGCTGGTATCTTCCTTGACAAAGGTCAATATCTATCTTAACTTAGCCTGTCTATTGTCTTTTTGCATCTAAGAAAACATACCTTTGGAAATCAGAGTAATTTTTTTTCCCAGACCCTTCAGGACATGATCTCCCACCAGAGCATGAGACTACAGAACCCTTCATTGTTATCTTACTGCCTAAATACCATCTCCTTGTGCTGTAAATGTTAATTGTTAACTATCCTATACTCACAAATATAAAAGTTGTCTCTTCAGTTTAATCTTTATCCAATCACAGATTTCTCAGCTTTTCTTTCTCCTGCCTCCCTAATCTACCACTGATGAATTTCATGTAACCCTCCTTAAGCCTCCTCATCTATACTAATAATAGCCTAGGTGGCGTCACGCCCCTACATCGTCACAAGATGGTCATCACAAGATGGCTGTCACAAGATGGCTGAATGCACATGGAGCAGGGGGAAGTGGAGAAGCCCTGAGGAGGGGGCAATTGAGGCCGACAGCAGGTGCAAGTGGCCAGGTGGGACCAAGGCACGTGGGGGCAAAGAATTTTCAGTAACCACCAGAGGCTCGCCCCGATGACAGCGACTGGTGCCCCACCTTGGTCTGGTGCCCGCGCTCACCTGCTCCACCATCCCACTGCAACCGATGCCCAGCATGTTCCCCGCATGCCTCCTAGTGGTCAGCATACTTCATAGCGACCAGTTGTTCGGTTGTTCCAGTTGTTCTGCCGTTCAGTCTATTTGCATATTAGCCTTTTATTATATAGGACTAGAGGCCCGGTGCACAAAAATTTGTGCACTCGGGGGGGAGGGGGGGTCCCTCAGCCCGGCCTGTGCTCTCTCGCAGTCTGGGACCCCTCAGGAGATAACGACCTGCTGGCTTAGGCCTGCTCCTGGGTGGCAGAGGGCAGGCCCAATCCCTAGGTGCAGCCCCTGGTCGGGCTCAGAGCAGGGCTGATTGGGGAGTTGGGGCGCCGCCCACTGTCATGCACAGAGCAGGGCGGATTGGGAGGTTGCGATGCCACCCTCAGTCAAGCTCAGGGTAGGGCCGATTGGGGGGTTGGGGCCCCCCCCCCTGTCACACTAAAGGCAGGGTTGATGGAGAGGTTACGGCGCCACCCCCTGTCACACAGAGAGCAGAGCAATCAGGGGGTTGGGGCGCTGCCCCCTGACATTCACAGAACAGGGCCCATCAGGGGGGTTGGGGCTCCATACCCTGTCACACACAGAGCAGGGCCCATCAGGGGGTTGAGGAGCTCCCCCCTGTCACTCACAGAGTAGGGCCGATAGGGGAGTTGGGCCACCCCCCCCTGTCACACACAGACCAGGGCGGATTAGGGGGTTGGGGCGCCACCCCTTGTCACACTAAGGCCAGGGCCCGTGGGGGGCGGTTGGGGCGCCCCCCTCTATCACCCACAGAGCAGGGTTGATCAGGGGGTTGGTGAGCCGCCACTGTCACACTCAGGGCAGGGCCGATGGGGAGGTTATGGCTCTACCCCGTCACACACAAATCAGGGCCCGTGGGGGGGGGGGGGTTGGGGCGCCGCACCCTGTCACACACAGAGCAGGGCCGATCAGGGGGTTGGGGCGCTGCACCCTGTCACACACAGAGCCGCAGGGCGATCAGGGGTTTGGGGAGCTCCCCCCTATCAGGCACAGAGCAGGGATGATCAGGAGGGTGGGGCGCCTTCCCCTGTCATGAACAGAGCAGGACAGATAGGGAGGTTGTGGCTCCACCCCCTGTCACACACAGATCTGCAGGGCGATCAGGGGGTTTGGGCGCTGCCCCCTGTCACACTGATCCTGGTGCCGGGAGGCCTCGCAGCTCCGCTGATCCCAGCACTGGGAGGCATATTACCCTTTTACTATATAGGATAGAGGCCTGGTGCACGGGTGGGGGCAGGCTGGTTTGCCCTTAACGGTGTCCTGGATCAGGGTGGGTGCCTGGCCAGTCTGGGTGAGGGGCTGAGGGCTGTTTTCAGGCTGGCGGGTGACTGAAGCTCCCAACCGCTCCTTTTTTTCTTTTTTTTTTTTTTATTCTGGGCCAGCTTTAGCTCTGAGGCTTGGCTCCAGCTCTTAGGCCTCAGCTGCTGAAAGCAGGTATCTGGTTTGTTTGGGTTCTATAATTGAAACACTGTTTCAACTCCAGCTCTGAGATCCTGGCTGGCTGAAAGCAGGTTTCTGGGGTTTTGTTTAGCTTCTATATTTGTAACAATGTTTCAAACTGCAAGCTCAGAGGCCAGCAGCAGCAGGCGGGGAACGTTGGAGTCCTTCGTCACTGAAGCAAGCAAGCCTCATGTTTGCTTCAAGCTGCCTGGCTACCGGCCGCCATCTTGGCTGGCAGTTAATTTGCATATCGCCCTGATTAGCCAATGGGAAGGGTAGCGATGTGACACCAATTTGCATGTTTCTCTTTTATTAGTGTAGATAATGCTGCTATGTCCCAGCTGGTGTTGCTCAGTGGTTGAGCATAGACCTATGAACCAGGAAGTCACAGTTCAATTACCAGTCAGGACACATGCCCAGGTTGCGGGCTCAATCACCAGTAGGGGGTGTGTGGGAGGCAGCTGATCAATGATTCTCATTCTCGATGTTTCTATCTCTCTCTCCTCCCATCCCCTGAAATCAATAAAAAAATATTTAAAAAATCATGCTGCTATGAATATAAGGGTACGTATATTCTTTCCAATTGGTGTTTTGGAATTCTTAGGATATATTCCCAGAAGTGGGATCACTGGGTCAAAAGGCAGTTCCATTTTTTATTTTCTGAGGTAACTCCATACTATTTTCCACAGTGGCTGCACCAGTCTGTATTCCCATAACAGTGCACGAGGGTTTCCTTTTCTTCACATCCTTATCAGCACCTGTTGTTTGTTGATTTATTAATGGTAGCCATTCTGGTAGGTGTAAAGTGATATCTCATTATGTTTTTTTGTTTGTTTTTTTCATTATGGTTTTAATCTCTCTGAAGATTAGAGATTCTGAGCATTTTGTCATGTCTACTGGCCATTTGTATGTTCTCTTTGGAGAAGTATCTATGCAGATCTTTTGCCCATTTTTAAATTGGATTGTGTGTCTTCCTGGTGTTAAATTGTATGAGTTCTTTATATATTTTGGAAATTATAACACCTTGTCAGATGTATTGTTGGTGAATATGTTCTCCCATACAGTGGGTCCCCTTTACATTTTGTTGATGGTTTCTTTCACTGTGCAGCTTTTTAGTTTGATGTAGTGCTATTTGTTTATTTTTTCCTTTATTTCCCTTGCCCTAAGAGATATATCGGTAAAAATATTGCTATGAGAGATGCCTGAGATTTTACTGCCTATGCTTTCTTCCAGAATTTTTATGGTTTTGTGACTTATATTTAATTATTTTATCCATTTGTGTTTATTCTTGTGTATGGTGTAAGTTGGTGATCTAGTTTCTTTCTTTCTTTCTTTCTTTCTTTCTTTCTTTCTTTCTTTGCATGTATCCATTCAATTTTCCCAACACCATTTATTGAACAGACTGTCTTTACTCCATTGTATACTCTTAGCTTCTTTGTCAAATATCAATTGGGCGTAGGTTGATATCTAGGCTCTCTGCTCTGTTCCATTGACCTATATGCCTGTTCTTATACTAGGATCACTCTGTTTTGATGACAATAGCCTTGTAGTATAGTTTGACATCAGGCATTGTGATACCTTTAAGTTTGTTCTTTTCTTAAGATTGCTGAGACTATTAGAGATCTTTTTTGGTTCCACATAAATTTTTGGAATATTATGTATAAACTCCATTGTCAGCATCATGAACATATACCTAGATTGCAAGAACCTGACTAAGGTGAGGGTAACTTCAAGGGAAAGTAAAAATTACCATGTGTGCTCACCAGATGATCAGGCACTGGCTTAACTGTGGGCCTCAAATCTATTTAAGATGAAGGATTCCAACATAGGCTTATCACAAAGGCCGCTGGTCAAACAGCCTTTTCACCCTCTTAAGGGTCCCTATGCCTCCTATTCTGAATTGCTTAAAATTTCCCTTAAATACATGAAGTCTGTTTCTCATTGATCTCCATGCTCACTGCTTCCTACTAATCACTCTAAGGCACTACCGCTGAAGTTCACAAAGTCTATCAGGCTCCCAACAGCAGAGTGAAAGCAGGCTACAAGAGAGAAAATGGACCCATATAGTGAGATTGGTCTCTTATGCTACATATTTGCATACATTCTAATTACTTGTATTGAATCACAAGCTTAAAACGAATGTGTATTTGTTTATACTATTATTAACCACTAGAGGCCTGGTGCACAAAAATTTGTGCACTCGGGGAGAAGAGGGGATCCCTCAGCCCATCCTGTGCCCTCTCGCAGTCTGGGACCCCTCAGGAGATAATGGACCTGCTGGCTTAGGCCCGCTCCCCGGTGGCAGAGGGCAGGCCCAATCCCTAGGTGCAGGCCCTGGTCGGGGCTCAGAGCAGGGTGATTGGGGAGTTGGGGTGCTGCCCCCTGTCATGCACAGAGTAGGGCGGATCAGGAGGTTGCAATACCATCTTCAGTCACGCTCAGGGTAGGGCCGATTGGGGGGTTGGGGCACTGCCCCCCTGTCAACACTCCAAAGGCAGGGGCCGATGGGGGAGGTTGGCGGGCGCCACCCCCCCTGTCATGCACAGAGGAGGGCCAATCAGGGGGGTGGGGG
>NW_005871061.1:11941076-11944992 GCF_000147115.1 Myotis lucifugus
GATCAGGGGGTTTGGGCGCTGCCCCTGTCACACTGATCCCGGTGCCGGGACGTCCTCGCGCTCCGCTGATCCCAGTGCTGGAGGCATATTACCCTTTTACTATATAGGATAGAGGCCTGTGCATGGTGGGGCCGCCTTGTTTGCCCTGAAGAGTGTCCTGATCAGGTTGGGGTCCCCACTGGGGTGCCTGGGCAGTCTGGGTGAGGGGCTGAGGCTGTTTTCAGCCTGGCGGTGACTGAAGCTCCCAACTGCTCTTTTTTTCTTTTTTTTTTATTCTGGGCCAGCTTTAGCTCTGAGGCTGGCTCCAGCTCTTAGGCCTCGGCTGCTGAAAGCAGGTATCTGGTTTGTTTGGGTTCTATAATCGATACACTGTTTCAACTCCAGCTCTGAGATTCTGGCTGGCTGAAAGCAGGTTTCTGGGGTTTTGTTTAGCTTCTATATTTGTAACAATGTTTCAAACTGCAAGCTCAGAGGCCGGCAAGGCAGGCGGGGAATGTTGGAGTCCTCCATCACTGAAGCAAGCAAGCCTCATGTTTGCTTCAAGCTGCCTGGCTGCCGGCCGCCATCTTGGCTGGCAGTTAATTTGCATATCGCCCTGATTAGCCAATGGGAAGGGTAGCAGTGTGACACCAATTTGCATGTTTCTCTTTTATTAGTGTAGATAGCTAACAAGAAAGGAAGAAAAATCTTGTATTCTGATTCATGGGCTCTGCAATTTATTCCCTGGTTCCATTTTTTTTTCATTCAAAATATTATTCCTATGCAATAAAATTTATCCCTTAAAAATGTCAAATTCGGTGTGTTGTTTGGGGTTTTTTTTTTTGTATTTCTTATCAAATTTTGCAACTGTCAACTTTATCTCATCTGAGAAAATTTTCACCACCCAAAAAGAAACCCCATACTCATTAGCAGTTTTTCCCCATTCCAGTTTCTAATCCTCTAGCAACCACTAAGTTACTAGTACTTTTGTCTTTATGGATTTAACTCTTCTGGATATTTCACATAAAAATAATTATACACTATGTACCTACTGTGAATTACAACTTTAACACAGTATAATATCTTCACATTGCATTCATGTTATAGGACATATCAACACTTCATTCATTTTTATTAATGAATAATATTCCATTGTATAAATATATATTTTGTTGATCTTTCATAAGTTGATGGACGTTTGAGTAGTTTCTACTTTTTGGCTATTATAAATAAACTACTATGAACATTTGTGTATATGGTTTTTGTGTGGACATATGTTTTCAGTTCTCTTAGGCATAGACATAACAGTGGGATGTCTGGGATATACAGTAGGTCTAGGTTAAATTTTTTGAGGTTCTATCAGATTTTTTCCAAAATAGTTTCATTAGGGCTCCAATTTTTTATTTCATGTCCTTGCTAACACGTCATTTTCTGTCTTTTTTACATAGCTATCTTAGTGGGTGTGAAATGGTATTTGACTGTGATTTTGATTTGCATTTCCCCAATGATCAATGATGTTGATCATCTTTTCATTGGCTTATTACCTTTAAACTTTGCATATATTCTTTGAAGAAAATATCTATTCAAATTTCTTGCACATTTTGAGTATTTATCTTTTTAATATTGAGTTTTAATAATCTTTATATACATTATGGATACATGTTTCTTTCAGATATATGATTTATAATCATTTTCTCCAATTCTGTGGGTTGTTTTTTCACTTTCTTGATGGTGTTTTATGAAGCACAAAGTATTTCAATTTTGACAAGATTAAGTTTTCTATTATTTGTCATTTATGCTTCTCATGTCCTATCTAAGAAAGCATTGTCAAACTCAATGTCATGAAGATTCACACCTGTGTTTCATGTTTTATTTCTTACTTTAGATATTTGATCCATTTTAACTTAATATGCATTTCTATGTGATGGTAGGCCCCAATTTATTATTATTATTATTATTATTATTATTATTTGAACATTTTGATTGACTTTTAGAGAGAGAGAGAGAGCAAGGGAGAGGGAGAGAGAGAAACATCAATGTGAGGGAAACATTGATTTGCTATCTCCTGCATGTCCCCTACTGGGAATCGAGTCCCAAACCCAGGCATGTGCCCCAACTGGAAATCAAACCAGAGACCTCTCAGTGCATGGCAAAATGCTCAACCAACTGAGTCACACCAACTAGAGCCCACTCTTATTATTTTGCATTTGTATTTTCTATTGTCTAAGCTCTAAAATATTATTTCTCATTAAATTGTGTTGTCATGCTTATCAAAATTAATTGACTATAAATGGATGGTTATTTCTAGACTCTCAATTCTATCCTTTGATTTGGATGTCTACCTTTTTGCCAGAATCACACTGTTTTGATTACTGAAGCATCATAATAAGCTTTGAAATCAGAAAGTGTATGTATTTCAACTTTGCTATTCCATTTCAGAATTTTTTTTGGCTCCCCTGTGTCTTTGATTTTCCATATAAATTTTAGGATAAGTGTCAATTAAAAAAACAAAACAGCCGAGACTTTGTTAGAGATAACGGAATTTGAATATGTCTGTTAAGTCCAATTGGTTAATAGTGTTTAGGTCTTAGCATAAATAGTTTTATGTTTTATTTTCACTAAAATAAATAGTTTATTTTTCTTTCTTTCTACAGAAGTTTCTTAAAGTGCCATATATATTTTGTACCTGAAACATTTTTCTTATCATTCAGTCATTCTCTGTAAGAAACAGAAATTAATTTTTTAAATTAAGAGCAATTACAACAATTATTCAGAATTTAAAGCAATATAGATATGCTACAATTTATGATAATGATTATATATAAACTATGTTTTTAGAAATAAATGCCATTAATTAAATAATTAGAAACTTCTTATATTACTTTTGTTAAAATAGGTTTTTATTGTTAGTATTAGAGATATCTCCCATTCCCTCCCTCTTTCCTCCCCTTATATTATTTTTTGTACTTATGGCTATATCCTGCTATTTGTTAGAAATATCTGTCACCTATTACTAAAATATGGCTGTATAACAAACCAGCAGCATACAAAATGATCATGTATCTTTACTCACAAGTGTAAGAGTTGATGCTTATTCAATAAAATGACACAATAAAATTTAATTTAAAATAATTACACTCTAAGGTTATAAAGAAAAAACAGTTTCATTTAGTTGTTTGGTGTGAGGTGCTTACTTAGTTTAAACAAATTATAGGTGAGTTGGAGATGTAGTTCTGCCTAATATATATATTTAACCTGTTTTAAAACAAGTGTGTGCATGTGGGGAAGCATGGGACTTGGTTGGGAAGTCTGTAAGGATTCTCCAAAAGGTCAGAAGCCTCTGGGGGACCTTGCCGAAGGTGGCAGACCCTGCCTTGACTTTCCAAACAAGTCTGAGTCCCCGGGTGTTTTATAGAATCTTTATGTTTAGACTTCAAAACGTCCTTGTTTGAAAGACACTACAGATGCAGGTGTTTTCTCAAGGATGCTTACCCTGCTGATTGTATCTAGAGGTTAATTTTAGTTCAAGTTGTTCTTACAATAAAAGCCTAAGGAGGCAGGTGAACAGGGCTGTATGAGTGTGTCAGAGTAATCATCATTCATAGTCTGATGGTCAGCCCAGGTAAGGTGGTTCCCCACGTGAGGAGCCAGGAACGCAACAAAACGCAACAGAACCCTCAAAAACGAAGAGTAAGAAAATGAAAGTAACTGCACAGTAAGTCATGGGAGCCTGCTTGGGATTTCCAAGTTTGAGGGAATTGTTTCTCAGCTAAGGAATTCACCATCTCTGTTATGTTTCTTAAGAATATGAGTATATTTCACATTGGGAAAATAAACCTACTTCTGAAAGTAAGGAAACAAAGGTTTTTCCTGTATTTGCCTAGGAAGCAAAGGCTCTATATATATATATATATATATATATATATATATATATATA
>NW_005871061.1:11945092-11959137 GCF_000147115.1 Myotis lucifugus
TTAAAATAATTATGTTATATTAATCAGGAAGTCAATTGTACTTTAAATGAATATATTACTTATTACTGTTTAATAATAATAAATAATATAATGTATTTTACTACCTTCCCAGGGTTTAAATTTTAAGATTTGCTTTCTCTCCTTATGAAGAAAAATTTATACTTCAGGTATATAGGAAGCTCTGTCAAATAAAAAATAATAATAATTATATTCTATTTAATTATATATTTTACATACATTCTAGTATGCTTTAATTTATAACTGTTATGAGTTATAATATTGTGTAATATTGTGTTTTGCAAAAAGGACATGATTCCATGTCATTTATATTACTCTATAGAATATCTAGATTTATAGAAGTAATAGCTAGAAAAATCAGGAGAAAAAGAATTTAATTATAGGACTAAATGAACTAAAAATAATTATAGTTTTAGTAATTATTGTTCTCATAGCAATATGTTTGTTTGCATGAATCCAATAAGAATCTGATTTCTTCATAACAGGACATGAGCCAGTTTCCAATTGTAGTTTTATTAACCAAAGCTTTACTGGAATGTCATGTCTGAAAGAAAGACATGCCAGGACTCTAGATGTCACCAGAAAGCTCTAAGAAATAAAGATTAACTTTGAAGCCAATAAGCCCCTTGGATAAATAGCCTGGTACCTTGCTTAGTCACGTGGTTCATGGCAGTCTTTCCAGGTAAGGAATGAAGGTTACACCCCTGAGAGATAGCATAAAAGAAACCTCAAGACACTTATAGGGACCTCAACTTGAGGAATGCACCCCAATTCTGCAGGTATTGCAGGCAAAGCCTGATGGCAACTGTGTGGCTTGGCTTCTTTGCCCTGGAGGTAAACTTTCTCATGAGATTACAGCAAAGCATATTTTTTAAAAAAAATAGCCTATGCAATCAACTGTTATTCTTGTGTTTATGCAAACAATCAGCCCAAATTATAACTAGACTTAATACAGTAAGTAAATTAGTCTAATAAAATTGAGAGTAATTTTAGGGAGAAAAATTGTTTCACCAAGAAATTATTAGAAACTGTTCTAACTTTTGCCCAGTAATACTAAATTTTATAACACAGTTTGTCTCCACCAGATTACAAGCCCTACTTACACCTAGGGCTGTGGTTGGCAAACTGTAGCTCGCGAGCCACATGCGGCTCTTTGGTCCCTTGAGTGTGGCTCTTCCTAAGACTTAGGAGTACCCTAATTAAGTTAATAACAATGTACCTACCTATATAGTTTAAGTTTAAAAAATTTGGCTCTCAAAAGAAATTTCAATCGTTGTACTGTTGATATTTGGCTTTGTTGACTAATGAGTTTGCAGACCACTGACTAGGGAATACCACCTCTAGGCACCATTGCCACCTCCTTCTGTGCCCAGGCTTCATTGTCCCTCTGACAGAAAGCAATTTTGCTCTCTTGGCTCTGAGAGAAATCTTCAACCCACCTCAGCATGAAGAAGTTACAGAAAAAACTTGGCATCCCCTTTCCCTGAAAGAATTCAGAGCCAGAATCCTTGAGGGGGATAGAGTAGACAGTTAGACAGACATAAGCAGAGCAAGGACAGCAGGCCAACTAGAGGAAATATAAACTCTGAGACATACTTCTCACCACTCCAACTGCTCTGAAACTAGGAATAGAGGAACCTGTGTAGAACTAACTTTTAATCATAACTAATTAGAAGGAATTTATAGTTTTCATATAATATAAGGTAAAAGAAAGTGAAGTAGATAAACTGAAAGGGTATGTGTAAGTTACAAAAGGTATATATAAATTACAGAAGGTATATATAAATTGTAAAAGGTATATATAAGTTACATAGAGTCTGTACAAGTAAAGAAGAACTAAAGTTGATAAAGTAAAAATTGTTAGAAGGAATATAAAGAAAAGAATACAACAGGAAGAAAGGTATTTAGAGTAGGAATACTTAATAATTGTAGAAGTTATAAGAATGTTTATGGAAGTCATAGAAGGTTTATAAAGATAAATCTTAAAAGGAATTATAGGTATACTTAATAATAAATCTGATAGAGTACTTAAATTAATCTGAAAAGTAATCATATTATTTTAAATTTTAAAACACATATACTTATATGTAAATAGGGGGTTAAATTTTTCTTAAAGTCTTCTTTTCAAGGCCTGTGTGAAGTAATTAGGGAGGTGACTCAGCTGTGAATCCAGCAAGCAGAACTGATAAGCATGGTCAGACCAACCCACCAGGAGTCAACATCATCTCATCAACATCATCTAATCGCCTACAGACCCCAGGCCTGCACATAGCTACATTCCTCACCCTAGCCCCTTCCCTTTTATAATTCTATCCTCTACACCTTGCTAGAAGGTAAGATTTAATGCTTGTAAGCACCCTGTCTTCTTAATTAGACTAACTATTGCTGTCATTATAATTCTCTTTGTTTTTCTTATAGTCTACAAAATCGGAACTTGAGCAGTAAATGCACTTTGGAGACCCTGACATTCAAAAGCAGAAAGTTCACTGCCTCCCTCTGTCTTCTACAGCCAGCAAAACAAAAAGGGGGGTGATGTGGGGAAGCATGGGACTTCGTTGGAAAGTCTGTAAGGAGAATTTTCCGAAAGGTCAGAGGCCTCTGGGGGACCTTGCCGAAGGTGGCAGACCCTGCCTTCACTTTCCAAACAAGTCTGAGCCCTGGGTGTTTTATAGAATCTTTATGTTTAGACTTCAAAACGTCCTTGTTTGAAAGACACTACAGATGCAAGTGTTTTCTCAAGGATGCTCACCCTGCTGATTGTATCTAGATGTTAATTTTAGTTCAAGCTGTTGTTATAATAAAAAGCCTAAGGAGGCAGGTGAACAGGGCTGTTTGCTCCTAAAGCAAAACAGCCCCTTAGGCTTCTCTTTTACATAAATGTGTATCAGAGTAATCATTCATCCGTCATTCAGGGTCTGCCAGTCAGCCCTGGCATGTACATGTGATGGACATGACAAATTTGTACATAGATTACAAACAGGTATTCTTTTTTATTCTTTCATTATTGATTAAGGTATTACATATATATCCTTATCCCCTCATTGCACCCACCCCATTCACATTCATGCCTTTACCCCCCTTAAAATGCATATTGTTGAAATGGTTACTGAGTTGTAAGTTATCAGATATTTGTAATAATAAATCACTTTTTAAGAAATTATTATGGATAAATAATGCTCTGATACATTTACACCATGGAATACTATGCAGCTATAAAAAAAGAAGGATCTCTTACCCTTTGAGACAGCATTGAGGGACCTGGAGAGTATTATGCTAAATGAAAAAAAGCCAGTCAGGGAAAGACGAATATCACATGATCTCACTCATATGTGGAATCTAATGAACAAAATAAACTGATGAACAAAATAGTTCCAGACACATAGAAGTATGGAACAGACTGTTAAATCTCAGAGGGAAGGTAGGAGTGGGTGGGTGAGTGGGAAGAGATCAACCAAAGAACTTGTATGCATATATGCACAATCCATGGACACAAACAATAGGGTGGTAAAAGCCTGGGATGGGAGGTGGGATGGGCTAGAAGGGGCAATGAGAGAAAAAAAGGGGACATATGTAATACTTTCAACAATAAAGATAATTAAATAAAAAAAATAATGCTCTCATCAGCTGGAGTCAACCATAATCGTTGAAACCTCAAGACACTTATAGGGACCTCAAGTCAGGTTTCCCCAGCCCTAAGCTATCAGAACTCTCTTACTTTCACAGACTATTTGAAAATCCGAACATATGTACTCATTTTGTTTTCTTCTTAATTTTATCTCTATTTTTTTCTTTGCCTCTTTATATCCTCTTCTCTTTGCTTCATTCATCTATCAATCAATTTTTATTACTTGTGCTGCTTGTAAAAGATCTTTGTATCATTATAAATTTATACACTCAAATAATTCAAAACACTAACTTGATACTAACTCTATGAATTTAGTACTATTTAATTTACTTTTTTAAATCTAATTTTCCACATTTAAAATATATAGATAATAATATATGCTTCACAAGTTCTTTAGTAAGGGCTAAAGAAGATAATGGGTGGAAAATGGCACAGTACTTTACACAGTGTTAATGTCTAATAAATATTAATTTAACTTCTACGATAAACAAAATTACCTCCTAACCTCAAGATGTCTATGTACCAAAGCCTATAATGTGTAAATATGTTACCTGATATGGAAAAAAGGACTTTGCAAATATGATTAAGTTGAAGATTTTGAGATGGGAACATTCTTCTGGAATATTTCAATGGGTCCTCTGTAAATTACATGAGTTCCTAAACGTGAAGAATTGTTTTGATTGAAGAGAGAGAGTTACTGCAGGAAAGGAAATCAAGTGAAACAGGAGGTCTAACAAGTATTACATATTACCATGAGGTGTAACAAGAATTATCTGTACCTTTGTTGACTTTGAAGATAAATAGGGCCTTGATTTAAGGAATGCCGGTGGCCTCTAGAAGCTAAGAACAACCTCTGGCTGGCAACTGGCAAAATAACAGGCACTCCAGGCCTACACTGCATGGAACTAAATTCAGCAAACAATCCACATGAACCTAAATACAAAGTCTTCCCTGAAACCTTCCAGTAACAAATGCTGCTCTACTGACACCTTAATTTTAGCCCCTTGAGACCATGTCAATCTTTTGATCTATAGAGCTGTGAAATAATACAGTTCGGTTTTCTAAGTTGATAAATGTCTGGTAATTTAGGAAATGTATAGTTTCCCTCATTCCTAAGCATTTTCTTTTTCTTCTGTTCTCTTCTATTTTATTTGTAATTGTACATCACCTATTATTTTGCTGAAGTCCAAGATATGGTTAGATATTTAAAAGTATGAACTTAACTTCTTGTAAAAATAATAAAACTTTTGATAGCATTTATGACTTTGAGTAATCATAGGTAAGAAGTAAATTTTAGAGAAATTTGTAAGTTTTTAATTTTCTTTGATATTTTATCAGTTTAACATTGTTGCATAAAAAAAAACTATCCCTACATTTACTAGTAATAGCCAAAGTTAACAATACTTTATCACTATTCTATAGGTCATGATTTAAGATAGACTCAACTGCAATGTCCTTTTGACTCTCTCATCTCTCTGTGAGACACTTTGCATCAGCTCTTGGATATTTGTTGGATGGCATGACACTGCATTGACTATTCTTCACATGTTCAATCATCCTCTAGCAGGCTAGCTTGGGCTTGTTTTCAAGGTAGAAGTGTTTTAAGGGAAAGACTCTTGAGTCCCAGGGTTAGAATTTACAAAAGTCTCTCCTCCTGCATTCTGTTCATTGAATAAATCATAAGGTCAGCTAATATGCAAAGTTTAGTGAAATAGACTCCATCCCTTGATGGAGAGGACCTCAAAATCTAATTTCAAAAGCTATGGATAAAGAAACAAGTGAATAATTTTTGCTATCCATCTACCACAAACACAAGCCATGAATTTTGCTATTACCATATTAATAAAAATACAGTAATCCCTTAATATAACAGAACAAATAGATCTCTCTCATTTATCATTCTGGAGAAATATATTTTACCTGAAGTGGCTGTTATTTGGACTAGTAATCATAACAAATATTTGAAGTAAATGATAATCTACTTCATATGGGATGGTATTATATACTCAATTCCTTTATTATAAGAAATTTATTCAAATTCCTATATTCTTTGTAGGAAACATCTTTAAATAAATGTCATCGAGTAGTCATGAAGAATTATTAAAATTATATTTCATGGGATTATCAGAGTTAATTATATTATTTTTTTCTAAAATAGAAAGGAAAGTTTTACATGCTTGAAAAGTTAACATTGAAGTTATAATAGGTCACCCTGTATTAGTATGAAATTTAAACAAATAGAATATCTACATGTTAAGTCAGAATTTCAATCTAATTGCTATTTTTTACTTTGTGTTATGAAAATTTCTACCATAAACAAAAATAGAATAGTATGACTAACATTAACATATTCATTTTTCATGCTCAGCAATCACTGATTCTTTGTCAGCCTTATTTTCTGTGTACTGGACATTCCATTTATTTTGAGGTAAATCCCATACATTATTATCATATTATCTATAATTATTTCAATGTATATCCTTAAAAGACAAATATTCTTCAAGAGGTAGGGGCAGGAAATCTCCACCCTCTCCAATTGCAATACCATAAGAGACCAAGCAAAGAGTCCTCACTCTATCCAGCAACAGGAGAAAGGCCTAAGAAAGCACAGTCCTTTCTTCCTGAAGTAGCCTGCAGAGGACAAACAATTCCATTTTTTATCCCTTTACCTGCAGGCAGCAGGTGACTCAGGGCAGAATTCCCCTTCTTCATTATCTTGTCAGTGGAGATGGAGAGGAAAATCTGGACTCCCACAATAGCCCAGCAGTGGCAGTCAGTATCCCTCACCCTTTCAAGTAGGGGGTGGGGGTGGGTGGGGAGAAGAATGCAATGGAAAAGAGACCTGAAGAAAGGGATTCTTTAAAACCAGCATAGGACATTTTGGTTAAACATCTGAAAAACACAAATATGAAACTGACCAAATTCAAAGTGCCAAAAGGTTGAAAAACAAACTACATTGTGGAATTTGACCCATATTTTTAGTGGCCTATAAGTAAGACATATATGAAGCAGACCTACATACAACCACAAGGACTCTGAAAACTAACATGTCATTGAAACAGCCCCCAGGCATGGCTTATGGCTTTCAGTTTAAATGTAAACAGGATGATTAATTACTAAAATAGAATATTAAAATAGAATTCAAAGTCTCCTAAAATAAAATCCAAAATGTCCAGGATACAATTGAAAACCATTAATTTTACCAAAAATCAGCATATTCACAAATTGAGTGGAAAATGACAATCAAAACATGCCAACACTGAAATGATTGAGATGGTGGAATTTCCTGAAAAGGATTTAAATATAGCCACCAAAAATCTTTAATAATGAATTATAAATTTTATTGAAACTAATGAAAATATAAAAAATAAAGCAAATAAATAAAGTTATAGAAAGAACCAAATGGAAAGTATATAACAGAAAAACACAATGATAGAAATTATAAAAACTCACTGATGGGCTTAATAGAAAAGTGGAGATAACAGAAGATAGAGTCAGTGAACTTGAAGAAAAATCAATATAATTTACCTAATCTGAGCAACTGGGAGGAAATAGACTGTAGGGAAAAAAATAGCACTCTGGAGATTTAAGAGACAATACTGAATCATCAGAATCCTGAAAGTTCTCACTGAAAAAGTCTACTAAGCAGGCAGAAAAATACTAACATACATTCTACACAATTTTTTTTCTAGAAAATAGAAAAGAAGAAAACATTTCCCAACTCATTTTATGAGGCCATTAAACCCTGATAACAAAATCAGATATACAACATTTAAAAAAAAGAACAACAACAAGAAAAACTAGAGACCACTATCTCTCATAAACCTTGACACAAAAATCTTCAACAAAATATTAGCAACTAGAATCCAGCCACATGTAAAAAAAGTATACACTATAATCACATGTATTTATTCAAGGGATATAAGTGTGGTTAAACATCTACAATAATAAAAGAGAAACATGCAAATTGGTGTCACTCTGCTATGCCCACCAGCCAATCAGGATGAGTAAACAAATTGACCCAACAAAGATGGCGGTTAATTTGCATATGTAGGCACTGGAGCGAAGACTGAAGGCTCTGGCCCGAGCAAAGACTGAAGACTGAAGAGGCTTGGCTTCTCCACTGCAGACGGAGTGAAGGCCTGGGTCCTGGGTGCTGAAGGAAAACGGGTGCCGGAAGCCAGGGGAAGGAAGGCCTATTGCATGAGTCTCTTCGTGCAATGGGCCTCTAGTCTACATTAATAAAAGACAAAGATGCTAATTGACCATACCTTCACTACGCCCCAAGCCACGCCCACCAGCCAATCAGAGTGATTATATGCAAATTAACCCAACCAAGATGGCGGCCGGCAGCCACGAAACTGGAGCAAGCAGGAGGCTTGGTTGCCTGGGCAATGGAGGAAGCGAAGCTTCCCACCAGTGGCTGTATGCTCTGCTCAAGGCAACAAAGTTTCAATTATAGAAGATAAATAAATCCCAGATACCTGCTTCCAGCCAGCCTACACTGGGAGCTTGGGTGGCTGAGGGTCTTGGCCAGCCTTCAAACAGCCATTAGCCCCTCACCCAGGATGGCCACACCCTCATGGGGTGCCGGTCCCTGCTGGGGGGCTTGGCCAGGCTGCAAACAGCCATCAGCCCCTCACCCAGACTGGCCAGGAATCCCAGCAGGACCACCCACCCTGAAGAGGGTTTGGCCAGCCTGAAATCGGCCCTCAGCCCCTCACCCAGGCTGGCCAGGCACCCCATTGGGGACCCCAACCCTAAAGGGCCTGTGGCTAGCCTGCAAGCAGCCATCAGACCCTCACACAGCCTGGCCAGGCACCCCAGCGGGGACCTCTACCTTGAAGGGGCTGTGGCCAGCCTGCAAATAGCCATCAGCCCCTCACCCAGGCTGGCCACACACTCATGGGGTGAGGGTCCCTGCTGGGGGGCTTGGCCAGCCTGCAAACAGCCATCAGCCCCTCAGCCAGGCTGGCCAGGCACTCCTATATAATAAAAGGGTAATATGCAAATTGACCCTAACAGCAGAACGACTGGGAATGACTGGTCACTATGACACACACTGACCACCAGGGGGCAGATGCTCAATGCAGGAGCTGCCCCCTGGTGTTCAGTGTGCTCCCACAGGGGGAGCTCTGCTCAGCCACAAGCCAGGCTGATGGCTGCCAGCACAGTGGTGGTGGGATGGAGCCTCTCCCGCCTTCTCAGCTGCACTAAGGATGTCCGACTGCAGCTTAGGCCTGTTCCCCGCTGGCAAGTGGACATCCCCCAAGGGCTCATGGGCTGCCAGAGGGATGTCTGACTGCCAGCTTAGGCCCAATCCCCTGGGGAGTTGGCCTAAGCCAGCAGGTAGTAATCCCCCAAGGGGTACCAGACTGCGAGAGGGCACAGGCCGGGCTGAGGGACCCCCCTGAGTGCACAAATGTTTGTGCACCGGACCTCTAGTTTAATAATAAATCAGTATAAGTCATCACATCAATGGGCAAAAAACCCTACAACTAATATATTTAATGTTGAAAGACTTTATACTTTTCTTCTAAGATTGAAAAAAAAGCAAACATCCCTGCTATAGCCAGGCATATTAAGCAGTACTATAAGTCCTAGCCCATACAACAAGGCAAGAAAAGAAAAAGGCGTGCATATTTGAGAGTAAGAAATAATTTTTTTTCTATTTGATAATAGCATGACTATTTAAATAGAATAGCCTAAAGAATCTTTTAAAAATATCTTCTTATCTGGCCGGCATGGCTCAGCGGTTGAGTGTCAGCCTAAGAATCAGGAAGTCATGGTTCAATTCCAGTCAGGGCACATGCCTAAATTGTGTACTCAATCCCAAATGTGGGGTGTGCAGGACACAGCTGATCAATGATTCACTATCGTCATTGATGTTTCCATCTCTCTCTCCCTCTTCCTTCCTCTGTGAAATCAATAAAATATATTTTAAAAAAATACCCTCTTAACACTAATCCTATAGAATAAAAGGCTAATATGCAAATTGACCAAACAGTGGAACGATCAGTGGCTATGATGCACACTGACCACCAGGAGGCAGATGCTCAATGCAGGAGCTGCCCCCTGATGGTCAGTGCACTCCTACAGGGGGAGCACTGCTCAGCCAGAAGCCCTGAGCTGGGCTCATGGCTGGTGAGCGCAGCGGCGGTGGCGGAAGCCTCTTCTGCCTTCATGGCAATGCTAAGGGTGTCTGACTGCTTGCTTAGGCCCAGGCCCCATGAGTCAGTCAGACATCCCCCAAGGGCTCCCAGACTGCAAGAGGGCAGAGGGTGTAGTCCAGGCTGAGGGCCCCCCCCCCCCGAGTGCACGAATTTTATGCACTGGGCCTTTAGTAAGTGAATAAAAATGTTGTAGGACACAAGATTAACGTAAAAATCAATCACAATTTTAAATACTAGTAATGAACACATAGAAAAAATAAAAAACACATCAGTTGCAATTAATCCCCAGAAATTAAATATATAAGGAAAAATATAGTGAAACAGCTACAGTATTGGCATGATGAAAATTACAAAATATTAATTAATAGGAGGAAATCTAAACAAATGGAGAGATATCCTATATTTCGTAGATCGAATGATTCAACATAGTAAAGGTATCAATTCTCCCCAAATAGACCTATAGGTTTAAGACAATTCCTAACAAAATCTCAGCAAGACTCTTATAGATATGCAGATAAATATAGAGAAGCTGATGTAAAAATATATAATAGTGTGGTAAAGGCCTGGGGTGAGGGTAAGGTGCGGGATGGAGGGTGTCAGTGGGAAAAGGGGGGATATATGTAATACTTTCAACAATTTATACTAATAATAGCTAGGTGGCATCACACCCTCACGTCATCACAAGATGGCTGTCACAAGATGGCCGTTACAAGATGGCCATGCACACAGTGAAGGTGGGGCTCGGCAGCCACTCCATGCGGTAAGGCCTGGGTGTCCTGCGGCTCTATGCGGTGTGGAAGAGGCTGGTCCTGGTGTCTCACACAGAGGAGGCGGGAACCAGCAGAGGAGGTGGGTCACGAGAGGGGAGGCCAGTTTTGGGTGATCAGGCTGGCAGGGGAGGGGATTTGGGGGCAATCAGGCCCCAACAGGGGAGGGCAGTTGGGGGCCATCAGGCTGGCAGGGGTGTTAGTGAAGGACGACAAATGACTGAACAGCAGGCTGCATGGGGTGACCAGGCCCTCAGGTGGGACAGTTGGGGGCAACCAGGCTGGCAGGGGGGCACTTGGGGGCAACCAGGTCAGCAGGAGGGCAGTTGGGCATGACCAGGCTAGTAGGGAGGAAGTTGGGGGCAATCAGGTTGGCAGGGGAGGGCAGTTGGGGGTGACCAGGCTGGCAGGGGAGGCAGTTTTGAGCAACCAGGCTGGCGGGGGTGTTAGTGAGGGATGACCAAACCACTTAACAGCAGGCTGTGTGGGGTGACCAGGCCAACAGGGGGGTTAGTGAAGGATGACAAACGACTGAACAGCAGGCTGCATGGGGCGACCAGACTGGCAGGGGGTGCAGTTGGGGGTGACCAGGCAAGTGGGGGGCAGTTAGGTGTGACGAGGCTGGCAGGGGGGTAGTTGGGGGCAATCAGGCCGGCAGGTGAGGGCAATTGGGGGTGAGACCAGGCCAACAGGGGAGGGCAATTGGGGATGATCAGGCAGGCAGGCAGAAAGGTTAGGGGTGATCAGGCAGGCAGGCACAGGCAGTTAGGAGTGATCAGGCAGGCAGGCAGGTAAGCGGTTAGGAGCCAGTGGTCCCAGATTGCCAGAGGAATTGAGCCTAAACCGGCTGTTGGACATTCCCCAAGGGGTCCCCGATTGGAGAGGGTGCAGGCTAGGCTGAGGGAACCTATGCACGAATTTCATGCCCTGGGCCACTAGTATATATATAAAACCCTAATATGCAAATAGACCAAATGGTGGAACAACCGAATAACTGAACAACCCATCGCTATGACGTGCGCTGACCACCAGGGGGCACACATGGAACATGGTGGGCATCAGCAGCAGGCAGCAGAGGATGAAACATGTCAGGTGTCAGCTGTGGTGGTATGGTGGAGCAAGTGAGCAGCGGCACCAGACCAAGGTGGGGTGCTGGTTGCTGTCATCAGGGCAAGCCTCTGGTGATTATTGAAAAGTTTTTGTTCCTGCATGCTGTGGTCCAGCCCGGTACTCACACCTGCTGCCAGCAACGGCCCCACTCGCACCCACTGCCAGTGCCTGCCGCTAGTCCCGATCACTTGGTGCCATCAGCAGGTGTGAGAGGCGGTTGCCAGCCCTGATTGCCCCTGAGGGCTTCTCCACTTACCCCTGCTCCTGAGGGGTGATTGGGGCAGTAGCCACTCACATCTGCTGCTAGCGCCAGCCCCAATTGCTCCCTGCCATCAGCGGGTGTGAGCGGGGCCGGTGCCATCAGTGTGTCAGTGAGTGGGAGCGGCACCGTCAGGAGTAAGGCTGCTGGCAAACAGGGGACCAGGGGCTGTGGCAGAAGAGGCCAGGTGGGGGCACAGAGGATGGGCCAAGACTTGCTCCTATGCCCAACACAGCTTCGGAGCCCACAGTACCTTTCAAGGTGCACGAATTCGTGCACTGGGACCCTAGTACATATATATATATATATATATATATATATATATATATATATATATACACTAATAAAAGAGAAACATGGTAATTAGCGTAGGACCGCTTCCCTTCCCATTGGCTAATCAGCATATCTTTATGCAAATTAACTGTCAGCCAAGATGGCGGCCAGCAGCCATGCACTGAAGCGAACAGGGAGGCTTGCTTGCTCCAGTGACAGCGGACTCCAACGTTCCCCGCCTCACTTGCCGGCCTCTCAGCTGCAACTCTAAGCAACTATGTTGCAAATATAGAAGCTAAACAAAACTCCAGAAACCTGCGTTATTCAGCCAGGCTTCAGCCAGCCGGACCACAACATTGTATCAAATACAGAAGGAAAAACAAAGGCCAGAAACCAGCTTTCAGCTGCCGAGGCCTCAGAGCTAAAGCGGGCCGAGAATAAAACGAAAAAAAAGAAAAAAAGGAGCGGTTGGGAGCTTCAGTCAACCCACCAGCCTGAAAACGGCCCTCAGCCCCTCAGCCAGACTGGCCAGGAACCCCAGTGGGGACCCCCACCCTGATCCAGGCAACCCTTCAGGGCAAACCAGCCTGCCACCACCCGTGCACCAGGCCTCTATCCTATATAGTAAAAGGGTAATATGCCTCCCAGCACCAGGATCAGCGGAGCCGCGAGGCCTCCCGGCACCGGGATCAGCATGACAGGGGGCAGTGCCCAAAGCCCCTGATCACCCTGCGGCTCTGTGTGTGACAGGGGGCGTGGCCACAACCTCCCTATCCACCCTGCTCTGTTCTTGACAGGGGAAGGTGCCCCAACCCCCTGATCAGCCCTGCTCTGTGCCTGATAGGGGGGAGCTCCCCAATCCCCTGATCACCCTGCGGCTCTGTGTGTGACAGGGTGCGGCACCCCAACCCCCCCGCCCCCCCCATGGGCCCTGCTCTGTGTGTGACAAGGTAGAGACATAACCTCTCCATCAGCCCTGCCCTGAGTGTGACAGTGGCGGTGCCCAACCCCCTGATCGGCCCTGCTCTGTGGGTGATAGAGGGTGGCGCCCCAAAGCCCCTCCATGGGCCTTGCTTTGTGTGTAACGGGTAGAGCCATAACCTCCCCATTGTCCCTGCCCTGAGTGTGACAAGGTGCAGCTTCCCAACCCCCTGATCCGCCCTGCTCTGTGTGTGACAGGGGGCGGTGCCCCAACTCCCCTATCGGCCCTACTCTGTGAGTGACAGGGGGGAGCTCCTCAACCCCCTGATCGTCTCTGCCCTGTGCATGACAGGGGGGAGCTCCTCAACCCCCTGATCGACCTTGCTCTGTGTGTGACAGGGTATGGAGCCCCAACCCCCTGATCGGCCCTGCTCTGTGAGTGACAAGGGGCAGCGCCTCAACCCCCTGATTGGCCCTGCTCTGTGCGTGACAGGAGGCAGCACCCCAACCCCCTGATCAGCCGGCTCTCTATGTGACAGGGGTGGCACCACAACCCCCTGATCCGCCCTGCTCTGTACATGACAGGGGGTGGCGCCGCAACCTCCCCATCGACCCTGCCTTGAGTGTGACAGCGGGCGGTGCCCCAACCCCCCAATCGGCCCTACCCTAAGCGTGACTGAGGGGTGGCATCGCAACCCCCATTCTGCCCTGCTCTGTGCATGACAGGGGGCGGTGCCCCAACTCCCCATCGGCCCTGCTCTGAGCCTGACCAGGAGCTGCACCTAGGGATTGGGCGTGCCCCCTGCCACCCCGGAGCAGGCCTAAGCCAGCAGGTCGTTATCTCCCGAGGGGTCCCAGACTGCGAGAGGGCACAGGCCAGGCTGGGGGACCCCCCTCTC
>NW_005871061.1:11959237-12039957 GCF_000147115.1 Myotis lucifugus
TATATATATATATATATACACACACATATATATATATCCTATCTAATAATAAAGAAACTTGGTAATTAACCATACCTCCGCTACCTTTCCCATTAGCTAATCAGGGCGATATGCAAATTAACTGCCAGCCAAGATGGCGGCCGTAAGCCAGGTAGCTTGAAGCGAACAGGAGGCTTCCTTGCTCCAGTGATGGAGGAAGCGAACGTTCCCCGCCTGCCTTGCCGGCCTCTGAGCTTGCAGTTTAAGAAACATTGTTACAAATATAGAAGCTAAACAAAACCCCATAAACCTGCTTTAAGCTAGCCGGGCTTGAGTCAGCAGGACCGCAACATTGTTTCAATTATAGAACAAACGCAGATCCCTGCTTTCAGCCAGCCAGGATCTCAGAGCTGGAGTGAGCAGGACCACAACAGTGTTACAATTATAGAACCCAAACAAACCAGATACCTGCTTTCAGCAGCCAAGGCCTCAGAGCTGGAGCCAAGCCTCAGAGCTAAAGCTGGCCCAGAATAAAAAAAAAGAAAAAAAAGGACAGGTTGGGAGCTTCAGTCACCCGCCAGCATGAAAACGGCCCTCAGCCCCTCACCCAGACTGTCCAGGCACCCCAGTGGGGACCCCCACCCTGAAGGGGGTGTGACCAGCTGCAAACAGCCATCATCCTTTCATCCAGGCTGGCCAGGCACCCCAGTGGGGACCCCCACCCTGATCCAGGACACCCTTCAGGGCAAACCAGCCTGCCCCCACCCGTGCACCAGGCCTCTATCCTATATAGTAAAAGGGTAATATGCCTCCCGGCACCGGGATCAGCGTGACAGGGGGCAACGACCAAATCCCCTGATTGGCCCTGCTCTGTGTGTGACGGGGTAGAGCCATAACCTCCTCATCGGCCCTGCCCTGAGTGTGACAGTGGCGGGGCCCCAACCCCCTGATCCGCCCTGCTTTGTGAGTGACAGGGGGGAGCTCCTCAACCCCCTGATCGGCCCTGTTCTGTGCGTGACAGGGGGTGGCGCCGCAACCTCCCTATGGACCCTGCCTTGAGTGTGACAGGGGGAGGTGACCCAACCCCCTAATCGGCACTACCCTGAGCGTGACTAGGGGTGGCATCTCAACCTCCCGATCCGCCCTGCTCAGTGCATGACAGGGGGTGTCACCCCAACTCCCCAATCGGCCCTGCTCTGAGCCCAACCAGGGGCTGCACCTAGAGATTGGGCCTGCCCTCTGCCACCCGGGAGCAGGCCTAAGCCAGCAGGTCATTATCTCCCGAGGGGTCCCAGACTGCGAGAGGGCACAGGCCAGGCTGAGGGACCCCCTCTCTCCCCCGAGTGCACAAATTTATATCTATATATATATATATATATATATATATATATATATATATATATTCTATAAAAGAATTGATAAAATGATGTAGAAGAAAATGGGAACAATCACACTACCTGTTATTAAGATGTATAAGATATTACCAGCAGTGTAGTATTAACAGGAGGGATAGACACTTAGATCAGTAGAATAGAATAATAAGTCTACTAAATTGATTCATAAACACTCCCAAAAATGTGCCAAAGGCACAAAAGCTATTCAGTAGAGGAAAGATGGTCTTTCAATAATTACTGTTGGAAATATTTAACATTGATATGCAAAATAATTAACATTGACTTGAGCCTCACATACTATACAAAGATTAACTCAAAATGGGGTATAAATCTAAGTTAAATAGTAAAGCTTAGTCCTTTTAGAATAAATTGTAGATTAAAATCTTTGAGGTCCATAGTTAAGCAAATATTTTTTGGACATGGCAACAAAGCAATGAACTACAGAAGAAAACAAATGATAAATTACACTTCACCAAAACTTAAAATATTTCCTCTAATAAATATCCTGGCAACAGAATGAAAAATTAAGCTTATATGTTAGAAAAAAATATTTGCACAACAAAGGACTTGTATCTAGAATATGTAGAGAAATCTCAAAACTTTGTAGTAAAACAAAAACAATCAAACTTGAAATTGGGTAAAAACATGAACAGACATTTTATATATATATAAAAGCTTAAATGACTGTCGCAACCAAAACAACCAAACAGATGACCGAACAGGCTGCGTGGAGCAACCAGGCAGGCAAAGGGTTAGTGAGGGCTGAGCAAAAGACTGAGCAGCTGGCTGCATTGGGCGACCAGACCAGTAGGGGGCACAGTTAGGGGTGACCAGGCCAGTAGGGGGGGGCAGTGAGGGGAGACCAGGCTGGCAAGGGGGGCAGTGAGAGGCAACCAGGCCAGCAAGGGAGGCAGTTAGGGGTGACCAGGTTGGTGTGGGGGAAAGTTGGGGGTGACCAGGTTGGCAGAGGGGGCAGTTGGTGATGACCAGGCCAGCAGGGGGCAGTTAGGGGTGATCAGGCAGGCAGGCAGGTGAGCAGTTAGGAGCCAGTGGTCCCGGATTGTGAGAGGGATGTCCGACTGCAGGTTTAGACCAGATCCTGGGGTCTTGGAGAGGGTGCAGGTTGAGCTGAGGGAACCCACCTGCCCCACCGTGCATGAATATTGTGCACTGGCCCTTTAATATATATATAAAATAAAAGGATAATATGCAAATTAACCATCACTTCGTCACAAATATGGTGGCGCCCATAGCCACAAGATGTTAGCACCCAGTCCCCTCAGCCCTGCCGCTGGAGTGTCTGGTGTTGTCAGCCCCACCAGGGGAGCGGTGGCCAAGCAGTGTGGCAGGATCTGCCCCCTCAAGCTGATTCAGCCTCGCCACTTGGGCGCCGCTGGAGTGTTTGGTTCTCTCATACCTGCTGGGGGAGCAGTGGCCGAGTGATGAGGCTGAATCCTCCCCCTCAGGTGGATCCAGCCTCGCAGCTTGGCTGCTGCTGGAGTGTCTGATCCTGTCAGCCTTGCTTGCCCCTCGCCGAGAGCAGACACCAGGACCCTACTTGCCCCTGGCCAGAGCGGCAAGCCAGAGAGCAGACAGCAGGGCTCTGCTTGACCCTGGCCATGGCAGCGAGGGTCAAGCAGGCCCCCTCAGAGAGCAGACACCAGGGCCCTGCTTGCCCCTGGCCATGGTGGTGAGCCAGAGAGCAGATAGGCAGGCAGGTCCACAGAGAGTAGAGAACCATGGGAAGCGGGCCTAAGCTGTCAGTAGGACATCCCCTGAAGGCTCCCAGGTTGGAGAGGATGCAGGTCGGGCTGAGGGACCCCCCTCCCCCTGTGCACGAATTTTATGCACTGGGCCTCTAATATATATATATATATATATATATATATATATATATATATATATAATTTTAGCTAAGATGGGAGACGGAGAGAGATAAAACCATCAACGATGAGAGAAAATCATTGATTGGCTGCCTTCTGCACAACCCCCACTGGGGATTGAGCCTGAAAACTGGGCATGTGCTCTGACTGGAAATTGAACTGTGCCTTCATAGGTCTATGCTCAACCACTGAGCCACACCTGCTGGGCTACACAAGAAGATTTAACAGTTGGCAAATTAAGTACATAGAAACATGTTTAACATCATTAATCATAAAAAATGCAAATTAAAACCACAATATCATTACATACCTATCAGATTGCCTAAAAATTAACAAAAAAACAAAACAACAAAAAAATTGACAACACTAAATGCAAGTGAGGATGCAGAGAAATTGGATCATTTTATATGCTATGGTGGGAATGTATAATGGTACACACAGTCTGTTGGAACATCATTAACTCAGTAGTTAATTTTTAATTAAACATGCAAGTACTATATAACCCAGAAATGATACTCTTGGGCATTTACCACATAGATTAAAATGTATGTTTACACAAAAACCTGTGTATAAAAGTTTATAATATCTTTATCCCTAATAGCCCAAAGCCAGAAGCAATGTAGATGTTCTTCAGTTGGTGAATGTTTAAACATATTGTGGTACAAACATACATATCATGGAATACTACTTAACAATAAAAATAAACAAGCTGTGGGTGCATGCAGTTTAAATGAACCTCAGGGGCAGAAAAAAAGGTGGCAGGATAGGCAGACCTGTCTTGAACTTCCTCCCAGGGCCAAACTGGAAATGCAATTAAATTGGAGAATACTCACCTGGAATTACCAACTGAGGTCCAGCTAAGCAGGAGACTTATATCAAGGAAGGACAGAAAATACCTGGAGACTGGTATGAAAGGTGAGGTTGCAAGAGGAGCTGACCTAGCTCCCAGGGGTGGCATGCGAGCAGGCCAAGAGGGAGGAGGGAGCTCCTGGCTACTAGAGATTATGTTCCCTCAGAAGAAAGAGGCCCGGAACCCAGGCTGGGCTCCACAGCCATCAGCACCAGAATCAAGACCCGCAACCCACATAAAATCCAGCTGTGAAAGGAAGCAGGGCTGCTGGCTGTAGTGGAGTCTGGAGTTGGTAGACCTCAGGTGGTCAGAGAGAAAGCCACAGTTTCATGATTTTGTTTATTTGTGAAACATGGGGTTTGGGGTGCAGACTTCTTTCCTGGGTTCTTGTCCTACACAGTTTGAAGAATAAACTCAAGGACAAAAAGGCTTCTTTAATAAAAAATGTAGTTTAGAATTGGCAAAGGAGACTCAGCTGGGAGACAGTTTGTAGCCAGGAAGGGCAGAGGATCCCTGGAGAAAGGTAAAATCGAGGATCTGGGCAGGATAGTCTGCTAGACTTCTGAGCCCAGAGGGTCAGAGGAAGTCCGCACTGCACCGGCACTGAGCCGTGCCCCTTGGGACAGGCACAGTGTATGACTGTGGAAAGAAGGTCCGCAGAACTGCTTGACAGCAGGGGACTCTAGATCTGGGTCTACAGTCAGGAAAGGCTGAACCCAGAGAGGGCAGCCTGAAGGGCTGACCAGACCGCGCAGTGCCTGCAGGAGAGCAGTGCACAGAGGTGCAGCCTTTCCCCCCTCTGTGGCCTGTGCCTTACTTTACTGAACCTAGTTCATAGGACCTTTCAGATACAGACACCCATGGCACAAGTGCGGGAGAAGATGCGGATTTGTGGAATCTGGGGAGAGAAGGAGGTCCAGGAGAAGTGGCAGCGAGTCTGGCACTGAGTCATACCTGAGCCCGGGACATGGGCAGCCGTTTTGTCCTGAAGAGAGCCCCTCCTTCCAGTATCCAGGCAACTAATAAAGCCACACCCAGATTCCACCCTGAATGGTAAAAAGGATTAAAAAACAACAACAACTAAATAGTACCTGACAGTCCAAAGGGACCGGCCTAGACTCGGATAGAAAAAATGACAGAGGTTTAGACAGACATGTCAGTGCTTTGTCCCAGAGCAGATAAGGGTGAGCAGCTGAAACGGGTAACATACAGACCGAATAAGCAGAGGAGATTCAGCTGAGAGACAGTCTGCAGCCAGGAAAGACAGAGAACTCCTAGAAAATGTGGACGGTTAGAGATTGAGGCTGAAACCTCCCCCAGGGCACCATCTCAGCCGCTAGACCACGCCATCTTGAGTAGCTGTTACCAGCATCCAGAGATCGGCTACTAACCTGGAGGCAACGGCTCTCAAGCAGCGCAACTACATGAACTCAGACGAGACCAGTTTACCCCCATGGAAAGGTTAGACTTCCCCCAAAGGTACGGTTTGCAATTCAGGTTGGAGCGAGGAATGTGTGCGCTGGGGGGGAAATCTGCGCCCCACAAAATCTTTGGCCCTTGGGACCAGGGTGACCCGCAAGTGGGGAAGGGCTCCCGCAGGGCTGCTGGCAGAAGGGAACACTATAAATAAGCCCTTAGTTGGACTGGATGCAAAGGGGCAGCCTGAGATTTTGCCAGCCAGCCGGCTAATTGGTGCCAGGGGCCAGAGCGCGCAGAGACTCCACAGAGATCTGGAAGGTGGAGCCCTGTGAGTTCGCACAGCTTCCCAGGCTCTTGTTTGCACACTTCCTCTTAAGTCTGTGAGTTTGATTGTTGAACCCAGTGCATGGGATTACCCAGTTGGGATCACTAGCAGAGCCTGTGGGGGAGGATTGTTTTTGGGGAGCCTGGGAAACAGAGCTGGGAGTGGAGACTGGGGAACCAGCTCTGGGCGGAGCTGGTTCAGGTACAATAGAGAACTCCTGGTCAGAGAGGACTTATAGCCTCGGAGGTCAATCCAGACACACTGCCACCCAGAGGCAGAGCCACGAACTGACTCTTCTGTAACTACAGATAAAGGCACTATCGGGAACCAATACGGCCTGCCTTAAAATCAGGACTGTGGCTTACAACACGGAGGAACAGTGTATCAGAGGGAAATTCAACATTCTCCTGAATCCCGGGCATGCCAAAAAGAAGAGTAGAAGATCTGAAGCACCTTCAGTACTGCACATTTCTATTTTTATTTTTTTTTAAATTATTTTTTTCACTTTTTAACTAAGAAAAGATTTTTTTCTTTTTTTTTCTTTTTTTCTTTTTTTTTCCATCACCTGATTTTACCCTTTCAATTACTACATTTTTATTTTTAACCAGTATTATTACTGCTACCATTTTACCATTTTTTGAAGTGTCATTTTATTTTGTCTTTATTTTATTTTGGGACTAATGTTCTCCATTCTATTTTCATCGTTCCTTTAGCAACATTTTTTTCTACCTCAATTTTGCCTCTGTGCTAAAACCCTCTTCCCCACTTTTTCCCTTTTGTTGTCCTGTTTCTCTTACCCTACTCCAGCTTTAGAGTTTCCCTATTCTTTTTACCCCCTGTCAAAATTTCACCCTACTTATATATCCTATGTCCAATCCCCTGCTCTAAATCCTTATACACCTTTCCCTTATCTTTCTTCATTATCCAAAATTTTTTTTCTTCTTTTCTCTCTCTATTGTTTTATTGTTGTTTGCTTGATTGTCGAGTATATTGGGTTTTTTTCTAGGATTGTTTGTGAGGTTATTCTGCTTATTCTGTTTATTTTTCTGCCCCTCTACCCCCGGTTATTTCTATGCTTCTGTTTTCCCTTGTGGCGCTTGATATTATTGGTTGTTGGTAGTTTGTATTCATCTCCAGGAATCTGTTGCTGTAATTTGTTGGGATTAGTGGCGGTTCTATAGAAATTTTCTCCTCATATAAATAGTCTCTTCCCCTCTTCTAATTCATTCTCTTTTCTCTCTTACTTTTTCTTTTTCTTCTTCTTTTCTCCCCACACTTTTTCCAATTTCATTTTTGCACTCCTTTTCTTTCTTTCTTTCTTTTTTCTATTCTATCGCTTTCTCTTCTTTCTTCCTTATCTCCTAACTCTCTTAGCTCGGGTGGCCACCTTTATTTTGGGTTATGAATATCGTAAATACATTCGTGTTCAGTGCCTGGTCCGTTGTGCCTTGTTGTGTTGTATTTTGTGCCTTTAAATCAAAGCAGCAGATTCAATCAACAGTGGCCTCCTGATCACTACACGCTCTGTCCGGGGAACAGTTACTGTGTGTGAAGCCTCCCTCCACCAGCCAGAAGAGCCACCACAGCTGTGAACAGCACCCAACAGAGGCCCTGCTACCAACGGAAGAGCAGCTGCTACCACAACCACCCAAGGAGCAACCACAGCCCGAGGAGCCACTGCCACCCAGGGAGCAGCCACTGAACGACTCAACAACTAGATATGTCAGTGAGATCAAACATGGGTAGACAAAGAAACCCCCAAAGGAAAGAAAACGAGGACTCACCAGAAAAGCAGCTAAGTGAGACAGAGGCATGCAACATGATGGAAAAAGAATTCAGAATAAGGGTCCTAGAGTGCATACACCGGACGGAGGAAAAAATCAATACCATAGGCAAGAAGCTAGAAGAAACAGATGAAAAAATCAACAACTTAAGTAAGACCTAAGAAGAAATGAAGAGCGATATAGCTTCAATAAAAAACACCATTGAAAGTATCAACAGTAGACTAGTAGAAGCGGAGGACCGAATTAGTGAATTAGAAGACAAGGAAGCAAAACACACCCAAACTGTACTGCAATTGGAGAAAAAAATTAAAAGACAGGAGGAGAGCCTAAGGGCGCTTTGGGATAACATGAAACGAAACAACATACGAATAATAGGGGTGGAGAAAAACAGAAAGATGAACAAGGATTAGAAAAGCTATTCGAAGAAATAATATCAGAAAACTTCCCTGAGGTGGGGAAGAAAAAAGTCACACAAGCCCAGAGAGTCCCAAACAAGGTGAACCCGAAAAGACCCACACCAAGACACATCATAATAACCATGGCAAATGTTCAGGACAAAGGGAGAATCTTACAGGCTGCAAGAGAGAGACGGAAAGTTACATACAAGGGATCTCCCATTAGATTATCAAATGATTTCTCAACAGACACACATTAGGCCAGAAAAGAATGGACGGAAATTTACAAAGTGATGCAAAGCAAAGGACTGAATCCAAGAATACTCTATCCAGCAAGGCTATCATTCAAAATGGAAGGGGAAATAAGAAGCTTCACAGACAAAAAAAAAAAAAGGCTAAAGGAGTTTATCACCACCAAGCCAGCCATGCAAGAAATGCTAAAGGGACTGGTGTAAAAAGAAGAAATAACAAGCTCAGAAAGAAAACAGCCACACACACAAAAAAAGAAATGGCTACAAACAAGTACCTTTCAATAATAACTTTAAATGTAAATGGACTAAATGCTCCAACCAAAAGACATCGAGTGGCTGAATGGATAAAAAAACATGACCCATACATCTGCTGTCTACAAGAGACCCACCTCATTAGAAGGGACTCACACAGACTGAAAGTGAAGGGATGGAAAAATATCTTTCAGGCAAATAGAAAGGAAAAGAAAGCTGGGGTAGCAATACTTATATCAGTCAAAATACATCTCAAAGTGAAGGCCATAACAAGAGATAAGGAAGGCCACTTCATAATACTAAAGGAATCAATACAACAAGAAGATATAACCCTGGTAAGCATATATGCACCCAATGCAGGAGCACCCAAATTCATAAAAAAACTCCTGGAAGATATCAAAGGAGAGATTGAAAACAATACAATCATAGTAGGGGACTTCAATACACCACTGACATCACTGAATAAATCCTCTAGACAAACAATGAGCAAAGAAACAGCAATCCTAAATGACTCACTAGATCAGATGGACTTAATTGACATCTTCAGAACACTTCACCCCAAAGCCATGGAATATACATTCCTCTCAGGTGCTCATGGGACATATCCAAAAATAGACCACATATTGGGTCACAAGCAAAGTCTCCACAAATTCAAGAAGATTGAAATCATAAAAAGCATCTTCTCAGACCACGATGGCATAATGTTAGAAATAAACTACAATAAAAACAACCCAAAACACTCAAACACTTGGAAGCTGAATAGCATTTTATTAAATATTGATTGGGTTACCAATGAGATCAAAGAAGAAATTAAAAACATCCTGGACACTAATGACAATGAAAACAAAACAATCCAAAACCTATGGGACACAATGAAGGCAGTCCTGAGAGGAAGTTTATAGCTATACAGGCCTATCTCAAAAAACAAGAAAAAATGGTAGTAAACCATCTAACTTTTCAACTCAAAGAATTAGAAAGAGCAACAAGAAAACCCCAGAGTGAGCAGAAGGAAGGAGATAATAAAGATTAGAGCAGAAATAAATGACATAGAGACCAAAAAAACAATACAGAAAATCAATGAAACCAAGAG
The DNA here is from genome assembly GCF_000147115.1 of Myotis lucifugus. Lineage (NCBI taxonomy): Eukaryota > Metazoa > Chordata > Mammalia > Chiroptera > Vespertilionidae > Myotis > Myotis lucifugus. The sequence goes on from NW_005871061.1 coordinate 11,968,860, forward strand.
CTGGTTCTTTGAAAGGATAAACAAGATTGACAAACCTCTAGCCAGGCTCACCAAGAAGCAAAGAGAGAGGTCCCAAATAAACCAAATCAGAAACGATAGAGGCGAAATAACAACAGACCCCACAGAAATACAAATGATTGTTAAACAATACTACGGACAACTCTACTCCAATAAACTGGACAACCTGGAGGAAATGGACAAATTCCTAAAAAAATACAACATTCCAAAACTCAATCAGGAAGAATCTAAAAATCTCAATAGGCCAATAACTATGGAAGAAACTGAAGCAGTCATCAAAGAGCTTCCAACAAACAAAAGCCCAGGACCAGATGGCTTCTCAGGGGAGTTTTTCCAAACTTTCAAGGAAGAACTAAAACCTATCCTCCTCAGACTACTACAAAAAATCCAAGAGGAAGGAACACTTCCAAGCTCATTGTATGAAGCCAGCATCACTCTAATACCAAAACCAGGTAAAGACAACACAATGAAAGAGAATTACAGGCCAATATCCCTCATGAACATAGATGCCAAAATCCTCAACAAAATCTTAGCAAATCGGATCCAGCATTACATCAGAAGGATCATACACCATGACCAAGTAGGATTTATTCCAGGGATGCAAGGATGGTACAACATCCGTAAATCAATAAACGTGATACATCACATAAACAAATTGAAAGAAAAAAACCACATGGTCATATCAATTGATGCAGAAAAAGCATTCGACAAAATCCAAGACCCATTTTTAATAAAAATTCTCAGCAAGGTGGGAATAGAAGGATCATACCTCAACATAATAAAAGCCATATATGACAAGCCCACAGCCAACATCATACTCAATGGACAAAAACTAACACCATTTCCCCTAAGAACAGGAACAAGACAGGGATGCCCACTCTCACCACTCCTGTTCTACATAGTCCTGGAAGTATTTGCCATTGCAATTAGACAAGAAGAAGAAATAAAAGGCATCCAAATTGGAAAAGAAGAAGTAAAACTCTCCTTATTTGTGGATGACATGATATTATACATACAAAACCCTAGAGACTCCATCAAAAAACTACTAGACTTAATACATGAATTTGGCAATGTAACAGGATACAAAATTAACACCAAGAAATCTGAGGCATTTCTATACACCAATAGTGAACTTTCAGAAAGAGAGATTATAAAAACAATCCCATTTACCTTTGCACCACAAAAATTAAGCTACCTAGGAATAAACTTAACTGAAGAGGTAAAAGACCTCTACTCAGAAAACTACAGGACATTGAAAAAAGAGATAGAGGAAGACATAAAGAGATGGAAAAACATACCATGTTCTTGGATTGGTAGAATCAACATCATTAAAATGTCCATACTATCCAAAGCAATCTATAAATTCAACGCACTTCCCATTAAAATACCAATGGCCTACTTCAAAGATCTAGAACGAACTCTCCAAAAATTCATCTGGAATAAAAAAGACCCCGAATAGCTGCAGCGATCCTGAGAAAGAACAAAGTAGGTGGGACCTCAATGCCAGATATCAAGCTGTATTACAAAGCCACTGTTCTCAAAACTGCCTGGTACTGGCACAAGAACAGACATATAGATCAGTGGAATAGAATAGAGAGTCCAGAAATCGGCACGAACCAATATGCTCAATTAATATTTGACAAAGGAGGCAAGAACATACAATGGAGCCAAGATAGTCTCTTCAATAAATGGTGTTGGGAAAATTGGACAGATATATGCAAGAAAATGAAACTAGACCACCAACTTACACCATACACAAGAATAAACTCAAAATGGATAAAGGACTTAAATGTACGACAGGAAACCATAAAAATTCTAGAAGAATACAAAGGCAACAAAATCTCAGACATATGCCGAAGCAATTTCTTCACTGATACAGCTCCTAGGGCAGTTGAAACTAAAGAGAAAATGAACAAATGGGACTACATCAAAATAAAAAGCTTCTGCACAGCAAAAGATACCATCAACAAAACAACAAGAAAACCCACTGCGTGGGAAAACATATTTGCCAACATCATATCTGATAAGGGCCTAATCTCCAAAATTTATAGGGAACTCATACAACTTAACAAAAAGAAGATAAATAATCCAATCAAAAAATGGGCAAAGGATCTAAATAGACACCTTTCAAAAGAGGACATTCAGAAAACCAAGAGACATATGAAAACATGCTCAAAGTCACTAATCATCGGAGAGATGCAAATCAAAACAACAATGAGGTACCATCTCACACCTGTCAGACTGGCTATCATCAACAAATCAACAAACGACAAGTGCTGGAGGGGATGTGGAGAAAAAGGAACACTTGTGCACTGCTGGTGGGAATGCAGACTGGTGCAGCCACTATGGAAGACAATATGGAGTTTCCTCAAAAAACTAAAAATGGAACTCCCATTTGACCCTGTGATCCCACTTCTAGGAATATATCCCAAGAAACCAGAAACACCAATCAGAAAGGATATGTGCACCCATATGTTCATAGCAGCACAATTCACCATAGCTAAGATCTGGAAACAGCCTAAGTGCCCATCAGTAGATGAATGGATTGGAAAACGGTGGTACATCTACACGATGGAATACTATGCTGCTGTAAAAAAGAAGGAACTCTTACCATTTGCAACAGCATGGATGGAACTGGAGAGCATTATGCCAAGTGAAACAAGCCAGTCAATGAAGGAAAAATACCACAGGATCTCACTCACTCATGGATAATAAAGACCATTACAAACTTTTGAACAATAATAGATACAGAGGCCGAGCTGCCTCAAACTGATTGTCAAACTGCAGCGGGAAGGCCAGGTAGGGTTGGAGGGCAGGAGGGAGGGGGGTAAGAGATCAACCGAATGACTTGTATGCATGCATATAAGCATAACTAATGGACATAAGACACTGGGGGGTAAGCAAGGCCAGGGGATTGTCAAGGGCGGGGGGTGGGGTGGGAAAGGACACATATGTAATACTCTTTGTAATACTTTTGGCAATAAAAAAAAAAAAGGGACTGGCCTAAAGATAATCCTTCCGTACCAGCAACAGGAACCTGAGAAACAGTACAGTACAGAAGACTGTGATCTTAAGCCAGCCAAAGGAACAACACTTCACTTTTTCATTTATATTTTTATTTTTTAATTATTTTTATTATTTTGTTATCTTTTTTTCGTCTTTTTTCTTTGTTTTCCTGTTTTTGTTTGTTGATCTATTTTCTATTTCTTTTTACATTATTTTTCCATCATTCTATTTTATTTTATTTTTATTTGCTATTTTATAGCATTTTAGAAATCAAATTATTTGTAAATTTATTATTATTATTTTCTTCTCATTCTCTTTCCTCTTATCCCCCCATTCCCTTTCTACTTCCTCTATACTGAACTGAGGTCCTCCCCATATTCATCCACTTCTTAACCTTATTTTCTGTATATAAGTACAGCCTCTACAGATTCTGCCCCCACCCTCTTTGCTGGGTCTGGTGTTTGTATTTTTTTTTTTTGGTTTATCTATGGTTCTTTGGTGTTATATATATATATATATATATATATATATATATATATATATATCTCCTATATAATAAAAAGCTAATATGCAAATTGTCCCCTCTACTAGGAGTTTTACCATGCAGTGGGTCTGGCTAGCCAACCTCCCATGGCCCCTCCCCCCGGCTGGCCTCATCCCCAATTGGGGCAGGCCAGACCCCACCCATGCACGAATTCATGCACCAGGTCTCTAGTATATATATATATATTCTCCTTTCTTTTTCTTTTCTCTCTTATCTTTTTCTCTCTCTTCAATACCATTTATACTCTCTTTTATCTCTCCTAATTCTCTTTTCTCAGGTGGTCACTTATAGTGGGGTTATTGGTGTTGTGAGTACATTTGTGCTTTATTCCCTTTGTTTTGTGTTTTGTTGGGGTGAAGTTTATCAGGTGCTATATAGCGAGCCTCATAACCAGACCCCTGGAGAGTAAACTCCATCCATGAATGGGTCAATAAAACCCCAGACCCAACTACAGAGGCAGGAAGAAGGCGACAGTGAGGGAGAGAGCGTGAGTGATTGAGGGAGCAAAAGAGGAGTGTGTGGTCATGTGGGGGGTGTGTGTTTTTATGTGAGTGAGGCTCAGTTAGATCCCGCAGGACCTTCGGGGGCAGGCTAAATGGGCACGCCTAACTAGGCAGCCTCTGCTATGATTGTAAACAGTACTGGGAGGCTGGCTTGTCCTCAGAGGCCTAGCCTTTTTTGAAAGGGAAAGCTGCTGTAACTGGGAGCCCAGCCTCACCTCTACCCAGGTTGCCCTCGGATAACACCTGAGACTCTACAGCCACCCTGCCAGGGTCCTGCTACCTTGGCTGTGCTCCCACAGTCAACTAGTCTCCAGCCACCCTGGGTGCAGGCTCCTGTGAGTTCTGAAGCCTGCTCCCCTCTGACCAGCCCAACACTTTAACCCTGGGCACTGCAACCACATGAGCAGCAGACACGTGAGTAGCCCACTCCTGTCCAAGGAACAGGAGCCCCGCAAGCAGCTTGCCCCAGGCCTAAGAGCAGCAGCCTCATGTGGACTGCCCCTGTCCAAGGAGCAGCAGCTGTGTGAGTGGCTTGCTTCCCCATTCGCGGAGCAGCAACCACATGAGCAGCCCGCCCCGTCTTAGGAGCAGCAGCCGCACAAGCAGCCTGCCCACAATTGAGGAGCGGAAGCCCCATGCAGCCCACCCTTGTCCAAGGAGCAACAGCTGTGCACAGCCTGCACCCTTCACCTGTCTGAGGAGCAGCAGCCACACAAGCATCCTGCCCCCATCCAAGCAGCAGCAGATGTGTGAGCAGCCTGCCCATGTACGAGGAACAGCGGTGCTGTGAGCAGCCCACACCCATTTGAGGTGCAGCAGCAACCCGAGTAGCCCGGCCCAGTTCGAGGAGGAGCAGCCACATGAGGAGACCGCCCGCATCCGTGAAGAACCAGCCGCGTGAGCAGACCACCCCTGTAAGAGGAGCAGCAGCTGCGTGAGCAGCCTGTACCCGTATGAAGAGCAGTACCCCTGTAAGCAACCTGCCCTGTCCAAAAAGCAGCAGACTCACAAGCAGCCTGCACCATCTGAGGAACAGCAGCAGTGTGCAATCAACCCCGATCAAAGGAGCAGTAGCCACACTCAATCCACCCCCATACAAAGAGCAGCAGCCTCATGATCAGCCCATCCCTGTCAAAGGAACAGCAGCTGTGCGAGCAGCCTCCCCCAGCAGTCAGAGGAGACACCACTGCTGCAAACAGCACCCACCAGAGGAGCTGCTGCCAACTGAGGAGCAGCCACTTCTGCAACCAGCTGAGGAGTCACGGCAGCCCGAGAAGCCACTGCCACCAAGGAACAGCCCCTGCATGACTTGACATCTAGATCAATTGGAGACCAAAAAATGGATAGACAAAGAAACCCCCAAAGGAAAGAAAGGAGAAATCTCCAGAAAAGCAATTAAGTGAAACAGAGGCATGCAATATGTCAGAAAAAATAATTCAGAAAAGGGTCATACAGGTCATAAACCAGATGGAGGAAAAAATCAACAACTTATGTAAGAATCAAGAGGAAATGAAGAATGATATAGCTACAATAAAAAAAACACCATGGAAAGTTTCAACAGTAGACTAGGAGAAGTGGAGGACCAAATTAGTGAATTAGACAACAGGGAAGCAAAACACACCCAAACTGAACTGTAATTGGACAAAAAAATTAAAAGACAGGAAGAGAGCCTAAAGGAGCTATGGGACAACATGAATTGAAGCAACATACGAATAATAGGGGTGCAAGAGCAACAGGAAGAGGAACAAGGGTTAGAAAACCTATTTGAAGAAATAATGTCAGAAAACTTCTTTGAGGTGGGGAAGAAAAAAGTCACACAAGCAAAGAGAGTCACAAACAAGATGAACCCGAAAAGACCCGACCCAAGATACATCAATAATTATGATGGAAAATGTTCAGGACAAAGAGAGAATCTTAAAAGCTGCAAGAGAGAGACAAAAAGCTACACACAAGGGATCTCCCATTAGATTATCAAATGATTTCTCAACAGAAACACATCAGGCCAGAAAAGAATGGATGGAAATCTACAAAGTGATGCAAAGCAAGGGACTGAATCCAACAATATTCTATCCAGCAAGGCTATCATTCAAAATTGAAGGGGAAATAAGGAGTTTCCCAGACAAAAAAAGGCTAAGGGACTTTATCACCACCAAGCCAGCAATTCAAGAAATGCTAAAGGGACTGGTGTAAAAAGAAGTAATAAAAAGGGAAGAGAGAACACAGGGAACAAAAAATAAAAATGGCTACAAATAAGTACCTTTCAATAATAGCTTTAAACGTAAATGGACTAAATGCTCCAATCAAAAGACATCGAGTGGCTGAATGGATAAAAAACCATGACCCATATATTTGCTGTCTATAAGAGACCCACCTCAGAATAAGGAACTCACACAGACTGAAAGTGAAGAGATGGAAAAATATCTTACAGGCAAATGGAAAGGAAAAGAAAGCTGGGGTAGCAATACTTATATCTGACAAAATAGACCTCAAAATGAAGGTCATAACAAGAGATAAGAAAGGACACTTCATAATACAAAAGGGATCAATACAACAAGAAGGTATAACCCTGATAAACATTTATACACCCAATGCAGGAGCACCCAAATACATAAAAAAAAACTCCTGGAAGATATCAAGGGAGAGATTGACAAGAACACAATCATAGTAGGGGACTTTAAAACACCACTGACATCACTGGATAAATCCTCTAGACAAACAATCAGCAAAGAAACAGCAATCCTGAATGACTCACTAGATCAAATGGACTTAATTGACATCTTCAGAACATTTCACCCCAAAGCCACGGAATATACATTCTTCTCAAGTGCACATGGGACATTTTCAAAAATAGACCACATATTGGGTCACAAGCAAAGTCTCCCCAAATTCAAGAAGATTGAAATTGTATCAAGCATTTTCTCAGACCACAATGGCATAATATTAGAAATAAACTACAATAAACAATCCAAAACACTCAAACACTTGGAAGCTGAAAAGCATGCTATTAAACAATGATTGGGTTAACAAAGAGATCAAAGAAGAAATTTAAAAAAAAACCTGGAAACTAATGAAAATAAAAACATAACAATCCAAAATCTATGGGACACAATGAAAGCATTCCTGAGAGGGAAGTTTATAGCTCTACAGGTCTACCTCAAAAAACAAGAAAAAATGGTAATAAATCATCTAACTCTACAAGCCAAATAATTAGAAAGAGAGCAACAAGAAAAGCCCAGAGTGAGCAGAAGAAAAGAGATAATAAAGATCATAGCAGAAATTAATGACATAGAGACCAAAAAAAAAAATGCAGAAGATCAATGAAACCAAGAGCTGGTTCTTTGAAAGGATAAACAAGATTGTTGAACCTCTATGGACCTCTAGCCAGGCTCACTAAAAAGCAAAGAGAAAGGACCCAAATAAACAAAATCAGAAATGAAAGAGGCAAAATAACAACACATCCCACAGAAATACAAATGATTGTTAAAAAATACCATGGACAACTCTATTCTAACAAACTAGACAACCTGGGGGAAATAGACATATTCCTAGAAGAATATAACCTTCAAAAACTCAATCAGGAAGATTCTAAAAATCTCGGTAGGCTGATAACTATGGAAGAAATTGAAGAAGTCATCAAAAAGCTTCCAGAAAACAAAAGCCCTGGCCAGACGGCTTCACAGGGGAGTTTTACCAAACATTCAAGAAAGAACTAAAACCTATCCTCCTCAGACAACTACAAAAAATTCAAGAGAAAGGAACATTTCCAAGCTCATTCCATGAAGCTAGCATCACCCTAATACCAAAACCAGATAAAGACAACACAATGAAAGAGAATTACAGGCTAATATCCCTCCAGAACATAGATGCCAAAATCCTCAACAAAATTCTAGCAAATCGGATCCAGCAGTACATCACAAAGATCATACACCAGGACCAAGTAGTATTTATCCCAGGGATGCAAGGATGGTACAATATCCATAAATCAATGAACAGGATACATCACATAAACAAATTGAGAGATAAAAATCACATAGTCATATCAATTGACACAGAAAAAGCATTTGACAAAACCCAACACCCTTTCTTGATAAAAAATCTCAACAAGGTGGGAATAGAAGGATCATACCTCAACATAATAAAAGCCATACATGACAAACCCACAACCAACATCATACTCAATGGGCAAAAACTAAAACCATTTCCCCTAAGAACAGGAACAAGACAGGGATGCCCACTCTCACCACTCCTGTTCAACATAGTACTGGAAGTACTAGCCATTGTGATCAGATACGAGGAAGAAATAAAAGCCATCCAAATTAGAAAATAAGAAGTAAATTGTCCTTATTTTCAGACGACATGATACTGTATATAGAAAACCCTCCATCAAAAAATTATTAGACTAAATAAATGAATTCGACAATGTAGCAGGATACAAAATTAATGCAAGAAATCTATGGAATTTCTTTACACCAATAGTGAACTTACAGAAAGAGAGATTTTAAAAAAGCAATCCCATTTACCATTGCACCATAACAATTAAGAAACCTAGGAATAAACTTAACTAAGGACGTAAATGACCTATATGCGGAAAACACAGGACACTGAAAAAGGAGATAGAGGAAGACATAAACAGATGGAAGAACATTTGGTGTTCATGGATTGGTAGAATCAACATCATCAAGATGTCCATACTACTCAAAGCAATCTAGAGATTCAATGCACTCCACATTAAAACACCAAGGGCATATTTCACAGACCTAGAACAAACTCTCCAAAAATTCATGTGGAATAAAATAAGACCTTGAATAGCTGCAGCAATCCTTAGAAAGAAGAACAAAGTAGTTGGGATCTCAATACCAGATATCAAGCTGTATTACAAAGCCACTGTTCTCAAAACTGCCTGGTACTGGCACAACAACAGACACATAGATCAATGGAATAGAATAGAGAACCCAGAAATCGACCCAAACCACTATGCTCAATTAATATTTGACAAATGAAGCATGAACATACAATGGATTCAAGAGATCCTCTTCAATAAATGGTGTTGGGATAATTGGACAGATTCATGCAAAAAAATGAAACTAGACCACCAACTTACACCATACACAAAAATAAACTCAAATTGGATAAATGACTTAATCATAAGATGGGAAACTATAAAAATACTAGAGGAATCCACAGGCAGCAAAATCTCAGACATATGCTAAAGCAATTTCTTCACTGATACTGCTCCTAAGGCAATGGAAACTAAAAGAGAAAATAAACAAATGGAACTACATCGAAATAAAAAGCTTTTTCACAGCAAAGGAAACCATCAACAAAACAACAAGAAAGCCCACTGCATGGGAGAACATATTTGCCAATGTTATCACTGATAAGGGTTTAATCTCCAACATTTACAGGGAACACATACAATTTAACAAAAGGAAGATAAACAACCCAATCAAAAAATGAGCAATGGACCTAAATAGACACTTTTCTAAAGAAGACAGAAGACAGGCCAAGAGACACATGAAAACATGATCAAAGTCACTAATCATCCAAGAGACGCAAATCAAAATGACAATGCAGTACCATCTCACACCTGTCAGAATGGCTATCATCAACAAATCAACAAAGGACAAGTGCTGACGAGGATGTGGAGAAAAAGGAACCCTTTTGCACTGCTGGTGGGAATGCAGACTGGTGCAGCCACTGTGGAGAACAGTATGGAGTTTCCTCAAAAAACTAAAAATGGAACTTCCATTTGACCCAGTGATCCCACTTGTAGGAATATATCCCAAGAAACTAGAAACACCAATTAGAAAGGATATATGCACCCCTCTGTTCATAGCAGTACAATTCACCATAGCTAAGATTTGGAAACAGCCTAAGTGCTCATCAGTAGATGAGTGGATTAAAAAACTGTGGTACATATGCACAATGGAATACTACACTGCGGTAAAAAAGGAGTTCTTACCATTTGCATCAGCATGGATGGAACTGGAGAGAGTTATGCTAAGTGAAATAAGCCAGTCAGAGAAAGATAATTATCACATGATCTCACTCATTTATGGAATATAATGCACAACATAAACTGATGAACAAAAACAGATCCAGAGACAGAGAAGCATTTATCAGACCTTCAAACCACAGAGGGAAGGTAGGGGAGTGTGGGGGTAAGAGGAAGAGATCAACCAAAGGTCTTATATGTAAGCATATAGGCCTAACCAATGGACACAGACAATAGGGGGGTGAGGGCATGAGTGAGGGGGATGGGGGGTAATGTGGGGATAAGAACACATATGTAATAACTTAATAAAGAAATTTTTTAAAATGTAGTTTATTGGAAGCAGATAAAAACGTTATCTGGGAAGGGGTGTCCCCAAAGTGCACCCCCGGTGAGGGGTCCCCAAATGGTAAAAACTGCTCTCTCTCTCTCTCGCTCTCTCTCTAATGGGAAAATCAATCTTAAAAAAATGTGTCTCTTGTCCCTTTGTCTTTCGTTTATATATGCTGCAATTCTTTGTATGAACCTGACACTTTCTAATTTGACCCTTCCTTGATTTAGGCTCCCTGTGCTTTCCCCATTGGTCATTTTGTTACATGGTATTGTTTCAAAGCTCAAAGCCCACGTGGTGCCCATCCCTTTCTCTCCCCTCATCTTGCAACATTACTTTATCCTCTGTACAAGTAAGGTAAACATTTTGGTGTCTCCAAGCCACCAACTATGCATTCCTCTCCCATGGACCCTCTTTCAGTTGTCCTGGCCAAATATGTTTTATTAGGTCAGGACTGCTTTTAATTGGTTAAGCCAGAAATGCCTCCATCCTTCCTGGAGCCCCCTCCCCTTCCCGTATTAAGCTCGCTAGTTAACCCTTTCCATTTTTTTAAAATTCTAAAACCAGAGCACAGGAGTTTCCATTTGCAGGTACTCACTGGAGGCTTTGCTGCAGAAAAGGAGACACAGACACAAGGTGCCTAAGGAGAGGCTGGGGTGGAAAGCATTACAGCAATATGTGGAAAAGCAGCAGCCAGCAGCATTTGGTCATAGGCCCCCAGACTTAAATGGCCATTTTTCCCAAGAGGGGCTAGTCAATCCCAGTAGCCTCAGGGCAGGAAAAGAAAAAAAGAAAAAAAAACACCCTAGGTCAGTAATGGCGAACCTTTTGAGCTCAGCGTGTCAGCATTTTGAAAAACCCTAACTTAACTCTGGTGCCGTGCCACATATAGAAAATTTTTTTTTATATTTGCAACCATAGTAAAACAAAGACTTATATTTTTGATATTTATTTTATATATTTAAATGCCATTTAACAAAGAAAAATCAACCAAAAAAATGAGTTTGCATGTCACCTCTGACACGCGTGTCAGAGGTTCGCCATCACTGCCCTAGGTGATACAGCCTGCCCATGCTCAGAAGCCATGCCTACCACACCCTGAATTTTTAACTTTTGAGAGGAAACAAAAGCAGAGGCCAAGCCTATGGGTTTGAACTGTCTCATGAGCATCATTGTCTGGAATGGTAGAGGGGCCATCCACTCCACTATCCTGGGAACCAGACTGGTACATTCCCCACAGGGAGAGCTGTAAAAACTTCAGGTTCCCAGCTGAGCCCACTAGTCTCCATACAAGAATCTCTGTCCAGCCCAGGGCAGAGTAATATTTAGGCCACTCCCAAAGGTGTAGCTGTGGAACAGGGAAACACATCCACCACATTCCCTGAAAGCTAAACAGCACCTCCCTCATCTGAAGCCTTTTCAGAAGCAGACTTTTGAGTGACTAAGATTGCCAGCTGCCTAGCAGGCAAAGGCGGGCAGGGGCAGAGGCAGAGCCTGGAGAACCAGGCAAAGTTTACTGAACCAGCCCTGGACCCAATAATAATAACAAACCTAATTTACAGGACAGATTCGCCCCTCCTCTTTGCAGCCAAGGCCTGTGGAAACAGACAAAAAATGTGGATCAGTGGATTGCTTGAAGATTCAAGCAGGTTGGTGAAAACAAAAGGAGGACAGTTCCTGACAGTGGTTAGCAGCAAGTACCTCACAGGGAGACCAGAATTGGCAAACAGAACAGAAAAGTACAATCCAAAGGGAGCCCCCCTGGGGCACTAAACTTTACTGAAACAAAAACCACTTAACTTTTTTTCTTTGTTTTTCTTCTTTTTCTTCCCTTCTTTTTTTAAAAATATTTTTATCTTTCCTTTCTTTTGTCTTTTTTTGTATTTATCTTCTTTATCCATTTGCTGTATTGATTAGTTATTTTTCTAGTCTCTGTTGTTTTCTTCATATATCTAATTTTTATAGTTGCTTTTCCTAGTCATTTTTTTTTCTGGAAACAAATCAAAATAAACGCAAAACAACCCAAAATCTATGAGACACAGTGAAAGCAGTCTTGAGAAGGAACTTAATAGCATTACAGGCCTACCTCAGAAAACAAGAAAAACTCTTAATAAGCTATCTAACCCTAACACTTCAAGAATTAGAAAAACAATGACTAGAAAAGGCCAGAGTAAGTAGAAAGAAGGAAATAATAAAGATCATAGCTGAAATAAATGACACAAGACTTAAAAAACAATACAAAAGATCAATAAAACCAAGAGCTAGTTCTTTGAAAAGATAAACAAGATTGATGAACCTCTAAACAGACTCATCAAGAAACAAAGAGAGGAACCAAGTAAACAAAATCAGAAATGAAAGAGGTAATGTAACAACTGACCCTACAGAAATACAAAGGATTGGAAAAAAACTACTATGAATGACTTTATTCCAACAAACTGGACAACCTGGATGAAATTAACATATTCCTAGACAAATATAATCTTCTAGAACTCAATTAGGAAGAATAAGAAAACCTGAATAGGTGATAACTACTGATGAATTTGAAGCAATAATAAAAATTGTCCCAGAAAATGAAAACTCTGATCCAGATGGCTTTACAGGGCAGTTTAATCAAACATTCAAAGAAGAACTACCACCTATAATCCTCAAACTATTCCAAAAAATCCAAGAGGAAGGACTAATTCCAAGCTCTTTTTATGATGCCAGCATTATCCTAATTACAAAACCAGATAAAGAAACTACAAAGAAAGAGAATTACAGGCCAACACACCTGATGAACATAGATGCTAAAATTTTCAACAAAATATTTGCAACTCAGATCCAGTAATACATTAACATGGTCATACATCATGACCAAGAGGAATTTATTCCAAAGATGCAAGGCTGGTAAAGTATTTGCAAATTATTAAGTGTGATCCATCATATAAACAGATTGCAAGACAAAAATCACACAATCATATCAATTGATGCAGAAAAAGCATTTGACAAAATCCAACACCCCTTTCTGATAAAAATTCTCAGCTAAGTGAGAATAGAAAGATCATACCTCAACATATTAAAAGTCATGTTTGACAAATCTACAGCCTAACATCATATTTAATGGGCAAAATCAAAAGCATTCCCCCTAAGAACAGGAACAAGATAAGGATGTCCTCTTTCACCACTCCTATTCAACATAGTTCTGGAAACCCTAGCCACAGCAGTCAGACAAGAAGAAGAAATAAAGGCATCCAAATTGGAAATGAGGAAGTAAATCTCTCATTACTCAAAAATGACATGATATTGTACATAGAAAACCCCAAAGACTATCAACAAACTTCTAGATTTAATAAATGAATTTGGCAACGTAGCAGTATACAAACTTAACACCCAGAAATCAATGACATTTTTATATACCAATAATGAACTCTCAGAAAGAGAAATGAAAAAAAACAATCCCATTTACCATTACAACAAAAAAATTAAGATACTTAGGAATAAACTTAATCACAGAGGTAAAAGACCTGTACTCGGAAAACTACAGGACATTGAAAAAAGAGATAGAGGAAAATATAATTAAGTGGAAGAATATACTGTGTCCATGGATTGATAGAATCAATATAATTAAAGTGTCCATACTATCCAAATCAATCTATAGATTCAATACAAACCCTTTTAAAATACCAACAGCATATTTAACAGATCAAAAACACACACTAGAAAATTTTATATGGAACAAAAAAGATTCCAAATAGCAGCATCCATCTTGAGAAAGAAGAACAAAGTTGGAGGGATCACAATACCAGATATGGCACAAGAACAGGCATATAGATCAATGGAACAGAACAGAGAACCTGGAAATCGACCCAAGGCATTATGCTCAATTAATATTTGACAAAGGAGGCTAGAACATACAATGGAGTTAGGACAGCCTCTTCAATAAATGGTGTTGGAAAAATTAGACAGATACATGCAAAGAAATGAAACTAGACCACCAACTTACACCATACACAAGAATAAATTCAAAATGGATAAAAGACTTAAATGTATGTCAAAAACCATAACAATCTTACAATAAACCATAGGCAACAAAAATCTTAAACATCACTTGTAGCAATATGTTTATGGACACATCTCTTAGGGCAAAGAAAACTAAAGAGAAAATAAACAAATGGGACTACATGAAAATAAAAAGCATCTGCAAAGCAAAGAAACCATCACCAAATTTAAAAGAAAGTCCACTGCATGGGAGAACGTATTTTCTAATGTTACTTCTGTAAAGGGCTTAATTTCCAAAATATATAAAGAATCCAGACAACTTAATAAAAGAAAGACAAACAACCTAATTAAAAAATGGGCAAAAGACGTAAATAGATACGTCTCGAAAGTGGACATACAGAAAGCCAGGAGACATATGAAAAAATGTTCAGTCACTAATCATCAGAGAAATGCAAGTTAAAACAACAATGAGGTATCACCTCACAGCTGCCAGAATGGCTATCATCAAACAATCACCAAAGACAAGTATTTGGAAGGATGTGGAAAAAAGGGTAACCTAGTACACTGATGATGTGAATGCAGACTTGTGTAGCCACTATGTAAAAAAGTATGGCATTTCCTCAAAAATTTTAAAATTGAACTGCCATTAACCCAGTCATCACCCTTTGAGGAATATATCCCAAGAAACTAGAAACACCAATCAGAAAGAATGCATGCACCCCTATGTTCATAGCAGTGCAATTTACAATAGCTAAGATTTGGGAATAGCCTAACTGCCCATCAGCAGACAAGTGGATAAAAAAGCTGTGGTACATCTACACAATGGAATACTATGCAGCTGTAAGAAAGAAAAACTCTTATCATTTACAACAGTATGGATAGACCTGGAGAGCATTATGCTAAATAAGCATTATGTGAAATAAGCCAGTCAGAGAAAGATAAATATCACATGATCTCACTCATATGTAGAATCTCATGAATAAAATAAACTGATTAGCAAAATGGGTCTAGAGACAGAGGCATGGAACAGAGGGACATATTTCAGAGAGAATGTGCGGGGTGAGGAGATTGGTACGGAGTGATTAACTGGGGAACTTATATGCATATATGCATAGCCCATGGACACAGACAATAGAGTGGTGAAGGCCTGGGAGGTATGGGTGGAGGGTGGAGAGGTCAATGGGAAAAAAAGAACAACAAAGAAACAAAGGGGAGATCTGTAATACTTTCAAAAATAAAGATAAATTTTTAAAAAATCAATCTCAAAGGACTTATGATGAATTAAAAAAAACAATTCAAAGAGTTTACAAATTATGTAATTACATTATAATAACATTCTTTTTTTGCTAAAAGTATTACAAAGGGTATTACATATGTGTCATTTCCTCCCCTCCCGCCCTTGACAATCCCCTGCCCTCTCCTACCCCCCAGTGTCTTATGTCCATTAGTTATGCTTATATGCATGCATACAAGTCCTTCGGTTGATCTCTTATTCCCCTCCCTCCTGCCCCCCAACCCTCCCTGGCCTTCCTTCCCACTGCAGTTTGACAATCACTTTGAGGCAGCTCGGCCTCTGTATCTATTATTGTTCAAAAGTTTGTAATGGTCTTTATTATCCATGAGTGAGTGAGATCATGTGGTATTTTTCCTTCATTGACTGGCTTGTTTCACTTAGCATAATGCTCTCCAGTTCCATCCATGCTGTTGCAAATGGTAAGAGTTCCTTCTTTTTTACAGCAGCATAGTATTTTATCGTGTAGATGTACCACCGTTTTCCAATCCATTCATCTATTGATGGGCACTTAGGCTGTTTCCAGATCTTAGCTATGGTGAATTGTGCTGCTATGAACATATGGGTGCACATATCCTTTCTGATTGGTGTTTCTGGTTTCTTGGGATATATTCCTAGAAGTGGGATCACAGGGTCAAATGGGAATTCCATTTCCAGTTTTTTGAGGAAACTCCATACTGTCTTCCATAGTGGCTGCTCCAGTCTGCATTCCCACCAGCAGTGCACAAGTGTTCCTTTTTCTCCACATCCTCTCCAGCACTTGTTGTTTGTTGATTTGTTGATGATAGCCAGTCTGACAGGTGTGAGATGGTACCTCATTGTTGTTTTGATTTGCATCTCTTGGATGATTAGTGACTTTGAGCATGTTTTCATATGTCTCTTGGCTTTCTGAATATCCTCTTTTGAAAGGTGTCTATTTAGATCCTTTGCCCATTTTTTGATTGGATTATTTATCTTCTTTTTGTTAAGTTGTATGAGTTCCCTATAAATTTTGGAGATTAGGCCCTTATCAGATATGACGTTGGCAAATATGTTTTCCCACGCAGTGGGTTTTCTTGTTGTTTTGTTGATGGTTTCTTTTGCTGTGCAGAAGCTTTTTATTTTGATGTAGTCCCATTTGTTCATTTTCTCTTTAGTTTCAACCGCCCTAGGAGCTGTACCAGTTAAGAAATTGCTTCGGCATATGTCTGAGATTTTGTTGCCTTTGGATTCTTCTAGAATTTTTATGGTTTCCTGTCGTACATTTAAGTCCTTTATCCATTTTGAGTTTATTCTTGTGTATGGTGTAAGTTGGTGGTCTAGTTTCATTTTCTTGCATATATCTGTCCAATTTTCCCAACACCATTTATTGAAGAGACTATCTTGGCTCCATTGTATGTTCTTGCCTCCTTTGTCAAATATTAATTGAGCATATTGGTTCGGGCTAATTTCTGGACTCTCTATTCTATTCCACTGATCTATATGTCTGTTCTTGTGCCAGTACCAGGCAGTTTTGAGAACAGTGGCTTTGTAATACAGCTTGATATCTGGCATTGAGATCCCACCTACTTTGTTCTTTCTCAGGATCGCTGCAGCTATTCGGGGTCTCTTTTTTATTCCAGATGAATTTTTGGAGAGTTCGTTCTAGATCTTTGAAGTAGGACATTGGTATTTTAATGGGAAGTGCGTTGAATTTATAGATTGCTTTGGGTAGTATGGACATTTTAATGATGTTGATTCTACCAATCCAAGAACATGGTATGTTCTTCCATCTCTTTATGTCTTCCTCTATCTCTTTTTTCAACGTCTTGTAGTTTTCTGAGTAGAGATCTTTTACCTCTTTAGTTAAGTTTATTCCTAGGTAGCTTAATTTTTTTGGTGCGATGGTAAATGGGATTGTTTTTATAATCTCTCTTTCTGAAAGTTCACTATTGGTGTATAGAAATGCCTCAGATTTCTTGGTGTTAATTTTGTATCCTGTTACATTGCCAAATTCATGTATTAAGTCTAGTAGTTTTTTGATGGAGTCTCTAGGGTTTTGTATGTATAATATCATGTCGTCCGCAAATAAGGACAGTTTTACGTCCTCTTTTCCAATTTGGATGCCTTTTATTTCTTCTTCTTGTCTAATTGCAATGGCAAATACTTCCAGGACTATGTTGAACAGGAGTGGTGAGAGTGGGCATACCTGTCTTGTTCCTGTTCTTAGGAGAAATGGTGTTAGTTTTTGTCCATTGAGTATGATGTTGGCTGTGGGCCTGTCCTATATGGCTTTTATTATGTTGAGGTATGATACTTCTATTCCCACCTTGCTGAGAGTTTTTATTAAAAATGGGTGTTGGATTTTGTCGAATGCTTTTTCTGCATCAATTGATATGACCATGTGGTTTTTTTCTTTCAATTTGTTTATGTGATGTATTACGTTTATTGATTTACGGATGTTGTACCATCCTTGCATCCCTGGGATAAATCCTACTTGGTCATGGTGTATGATCCTTCTGATGTACTGCTGGATCCAATTTGCTAAGATTTTGTTGAGGATTTTGGCATCTATGTTCATGAGGGATATTGGCCTGTAATTCTCAATCATTGTGTTGTCTTTCCCTGGTTTTGGTATTAGGGTGATGCTGGCTTCATAGAATGAGCTTGGAAGTTTTTCTTCCTCTTTAATTTTTTGTAGTAGTCTGAGGAGGATAGGTTTTAGTTCTTCCTTGAAAGTTTGGTAAAACTCCCCTGAGAAGCCATCTGGTCCTGGGCTTTTGTTTGCTGGGAGCTTTTTGATGACTGCTTCAATTTCTTCCATAGTTATTGGCCTATTGAGATTTTTAGATTCTTCCTGATTGAGTTTTGGAATGTTGTATTTTTCTAGGAATTTGTCCATTTCCTCCAGGTTGTCTAGTTTGTTGGAGTAGAGTTGTCCGTAGTATTGTTTAACAATCATTTGTATTTCTGTGGGGTCTGTTGTTATTTCGCCTCTATCGTTTCTGATTTGGTTTATTTGGGACCTCTCTCTTTGCTTCTTGGTGAGCCTGGCTAGAGGTTTGTCAATCTTGTTTATCCTTTCAAAGAACCAGCTCTTGGTTTCATTGATTTTCTGTAGTTTTTTTGGTCTCTATGTCATTTATTTCTGCTCTAATCTTTATTATCTCCTTCCTTCTGCTCACTCTGGGGTTTTCTTGTTGCTCTTTTTCTAATTCTTTGACATGTAGATTTAGATGATTTACTACCATTTTTTCTTGTTTTTTGAGATAGGCCTGTAGAGCTATAAACTTCCCTCTCAGGACTGCTTTCATTGTGTCCCATAGGTTTTGGATTGTTTTGTTTTCATTGTCATTAGTGTCCAGGATGTTTTTAATTTTTCTTTGATCTCATTGGTAACCCAATCAATATTTAATAACATGATATGCAGCTTCCAAGTGTTTGAGTATTTTGGGTTGTTTTTATTGTAGTTTATTTCTAACATTATGCCATCGTGGTCTGAGAAGATGCTTTTTATGATTTCAATCTTCTTGAATTTGTGGAGACTTTGCTTGTGACACAATATGTGGTCTATTTTTGAATATGTCTCATGAGCACCTGAGAGGAATGTATATTTCGCAGCTGTGGGGTGAAGTGTTCTGAAGATGTCAATTAAGTCCATCTGATCTAGTGAGTCATTTAGGATTGCTGTTTCTTTGCTGATTGCTTGCCTAGCGGACTTATCCAGTGATGTCAGTGGTGTATTGAAGTCCCCTACTATGATTGTATTGTTGTTGATCTCTCCTTTGATATCTTCCAGGAGTTTTTTTATGAATTTGGGTGCTCCTGCATTGGGTGCATATATGTTTACCAGGGTTATATCTTCTTGTTGTATTGATCCCTTTAGTATTATGAAGTGGCCTTCCTTATCTTTTGTTATGGCCTTCACTTTGAGATGTATTTTGTCCGATATAAGTATTGCTACCCCAGCTTTCTTTTCCTTTCCATTTGCCTGAAAGATATTTTTCCATCCCTTCACTTTCAGTCTGTGTGAGTCCCTTCTAATGAGGTGGGTCTCTTGTAGACAGCAGATATATGGGTCATGTTTTTTATCCATTCAGCGACTCAATGTCTTTTGGTTGGAGCATTTAGTCCATTTACATTTAAAGTTATTATTGAATGGTACTTGTTTGTAGCCATTTCTTTTTTTGTGTGTGGCTGTTTTCTTTCTGAGCTTGTTATTTCTTCTTTTTACACCAGTCCCTTTAGCATTTCTTGCATGGCTGGCTTGGTGGTGATAAACTCCTTTAGCCTTTTTTTGTCTGTGAAGCTTCTTATTTCCCCTTCAATTTTGAATGATAGCCTTGCTGGATAGAGTATTCTTGGATTCAGTCCTTTGCTTTGCATCACTTTGTAGATTTCCGTCCATTCTTTTCTGGCCTGATGTGTTTCTGTTGAGAAAGCATTTGATAATCTAATGGGAGATCCCTTGTATGTAACTTTCCGTCTCTCTCTTGCAGCCTGTAAGATTCTCTCTTTTTCCTGAACATTTGCCATGGTAATTATGATGTGTCTTGGTGTGGGTCTTTTCGGGTTCACCTTGTTTGGGACTCTCTGGGCTTGTGTGACTTTTTTCTTCCCCACCTCAGGGAAGTTTTCTGATATTATTTCTTCAAATAGGTTTTCTAATCCATGTTCATCTTTCTGTTGTTCTGGTACCCCTATTATTTGTATGTTGTTTCGTTTCATGTTGTCCCAAAGCTCCCTTAGGCTCTCCTCCTGTCTTTTAATTTTTTTTCTCCAATTGCAGTACAGTTTGGATGTGTTTTCCTTCCTTGTCTTCTAATTCACTAATTCGGTCCTCCGCTTCTCCTAGTCTACTGTTGATACTTTCAATGGTGTTTTTTATTGCAGCTATGTCGCTCTTCATTTCTTCTTGGGACTTACTTAAGTTGTTGATTTTTTCATCTGTTTCTTCTAGCTTCTTGCATAAGTAGTTGATTTTTTCATCTGTTTCTTCTTGCTTCTTGCATATGGTATTGATTTTTTCCTCCGTCCGGTGCATGTACTCTAGGACCCTTATTCTGAATTCTTTTTTCATCATGTTGCATGCCTCTGTCTCACTTAGCTGCTTTTCTGGCGAGTCCTCCTTTTCTTTCCTTTGGGGGTTTCTTTGTCTACCCATGTTTGATCTCACTGACATATCTAGTTGTTGAGTCATTCAGTGGCTTCTCCCTGGGTGGCAGTGGCTGCTCCTTGGGTTGAAGTGGCTCCTCGGGCTGTGGTTGGTCCTTGGGTGGTTGTGGTAGCAGCTGCTCCTCCGTTGTAGCAGGGCCTCTGGTGGGTGCTGTTCACAGCTGTGGTGGCTCTTCTGGCTGGTGGGGGGAGGCTTCACACACAGTAACTGTTCCCCAGAAAGAGCGTGTGGTGATCAGGAGGCCGCTGTTGCTTGAATCTGCTGCGTTGATTTAAAGGCACCAAATACAACACAACAAGGCACAACGTACCAGGATCTGAACACGAATGTATTTATGATATTAATAACCCCAAATAAAGTTGGCCACCCAAACAAAGAGAGGAGATAAGGAAGAAAGAAGAGAGAAAGATAGCAGAGAAAAAAGAAAAAAAGGAAAAAAAAGGAGTGTAAAAATGAAATTGGAAAAAGGGAAGGAAAAAAAGAAGAGGAAAAAAAAAGTAAGAGAGAAAAGAGAATGAAGTATAAGAGAGGAAGAGACTATATGAGGAGAAAACTCCTATAGAACCACCACTAATCCCAACAAATTACAGCAACAGATTCCTGGAGATGAATACAAACTACCAACAACCAATAATATCAAGCGACGCAAGGGAAAACAGAAGCACAGAAATAACTGGGGGGGGGGGGGAATAATAAAAAGAATAAGCAGAATAACCTCACAAACAATCCTTAAAAAAACCCCAATATACTCGTCAATCAAGCAAGCAACAATAAAACAATAGAGACAGAAAAGAAGAAGAAGAAGAAAAAAAAATTTGGATAGTGAAGGAAGATAAGGGAAAGGTGTATAAGGATTTAGAGCAGGGGATTGGACATAGGATATATAAGTAGGGTGAAATTTTGACAGGGGGTAAAAAGAATAGGGAAACTCTAAAGCTGGAGTAGGGTAAGAGAAACAGGACAACAAAAGGGAAAAAGTGGGGAAGAGGGTTTAGCACAGAGGCAAAATTGAGGTAGAGAAAAATGTTGCTAAAGGAACGATGAAAATAGAATGGAGAACATTAGTCCCAAAATAAAATAAAGACAAAATAAAATGACACTTCAAAAAATGGTAAAATGGTAGCAGTAATAATACTAGTTAAAAATAAAAATGTAGTAATTGAAAGGATAAAATCAGGTGAAGGGGAAAAAAAAGAAAAAAAGAAAAAACGTTTTCTTAGTTAAAAGGTGAAAAAGTAATTACAAGAAATAAAAATTAAAATGTGCAGTAATGCAGGTGCTTCAGATCTTCTACTCTTCTTTTTGGCACGCCCGGGATTCAGGAGAATGTTGAATTTCCCTCTGATACACTGTTCCTCCGTGTTGTAAGCCACAGTCCTGATTTTAAGGCAGGCCTTATTGGTTCCCCATACTGCCTTATCTGTATTTACAGAAGAGTCAGTTCGTGGCTCTGCCTCTGGGTGGCAGTGTGTCTGGATTGACCTCTGAGGCTATAAGTCCTCTCTGACCAGGAGTTCTCTATTGTACCTGAACCAGCTCCGCCCAGAGCTGGTTCCCCAGTCTCCACTCCCAGCTCTGTTTCCCAGGCCCCCCAAAAACAATCCTCCCCTACAGGCTCCGCTAGCGAACCCAACTGGGCAATCCCATGCACTGGTTTCAACAATCAAACTCACAGATTTAAGAGGATGTGTGTAAACAAGAGCCAGGGAAGCTGTGCGAACTAGCAGGGCTCCACCTTCCAGATCTGCGTGGAGTCTCTGCGCGCGGTCTGGCCCCTGGCGCCAAGTAGCCGGCCGGCTGGAAAAATCTAAGTCTGCCCCTTTGCATCCAGTCCAACTATGGGCTCATTTATAGTGTTACCTTCTGCCAGCAGCCCTGCGGGAGCCCTCCCCACTTGCGGGTCATGCTGGCCTCAATGGGCACGGATTGTGGGGGGCGCAGATTCCCCCCCCCGCCCCCGCGCACGCGCACCCGTGCGTGTTCCTTGCTCCAACCTGAATTGCAAACCGCACCTTTGGGGGAACTCTAACCTTTCTGTGGGGGGAAGCAGGTCTCGTCTGAGTTCATGTAGTTGCGCTGCTTGAGAGTCGTTGCCTCCGGGTTAGTAGCCGATCTCTGTAGGTGGATAACAGCCACTTAAGATGGCGCGGTCTCAGCGGCTGATCTGGCGCTCTGGGTGAGGTTTCAGCCTCAATCTCTAACCGTTCCCTTTTTCTAGGAGTTCTCTGTCTTTCCTGGCTGCAGGCTGTCTCTCAGCTGAATCTCCTCTGCTTGTTCGTGCTGTATGTTACCAGTTTCAGCTGCTCGCCCTTATCTGCTCCGGGACAAAGCACCAACACGTCCGTCTAAACCTCCGCCATTTTTTTCTGTCATAATAACATTCTTGAAATGAAAAAATTATAACGATGAAGGACACATTTTTATTAGAAAGAGGGGAAGGAAGGAGATGGCTGTGGTTATAAAAGAGCAATAGGGAAGATCCTTGAGATATCCAAAACCTGTATCTTGTCTACTGTTGTGATCACACAAATATACGCCTGTAATGAAACCACATAGAGCTTAATACACATACACACAAATGCACACACACATGCACACATCCACACACGAGTGTATAAAAAACTAGTGACATCTGAATAAGGTTGGTGGATTAGACCAATGTCAATTTCCTGGTTTTTATAATTTACTACAGTTATTTTAGATTTTACCATACTGAAACTAAAAGGTACATGAAAATTCTTTGTGCTATTTTTGTAATTTCCTGTGAAACTATAATTATTTCAAAACAAAAAGTTAAGAAAGAAATAGAAGTCTTTTAAAAATCATAACCACAGCAACATTTTCACACCTAAAAATTGACAAAATGTCCTTACTCTCATCAAATATCCAGCCAGTGTTCAAATTTCCATCCTCAAAATGTCTCACTCTTTCTCACCACACACAATGTAGTATATGTATTTTAGTCATTATCAAAAGTATATATAAGCAATGCCATTTGTTTTATATATCTCTTAAAATCTATTTTGATCCATAGATTTTCCATTCATCTTTATTCCATTACACTTGATTTGTTAAAGAATAAATATCATGTATGTAGTAGAGTTTCCCATGGTCTGAATTTGGTTGATTGCATCAGTGGTGTTGTTTAAGGTTTTTCTCTGTCCTCTGTAGTGCCTATAAATTGGTAGTTGGATTCAGAGGCTTGATCAGATTAAGTTTCCATTTTGAGAACAGAATGGACAAGAAGATGCCATGGATTTTGTTGTCAACAGAAGGAATTGATGTCTGGTTGGTTCTCTTTTTTTTCTGTGATACTAGCACATATGAGCCAATGTCAAAGTCCATTCACTCACTGGAAGATTAAGCACAATTTGATTTCAAGATTTCCCATTAATCTGTGCGCTTGGTAAATATGTTTACTTATACAAACTCACTATTTTTCCAGAATACATCCATTGCATGCTTAATTTGCTTTCATATAAATACAAGATTACCATATCTGGGTGCCTAATTCCCAATTACCTAGTTATCTGCAATAAGCTATTTTAATATGAAAAAAAACAAGTGGAGAATTAGAGGTGAGTTCCCAAAAAGCTAGATGGTATTTGTAATCCTTATAATTAGCACTCAACAAACACACAAAAGTGCTCAGAATTTACCATGCCCTCTCAGGATTCTATTTAATTGGTTGAGATATTTTACACATAATAAGTGGATACAAATGGAAATGTAGTAAGCAGTTAGACAGACATGAGCAGAACAAAGATGATGGCCTAGATACAGAAGGTCAACAGGGTGGAAAACCTGGGTGCCTAGCAATGGACAATTGTAGTGTGGGACCTCATCCGCAGGATGATCTTTCCTCCCCTAGCATATCACTAGTCATTCAGTTTGGACCCCCTGACCTTTCATATTGCTGGCCATTCAGTTTAGAACCTCTGGCCTTTCTTACCTAGAGATAACATCTAGACCTCAGTTGTATTTCAACTTCAGGCCCAGAAAAGCAGCAAAACCAGACAAATACCCCACAGCTGACCTCATGGCCAGCTGCATTGAATAATGACCCCCTGCTCTGGCGCTAACCAATCAATCAGTGGAGACCCATGACTCTGAAAGGACACACTTGGAAAGCTGATGAATATTCTATTAGATCCTCCCCTGGGACCTTCCCTAAAATCCACCCTTAAAACCCTTAGGACAGAGAACCCAGTGCACTCTCCCTCTCTGGTGCATGCCCATGCCTTTCCCCTACCCCTCCTCTTCTCTCCAGGTGAGTTTCCTTTACCCTTCTCTATCCTAAGCTCCAAGGGCCCCTTCTTTTGCCTCTGTATCTTGTTTCGAAAACCTATTTCTTCTACCACTCACTTCTTCCACTTCTGTAATTTTCTAAATAAACTATTTCTTATAGTCTGAGTCTTGGCTCTGAATTTTTTCCTAGCCAGAACTCCAAGTACTGAGGTTGCTGAACCAAGGCCAGCCCAGTCTGACCCCACCCATCTAACATCTGATGCCGTTTCCACTGCCAACAACAGAAACAAAATTTAGGGCTATGTTTATTAAACTAATTCCTAATTATTAAATTGGAAAAAGCTTTCTTCTGTTTGTTTCTTAGAATGACACATTGGAGAAGGCTGTTGTATAACAATTTCATTTAGAGGTATGTTTGCTCTTACTTACTGTTATTATTTTCCTACTATTATTCATAAGTAAAGAGAACTTGGAGTTGTATTAAAATGATTTAAGATTTGTGGCTGGTTTTGAAATTACCGATATTGACTGACAAAGGACAGCCACTTGATTGAACTGTAGTTTTTAGTTAATATCCTGTAAAGACACCAAAGAACAAATGAGATTCTTTATTTTTATCCACTTAATTTAAGAGAAAGAGAACAATGAAGGGATAATTCATAGGAAAATAATTTAGAAATCTAATGCTTACATATTTTAAGCTATTTAGGATATCAAGAGAAAGTCTTCAGTCTGATGAATTCATCTTTGTCCTCTGCTAAACTCCTACTCACACTTTCCATTTTAGCAAATTTGAGCTTTTTGTTTTACCCTGAAGCACTCATGCCCTTCCCTACCCTCACTGTCTTTTCACTTGTTAATCCCTAGGATTGCAACAGCCCATATTTTTTCTTTGCTAGAAAAAACAAAACATTGTCTTCAAAATCTATATCTTCAACAAAAATCTTCCCTTACCATCCTTCCCCCATCTTAGTGAATCACGTTTCTTTTCTATTTCTGTACATATCACTCCATTTCTTGTACATATCTGAATTATCATATGAATTACAGTGTACAGTATTTATGTTTTACTTGACTGTCTTTCATTAAAAAATGTGAGATCCTCCCGGGCAATAAATATTTTTTAGTCATGTTGGTATCCAGTTTATAGTGCCTGACACATGAAAACACTTCTTGGACTCTTGTTAAGTTGTTCTAAAGCTGAACTTAAACTAAAGAACTTAAAGAAGTTGCCCGGCCAGTTTTACTTAGTGGTTGAGTGTTGACCTGTGAATTAGGAGATCACGGTTTGATTCCCAGTCAGGGCACATGCCTGGTTTGCAGGTTTGAACCCCAGTAGGGGGCCTGAGCCAATCAATGATTGTCTATCATCATTGATGTTTCTCTCTCTCTTTCCCTCTCCTTTCCTCTTTGAAAAAATTATATATATATATATATATATATATATATATATATTTTAAAAAGGTAAAGGAGTATTGATAACCATTGAAAATATTAATGGGCAGAAGTCATATAAAATATAAGAAAAATATTTTGTATGTGACTAAAATTAAATAGAATAGCAAAACAGAGACATGTTAATGGTCTTAAAGAATTGTATTAGATTTTTCTACAAAAAAAAAAACCCTTCTTTAAAAAAGTTTACTCTCCAGGAAATGAAGTGTTTCCTGTTAAAACTTAATAATTAGAAACACAAGCTTTTCATACATTGCTACCTTTCACTTATTCAACATCAAGTATAATTTCAGCATTCTAATAACCTTATAAAACAAACACAGGATTGACATTAAATTGCCAGTTCTATCTGTTGGATCTGTCCTATCTGTCTGTTGCTAGAGATTCAGTTTTGACTAATCTGAATAAAACAATTCAAATTAACTTCACATTGGTGCTGTTGTGTGAAAGATGGACACAAATGTGGCACTATTCTTAGATAAATACTGCCTCCTTAAACCATAAATTTAAATTTTTCTTCTCTTATAAACTTAAAGTAAATTACCCAGTCTTCTTTGGGAAATAACTTTTAAGGCAGATCCTTAGCTTCAAAATGTAATAACAAACATTTCTTTTTTGAAACAAACTAGAAAAAAACAGCTGTTAGAGACCAGTGAGAATAGTCAAAGAGGTAATGTCAAGGCTAATTACCTTCTTATCTCAGATAATTTCAAACTCATTCAGTCCTTTCATGATTATAAAATGAATGCTAAGTATCTTCAATTAGTTTTGCATTCAGCTGTGTGGATAGTTGTACAACTTGGGCCTAATTAGCAGTTCATCATACCTCATGAGAGTTATGCTATTGCAAATGTAGCTCTAAACCAATTAGCATTTCTTTTCTCTGGTTACACAGTCATTGAAATAATACTTCTCAACTATGATCACTTTTCTTTTCTGATCTTCAAATTGCTTTGTAAGCCCTAACTTTACTTTTTTCCAGAAAATGTGTGCTGTAAGTATCAAGGATAATTATTAAGGAAAAGAGTCTTAGGAAAAATTCACAATTCAGATTAAATGTAATGAGCTTGAATTTGGTATTTTTATGTAGTAAAAAGAAATACTTGTTACTAATAATAGAAGGAAAATAAGTATATCAAAACTGAGTGACATAATTTAGATATGGGTTTAATTACTGGTATTCCTAGTTTCTGTTTTTATAACTGTATGAATAAAATCACAACACATCCCAATTACATTTAGTAAAATAAACTCATGAGTGTCACAGAAAATGAATGAAACTGAATGGCCTTATAGACAAGACTTCAGAAGTTCATATTGAAGTCTGTTCAATAATGTAGTCAATAAAGTAATCAACCTTATGATTTAATGATATTTTATTTTATTATTTGACCTATGGCCAGAATTAGAAAGAATATTTTTTAAAAGCTTAACTTTTTCATTCATGAAAGATCTTTACTTTACATTTTCTTTTGCGTATTTTTATTTTCCCTTTAGCTGCTGAAGCAGCTAACTAATCTGGGAATAATATTTTTAAAAGGATCTTCAGCTGAGGGATAGCATCAATAAATTTTAATGTAAGGGAAATTCCTAATGATAAAAAAGTGTCAAAATCATTTTCTATTCACAAGAGTAACATATTGTGAAATCTCAAGTGACTGATTTGTGACTATCATCACATAAAAATAGAATATAATTCTATTCAATAGAGAGTAATAGCATGGCACTGATTTGGCTGTACTGGCTATGGAAAGTGCATCTGAGAGGTGCTATTTGAGACTTG
Source organism: Myotis lucifugus (assembly GCF_000147115.1). Classification (NCBI taxonomy): domain Eukaryota; kingdom Metazoa; phylum Chordata; class Mammalia; order Chiroptera; family Vespertilionidae; genus Myotis; species Myotis lucifugus. Next base: position 11,997,143 of record NW_005871061.1, read on the forward strand.
AATGATGGGAAGGAAGCAGCCAAACAAAGATATGGGGTAAAGGTATTCCAAGAAGGCTCAGTAATAAATATCTCAATGTGAGATTGAGCTTGGTGTATTTTAAGGGCAGAAAAAAGGCCAGTGAGTCTGAATATGATGACTGGTGGCAAGAATGGAGGGAGGTAACGCAAAGGAGATATTCAGGGGCCTTGTTGATTATAATAGACTCATTAATATTCCAGTTACTATTGGAAGCCAATAGAGTTTAATCAAGAGTCTGATACAATTTCATTTATCCTTTCGACTATTTATTGTCCTTTTTGTGTGGAATAGGTTCTAACTACCAAAAAAAAAAAAAAAGCCATAAAGGCAAGGAGACAAAGTATATATATTTTTTCAGTAATCCAGACAAATTATGATAGTTTGAACTCAGTAGTAGTAGCAGAATTATTAAGAAACATTTGGATTTTATAGTTTCTTAGAGGTAGAGCCTATAGAATATGCTACTGGATTGTGCTTATAATGTGAGTGAACAGAGGAATCAAAGGTATTTCTTGATTTGGGGCCTGAAGAATTAGGTAAAGGGTGGTACCATTTATTGAAATGGGGAAGCCTTGGCGGAAGCAGATTAAGTGGGTAATTATTTTAATGTGATTCTGTTAGACTGGAAATTGCTATTAGAGAGTCAGGTTGAAATTTCCAGTCAGTGGTTGAATACTGATGATGTTAAATTTGTGGTATTATATAAAATTATTTAAGAAAAAGTATATTTTGGAAACAAGAGAAAACCAGAGTTTGCTTTTAATATTTAAATGGTAAGTGATATAGGAGAAAAATAAAATATTATGGAAGCTTAGAGAACAAATTTATTTCTAGAGTGAATGTTTCGTTGTATTAAATATTGAGACAATAAGAGGAAAACAAAGATTTACCAGTTACTTTAGCAAATGTATGTCATTGGTAATCTTGAAAGACTGGTGTGAGTAAAAGCCTACTTGAAGAAAGCATGACCGAAGACTTAACGGAGAAAAAAGAGAATAATTCTGAGAAGTTTTACTATGAAGGATAGTAATATAATTAGCAGATATATATATATATATATATATATATATATATATATATATATATAGAGAGAGAGAGAGAGAGAGAGAGAGAGAGGAATAAAAGTAGTGGTAGGAACCAAGTAATATCCCATTCTTTATAACAACTTTGAGGATTCTTTAGATTTGCCACTGTCAGGGATACAATAACTGTTAGAAGGCTGGAAATCCAATTTTATTTACCTCACAACTACTAGTCAGATTATCATTTCTAGGTCAACAGATATCTAGATTGAAAACCATATATATTTGCCCTTCACATTAAAAATATATATATACATATATTGAGAGAGAGAGAGAGAGAAACAGATGAGACAAAAAAGCATCGGCTACTTTCTGCATGTCCCCTACCTGGGATGGAACCTGCAACCTGGGTATGTGCCCTGACTGAAAATCCAACCAGCAAGCTCTTGGTTCATGGGGCAATGTTCAACCACTGAACAACACTGGCTGGGTGTCCTTCACATTTTAATACTAACATCACAACAGCACTATAATAATATCAATATGTTATTCTTTATTAAAAACATAATTATAGCATTGTATTCATTGAACAATAAATTTGCTTACTGTATTTAAGAACTCCAAAACTAGCAAATGAAAACTCAAATTCTTACATACGAAATTCCAACAAATGTTGGAATAGTTAATACTCAATTTCTTTTGCTTTAAATTCATTTATTGATTTTAGAGAGAGTGACAAGCATCAGTTTGTTGTTTCACTTATATATGCACTCATTGGTTGATTTTTGCATATGTCCTGACTGGAGATTGAACCCAAAACCTTGGTGTATCAGTATGGCATTCTAACCAACTGAGCTACCAGGCCAGGGCTTATTGCTCAATTTCTAAAAATGTTTTTGTTAACAAATATCTGTGTACATATATATATCGATATACACAGGAGGTTGGTTTGAACTACGTTTTATCCACACACATATGTCTATATACTCTGTCCTCTGACTTATGTTATTCCAAATTATATGCTTACTAATAAGTTATTTTTATATAGATATTTGCATTAAAAGTTTCTGAAGGCTCTAAATTGACTTAACTAGAGTAATGCAAGTAGAAGAGGATCATCATAGGACACAGGTGACAGATTTGTAAGCTAGACGTTTTTCCAACCCTAGAGATATGAGGTTGCAAGGATAATTACAGGCTTAGCATTCTTAAGCATAAAACATTTTTACTCAGACTTAATACCTTGCTCTTTGGGGTAAAATCTGTCTCATCCAGGCTCAGTGAAATTCTGACAGTGGGTATCTGTGTCCACAGCACTCTGTATACCAGTACATGCCCCCTTGTACATATCTTGAACAATATAAAAATGATTAGAAATCTCTATATAGTAGCAATGCCTTTGAAAGTTATATTTTTAAAATCTGTATGAAAGGCCTTAAGCCTTTGACCAAGTACACACACATCTTCAGAACATAATGTTTTGTAGGATGACTCAAGTGAAGTGACAAATCTGGTTGTATTTATTAAGTTGCTATCAATCCAATTTGCTGGATGAAACAACCATTTTGTTATTTTAAGCCAAATAACAACATATTTTGTCCAATCGAGAACTAATTTTACTTCATTTTTTTTTAAATTTAGTACCCTAACCTGATATAAATTTTACATTTTTGTATTTCCCTGTTAGTGCTTTATAGCGCATGCTGATCTGCTCCTGTCTCTAATTTATAAAGCAATATGTTGTTTAAAAATATATATATAATAAGAGAATCCTTGTCCTTTATTTTCTTTCCAATTCACAGAAATCTTTTTTTGGAAGAACATATCCATAATTATTACTGTTCAGCGACTCATGCTTTTATTTTCATTATCAGAAGAAAAATGGCACTTTATAAATTGTAGAAATTGTAAGGAAAACAAAGTGAATTGATACAGGATATTTTTTATATGAATGGACACAGTTCAAAGTCAGAGCAAAAATAAATGGAAGTGAGCTATGGGGTTAGTGTGAATAGACTAAACCTATTAAAGAGACACTAAAGAGCAGCATTTTGAATTGTAGCTTGTTTATTGAAGGGACTTCTAGTAACAACTGAATGAAGCAATATCAATTAAACATAAAAGAAAGATTAAAATAAAAACTATAGAAATAGTTCAAAGAAAAATATAATTCATAAAACAGGTATAGGAAAGTGAATTATTAATGATACTGACAAGTACTATATTATGCACCTTAGTCATGCTGTGAAATATTCACCTTGTTAACCCAATTTAATGAAATAAAAGAAATGCTTTTGGAAAAAAAATGGTGGCTGGTAGGACGGAGGTGAGGGATAGGAAGTGAGTGAGTGAGGGGATGAAAGGAGAGTGTGTGGATGTGTGTGTTGTGTGTGTGAGTGAGTGAGGGACGGTTAAATCCAGCAGGAGCAGCAGAGGCTGACAGACCAGGCTCTCTGGGACAGGGAGAGACTACCACCGCTGCGGGCACTCCCCGGACTGTGGGACTTGGGCACGCAGCCCACGCCATCTAAAGGGGAGAGCGACCTCTTCTAGGAACTCATCAGCACCACCACCCAGACAGGCCTTGGACACTACCTGCGATCAGCAGCCACTCCAGCCAAAATCCTGCTGCCCTACTCACAGACTCGCAGACCCTGGGATCTCCACCTCCAAAGGTGCACAGCGCACGCAGCAGTAAGTGCAGCCTCCTTCTTCCCAGCAGCAGACCTCCACATTCTCCTCTCCAGCGCATAGGTCTCCTAGGCACACCACTCCATAGACTTCTCTTAGCAGTCACTGTGAGCCCCAACTGGGTGTGATTTTGTACAGACACAGGCACACTGCCCCCCAGTAGAAATTCTGAATTCCTTCTGCCTGAATAACTGCCCACACACACCCAGCTGCACAATTTCAGCACTAGGGCCCTGCAGCGCCAGGGCCCCTCAGAGTGCCTCAGAGCTCAGCTCTCCAGCAAATGCACTGCCACAGTTGCTCACTCCCCCTAAGCCCATCTATCCACAGGGCACTTTGGGAAGCCACAGTGATCCTCTGCTGGGTCCGATCTTGGACTAATAGGGACGCACTCCCCTGGGCAGTAGAAATTCTGAATTCACCCACCCTGGATACCTGCCCAAAGACACCTAGATTAAGCATTCCAGGGCCCTTCAGAGTGCTTCAGTATGCCTGCTCTAGCAAACTCACTGCCAGTGCTCCTGTGTGCCACCACTGGGAACGCACCTACCCACCACAGGTGCATCAGCAAAAACTGAGTTTCCCCACCCCACAGCTGCAGAACTCTGGACAATACAGTTGCATGCTTTCCCAGCGTGCAGGTCTCCCAAGACCACCGATCCACAGGCAGCCCTAGGGCGGTGCTATGAGCACCGCTGGACACGCACTTAAACAAACAGGTGCACTGCTGGGCTGTAGAAACACTGAATTCCCTCTTCTGGGATACCTGCCCACAGACACTGCAAATCCAGTGGCTTCAGTGCCAGGGCCCTTCAGAGTGTGTCAGTACACCCTGCTGGCAAACACACCACAGGTGCCCCTGGGAACTGCCGCTGGGATTCTGTGTATTCAACCATGGAGGCAGCAGCAAAAGCTGAGTCTGCCCACCCCACAACTACAGCACTCTGGACACCACAGTCACACCTTTCCAGAACACAGGCCTCCTGAGCCCCACCACCCCAACAGATGGTTCCTGGGTGCCACTGTGAGTCCCTGCTGGGCATGCATGATTTCAACCAAGGGCACAAGACAGCAAAAATTGGGACATCCCCTCCATGGCTGCTGACTTCTAGACACCTCAGTTGCACCTTTCCAGCTCTCAGGCCTACATCATGAGAACCCAAATAGCTCAAGTAGGGAGCTACACTAGACTACCAAGCCCAGGAGACCTGAGAGGTCACACCAGTACCACCATACCCAAAAGAAACTGGGTAGCAAAGCAATCGCAGCTACAATTAAAACATTACAGCAAAACATGGAAAGACAAAAAAGCAATCCACAAAGGAAAGAAAAAGAGGATACCAGAAAGGGAGTTAAATGAAACTGAGGCTACTAACTTATCAGAGAAAGAATTCATAGTAATGGTTATAAGGATGCTCAAATGGCTGGATGACAAATATACACAACTCCATGAGCATTATAAGGAGCTGAATGAGAATTGTCGGAGACCACCTATCATCTTCACTAGCAGAGAAGAGTAGAGACCCCCAAAAGCTAGTGACCTTTGAAGCCCTAGCAAAGGTCGGAGCTGTGCACCACCCAGTTAATCTAGGTAATGGTAGCTGAAGCAACCTCCCTACCTTTAATCATGTAAATCCTTATTGATAAGATAGTCTGCCTATTACTGGAAATTCCTTACTGATGAGCTAATCTGTGTGTCATTGAAACCTCCTTACCTAAGGGCTATGCTACGGGTGTATCCCAGCTCAATAAAAGGTTGGAGCAGCCTGAGCATCAGTGGAAGTCCTTCTGGACTTGCCTGCCTGGTCCCCCAGTATTTCCAAATTATCTCGTGTCATTTCTCTTTCATCTGTGTGTGACTCCTCTTTCAGATCCCGAACCTTAAACCACGCAGGACGTGGAAGGAAACACACTGGACAGAGAATGTCACCAACATGAAAAGGAACCAAGAGGAAATGAAGAATGACATAGCTGCAATAAATAACACAATGGAAGGCTTAAACAGCAGACTAGAAGAGGCTGAGGACTGCATCAGCGAATTAGAAGACAAGGTAGGAAAAAACACACAAACACAGGAGCAACTGGAAAAAAAACTTAAAAAGCAAGAGGAGAGCCTAAGGGAACTTTGGGACAATGCAAAACGAAACAACATTCACTTTATAGGGGTACCAGAAGGAGATGAGGAGAAGCAAGGAATAGAAAACCTGTTTGAAGAAATAATGACAAAAAAACTTCCCTGACACTGGCAAGAAAAAAACTACACAAGTCCAAGAAGGACATAGAGTGCCAAACAAGATGAACCCCAAAGACCAACACCAAGACACATCATAATTAAATTGGCAAACAACAACGACAAAGTAAGAATCTTAAAGGCTCCCAGAGAGAGAGAGAAAGTTACCTACAAGGGATTTCCCATTAGAATATCAGCAGAATTTTCAACAGAAACACACCAGGCAAGAAAGGAATGGAATGAAATATACAAAATGATGCAAAGCAAGGGAATGAATCCAAGAATACTATACCCAGCAAGGCTATCATGCAAAATTGAAGGTGGAATCAGGAGCTTCACAGACAAAAAAGGGCTAAGAGAGTTTATTACCACCAAGCCAGCAATGCAAGAAATGTTAAAGGGACTGCTGTAAAAAGAAAAAAAAAAAAACAGAAAGACAAGAAGAAACACAAACATTAAGAATAAAAATGACCACAAACAAGTACTTTTCATTAATAACATTAAATGTAAATGGATTAAATGCTCCAATCAAAAGACACAGGGTAGCTGAGTGGATAAGAAAACATGACCCATATATTTGCTGTCTGCTAGAGACCCACCTCATAACAAAGGATTCACACAGACTGAGAGTGAAGGCTTGGAAAAAAAAATTCAGACAAATGGAAATGAGAAAAAAGCTGGGGTTGCGATACTTATATCTGACAAAATAGACCTCAAAGTAAAGGCCATAACAAGAGATAAGGAAGGCCACTTCATAATACTAAAGGAAGAAATTCACCAAAAAGATATAACTCTGGTAAACATATATGCACCCAATACAGGAGCACCCAAATACATAAAACAACTTCTGGAAGATATCAAGGGAGAGATCGATAGCAATACAGTCAGAGTAGGGGATTTTAATACCCCACTGACACCACTGGATAAATCCTCTAAACAAAAAATCAGTAAGGAAACAGCAATCCTAAATGACTCACTAGATCAGATGGACTTAAATGACATCTTCAGGATATTTCACCCCAAAGCTACAGAATATACATTCTTCTCCAGTTCACATGGGACATTTTCAAAGATAGACCATATATTAGGACACAGGCAAAGTCTCTTCAAATTCAGGAGAAAGAAATCATAACAAGCATCTTCTCAGATCACAATGGCATAAAACTAGAAATCAACTACAATAAAAACAATGGGGAAAAATCAAACACTTGGAGGCTAAATAGCATGCTATTAAACAATGACTGGGTTAACAGAGAGATCAAAGAAGAAATAAAAAGCATCCTGGAAACAAATGACAATGAAAACACAACAATCCAAAAATCTATGGGACACAATGAAAGCAGTCCTGATAGGGAAGTTCATAGCTCTATAGGCCTACCTCAGAAAACAAGAAATACTGGTAATAAATGATCTAACCCTAAAAGTCAAAGAGTTAGAAAGAGAGCAACAACAGCCCACAATATCCAGAAGAAGGAATTATAAGATCAGAGCAGAAATAATCGACATAGAGACCCAATATATAATAAAAACATATCATACAAAAGATCAATGAAATCAAGAGCTGGTTCTTTGAAAGGATTAACAAGATTGATGAACCTCTCGCCATGCTCACCAAGAAACAAAGAGAGATGACCCAAATAAACAAAATCAGAAATGAAAGGTGAAGTAACAACTGACCCTACAGATATACAAAGGATTGTCAAAAAATACTACTAACAACTGTACTCCAACAAACTGGACAATCTCAATGAAATGGACATATTCCTAGAAAAATACAAGCTTCCAAAACTCAATCAGGAAGAATCAAAAAACCTGAATAGGCCAATAACTATGGATGAAATTGAAACAGTAATCAAAAGCTTCCAGCAAACAAAAGCCCTGAACCAGATGGCTTCACAGGGGAGTTTTAACGAACATTCAAAGAAAAAATAAGGCCAATACTTCTCAGAATATTCCAAAAAATTCAAGAGGAAAGCACACTTCTGAGCTCTTTCTATAAGGCCAGCATTACCCTAATCCCAAAACCAGATAAAGACACCACAAAGAAAGAGAATTACAGGCCAATATCCCTGATGAACACAGATGCTAAAATCCTCAAGAAAATTCTAGCAAACCGGATCCAGCATTACATTAGAAAGATAATACACCATAACCAAGTGGGATTTATTCCAGGAATGCAAAGCTGGTACAATATCCGCAAATCAAAAATGTGATACATCACATAAACAAATTGAAAGACAAAAATCACATAGTCATATCAATTGACACAGAAAAAGCATTTGACAAAACCGAACATCCTTTCTTGATAAAAACTCTCAGCAAAGTGGGAATAGAGGGATCATACCTCAACATAATAAAAGCCTTATATGACAAACCTACAGCCAACATACTCAGTGGGCAAAAGCGAAAACCATTTTCCTTAAGAACAGGAGCAAGACAGGGATGCCCACTTTCACCACTCCTGTTCAACATAGTACTGGAAGTGCTAGCCAAAATGATCAGACAAGAAGAAGAAATAAAAGGCATCTAAATTGGAAAAGAAGAAGTAAAATTGTCATTATTCGCAGATGACATGGTACTGTACTTGGAAAACCCTAAAGACTCCATCAAAAATTATTAGACCTAATAAATGAATTTGGCAATGTAGCAGGATACAAAATTAACGTCAAGAAATCTATGGCATTTTTATATGCCAATAGTGGACTTACAGAAAGAGAAATTAAAAAACAATCCCATTTACCATTGCACCAAAAACATTAAGATACCTAGGAATAAACTTAACTAAGGAGGTAAAAGACCTCTACCTAGAAAACTACAGGACATTGAAAAAAGAGATAGAGGAAGACATAAACAGATGGAAGAACATACCATGTTCATGGATTGATGATTAACATCATCAAAATGTCCATATTACCCAAAACAATCTATAGATTCAATGCACTCCCCATTAAAATACCAACAGCATATTTCACAGATCTAGATAGAACTCTCCAAAAATTCATCTGGAATTTTAAAAAAACAAAACAACAACAACAACAAAAAAAAAACAAACAAACAAACAAAAAAAACACGAATAGCTGCTGGGATCCTGAGAAAGAAGAACAAAGTAGGAGGTATCTCAATACCAGATATCAAGCTGTATTACAAAGCCACTGTTCTCAAAACTGCCTGATACTGGCACAAGAACAGACATATAGATCAATGGAATAGAATAGATAGCCCAGAAATCGACCCAAACCACTATGCTCATTTAATATTTGACAAAGGAGGCAAGAACATGCAATGGAGTCAAGACAGTCTCTTCAATAAATGGTGCTAGGAAATTTGGTCAGACACATGCAAAATAATGAAACTAGACCACCAACTTACACCATACACAAAAATAAACTCAAAATGGATAAAGGACTTAAATGTAAGACAGGAAATCATAAAAATATTAGAGGCATTCACAGGTAGCAAAATCTCAGATATATGCCAAAGGAAGGAATTTCTTCACTTACACAGCCCCTAGGGAAATGGAAACTACAGGGAAAATTAACAAATGGGACTATATCAAAATAAAAAGCTTCTGCACAGCAAAAGAAACCATCAATAAAACAATAAGAAAACCCACTGCATGGAAGAACATATTTGCCAATGATATCTCTGATAGAGGTTTAATCTCCAACATTTACAGGGAACTCATACAACTTAACAAAAGGAAGATAAACAACCCAATCAAAAAATGGGCAAGGGACCTAAACACTTTTTGAAAGAGGACATACATAAGAATGAGAGGCATATGAAAACATGCTCAAAGTCACTAATCATTGGAGAGATGCAAATCAAAACGACAATTAGGTACCATCTCACACCTGTCAGAATGGCTATCATCAACAAATCAACAAATGACAAATGCTGGTGAGGATGCGAAGAAAAAGGAACCCTCATTCACTGCTGGTGGGAATGCAGACTGGTGCAGCCACTGTGGACAACAGTATGGAGTTTTCTCAAAAAGCTAAAAATGGAACTTCCATTTGACCCAGTGATCCCACTTGTAGGAATATATCCCAGGAAACCAGAGACACAAATCAGAAAGGATATATGCACCCCTATGTTCATAGCCGCACAATTTACCATAGCTAAGATTTGGAATCAGCCTAAGAATGGATTAAATCAGCAGATGAATGGATTAAAAAACTTTGGCACATCTACACAATGGAATACTATTTTGCTGTAAAAAGGAAGGAACTCCTACCATTTGCAACAGCATGGATGGATCTGGAGAGCATTATGCTAAGTGAAATAAGTCAGTCAGAGAAAGATAAATATCACTTGCTCTCACTCATTTGTGGATTATAAGGAACAACATAAACCGATGAACAAAAACAGATGTAGAGACAGAGAAGCATTGATCAGATGCTCAAAACTCAGAGGGAAGATAGGGGAGGGTGGGAGTGAGGGTGAGAGTTCAACCAAAGGACTTGTATGCATGCATATAAGCATAAGCGATGGATATGGACAACAGGGGGTGAGGGTGAGGGCAGGATTGGGGAGATGAAGGGACATTGGGGGGATAAGGACACATTTGTAATATTGCTGGGGTCCAACCCCAGCAGGTCCAGGGGTCCCCAAAGGTGTGGACGGAGTCGGCGAAGAAGGAATGACACGGAGACAGCCTTCAGTTGATCAGCATGGTTGGGTTCTCTTGCCTGGTTCTATCCAAGATCTCCAGCCAGGTTCGGTCGCCAGGTTCTCCTGCCAGGTTCTCCAGCCAGGTTCTATCCAGGTTCTTTTGCCATGTTCTGTCTAGGTTCTCCAGTGAAGTTCTGTAGCCAGGTTCTGTCCAGGATCTTTTGCCATGTTCTCCTGCTAGGTTCTGTCTCTAGGTTCTGTTTCTAGGTTCTGTCTAGGATCTCCAGCCAAGTCCTGTCTCTAGGTTCTGTCCCTAGGTTCTGTGTCTATGTTCTCTCGCTAGGTTCTCCAGCCAGGTTCTAGCCCGGATCTTCAGTCAGGTTCTGTCGCCAGGTTCTAGTCAGGTTCTCTTGCCATGTTTTCTTGCTAGGTTCTCTTGCCATGTTCTGTCTAGGTTTTCCAGCCAAGATCTATAGCAAGGTTCTGTCCAGGATCTTTTGCCATGTTCTCTCACTAGGTTTTTTCTCTAGGTTCTGTCTTCTGTTGTGTTGTTACATCTGTATTTATACCAGTTGATTTTAATCCTGTCAATTTCTATTCCAAAGGTTAGGGCATTGTTTCTTATCTCCATTCCAGGGAGTAAAGATTATGTAGCTTAAGCGTGATTGTTCTTAGTTAAAGTGATTAACTACCCGCCTGGCACTTAGTTAAGAGGTTTTATTCCCTCCCTAACTTCAGGGAAAAATTCCTACCTGGGGAAACAACCTTTCTCGGAGAGGTGACCTTGGTTAAAACACATAGCGCCAAGAAGGGGAGCAAACATATTAAGAACAGTATGCCATATACGCCAGGTCCCTTGAAACATATGCTGTGCAGATGTTTCTTCCCTGCAGCGACTGTGTCAAGCAGCAAGGATGGACCGGCTCCTGGCATAATATCTTAATCAATAAAGGGAAAAAAATAAAAAAGAAAAGAAAAAATATATATATTTAAAAAAAGAAATGCTTTTGATAGTACCTCACCTTGTTGATTATAACATAAAAATATCTTTCTATAATAGTACTTTTAATAAGAAAAATCAGAGCAATTAGGCAAGAATTGGAGTTACTAAAATCCTAATGAATGTAATAGTGATGTCTTAGAAATCATTATCATAAAGTTACTTAAGCAAAAGTGAAAATAACTGATCAACTTTCTGGGGTTCAGCTTTATAGTTTATTTTAAGTGAAATACTGTTGCTCCTGAACTGACATGGAACTACTTTGCAATGCAAACTAATTCAAAATCTATTACAAAGATGTAAGAAAAGAGAGCGAGTTATTATTTAATAAAACAGAAAACAATGCCAATATACTGAAATACAGAGTAAGGTATAAGATATTTGATTCAATAATCTAGTGATGTTAATGTCTATATATCATGTTTGCCCCAGATAAAGATATTTAGAGACACTTGATACTCTGATCTATTAACCATATTTGAAAGATTTATCTACTAGTAAACACACTGTCCTTGGGAAATATTTTTCTTCTTCTATCACTTTTTATTCTAGAGCAAATAATCTTCTTAGAGCTACATAGTAGATATTCTCTGGGACATACTAGAATTACTGTCTTGTGAAATGAATTTTGCAATCTTTGATTTTTACATTCTGAGTAGATCAAAATGAGAGACTGCTATATTTCTAATCTCAAACATTTCTCATGTTTTTTGGGGAAAATGTTGTTTCCTTTCCCTCTTGATTTAGATGTCTGGTTAGAAGAAAAATAATTCCTACTTCTGAAATAATATAACCTACTGTTTATATATTACTTACTTAAAACTATAAGGATACAATTTACAGTATTATTTTTCATCTCTGGTTATTTTTTTATTTTTTTCCTATGTTCTTTAATGACCCATCAATTTAATCATTTCTCTCAATTTCCAAAATGGGTTACTTTACTGAAAACATTTATCAGTTCTAGTTGTTTTCTTTGATGGAATCTTTAGGGTTCTCTATATACAGTATCATGTCATCTGCAAATAATGACAGTTTTATTTCTTCCTTTCCAATCTGAATAATTTTTATTTATTCCTCTTAACTGATTGCTGTGGCTAGGATTTCCAGTATTATGCTGAATAAGAGTGGTGAAAGTGAACATCCCTATCTTATTCCTTTTCTTAAGGAAAACATTTTTAGATTTTGCCCATTGAGTGTGATGTTGCCTGTGGGTTTGTCATATATGGACTTTATTATGTTGAGATATGTTCACTCTATTCCCACTTTGCTGAGAGTTTTTATTATAAACTAGAGGCCCAATGCACAAAATCCAAGGGGGGGGGGCTCAGCTCCTCTGCACCCTCTTGCAATCCAGGACCCCTTGAGGGTGTCCGACTGCTGGTTTAGGCCCTATTTGGCCAAAATATGCAGTCAGATATCCCTCTCACAATCCAGGACCCCTCGCTTCTAACAGTCCGCCTCCTCACTCCTTATACTTGGCTCACTGCTCCTTAGTGTTGCCAAAGAGTTGGGAGAGGCTCCTGCCACCATTGCTGCGCTCGCCAGCTGTGAGTCTGGCTTCTGGCTGAGCAGCGCTCCCCCTGTGGGACCGCACTGACCGCCAGAGGGCAGCTCCTGCTTTGAGTGTCTGGGCCTGGTGGTCAGTGTGTGACATAGCTACTGGTCGTTCTGGTCATTCTGCCATAATGGTCACTGGGCTTTTATTATATAGATGTGTGCTGAAAATTAGCAAATGCTTTTTCTGTGTCTATTGATATAATCATTGTTTTTTATCCTTTTTTTGTTATGTAATGTACCACATTTATTGATTTGCAGATATTGTACCAACCTTGTATCCCCAGAATAAATCCCACTGGATCATGATATATGATCTTTTTAATGTATTGTCAGCAGTAAAATCTCGAACATTTCTCATAGTAATATTTTTTTTCTGCTATATCACATTAGGCAAGGGAAACGGAACGAAAAAATGTGACTATATCAATTTAAAAAGTTTTTTTCACAGCAAGGAAAACCATCAACAAAATAGGAAGACAAGGCAATGAATGAGAGAACATATTTACTGATAACATCTGATAAGAGCTTAATATCCAAAATTTATAAAGAACTTTCAGAAATCAACACCAAAACCACAAACAATCCAATTAAGAAATGGGCAAAGGACCTGAATAGGCCTGGGAGGGGTGGGTGCAGTGTGGAGGGGGTTAATGGGGGGGAAAAAAACAAACAAAGGGGATATCTATAATACTTTCAACAATAAAGATTTTTTTTAAAAGAACCTATTATATAACTTAGGGAGAAATCATTTCAGCATAACTAAACTGAAAGAAAGCAGCATTGAGTCTTTATCAAGTATTCTTAATTTAACTTAGTGCCACATAATTAAAATTGTCAACAAAGCTTATCCACATGAAAAATAATATCTATCTATTATAATGTATATCTATGGAGTCTTTTGTGTATATAAGCATTTACATTTGAATTGTATTATATTAACAAATTGTGGAAACTATATTCACCATTTAAATACCCTTGTTTTGATTATGTATAAATAATCAGTAGGAATAATATCAGATAGTATGGCTGGTGTTGATCCATGAACCAAGAGGTCATTGGTTTGATTCCCAGTCAGGGCACATGCTTGGGTTGTGGGCTCAATCCCCAGTGTGGGTTGTGCAAGAGGCAGCCTATTTATGTTTCTTTCTCATTGATGTTTCTATCTATCCCCCTCCTTTCCTCTCTCTTAAAAAAAATCAATAAAATATTTTTTAAAATGAATAATTCAAAAAACGGTTGTTAACAAAGAGAATAATATATAGGTATCATGTAAATGGCACTGGGTCATGTGTTGGATTTAAGAAAATTAACATATTACAATAAAGGTAATAGATTTTTTATTTTTACCCCACTTTTTTTAGGAATATCTTCTCTTGAAGTAAAATGTTCAGTTTCCTCTATAGACAAAATAAAATACAGTAATAAGGTAATTATTTTTAAATTTAGCTAGCTTTTTCTAAATCTGTTGTCTTCATGTTTATTTGCCTTTATTATGTGATTTGTTAAGAGGAGTATGTGGGGATTTCAAAAAGAGTTGCCTCAATGGCATTTATAACTGCCTTAATTAATCCAATCAATCACTGAAGAAGATTTTTATTTGCTGGTTGTTTCAAAAGGGAACTGGAAATGTGTAACTAATACATTTTCTACTTTATATGACTTGCTTTCTTTTTAGACACATATTTCACTGTAAAACAAAGAGCACACATGCAATATCATAAGCCAAAATCTAGGTTTGAATATTCACAACATACTGTGCAACACTTTAATAAAAAGTAAATCTGTTCTCATATTCTATAGCCCAGTAAGATGGTTTTATTCCTCTTTACATGTAATATCTTCTCAGATAAAAGTTTATTCTCTTTAGATGTGTAAATTTGCACATTTTATTTTAAATAAATTCTTTAGAGTAAGACACAAAATTGATGTGACTGCCTGAAGCACAACACTTATCTTCATGGGCATCAAATATTCTAATATATTAATGTTTTTCTATACCACATTACAGTTTACTACCTTTATAATGGGATCATTACAATATTTTTACTTTATTCTGTTTCCCAAATTAATTAAGCCAGAAATATACAATATGCAATAAAGACTACTATTGCTCCTACTGTGCTGCTGTTTATAATGACTTCTCATTGATATTTACAATTTTTATAAACAATGTCACAAAAGTTTAGTGTAATCTCCAAAGGTTATTTTAATATGAGTTTTTAAAATGTTGTGATTCTAACCCTGGCTGGTGTGACTCAGTTGGTTGAGCATTGTTCCATGTACTGAAAGGTTGTTGGTTGGATTCTGGATCAGGGCACATACCCGGGTGGCAGACTCAATCCCCAGTAGGGAGCAGGAAGGAGGCAGCTAATCAATGTTTCTCTCTTCCCTTCTTCCTTCCTCTCTCTAAAATCAATTTAAAAACACACATATTAAAATATTGTGATTCCAGCACAATTTTCAAACCATATTAAAACATGAGAAATAAAAATGTATCAAATTGATGGCATTAAAGAGTACAAAGAATCTAGTAGCACTGCTTGCCATAGTACCTTATTTTCATTTCTTTTTGAGAGTGGTGCTTTGTACAATGTGAATCCTTCTTCTTTTATTATGCATGAAATTGCTAACATATAAACTAACATTTCTTTTCACACCCACAGCCTGGATGTCATGTACAATCTAGGCCCATGAGTGTATCAGTCCTTGACCTGCTACTGCCCAATTCTTTCTAATTGTTGTATACTACAATACTTCTTTTCCTTATAAACATCAATGACCATTTATGTAGCCCATCTTAGTTTTATAAATATCAAACACATTTATGAATAACTATACACCTACAAACCAAGTACAAAGTTACATATATATTTGGGAATAAATCTAGATTTATGCCTCTACACCTTAGCATTTCTTTGGAGATTTGCTCTTTTTTCTGTGAAGTGTACCTCTCCCCTGTGGAATGTAAAAATTTTAACATCAAATACATTTGCATGTCTTTTCTCCTGTTAATCTATATTTTGCTAGTCTAATTTACAAGGCCCCAGCCAGATAATCTAAGAGGGAAGGTTTTTCCATTCCTACCCATATCACTATTGATGTTAACCTTCATTGTCTAGCTGAGGTATCTTTTGCCACATTTCTCCATTGTAAGGTTACTAGCTCCCTCCTTCCATATTGTATGCTTTAGATTTATTTATATCAATATAGACTCATGAATATTGTCTTTGTACTTTGGATTAGAATCCGATAATACTTTTATACTTGTATTTTGTAGCTTATTTATTTTATTTATTATTTGTTTTTAATGTATCTTTATTGTTGAAAGTATTACAGATGCCCCCCCCCTTTTTTTCCCCATTGACTCTCTCCACCCTGTAACCACCCCTCCCAGGCCTTCACCACACTATTGTCTGTGTCCAGGGGTTATGCATATCAGCATATAAATCCCCCAGTTAATCACTCCCTCACCCATCACCCAACCCTTGCCTTCCCTCTGAGATTGTCAGTCTGTTCCATGCTTTTATGTCTCTGGATCTATTTTGCTCATCGGTTTATTTTGTTCATTAGATTCCACATATGAGTGAGATCATTGAAAGGTTAAAGTCGGTGGTGCACAGTCAGGCTAAATAACTATCTCAGATGGTGATTTATTTAAGGAAAAGGGGATGGGAGATGGGGCTATACAGAGAAAAAGGGTCTTGGAGACAGGTTCAGGTGGTAAGCTCAGGACAAGCTTCCACTGCCTTTTGCTCCCCTGGTTGCAAGTCTCATGGGGAGCCTCAGAGGTGAGTGGACATGTGCCTGTAGGGGAATGGCAAGGGCATGCTTCTTGGTGGGAGAGTATGCACTGGGTCCTCTGTCCTGAGCATATTTATCTCTCTTTTGAGGTGGAAATCTTAGGGGAGATCTGAGGGTCTTAATAGAATATTCATCAGCTTTCCAGGAGTGCTCTTTCAGGATTATGGTCTCTACTGATTGGTCAGTGCCAGGGCAGGGGGTCATTAGTCAATGTAGCTTGTCCTGAGGCACAGCGTCACTTGTCTGGTTTTGCTGCTTTTCTGGGTTTGGAGCTGAAATACAACTGAGGCCTGGGTGTTACCTTTAGGGAGGGAAAGGTAGGGCATCTAAACCACTTGACCAATGATATGAAAGATCTGGGGTCCAAACTGCATGTTCAGTGATATGCTAGGGGAAGATAGGTTACCCTGGGGACGAGGCTCTTATTTTCCCAGTTTTTACCCTTGTTAGGCATCTGGGCTTCCCACCCTGGTAAGTTTCTGTACCTGGCCCATCATACTTGCTCTGCTTATGTCTAACAATTATGTGATACTTATCAACCCAACATAACAGATATTATTTATTTTTTCTTGACAGATATTTTTTTTTATTTTTTAAGTGATGAAAAACATTTTTTTCAATTATAGTTTACATTCAATATTATTCTATATTAGTTTCAGGTGTACAGCATAGTGGTTACACAATCATATACTTTACCAAGTGGTCTCCCCAATATTTCAAGTAACTATCTGGACTCCTATAGTTATCACAAACTAGAGGCCCAGGGTACAAAAATTTGTGCACTTGGGGGGGTCCCTCAGCCCAGCCTGTGCCCTCTCGAAGTCTGGGACCCCTCAGGGGATGACTACTTGCTGGCTTAGGCCCGCTCCCCGGGGGATCGGACCTAAGCTGGCAGTCAGACATCCCTCTGGCAGCCCAGGAGCCCTCAGGGGATGTCCACCTGCCAGCAGGGAGCAGGCCTAAGCTGCAGTCAGACATCCTTAGCACTGCTGAGGAGGTGGGAGAGTTAATTTGCATATTACTCTTTTATTAGATTGGATATTATTGACTCTATTTCCTATGCTGCAATTTACATCTCTGCAACTATTCTGTAGCTACCAATTTGTACTTCTTAATACCTTCATCTTTTTTATCCAGTTCTCCAACCCTCCTCCCCTCTGGCAACCATCAATCTGATCTCTGTATCTATAAGTCAGACAGAGAAAGACAAAAGCTATATGATTTCACTTATATACCGAATCTAAAGAACAAAATAAACAAACAAAATAGAAACATACTCATTTGTTTTCAAATAATTATATAAAATCAAGTACTTGGATTAATATTACCTGATATTTAAAATAATGTTTAAGGCCATATTTCACAACACATAAACACAGTAGAAGTTTTTTCCCCAATTCAAAATTTAGTGTTTCTATGAAAAAACTTTAGTACATTATTATTTACTATAGGCCTGGTACACAAATTCATGCACAGGTGGGGGCCATTGGCCTGTACAGCGATCAGGGCCGATTGGGGCCCATCTCACCCAGTCCTGATTGGGCCGACTGGGGCTGGGAGGTTGGCCGGCTAGGGAAGGGACCATGGGAAGTTGGCCGGCCGTGGGAGGTTGGCTGTGGGAGCTCACTGACCACCAGAATTGAGTGTCTGCCCCCTGGTGGTCAGTGTGCATCATAGCTACTGGCCGGTCATCCGGTCATCCGGTCATAAAGGTCGCTTAGGTTTTTATATATACAAATGAGTTGCTGAATTTTTGCAAAACAATAAAATCTCATTATACAAAACATGGACTTACTTATATAAATGAGATCTTGGGATAAAACAAAATCATTTGTAAGAAACAGCAATTTCTTATTAAAAATGTGTTATACCCTAATGACATTTTGTACCCTTACTACAGTTGTCTTTGAAGAGTTTATATCATGTTTGTAGTAAGTAGATTTCTCAGACATGCGATAATAAGACAGAGTAAATAGACATTACCTTTTACTTTAATCCATATTTAATGTTATTTCCTATTAAATAAAATTCATTCAATCAACATCTAACAAACATTTATATATCTACTAGTCCTAATATATAAAGAGCCAGGGTCCGTCACAACCTAAACGTCCAGATGGACGACCGAACACCAGGCTAAAGTCCCAGCCAACAGCGGCGGGAGTCAGTCCTGGGTCCCGGCCACCCATGGAAGGGGTCAGTCCTGGGTCCTGGCCATCTGCAATGTGGCGGCGGGAGAGAGCTGTGGGAACAGAGCCATGCTGCCATTGGACTGGCCTCTTGGTCCCTCCCCACACCCACAGGCTCTGGGGAACCAGAACCATGCTGCAATGGGACTGGACCCTACTCGAGGGGTCCCAGATTGTGAAAGCATGCAGGCTGGGCTGAGACACCCCCCCTGAGTGCATGAATTTTCATGCACCAGGCCTCTAGTATATATATATAAAAACCTAAGTGACCGAACGACCAAACCACCAGTTGACCAGCCGGTAGTTATGATGTGCACTGACCACCAAGGGGCAGACATCAATTCAGGAGCTGCCCCCTGGTGGTTAGTGCACTCCCACAGTGGGAGCACTGCTCAGCTGCCTGATGGGCGCCAGATGCTGGGCTGATGGCTGGTGAGCATAGCCCCGGCAGTGCAAACCTCTCCTGCAGACACTCCCCCTGCAGCAGGTGCAGCGGGGCTGGGATGAGTGGGAGTGGCACAGCCCTTGAGGGATGTCAGACTGCCCCCACATCGGGCCAAAACCTGCAATGAAATAACCCCTGAGGGCTCCCAGTTGTGAGAGGGTACAGGCCAGGCTGAGGGACCCCACTGGTGCGCAAATCTGTGCACCAGACCTCTAGTTTATTACATAAATTACATAGCAGTTTTTAATTAAAATATTATATTATTCAAAATGAATGCAAGGCAGCCATATAGTCTTTCAAAAATTGTAGACTTGTTCTCTATTTTCAAATATTTTAGAGTTTTTTCAGAAGATGCTGTCCAAATGTATTTTATAACATTTTAATGAGCTCTTTTAGGTTGGTATTATCTTTCTTTTTCTTTTCAAAATTAAGATTTACTTCTTTTTTTTCTTATTAAAAAAGAAACTAAGCCCTGGCCAGTGTGGTTCTGTGGTTAGAGAATTGGCCCATGTGCCTAAGGGTTGATGGTTTGATTTCCAGTCTAGGGCACGTACCTCAATTGAGGGTTCACTCCCCACCCCTTGGTTGGGATACATGTGGGAGGCAACCAGTCCATGTATCTCTCTCACATCGATGTCCCTCTCTCTTCTCTCTCTTTCTCTCCCTCTCTCTTTCTCTCCCCTTCCTTTCCTCCCTCCCTTCCATTCTCTCTGAAAAGCAATGGAAAAAATGTCCTCTGGTGAGAATTAACAACAACAACCAAAAGAAAATGAGAGAGAGAGAGAGAGAGAGAGAGAGAGAGAGAGAGAGAGAGAGAAGAAACATCATTTTGTTTTTTCATTTGTTTATGCATTCATTGGTTGATTCTTTTATGTACCCTGTCTGGGAATCAAACCTGCAACCTTGGCATATCAGGACTACATTTTAACAAAGTCAGCTACCCAGCCAGGGCCAAAAATTATCAGGATTTTTAAAAATAGTTTTTAAGATAACAAAATTTGGTCCATGAATTAATGATTATTTTTATGAACAAATCTTTAGGCAGTCAAAAAGTGAATGGGAATTCATATTAGAAAAAAAACACGTTTCTAGACTTGTTTCAATCAGGCTATTTCTTGGGCTTTTCTACTCACTGTGGAAATAGACTGCTTTGCCTCAAAATCTCTGACAATCTTAAATGAAGCATCTTAGAGAAGAGGTATGTAGGATATTTAGAGAATACAAGTAAGAACTGAAGGTCTTTGTGAGGTGGGTTTTTTTTTAAGAGTTTTATTTAAAAACTGTCTAGCAAAAATTTTAGGTATGCAAAAGTTATAGAAATAGATTCAGCTTTAAAGGATACCATCTGTATTTTTAGCTGTGAGAAAGGGTCATCTTTTGTGATCAATAAAAAAAAGTTTCAAATACATTATAGAAAATTTAAAAATAGTGTTGCCAGTTTTGCCTATAAATGTCCTTCTTAAATCAATAGTGGTGTTTCTTAATTGGTACAAATTTCTTTTCAGAGCAGTGAAATATGGGTAACACTTTTCATTTACAAGATAATCTTTCATCTTAATAACCTCAGTTACAGTCTTATAACCAACTTTAACAAATACACTTTACTGTAAACATATAATTGCCTCATAGTGTGCAGTTCAGAGGATTTTGTACCATTATTCTTGATATTATAATGGCTTGTCTTCTTTTGTTCAACATGAGGAAATAATATGGGGTAAGTGCTTAGAGCTGAAGATCTCATTATGCTCCACTAAGGACACAATAATGCATTTACTACATTCTTGATAGAACTAATGGAAAAAAAGATATATGGTACTTTGCTATTACCCATTAAAAAGAAAGAAAAGAAAATTCAACTGAGTAAATTTGAAGATCTAATTGGCTTTATTGAACAATTCATTACTTGAGGCAGGATTCCATCTAGCAAACAGAAAGGAACTCCAATGAGCTCTATAAAATGAAAGACTTTTCTAGGTAGAAGGGGGAAGGAAAAAGGAAAGAAAAGATTACCTCATATTCCTTATGGAATGGAAGGAGCCTGTGTTCCAGATAACCTCATTGGTGCTGACCAGAAAATTCCAGACTGACTGATTAGAAATACATTCCTGGGGAACATTGAAACTGCAATTAGGTTAGGTATGAAGTCTCAATTTAGTGATGTGGATTGAGCACAAGTGAGTCAAATTTGAGCCTTTCTTTTTTAACATACCTACCACTTAGATAACATGAAATGATATACATATATATTAAATATAAATTTATAAATATTCCTTTATATGTACAAGTTCACAAATATTAGTACTGTAGTTGTGTTTCTGCACTGCTTAACTTCTCACATTTAGTCATGTTACTGACAATTTTTGTGGCCACAATTTTTCCTACTATAAAATTAAGGCCCATTTCTTTCATAAAACATTAAGATTTATAGTAAACAATTTTAGGTAAAATATGAATGGACTGTAATTTGGAATTTTTCTTTAAGCATTCTCTCCATGAAGTTGTTTGCTATCACTTTATAGGTTTTAAATTTGCAAAACAAGTCTTTTAAAAGCTAAGTATTTCCTATTAAATTATTTTTGCTGAATTTTAAGTGGTTGTAACAATCTGCTGACTAAATTTGTGATTTTCAATACTTAGCATAACTTTTTCTAGATAAGAGACCAGGGTGGCCAGGATTATCACAATAAGTTGTTCTATATATTTTTTTTAAAAATTAAAATACTGTATTTTGAAATGTGAATTCAAACTCAGGGGGAAAGAAGATAAAAGACATATGTACTCCTTGGATAAAAGTTAACTTTAACTATATTTTAAGTATTAATTATCATAGTCTAATTACACCTGTCTTTTCTTGGAGATTGACTCTTTTTTAGTTATGATGGGAAAGGTTTTGGGATACCTATCTTAAATCTTACTTTACAATACCAACTGGCCTCTACTACTTTTTCCTCAATGAATATAATTCTTCAGAATTCACTGTGTTGAAAGTAATAGAACCTACATTGATTTCATACCCAACCAATTGATAAATTTAGATTAGTATAGAAAATAAAAGGTTCTCATTCAATTTTAGAGATATAAATTTGTATTTATCATTCTTTACAAACAGGCACAGTCAAAAAATAATGCATTAGCTTAATTCATATTTGATCTTGCAATAGATATTTTAATAAAAATTTTTAAGCTGAAGTTTTAAGTAAAACAAAACCAAAGGAAAAAATACAATGGGTTTTTTTTCAACTTTCAAAATAGGAGAAATAATAACATTTGTTATCTGCCTAGAAAAACATGAATTTCTAAAATAAATTTATTTTTGAAATAATAGAGAGTTATATTTAACTTGCAATTATAAAATACAATAGGACCACATACTCCAAAAATAATTTTCAACAAAGTTGAGAGTTTTGCATTTTAAGTTAATGGAAAATAAACTTATATTGAGGGACATATTATCTACATTTCTTATAAAATTCAAATTTTCTACAGATTAAAATCACAGAGATAGAGCACTTCAAATATTTCCTAAGAAACATTTTCTAAGTAATAGCAAGTTAAATTTAAAATGTAATGAAATCACTTCACCCATTTAGTTGCCAAAAACATTATTTTTGTTCTTGCTGTGAGTACAAACCTTAGCTCTATTGTTTCATTGTAATTAAAACACATTTCAAAGTAAATTTGAAATTTTTGAAATTTTTTTCTTATGTTTGAACATTTTAAAATTTGTTGTCAGGACAGCACAGACTCTTCCTAGCATCCACCTTCGACTCCTGGTTTTGCTATGCAAATTACAGTCAGTTGTCTAAATGAAATTGGTAACCAGTAATGATTTATGTTTTCCTAATCTATAATAGTGGAATTTTATCAAAAGAAGGGAAGTTCTTTGAATCTTGATGGTGTGAGCTTACCACTCCAAACATTGTCTTGAAGATATGTAGATGTAAACCAGACATCTTTGATTAGTGAGGAAAATAAAATTAAAACATTTTATCTTTTGCATTTCATAGTATTTTATTTATTTATGTTTTATTGTTTTTATTGAGGTGACATTGGCTAATAAAATTATACAGGTTTCAGGTATACAGTTCTATAATACATAATCTGTATATCATATTGTGTGTTTACCACCCCAAGTCAAGTCTCTTCCATCACCATTCATCACCCTCTTCTAACTCCCTACCCCCTCTTCCCTCTGGCAATCACTATACTATTGTCTGTGCCTACCAGTCCTTTTTTGTATATCTTTGCTTAATCTCATAGTATTTTCAATGTAGTTTATTTATTCAGAATTGTAATGACTTCTATCTCAAGAAAAATTTAACCTGAAGTTTTGAGCGACATGGCTTTTTTCTTTAAAAAATATTGTTATGTTTTTCCTCTAAATTTAAATTGATGGTGTATGCTACTATTGCTCTGCATATTAAAGTATCATTGATATAATAGTACAAATTAGCTTTTATACCTCACGGTTTTTAACATTCAAACTGCATTGAAAGAGTGATCTTACAGCCACTGGAATTATTCATTGAGCTCCAGGGAAAAGTTACAGCAATCCTATTAACGTTGATCACATTCAAAGAAACTTAAAACATAATACATTATTATTTGTGCTTACTTTCTTTAATGAAGTGATTATCACCATGAAGAGAATAATCACAGGCCAGGTTATATCTACAGGACAGAGTAATTCCATTTATATTCTAAATATCACAAGTAGCTGACAATGTATAAATGTATTGCTTAAAATAGTTGTAGGTACAAATTTATAAAAGGTGACTAGAAAAGGAAATAATTGTGTTTGGCAGTGAATCTTCTTTAATTATAACTGGTTTCTTATCATTAAATAACTTATGTTTTCAATAATAAATCAATTGAACACTGGCATGCAATTGTTACTACCTTCAGATCATATTATGTTCCTTTTATCATAATCAAGTTCCACATTAAGAAAACTCTTACAAAGATGCAAATTTACACATATTTTTAAGTAGGTCAGCTTTTACAGAACATTTATTTCAAAAATTAATTTTTTTTTCAGTTAAAACTACCCTTCTCTTTTCTACCCCAGAGGTTTAAATATAACTTTATCTTGAAAATTTTGACATACAGTATTTCTGGGATATTTCTGTTATACCTCAATCCAAAAAATGGTTTGATTACTATATGCTGCAGGTATCTATTGAGGTCAAACCATTTTGCCAGCTGTAAGTGACTTTAGAAAGATTATATTAGATATAGATGAATTAGTTACTAATAGATATATGTAAAGGTACAACATTCAACATATAGAGTAATAGAAATAGTATTGGACTTGGGGTCAAGAAGGCCTGAGTTTGAGACACCATATCACCATTTGTAAGCAGAGTGAAATTTTACAAATAGTTTACCTTTCTCTCATTTTCAGGTTAATCATATATAAAATATGCTGTCTAATTTAGAAGGTGGTTGACAGTTTTAAAGTTGGTAAAATATCTGAAACTGCCTAGCACAGAATGTGAAATACAGTAGAAACTCAGACACTTAAAAAATCTGTATGTAAATTATAGTCTTATAAAGAATGTAAATTATCTTCTTATAAAGAATTCAATGAGGTTTGGTAACATTATAGGCAGCTTATAAAATGCTAATATTGAATTAAATTAATATCTCACAAAATATTAAGCTTTTTTATAAAAAAAACTTTTCAACATATGTCTCTGCTGTTACAAGTTGTGACATGTATAATCTGCTAGTTTTGTTTAAACTACCATTAATTAATTTAAATTTATAAATTCAAGATGTTACAAATTTCTAAATAAAATATAAAGTATTCTTTAATTCTCTTGGTTAAAGGAAGGTGTTGTATACATAATTAGGCATTGAACTTGACAAGTTTTTTACAAATACTCAAGGGATCATTAAGGTTATACACTTGGAAATGTGAGAATTAATAGGAAAGTCATTGATCCTTTTGGGATACTTAGTTATAAATATTTAGTGTATGAATTATAAATTAAAATAACTAATTTGACTGTCATATTTCTGGAAGAACTTTTCCAGTCATTGTTCTCTAAAGGCAGGAATTATGTCATATTTATGTGTGTATCCTTAAAACACAGTATAATTCCTGATGTAAAGTTGGACTCAATAAGTGCCTACTGATTGACTGAGATAATAGAGCATCTCATCATAACAAGGTGACACTTGTTAGGGTTTTTTGGGCTAGTGACTCAGGCTGTGAAAGAATTCACAACTAAAAGAAGAGATAGATGCAGAGAGAAAGTTTATTTTTACTTTCCCCAAAGGGAAAGAGCCAGTGCATTGCTAATTAATACAAGGGCAAGAAATAAACAGCTGTCTGCTCTTTTAAAGCCTTGACTGCTGTTTCTAGGTGGTAAGGAAAGGAGGGGGATTTGGGAGATGAAACTGAGCAGAAATCAGGGGGGTTATAGTTCATTAGTTCTTTGAGAGACAATCCAGGCAGATGTCCTAGGGAGGTGTCTTATCAGTATTTTTCCAAAGTTGTAAAACATTCTTAGAGCAAAAGTTATGAAGAATTTGAATGAGGCCTGTTTGAAGGGGAAGGAGTGAAGAAAACCTTCTACTAATTATTCCTGAGTTGTAAAAAACAGCAGGGAAGAGGGGTATGTATACAAGAATGTAGCCTTGAGAATAACTTGTCTTGAAGTTTGAACATAGGGGCTGTTTGAATCAAAGGAGCTAACAGGGGGTTTAATTACCAGGTGTTCCTCATAACTTGTGAAAGGCTACATCAAAGAAAAAGAAATGCTTTTTTGTTTGTTTTTTTCTGTCCTTACAACACTAACTTAGCTTGCTCAGACACTATTAGAAACAAAACTACACTAGTATTATGATGAATTGCTCAAAAGAATGTGGTCAAGGAGGTTGTTGATGAGTGTGTGTGTGTGTGTGTGTGTGTGTGTGTGTGTGTAATAAAAAGAATTGGAAAAGGAAAGGAGGAATACATAGAATTGTATATTAGAAGGCAATGCAGAAGAGATTTTGAGAATGGAATGGAATTTTCCAGTAGTTACAAACAAGAAAATGGGTACAATAAAAGTATTGGTTTTTCTGTTTATTGGGAGACTACTTTTGAACTGCTAAATGTGTATAACTGATATGTCAATTAGCCCAAAAGCAATTGCTTTTTTATGTACCATCGCCTGAATTTGAAATATTAAAACAAATAAACTTAATTCATTAATTTGTTAAGGGCTAAACAAATTTATTTATATTCAAGACACATAAATCTATCTTCAGAAGAATTCTTTTACATTTTATTTAGAAATTTCAAAAGTTACAACTATATTTTGAAAATTTGCATGATAAAATGTTAGAAATTATAAAATATTTTCTTTAATTTTTTTCTGGCAATGGTGATAATGGGAGAAATATTTAAAGCATACATAGAATTTTAGAGTATGATTGAAGAACTCCAACCTTACACCATAAGTTCAATCATTTTACTGTTTTACTAAAATCTATATACAATTTCAATAATTCTGGAATTCCCCCTTCTTCCTCCACTATGCTACCTACACAAATAAAAGACAAACATGCAAATTGACCATATCTTTGCTACGCCTTAAGCCACACCCACCAGCCAATCAGAGCGACTATATGCAAATCAACCCAACCAAGATGGCGGCCAGCAGCCACAGAGCTGGAGCAAGCAGGAGGCTTGGTTGCCCCAATGATGGAGGAAGCCAAGCTTCCTTCCCGCTTGCCGCAGCAGGGTCTGAGCTCCACTCAAAGCAACAAAGTTTCAATTATAGAAGGTAAATAAACCCCAGATACCTGCTTTTAGCTGGTCGTGGCCACGGAGCTGGAGCGAGCAGGAGGCTTCCCTTCTGCCCGCCCTGGCCGGCTCTGAGCTCCTCTCAAGGCTACAAAGTTTCAATTATAGAAGGTAAATAAATCCCAGAATAAAAAAAGAAAAAGAAAAAAAGGAGAGGCTGGGAGCTTCCGTCACCGGGGGGCTTGGCCAGCCTGAAAACGGCCCTCAGCTCCTCACCCAGACTGGCCAGGCACCCCAGTGGGAACCCCCCACCCTAAAGGGGGTGTGGCCAGCCTGAAAACAGCCATTAGCCCCTCAACCAGGCTGGCCAAACCTCCATGGGGTGAGGGTCACCACTGAGGGGGGGGCTTGACCAGCCTGCAAACAGCCATCAGCCCCTCACCCAGGCTGGCCAGGCACCCCAGTGGGGACCCCCACCCTGAAGGGGGTGTGACCAGCTGCAAACAGCCATCAGGCCCTCACCCAGGCTGGCCAGGCACCCCAGCGGGACCCCCACCCTGATCCGGACACCCTTCAGGGAAAACCAGCTGGCCCCCACCCATGCACCAGGCCTCTATCCTATATAGTAAAAGGGTAATATGCAAATTGACCCTAACAGCAGAACGACTGGGAATCACTGGTCACTATGACACACACTGACCCCAGGGGGCAGACGCTCAATCCAGGAGCTGCCCCTGGTGTTCAGTGTGCTCCCACAGGGGGAGCTCTGCTCAGCCACAAGCCAGGCTGATGGCTGCCAGTACAGCAGTGGTGGTGGGAGCCTCTCCTGCCTCCTCAGCTTCTCTAAGGATGTCCGATTGCAGCTTCGGCCTGCTCCCAGCTGGTAAATGGACATCCCCCAAGGGCTGCCAGAGGGATGTCTGACTGCCAGCTTGGGCCCAATCCTCCAGGGAGCGGGCCTACGCCAGCAAGTGGACATCCTCCAAGGGGTCCCAGACTGCAAGAGGGCATAGGCCAGGCTGAGGTACCCCCCCCCCCCGAGTGCACAAATTTTTGTGCACTTTGCCTCTAGTCCAGTCATAATAGACTTTAAATTGTCTGAAAATATTCTCCCTGAATGTGTCAAACTACCTTAAAAAATAGTCAGCTTATGAAAGAGAGATATGAATGAAGTTCCTTGAAAGGATTTATAGCATGCAGTTTATAAGCAGTGGTTTTGTGATCAGGCTGGCTGCCTGAGCTCAAATGCCAGTTGTTACAAACTAACTGATCTTAGTCTCAATTTCCTTATCTGTAAAATCAGGTGTAATAATAGGTTTGCTATAGTAAATGAATGAGTAAACTACCTAAGATTTTATAAGCACTTTATGTGTTATCTATTAATGGTAGTGTTACAGCAGAATAACCAAGAGATGAGATGAGAAGACAGACCACCAAGCACTCAGAGGATGCAGAAATTCACCTTTATGCAAGAACATTGGTGCTGGATCAGGGGAATCAATTTCCCAAAGCTGAGACCCTAAGTTCTGCTAAACTCAGTCTTATATAGCCTGCTTTCACGTCTTTGTGTGGCTTTTCTAAAAGCTATTTTGCTGAAAAGTAGGTTGTAACATACCCCTGGCTGATACCAGCTGCTAACACATGGGGCCTTGGCTTCAGTTCAAAGCCTCTGCAAACTTATTGTTCCAGGATGTTGGTCTGCCTGATACAGAAAGCGGGGGTTTGGCTGATTATAGATAAGCAAATATCCTGTTACTGCAGAGGTTGGGTTAAGCTGCCCTTACAGTAGGAATATTATATACATTCAATACTAATGCCCTACATTTCCATAAAATTATTTCTGTTAATTACTACCATACAAAACTAATGAATTAATTCATTGCTGATTTTAATTCTCTTTCTAATGTAAAAAATAAATTATTATTTGAGATTATTTTGGATATTTGGTAGTCAAAATTATAGAACTCTGTTCCCTTTAAAATTCTGTCAAGAAAGGGGAGACTTTTCCCTTTTTACTCTTCTTCTGTTCTCATAGCTGTACTAATAAAATTGACACAAGACTAAATTAACAGGAGAAATAAACAATTTAATACATGCACACAAGAGAATCACAATATGATGCCCGTAAAATAGGGCCACCAAATGATTAAACTAGATACTTTTTGCACAAAGAAACTAACTTCTGAGAATTTAACAAGACAAAGAAAGGTAGTACTCATTAGAAAGGAATTTAAACAATGTTTGGGATTAGGTAATCCTATATAATAAAAGCCCAGTGAACAAACAGCAGAACAACCAGAATGACCGGTCGACCAGTCGCTATGACAGGCACTGACCACTAGGGGGCTCAACGCAGGAGCTGCCCTCTGGTGGTCAGTACACTCCCACAGTGGGAGCACCACTCAGCTGACCAGGATGAACAGCGCTCCCACAGTAGGCTGATCCCCGCAGACCATGCCCCCCACCAGTGCACAAATCCCATGCACAGGGCCTCTAGTAAATTAATAAAGGCCAAGGTTTATTTACACAGGCTTTATCAAGTCTGAATTTTGTCACTTGTGATAGTTGTCTCTCAGCCTTCTGGAGCAGGAAAGACACATATTGATATACAGACAGTCCTTGGGTTACGTCGGACTCAACGTACATCATTTCATGGTTACATCGCCATCTCCCATTTATTTATAAAAATAAAAAGAAAGTTCTGTGACTTCAACATATGTACATATGTGCTTTATGTTTTTTATTATTTATTTACCACAAGTAAAGGTCAGGAATTGTTATCTTTCTTTTAAATTTTTTTACTGTTTCACGTCATTACTGCTGTGTATGTGCTCCATATGAGTGACGTAGGTGCTTATGTAGGTGGATTCCGATTTATGGCAAAAATTGCATTATGTCACGCAGTAGGAATGGATCTCCGACGTAACCCGAGGACCTACTGTAATAGGCAGTTAGACCTGAGCAGAGTAGGAATGAAAGACCAGGTAACAATTTATTGCTATATTTCATTTTAATGGTAACGTATCTCACGAAGATACACAGAATCAAAAGGCAAAAGTGCATCATTGGCAGCACAAACTAAATAACAATACTCATTTTTCTATCCTACGTATTAATTATGCAGAAGTTTCCATTAAAATCCAGATGGTCAATTTTTGTCTTTCCTGAGATCAGTTGGTTGTTCTTGCAAATTAATTAGAAAACATTGCCCCAAAATGGGTTCAAAGCCCACAGAAACTCTTCATTTGGCAGGTTTTTGAATTGGTTAGCAAATTAGCAAATAAGTTTTTAGGTGTGCAGATATGAAAGTAGTTTTTTGTTTATTTGTTTGTTTGTTTGCTGCTCATGGTCCGTTTTTATTTTTTTAAATCTTTATTGTTGAACGTATTGTTGACCCTGCCGGAGTCCATTCATTGTCTTCACTAGCTGAGTTTAGACAGAGACCCCCAAAAGCTAGTAACCTTTGAAGTCCTAGCAAAGGTCAGAACTGTGCACCACCCAGTTAATCTAGGAACCACCCAGTTAATTTAGGTAATAATAGTTGAAGCATCATCCCCACCTTAGTTCACTTAATTCCTTAGGTACTTATGTAGATCCTTGTTGATTATTGTTAATCAGATACTTTGTCTATTCCTGGAAATCATCTATTGATGAGCTAATCAGATACTTTGTCTATTCCTGGAAATTGTCTGCTGATCTTTGTGTCATTGAAACCTCCTTACCCTAAGGGCTACTCCAGATCAATAAAAGATTGGAGCAGCCTGAGCATGGGTGGAAGTCCTTCGGGACTTGCCTGCCTGGTCCCCCAATATTGCAAAATTAAAAAAAAAAAAAAAAAAGACCAGGTATATAAAGCCTCCAGGGCAGACAGCCTTGCATGTCTAAGCAATGAGCAAAACTGGTAATATAGGGTGGGATCTTTCCCCCTGGGTGACCTTTCCTTCCCTAGCATATTGCTGGTCATGCAGTTTAGATACCCTGACATTTCATAGCACTGTTCATGGGATTCAGACCTTTTTGCCCATGGCATGTTGCTAGTCATGAGCCAGATCCCCTTAGAGGAGGAATTAGAGGGCTCCCACACAATCCTTTGGATGATCATTGCCTTAAACATTAAACCCCCAGGACAATGAGGTTCTGCCCCCCCCCCCATTAGATAATCTTAGAAACAAAGTTTTGGGTTCTATTTGACTACATACACAGAGTTTTGGTCAAACTAGAGATAACATGTAGGCCTCAGTAGTTTTTTAGCATTACGCCCAGAAAATCAGCAAAACCAGAAGAAGCAACACCATGGCTGACATCAGGACCAGCTGTAATGATTAAATGACCCCTTACTCTAGAATCGACCAATCAGTAGATACCATGACCATAAAAGGACATACCTAGAAAGCTGATGAAGTCTATTGAGATCCTCCCCTGAAACCTCCCCTAAAATCTCTGCCTTTAGAAAAGCAGATCAAAATTCTCAAGACAAATAACCAGTGAAATCTCTCTCTCTCTCTCTCTCTCTCTCTCTCTCTCTCTCTCTCTCTTTCTCTCTCTCTTGCATGCCCACACCTTTTTCCAATCCCTTCTTTCCTCAGGCAACTTTCTCTCTCTAGAGCAGTGGTTCTCAACCTTCTGGCCCTTTAAATAGAGTTCCTCATGTTGTGACCCAACCATAAAATTATTTCCGTTGCTACTTCATAACTGTAATGTTGCTACTGTTAGGAATCATAATGTAAATATCTGATATGCAGGATGGTCTTAGGCGACCCCTGTGAAAGGGTCGTTCAACCGCCAAAGGGGTCACGACCCACAGGTTGAGAACCGCTGCTCTAGAGCATGCCTGAACCTTTCCTTCCCCCTTTCTTCCTTCAAGTCACATACCTTTGCTTTCTTTCTCCTAAGCACCAAGGTCCCTTCTTTTGCCTATGTAACTTGTGTCCTGAGCCCACACAGCCCAGCTGACTCATTTATACCTCTGTGACTTTTTTCTTTGTTTTTTATGTATTGATTTTAGAGAGATTGGAAGGAGGACAGAGAGGAAAAAAATGATTTGTTGTTCCATTATTTATGCATTCCTTGATTGAGTCTTATATGTGCTCTGACCGGGGATCGAACCCACAACCTTGGGGAATAGGGACAATGCTTTAACCAACTGAGCTACCCAATCAGAGCTACCCCTGTAACTTTTCTAAATAAACTTTTTGCATTAGAGAGTTCTTGGCTCTGAGTTTCTTCTTAGCTGAACTCAAGGACTGAGGTCTAACATCTGGGGCAGAGGAGTGTCAGAGAGATCTTCCTATTCCTGCAGCTTCTGAAATTATTTTAATTTGAAATAATCAATATGGTATTGTGGAATATCTTGAGATGGCCTGCCCTAGGGCCCAATACTTCTCATAACTTTAAAGAAATTTTACTCTATTAATGTGATCATTAGAAGCTACTTTATCACTTTATAAAGGGATGACTCTACCATATTCATTTGTCTACCCATTTAAAATACCAGCTCCTGTAACTTGGGCCTCTATTAAATCAAATATCAACCTGTTTTAAAGGCTTTCTTTCTAGGGCTTAGGACAACTATTCTACTGAGATATGGAGTCTTAAGAGACACTGCTAATTTTACTATATTTTACAGAAAGTGAAGCAGTATAATGGAGTGCCTATATCTTTACATGTAATTAGAAAAATGTAAATCAAAATAACACTTTTGTCACTGGCTGGTGTGGCTCAGTTGGTTGAGCATTGTCCCATGCACATGCTTTCGTTGTGGGCTGGAATCCCGATGGGGGTGTGTGCAGGAGGCAGCTAATAGAGGTTTCTCTTTCACATGAATCTTTTCCTTTCTCTCTCTCTCTTCCTTCCTCTCTCTCTAAAAGACAATTAATAAAAATATATTTAAAAAATTTGCAATACTAATTCTTTTTTTTTTCTAAATATATTCTATTGATTTTTTACAGAGAGGAAGGGAGAGAGGGATAGAGAGTTAGAAACATCGATGAGAGAGAAACATCGATTCAGCTGCCTCCTGCACACCTCCCACTGGGGATGTGCCCGCAACCCAGGCACATGCCCTTGACCGGAATTGAACCCGGGACCCTTCAGTCCGCAGGCCGACGCTCCATCCGCCGAGCCAAACCAGACAGGGCAGCAATACTAATTCTTGGCAAAGATGTGGAGAAAGCAGAAACTTTTATATTCTTTTTATAATCCTATCTAATAAAGAGAGAATATACAAATTGACTGTCACTTCATCACAAAGATGGTGGCACCCACAGCAGAGGCAGGGTTTCCATAACACAAGATGGCTTCACCCACAGTGGAGGCCAAGACTTAATGAGCAATCAGCAGGGACTTGAGGCTGCATTGTGCTGGGCCAGGGCAGGGGACCTGAGGCCATGCCCCCTGCCCAGCGGGGCTTGATGGGGGACCTCAAGGTGCACCCCCAGCCCTGGTGATGGGCCTGGGGACCTCAGGTTGCTCCCCCCACCCTGGTGCCAGGAGACCTGAGGCTGTGCCCCCTGCCTGGCACCGGGCTGGGGGACTTGAGGCTGCACCCCCCTCCTGGCGCTGGGCTAGGGGACCTCAGGCCGTGCCCCCCACATGGTGGGGCTTGATGCTGGAACTCAGGCCACACCCCTAGCCTGGCGGGGCTTGACGAGGGACCTCAAGGTGTATCCCTCGCCCCGGTGCCAGGCCAGGGGACCTGAGGTTGCACCGGGTACCTGAGGCTGCACCTCCCACTCTGTGGGGCTTGACAGGGGCCCTGAGGCTGCACCCCCCACCCGGCTCTTGGCCAGGGGACCTGAGCCACCCGCCTGTCAGGGCTTGACAAGGCTGGGGCTGGCTGAGTCTAGATCTATCCCAATGGGGTTAGGTCCAGCTGGGTCTGGGTCTTGCGTGATTTTGAGGCACCGTGCATGAATAGGGACTTGACTTGGGTCCCGTGGTGTGCTCCAGACTCTGACAGGAGGAAGATTTTCATATACATTTCACTAATTTTCTTTCATCTCTGACACTTCTATTATAAAGGGCAAATAGCAATATTAAAATATTTCCTCTAATTAATCTCCTTTCAATGTGCACGAATTTCGTGCACCAAGTCACTAGTACTATAAATGAGTTACAAACACTTTGGATTCTAATTTGGCATTACTATTTCTAAATGTGTATTGTAAAAATTATCTTTCATATGTGTATAGAGCTAAACAGGGATTGTTATTGTAGCATTTTTTATAATAGCAAATACTGAAAAATAATCTAAATGAACATTAATATGCATTTTAAAATGCAACTAAATTCATAAAATTAATAAGAAATGAAATAAATCTGTCTATACATATCAGTGTGGATTGTCTAAAAATGGTTAAAAAAGAAGTTGCTTGAAAATATCTACAGAATGTACAGTCAAAAAACAAGAATCTATGTGAATTTCTGGCTTTAGGTACCTTCTGGAGGTAAAAGACAAAGTGTTGTTTTGGATGTGGTAGTTTTTAATTTTACAAAAGTATATGTGAGACATATTTTAAAAATATAGATGTGAAAAAATACATATCAACTTTTTAAAAAAAATTTTATTGTTGAAAGTATTACATATGTCCCCTCTTCCCCCATTGTCCTCTCCCAGCCTACATCCATTCCTGGGCTTCACCCCTCCCCACCCCAGCCACATTGTCTGTGTCCATTTGTTATGCTTATATGCATACAAGTACTTTACTTGATCTCTTATCCCCCCACACTCCCCGCCCCCCCTCCAAAAAAAACCCTCCTTTGCCTTCACTCTGAGGTTTGATGGTCTGTTCAATAATTCTGTGTCTCTGGATCTAGTTTTGTTCATCAGTTTATGTTATTTATTATATTCCACAATTGAGTGAGATCATGGGATACTTATCTTTCGCTAACTGGCTTATTTCGCTTAGCATAATGCTCTCCAGTTCCATCCATGCTGTTGCAAATGGTAACAGTTCCTTCTTTTTTACAGCAGCATAGTATTTCTTGTGTAAATGTACCACA
Organism: Myotis lucifugus; assembly: GCF_000147115.1. Taxonomy (NCBI): domain Eukaryota; kingdom Metazoa; phylum Chordata; class Mammalia; order Chiroptera; family Vespertilionidae; genus Myotis; species Myotis lucifugus. Next base: position 12,032,455 of record NW_005871061.1, read on the forward strand.
GTTTTTTAATCCACTCATCTGCTGGTGGGCACTTAGGATATTTCCAAATCTTAGAAATTGTAAATTGTGCTGCTATGAACATAGGAATGCATATGTTCTTTTTGATTGGTGTTTCTGACGTTTTGGGATATATTCCTAGGAGTGGGAATACTGGGTGAAATGGGAGTTCCATTTTTAATTTTTTGAGGAAACTCCATACTATCTTACACAGTGGCTGCACCAGTCAGCATTCCCTCCAAAAGTGCACGAGGGTTCCTTTTTCTCCACATCTTGGCCAGCACTTGCCCTTTGTTGATTTGTTAATGATAGCCATTCTGACAGGTGTGAGATGGTATCTCATTGTCGTTTTGATTTGCATCTCTCAGATGATTAGTGACTTTGAGCATTTTTTCATGTCTCTTGGACTTCTGTATGTCCACTTTCAAAAAGTATCTATTTAGGTCCTTTGCCCATTTTTGATTGGGTTTTTTTAATCTTCCTTTTGTTAAGTTGTATGGGTTCCCTATAAATTTTGGAGATTAAATCCTTATCAGATGTCACATTGGCAAATATTTGCTCCCATGCAGTGGGCTTTCTTGTTGTTTTGTTGATGGTTTCGTTTGCTGTGCAGAAACTCTTTATTTTTATGTACTCCCATTTGTTTATTTTCTCCTTAGTTTCCATTGTCCTAGGAAATGTGTCAGTAAACAAATTGCTATGAGATATGTCTAATATTTTGCTGCCTATGGATTCTTTTAAGATTTCTATGATTTTCTGTCTTATATTTAAGTCTTTTAAACATTTTGAGTTTATTATTGTGTATGGTGTAAGTTGGTCAAGTTTCATCTTTTTGAATGTATCTGTCCAATTTTCCCAACACCATTTATTGAAGATACTGTCTTGACTCCATTGTATGCTCTTGCCTTCTTTGTCAAATATGAATTGAGCATAATGGTTTGAATCAATTTCTAGGTTCTCTGTTCTGTTGCATTGGTCTGTATGTCTGTTCTTGCATCAGTACCATGCTGTTTTGAAAACACTGGCTTTGTAATATAACTTGATGTCTGGTATTGTGATCCCTCCAACTTTGTTCTTTTTTCTCAGAATTGCTGTGGTTATTTGGGGTCTTTTTTATTCCATATAAATTTTTGGAGAGTCTTTTGAGTTCTGTGAAATATGCCATTGGTATTTTAATGGTGACTGAGTTGAATCTATAGATTGTTTTGAGTAGTATGGACATTTTAATAATATTGATTCTACCAATCCATGAACACAGTATAGTCTTCAAATTGTTTATATCTTCCTCTATCTCTTTTTTCAATGTCCTGTAGTTTTCTGAGTATATGTCTTTTATCTCCTTACTTAAGTCTATTCTTAGGTATATTATTTTTTTGGTTGCAATGGTAAATGGATTGTTGTTTTAGTTTCTCTTTCTGTGAATTCATTATTGGTGTATAAAAATGCCATGATTTCTGGATGTTAATTTTATATTCTGTTACATTGCCAAATTCATTTATTATATCTAGTAGGTTTTGTTTGTTTGTTTGTTTGTTTGTTTTGGTTTGGTTTGTTTTTTTTAATGGAGTCTTTAGGGTTGTCTATGTACAATATAATGTCATCTGTGAATAATGACAGTTTTACTTTATTCCAATTCCAATGCCTATTATTTCTTCTTCTTGTATGATCGCTATGGCTAGCACTTCCAGTACTATGTCGAATAGGAGTGGTGATAGTGGGTATCCCTGTGTTATTCCTGTTCTTAGGAGAAATGGTTTTAGTTTTTGCCCACTGAGTATGATGTTTGCGGTATGTTTGTCATATAAGGCTTTTACTATATTGAGGTCTATTCCCAATTGCTGAGAGTTTTTATCAAGAAAGGGTGTTGGATTCTTTTAATGCTTTTTATGCATCAATTGATATGATTATGTGATTTTTCTCTCTCAATTTGTTTATGTGATGTATCATGTTTATTGATTTGTGGATATGGTTGTACCAGCCTTGCAGCTCCGGGATAAATCCCACTTGGTCATGCTGTTTGATCTTTCTAATGTAAGGCTGGATTCTGATTTGCTAAATTTTGTTGAGGATTTTAACATCTATGTTCATCAGGGATATTGGCTTGTAATTCTCTTTCTTAGTAATGCTTTCTCTGGTTTTGGGATTAAGGTAATACTGGCTTCACGGAAAGACCTTGGAAGTCTAATTTCTTAAATTTTTGGAATAGTTTGAGGAGGGTAAGTTTTAGGTCTTCTTTGAATGTTTGATTATATTACCCTGTGAAGCCATTTGGATCAGGGCTTTTGTTTGCCGGAAGTTTTTTGAATACTGCTTTAATTTCTTCCATAGTTATTGGCCTATTCAGCTTTTTTATTCATCCTGATTGAGTTTTAGAAGATTGTATTTTTCTAGGAATGTGTCCATTTTGTCTACATTGTCCAGTTTGTTGGAATAGATTTGTTCACAGTATCTTTTTACATTCCTTTGTATTTCTGTATGGTCAATTTTTACTTCACCTCTTTCATTTCTGATTTTGTTTATTTGGGTCTGCTCTATGTGCTTCTTTTTTTAAAATTTTGTTTTATTGCTTAAAGTATTACAAAGAGTATTACATATGTCTCCTTCCCCTCCCCCCCCTTGACCTTCCCCCGGCCTCCGCTACCCCCCAGTGTCTTGTGTCCATTGGTTATGCTTATATGCATGCATACAAGTCATTTGGTTGATCTCTTACCCACCCCCACAACCCTCCCCAGTCTTCCCGCTATAGTTTGTCAGTCTGGTCGATGCTGCTCTGCCTCTGTATCTATTTGCTTCTTGATGAGACTGGCTAGACATTCATCAATCTTGTTTATCTTTGCAAAGTACCTGCTCTTGGTTTTATTGATCTCTTGTATTTGTTTTTTGGCTTCTATGTCATTTATTTCTGCTCTCATCTCTATTATTGTCTTGCTTCTGTTTACTCTGGGCTTTCTTGTTGTTCTTTTTCTAATTCTTTAAGTTGTAGGGTTATATAACTTTTTAAAGTTTTTCTTGTTTTTTTCAGGTAGGCCTGTAGTGCTATGGCCTTCCCTCTCAGAACTGCTTTCAATGTGTCCCATAGATTTTGGATTGTTGTGCCATTTTCATTTGTTTCTAGGATGTTTTTTTTTTTATTATTTCTTTGTTGATCTCTGGTAACTCAATCATTGTTTAATAGCATGCTATTTAGCTTCCAAGTGCTAAATTGTTTTTTATTGTGCTTTTTCTTTGCACTTGATTTCTAATTTTATGCCATTGCGATCTTAGAAGATGCTTAATATAACTTCAATTTTCTTGAATTTGAAGATACTTTGCCTGTGTCCCGATATGTGGTCTATCTTTGAAGATGTCCCAAGTGCACTTGAGAAGAATGTATATTCTGTAACATTGGAGTGAAATGTTCTGAAGATGTCAATTAAGTTCATCTGATCTAGTGAGTCATTTAGGATTCCTGTTTCTTTGCTGATTTTTTGTCTAAAGGATTTATCCAATGATGTCAGTGGGGTATTAAAGTCCCTTATTATGATTGTGCTGCTGTTGATCTCCTCCTCAATATCTTCTGGAAGTTGAATTTTATGTATTTGGGTGCTCCAGTATTGGGTGCATATATGTTTACCAGAGTTATATCCTTTTTTGGTATTGATCCTTTTAGTATTCTGAGGTGGCCTTCCTTATCTCTTGTTCTGGCCTTCAACTTGAAGTCTATTTAGTCAGATATGAGTATTACTGCCCCACCTTTTTTTTCATTTCCATTTGCCTAAAAAAAAATTTCCATCTTTTCACTATCAGTCTGTGTGAGTTCTTTGTTTTGAGGTGTGTCTCTTGTAGACAGCATATATATGGGTCATATTTTCTAATTCATCCAGTCACCCTATGTCTTTTTATTGGAACATTTATTCTATTTACATTTAAAATTATTATTGATAGGTACTTGTTTGTCGCCATTTTTATTCTTTATGACTGTGTTCCTTCTTCCCTTCCTATTTCTTCTTTTTACAGCAAACCCTTTAGCATTTCTTGCATTGGTCGTTTGGTGGTAATAAACTCCCTTAGTTCTTTTTTGTCTCTGAAGTTCCTGATTTCACCCTCAACTTTGATTGATAGCCTTGCTGGGTACAGTATTCTCAGATTCATACCCTTGCTTTACATTACTTTGTATATTTCATTCCATTCCTTCTGGTCTGATATGTTTCTGTTGAGAAATCAGTCGATAGTCTGATGGGAGATCCCTTGTAGGTAACTTTCTGTCTCTCTCTGGCAGACTTTAAGATTCTTACTTTGTCGTTGGTATTTGCCAATTCAATTATAATGTGTCCTGGTGTTGGTCTTTTTGGCTTCATCTTGTTTGAGACTCTGTGAGCTTCTTGGGCTTGTGTGAGTTTTATTTCCCAATACCAGGGAATCTTTCTGTCATTATTTCTTCAAACAGGTTTTCTGTTTATTGCACAGTTTCCTCTCCTTCTGGCACCCCTATTATGTGAATGTTGTTTCATTTCATTTTGCCTCAAAGTTTCCTTAGGCTCTCCTCCTGTTTTTTAAGTGTTTTTTGTGTGTTTTTTCTCAGTTGCTGCTCTCCTTGGCTATTTTTTCCTACGTTGTCTTCCAGCTCACTGATGCAGTCCTCCACTTCTTCTAGTCTACTGTTGATGCTTTCTATTGGGTTCTTTATTGCAGTGATGTCATTCTTCATTTGTTCTTGGTTCTTCTTCATTTCTTCTTGGTTTTTACACATGTTGTTGAATTTTTCTTCCATCCTTTTCAGTGTCCTTATGACCATTGCTATGAATTATTTCTCTGACAAATTGCTTGCCTTCACTTATTTCCTTTTCTGTTGATTCCTCCTTTTCTTTCATATGGGGTCTGTTTCTTTGTCTCCCCATGTTTTCTCCTCTCATGGTGTCTGGTTATGTAGATTTCTCTCTCCTGTGTTGATTTAAAGGCACAAAATACAACAGGATAAGACACAACAACACAGGGCACCAAACACAAATGTATTCACAATGCCAATAACCCCAAATAAAGGTGACCACTAGAGAAAAGAGAATTAGAGGAGAGAAATGAGTGCAAATGATATTGAGAAAAAGAAAAAAAATGTAAGAGAGAAAATAAAGAAGGGGATAATATATGTACATGGGGATCAAACTCCAAATAAGCAACAACTAATCCAAAAAATGCAAACTACAAACACCCAAACAACAAACTCAGATGAATCTGAAGAGGCAGAGCTTATTTCTAGAAGATCACAGAATTCAATGATGGGGGAAATAGCCAAGATTCAGTGTAGAGGAGGTAGAAAGAGAATGAGTGTATAAGGAGAAAAGTAAAAACCAAAATACAAAAAAAGTAGAAAAAATATCCTATATAATAAAGAGATAATATGCAAACTGACCATCATGCCCTCGCATAATATTGCCACACTCATGTGGCCAAAAGAAGGCTTCCACAAGATGGCTGGCAGGGGAGGGCAGTTGTGGGTGACCGGGCCAGCAGGAGAGGGCAGTTGGGGGCAACCAGGTCAGCAGGGGAGGGCGGTTGGGGGTGACCGGGCCTACATGGGAGGAAAGGGAGTTGGGAAGGAACAGGCCTGCAGGGGAGGGTAGTTAGGGGCAACCGGGCCAGCAGGGGAGAGCAGTTGGGGGTGACTGGGCCTGCAGGGGAGGGCAGTTGGGGGTGACCAGGCCAGCAGGAGAGCGTAGTTGGGGTTATCGAGCCTGCAAGGGAGGGCATTTGGGGGTGACCAGGCCTGCAGGTGAGGGAGGGCAGTTGTGGGGGACCAGGCCTGCAGGGGATGACTGTTAGGGGCTACCCGGCCAGCAGGGAAGGGCAGTTGGGGTGATCGGGCCAGAAGCGGAGCAATTAGGCATAAATTAGGCTGGCAAGGAAGTGGTTAGTGGGTGATCAGGCTGGCAGGCAGAAGCAGTTAGGTGCAATCAGGCAGGCAGGCAATTGGTTGGGAGCCAGCAGTCACAGATTGTGAGAGGAATGTCCAACTGCTGGTTTGTCCGACTGCTGGATGTACTTCTGGACATACTTCTGGATAAAGTCATGGCAGTGGGAGCCAAGGCAGAGGCAGTTAGGGGCAATCGGGCAGGCAGGTAAGCAATTAAGGGAAATCAAGGAGGCAGGCGAATGGTTATGGATCATCAGGCAGGCAGGGAAGTGGTTACGGGTGATCAGGCAGGCAGCCGAGTGGTTAAAGGTGATCAGGTGAGGAAGCAGAATGGTTAAATGATCAGGCAGTCAGGTAAGTGGTTAGGGGTGATCAGGTGGACATGCAGTGGTTAGGGAGAATTAGCCAAGCAGGCAGAGTGGTTAGGATCCATCAGTCAGGTAGGTGAGTGGTTAGGGGCAATCAGGTAGGCAGGCAGAGGTGGTTAGGGGCAATCAGGCAGGCAGGCGAGTGGTTAGGGGTGATCAGGCAGGCAGGTGAATGGTTAGTAGCCAGCGGTCTAGGGATTGGGCTTAAACTGGCAGTCAGACATCCCCCGAGGTGTCCTGGATTGCGAGAGGGTGCAGGTCATGATGAGGGATCCCCCTGATTTACGAATTTCATGCACCGGGCCTCTAGTATAATAATAAAAACAGTAAAATAAAGTGAGAAAAAAATTTAGTTTCTTAGGTAAAAGATAAAAAATAAAAAAGTGAAGTAGTGAAGGTCATTCACTTCAGCAGGGCTTCAATGACTCATTGGGGCTGGTTTAAAACCCCTCTTTACTGTTCTTCCTGGCATTTCTGTTTCCTGTCAGGTAGTCAGCACTGTGTTGAGGTTCCCTATGATGCACCGCTCCTCTGTGTCATAAGCCACAACATTGTTTCCAAGCAGGCAGGATCTCTCTGCTCACTTTCTCTGCCTGCCTGCAGTTGTATTTACACAAGAGTCAATTTCTGACACAACTCCTGGGTGTCAGTGTTTCTGTATTAGTTTCTGGGACCAAATGGCCCCTCAACTCAGTGTTAAGACTCTTATTTCCCTGCCTCACTTAATACTGGGTTGGAGGGACGGACTGACCCAGATCTGGTTTCCTGTTCATCTCTCCTTATTCTAATCCCCATTTTCCACAAAAACAACTTTCCCCTGCAGTCTCGGTGAGTGTTTTTAATTGGAAGATCCTATATACTGGGCTTAGCATGCAAAAGCAAGGAAGCAAAAAACACAAAAACAAACAAACAAACAAAAAATGCTCCGACTAGCATCTTTCTCCCCCTGGCACTGCGTGCCTAGTATGGAAATTCAGGTTGCCTTTCTGGGCACAGTCTCCCATGGCTGTGTGCTTAGATCTAGAGTCCCCCTCTGCCAGCAGCTTTGTGGTCTCCCTTCCACATTTGAGAGCTACACTGACCTCAAGGCCTGCTGATTTTGTGGAGCACAGTCTCCCTCTGAGACTCTAGTCCGCACTGCACAATTTTCTCCCTTCAGCCTGGATCCCAGATCTCACCTCTCTCTAGGGCAGTGGTTCTCAACCTTGGCTGCACATTAGAATCACCTGGGAATCTTTTTAAAATCCTGAT
>NW_005871061.1:12040057-12076520 GCF_000147115.1 Myotis lucifugus
TATTAATTAAACCCCTATGACGCCTTCGGGGTCTGTTTCTTTGGTTACGCCTAGCCCATTGTTCTCAAACTGTGGGTTGTATTCCTTTTGTGGTCAATCGACCCTTTCACAGGGGTCACCTTAGACCTCCTTGCATATCAGATACTTACGATCATGGTTCATCCTTTAGCATCACTGCAGTTATGAACTCGCAACGAAAAATAATTTTACGGTTGGGTCTCAACATGAGGGAACTGTATTTAAAGGGTCAGGTTTTGTATATGGGGATACATATACAAAATACAGTTCCTCATGTTGTGACCCAACCATAAAATTATTTTCGTTGCTACTTCATAACTGCAATGTTGCTACTGTTATGAATCATAATGTAAATATCTGATATGCAGGATGGTCTTAGGTGACCCCTGTGAAAGGGTCGTTTGACCGCCAAAGGGTTTGCGACCCACAGTTTGAGAACCACTGGTCTAGGCGATCTCTGGCCTTTCTGTCCACGGATTGCCTCACCAGCTGTTTTTAATTCACCAATTCCGGGTGGGTGTTATTTGATTCAGCTCTTCCTTCTATCTGCTCTGTGAGAAGGTGCAGGACACATCCATGTATTCGGCCACCACCTTGTCTCCCCCAGGAAAAACTTTTTAGGTGCCTGTGGCTGGGGAGGCTGGAGTCTTGGTGTTTTTGGGTTCTCAGTTGAGGCAGCTGGTCCCTGGGTGTCATGGTTTTAGGGTCCCAGGAGGTATGCAAAGTCTCCCGGGTTGAAGGTAAGGCTGGGCTTCTGATCACAGCCACTCTCCCCTTGAAGATGTCTTGGTCTCTTCAATAGAGCCGGTTGCTCCAGGAGAGATTTCAGCAGTAGTAGAGGCTGCCCAGCCAGGGAACCCCTGTCCACTAGTCCCCAACAGTTCTGTGGAATATAACTGTCCATCATCCACAAATACGGACACTCCCCACATGTCCACACACTCTCCTTTCGCTCTCTCACTCACACACTATCTTACAGCTTGCCATCCTGTAGGCCACCATCTTGGTTCTCTGTTGTCATTAATTTTTACAACGTGTTTCTGTGTAGGTCCTTTGGAGTTCATCTTGTTTGGGACTCTCTGTGCTTGTGTGACTTTCTCTCCAAATTCAAAGAAGTTTTCTGTCATTACTTCTTCAATTAGGTGTTCTAATCCTTGCTCCTCTTCTAGTCCATCTCGCACCCCTATTATACTGATGTTGCTTTTTTTCATGTTGTCCCAAAGCTCCCTTAAACTCTCCTCCTGCTTTCTAATAATTTTTTTCCAATTGCTATTCAGATTGTGTGTTTTTTACTACCCTGTCTTCTAACTCACTGATTTGATCATCTGCTTCTTCTAGTCCACTGGTCACCAACCGGTGGTCCGCAGACCACTGGTGGTTCATGAGGTCCAAAAGTACGTGACTGCTATAATCTACTCTACTGCAGATATATCATTCTTCATTTCCTCTTAATTCTTTCATAGGTTGGTGAATTTCTTATGTAGATGGTTTATCATCTTTATGATCTTTACTCTGAATTCCTTTTCTTACATATTCCTTGTCTCTGTTTCATTTAGTTTCTTTTCTGGCAATTCCTCCTTTTCTTTCCTTTGGGGATTGGTTCTCTCTATCTCCATTTTTATTGTCTCTTTCTGGCACCCTCTTTGGCATCTGAGAGTTTGAAGCCCCTAGAAGCTCAATGGTCTTGGACTCACTGGCCTGGAGGCTGGATCTGCCTTAAGTTTCACACCTTTATTGTCTCTGCTCTGAATTGTAGCCCCTTCTCTCATGGCTCTGATCCCTCAGTTTGTCCACTTCAGATAATCAAGGTCAGTGGTGACACGTGCACAGTTCCTCTGGTGTGCGACTCCCTGTGAGGCCCCAGAGCCCTCTGGCATGCAATTCATTGTGTGGCCCTGGAACCCAAGGCAGGATGACACTCTAAGTCCCTCTTATAGTGCACTTGCAGCCTGGTCTTATGACCTATGGCTGGGTGAACCAGGTTGCACCAGAAGATCTGTCCTGGGTTGGTGGTGGAACATGCACTGGACAATGGCTCTGTCTGGGCTGGGGGTAGAGGGAGTGCCAGGCTGTGTCTCTGTACTGGGACTGGGGATGGCACGAGGCAGGGGTACCCCTGGATTGTACTCACAACACGGGGACCTGAAGTGCAGGATACTGGAACACTGAGTCTGGGCTCTGAAAAGGAGGCACAGCTTGGGAAGTGTCACTGGTGTGCACTCACTGCAGATGTCTGGGAATCCACAGCACTTTACTGCACTGTTCATTACTGGGGCATGGTGGTGGTCCCATGCAGGTTATGGCTGGCAAGCAGCTCCCTGCACAGGTCCAGGGGTGGTGTCCAAGGTCAGTCTGGGGATTAGTGTGGGTGCACTCCTGGCCTCCACTGCTCCCTGCATATCAACTTTATAGTCATGGTTTTCTATGATAGTAGAAAAGATATAGCAGTGGATTGAAGAATAATAATTAGGCAAATTCAACTGTATCACTAATCTTTTATTTCTTTAAATTCATAATTGATATTAATATTTTCTATTATTTTTATCTGATGAGTATGGGTGTTTGCTATTATTTTCTTTAATTATCTACACCTCTTTAATAGAAAATCAAATAAAAATAGAGCAAAGTAAAGAAAAAAGAAAATGTAAAACACAAAATGTATAGCTGATATTTTAAAACCTTAAAAGTAGCAAAGATTCTTTGGCCTTTAAAAAAATTTCTGAAATGATAACAATGTTTATTGACTTGCTGATATATTTCTGATTTCCTTTACAAGCTTCTGTAATGTTACCAGATAAATAGATTCAATTGACCTCAATCATGTTCAAAGAGTTACCTACTCCACTTTCACATAATGAAAGCTGCTTTTCTTGTCTGTGCATTCTGGGAGCCAAATTTGTGGTTATTAATGTTATTGCGGTGTACTAAGTGCAGATATTACTACTTAGTATTTGAAAAGCCTATTAGTGCTTCCTCCTAAAAGCTTTTAGGATATGGTATCATCATCATATAACATGTACTAGTAAGAAAAAATTAGAGAAAGGGATTGGTATGACCAGGTTTAATAAGAAATTTTAGCAGAGAGTAATGAGGAAGGTCCAAAGGAGTCAAGATAAAATAGCATAATTAGGGATCAAATTATCATACTCAGCTTCAGGCCTGTAATTAATGGGGATGATAGTTGCAACCCTGAACACTCAAGGGAATCTCTAAGGGGGGCAAAGGGGAGGAAAATGGGGAACATCTGTAATACTGTCAACAATTAAAAAGGAAGAAAGAAAGAAGAAAGAAAGAAAGAAAGAAAGAAAGAAAGAAAGAAAGAAAGAAAGAAAGAAAGAAAGAAAGAAAGAAAGAAAAAAGAAAGAGTCATGGAGAGAAGAAATGGGTAATGTTGAAAGTGATGCAATAGCAGTACCCATCAGCTGTTCAGGGTACATGGATCCTACATTCAAGTAGATGGTGGAGAATAGCAAGAATAGTCTGCTTATTCAAGAAATAAATATAGAAGGTACCCAACTAGTTTGCCTGACCTCCCTTTGGAATATATAGATATACTAGAGGCCCGTTGCACAAAAAAGTGTGCACTCGGGAGGGTCCCTCAGCCCAGCCTGTGACCTCTCACAGTCTGGGACCCCTCGGGGGATGACCACCTGCTGGCTTAGGCCCCCTCCCCGGGGCATTGGGCCTAAGCTGACAGTCAGACATCACTCTGGCAACCCTGGAGCCCTCGGGGAATGTCCACTTGCCAGCGGGGAGCAGGCCTAGCTGCAGTCAGACATCCTTAGTGCTGCTGAGGAGGCAGGAGAGGCTCCCACCACTACCGCTGTACTGGCAGCCATCAGCCTGGCTTGTGGCTGAGCAGAGCTCCCCCTGTGGGAGCACACTGAACACCAGGGGGCAGCTCCTGCATTGAGCGTCTGCCCCCTGGTGGTCAGTGTGTGTCATAGTGACCAGTGATTCCCAGTCGTTCTGCTGTTAGGGTCAATTTGCATATTACCCTTTTATTATATAGGATAGAGGCCTGGTGCATAGGTGGGGGCTGGCTGGTTTGCCCTGAAGGGTGTCCCGGATCAGGGTGGGGGTCCCGCTGGGGTGCCTGGCCAGCCTGGGTGAGGGGCTGAGGGCCGTTTTCAGACTGGCCACCCCCCCTTCAGGAAGGGGGGTCCTGCTGGGGTGCCTGGCCAACCTGGATGAGGGGCTGAGGGCCGTTTGCAGGTTGGCCACAGCCCCTTCAGGGTGGGAGTCCCCGCTGGGGTGCCTGACAAGTCTGGGTGAGGGGCTGATGGCTGTTTGCAGGCTGGTCACAGCCCCCAGCCACCCATGCTCCCAGTGGAGGCTGGCTGGAAGCAGGTATCTGGGATTTATTTAGCTTCTATAATTGAAACTTTGTTGCCTTTTGAGGAGGCCACAGCTGCCCCGGGAAGCTTGGTTTACTCCTTCGCCAGGGCAATCAAGCCTCCTGCTTGTTACAGCTCAGTGGCTGCCAGACGCCATCTTGGTTGCGTTAATTTGCATATAGTTGCTCTGATTGGCTGGTGGGCGTGGCTTGGGTGTAGCGAAGGTATGCTCAATTAACATCTTTGTCTTTTATTAGTGTAGATATTCAGGATCATCTGAGAAGTACTTATCAGTTATATCCTTAAAGACCCTTAAAAGGTGTTTTATAATCCTTAGTGATATTCAGGAGGATTATTGATTCACATAATTTCTTCTCTCATTGTTTTTAGAAAATGAATATGGCAACATGCAAATAACTGGATAACCATTAAGAATAGGGCTGGAGAAGGAAATTACATTTATAAATACTGCTATTGTAAATATTTAAAAATGGAATTAATCAAGAATAATTCAACTATCTAAGGAATGACTTTTAAAGTTTACTAAATTATAGATGCCTACATATATATGTTTAAGGGATACATGCTATACATATAGACTTAAGTAATATATACATTGCTAATGTAAGATTGTGATATCTCCTCAGTACATACTGAAGAAAATTAAAGGTTATTTAGATTAGTGCCTGCCCTACCTTCTAAGTAATTTTATTCAACAATCATTTTGCACTGTAATCATTTGTTTCTGCATATCAACTTATTTTGCACAATGGTACCCATAGTTACATGTTCTTGTATCAGATCAGATATTAAAATTGAAAGTTTTGATTTTCTATGTATCCAGTAATACATTTTATTAATTGTATTTTTTCTTTTTCTTTTTAAATTTCTTTATTGATTAAGTTATTACATATGTGTTCTTATCCCCACATTACCCCATACCCCCCCACACACTAATGCCCTCACTCTCCTGTTGTCTGTGTTCATTGGTTAGGCCTATATGCTTGCATATAAGTCCTCTTGTTGATCTATCTCCCTTACCTCCACTCTCCTCTGCCTTCCCTCTGAGGTTTGAATATCTGATCAATGCTTCTCTGTCTCTATATCGGTTTCTGTTCATCAGTTTATGTTGTTCATTATGTTCCATAAATGAGTGAGATCAAATGATATTTATCTTTCTCTAACTTTCTATTTAGATCCGATGCCCATTTTTTTAAAATTTTTTAATTGCTTAAAGTATTACAAAGAGTATTACATACGACTCCTTTCCCCTCTCCCTTGAGATTTCCCAGGTCTCCCCTACCCCCCCAGTGTCTTATGTCCATTGGTTATGCTTATATGCATGCACACAAGTCCTTCAGTTGATCTCTTACCAGCCTTCCCACTGTAGTTTGACAGTCTGTTCGATGCTTCTCTGCTTTTGTATCTATCTTTTTGTTCATCAATTTGTAATGGTCTTTATTATCCATAAATGAGTGAGATCATGTGGTATTTTTCTTTCATTGACTGGCTTATTTCACTTAGCATAATGCTCTCCGGTTCCATCCATGCTGTTGCAAATGGTAAGAATTCCTTCTTTTTTACAGCAGCATAGTATTCCATTGTGTAGATGTACCACAGTTTTCTAATCCATTCATCTGCTGTTGGGCACTTAGGCTGTTTCCAGATCTTTTCTATGGTAAATTGTGCTGCTGTGAACATAGGGATGCATATATCCTTTCTGATTGGTGTTTTTGATTGCTTGGGATATATTCCTAGAAGTGGGATCACTGGGTCAAATGGCAGTTCCATTTTTAACCTTTTGAGGAAACTCCATACTATCTTCCATAATGGCTGCACCAGTCTGCATTCCCACCAGCAGTGCACTAGTGTTCCCTTTTCTCCGCATCCTCTCCAGCACTTGGTCCTTTGTTGATTTGTTGATAATAGCCATTCTGACAGGTGTGAGATGGTACCTCATGGTTGTTTTTATTTGCATCTCTCCGATGATTAGTGACTTTGAGCATGTTTTTATATGTCTCTTGGCTTTCTGAATGTCCTCTTTTGAAAAATGTCTATTTAGGTCCTTTGCCCATTTTTTGATTGGATTGTTTATCTTCCTTTTGTTAAGTTGTATGGGTTCCCTATAAATGTTGGAGATTAAACCCTTATTGGTGATCTTCTCCCATGCAGTGGGCTTTCTTGTTGTCTTGTTGTGTTGTTGATGGTTTCTTTTGCTGTGCAAAAGCTTTTTATTTTGATGTAGTCCCATTTGTTTATTTTCTCTTTAGGTTCCAATGCCCTAGGAGCTGTATCAGTGAAGAAATTGCTTCGGCATATGTCTGAGATTTTGTTGCCTTTGTATTCCTCTAGTATTTTTATGGTTTCCCATCTTACATTTAAGTCCTTTATCCATTTTGAGTTTATTTTTGTGTATGGTATAAGTTGGTGGTCTAGTTTCATTTTTTTTTGCATGTATCTGTCGATTTTCCCCAGCACCATTTATTGAAGAGACTGTCTTGACTCCATTGTATGTTCTTGCCTCCTTTGCCAAATATTAATTAAGCATATGGTTCTGGTTGATTTCTGGATTCTCTATTATATTCCATTGATTTATATGTCTGTTCTTGTGCCAGTATAAGGCAGTTTTGAGATCAGTGGCTTTGTAATACAGCTTTATATCAGGTATTGAGATCCCATCTACTTTGTTCTTCTTTCTCAGGATCGCTGCAGCTATTCAGAGTCTTTTTTATTCCAGATGAATTTTTTGAGAGTTCGTTCTAGGTCTGTGAAATATGCTGTTGGTATTTTAATAGGATGTGCATTGAATTTATAGATTGCTTTGGGTAATATGGACATTTTAATGATGTTGATTCTACCAATCCATGAACATGGTATGTTCTTCCATCTGTTTATGTATTCCTCTATCTCTTTTTTCAACATCCTGTAATTTTCTGAGTAGAGGTCTTTTACCTCTTTAGTTAGGTTTATTCCGAGGTATCTTAATTTTTTTGGTGTGATGGTAAATGGGATAGCTTTTTAAATCTCTCTTTCTGTAAGCTCACTATTGGTGTATAGAAATGCCTCAGATTTCTTGGCGTTGATTTTGTATCCTGCTACATTGCCGAATTCATTCATTAAGTCTAATAGTTTTTTGATGGAGTCTTTAGGGTTTTTATGTACAATATCATGTCATCTGCGAAAAAGGACAGTTTTACTTCTTCTTTTCCAATTTGGATGCCTTTTATTTCTTCTTCTTGTCTAATCGCACTGGCTAAAATTTCCAGTACTATGTCGAGCAGGAGTGGTGAGAGTGGGCATCCCTGTCTTGTTCCTGTTCTTAAGGGAAATGGTTTTATTTTTTGCCCATTGAATATGATGTTGGCTGTGGGTTTGTCATATATGGCTTTTATTATTTTGAGGTATGATCCTTCTATTCCCACCTTGCTGAGAGTTTTTATCAAAAATGGGTGTTGGATTTTGGCAAATGATTTTCTGCATCAATTGATATGACTATGTGTTTTTTCTCTCTCAATTTGTTTATGTGATGTATCATGTTTATTGATTTGCGGATATTATACCATCCTTGCATCCATGGGATAAATCCCACTTGGTCATCGTGTATGATCTTTCTGATGTACTGCAGGATCCTATTTGCTAAGATTTTGTTGAGTATTTTGGCATATTCATGAGGAATATTGGCTTGTAATTCTCTTTCATTGTGTTGTCTTTATCTGGTTTTGCTATGAGGGTGATGCTGGCTTCATAGAATGAGCATGGCAGTGTTCCTTCCTCTTGAATGTTTTGGAATAGTCTGAGGATGATAGGTTTGAATTTTCCTTTAATGTTTGGTAAAACTTCACTGTGAAGCCAACTGGCCCTGGGCTTTTGTTTGCTGCCAGCTTTTTGATGACTGCTTCAATTTCTTCCATAGTTATTGGCTTATTGAAATTTGTAGATTCTTCCTGATTGAGTTTTGGAAGGTTGTATTTTTCTAGGAATATGTGCATTTCCTGCAGGTTGTCTAGTTTGTTGGAGTAGAGTTATTCATAGTATTTTTTTAACAATCATTTGTATTTCTGTGTGGTCTGTTGTTATTTCACCTCTATCATTTCTGATTTTGTTTATTTGGGTCCTTTCTCTTTGCTTCCTGGTGAGCCTGGCTATAGGTTCATCAATCTCATTTATCCTTTCAAAGAACCATCTCTCGGTTTTATTGATCTTATGTATTGTTTTTTTTTTTTTTTTTTGGTCTCTATATAATGTATTTCTGCTCTGATCTTTATTATCTCCTTCCTTCTGCTCACTCTGGGATTTTCTTGTTGCTCTCTTTCAAATTCTTTGAGTTGTAGAGTTAGATGATTTACTACCATTTTTTCTTGCTTTTTGAGGTATGCCTGTAGAGCTATAAACTTCCCTCTCAGGACTGCTTTCATTGTGTCCCATAGATTTTGGATTGTTGTGTTTTCATTGTAATTAGTTTCCAGGATATTTTTAATTTCTTCATTGATCTCATTGGTAACCCAATCAATATTTAATAACATGCTATTCAGCTTCCAAGAGTTTGAGTGTTTTGGATTTTTTTTATTGTAGTTTATTTCTAACTAGAGGCCTGGTGCACAAAAATTTGTGCACTCGGTGGGGGGGGGGTCCCTCAGCCCGGCCTCTGCCCTCTTGCAGTCTGGGACCCCTCAGGAGATAACGACCTGCTGGCTTAGGCCTGCTCCTCGGTGGCAGAGGGCAGGCCCAATCCCTAGGTTCAGCCCCTGGTCGGGCTCAGAGCAGGGCTGATTGGGGGAGTTGGGGCGCCGCCCCCTGTCATGCACAGAGCAGGGCAGATTGGGAGGTTGCGATGCCACCCTCAGTCACGCTCAGGGTGCGGCCGATTGGGGGGTTGGGGCACCGCCCCCCTATCACACTCAAGGCAGGGTCGATGGGGAGGTTGTGGCATCACCCCTATCTCGCACAGAGCAGGCCCAATCAGGAGGTTGGGGAGCTCCCACCTGTCATGCACAGAGTAGGGCCGATAGGGGAGTTAGGGCACTGCCCCCTGTCACACACAGAGCAGGGCGGATCAGGGGGTTGGGGCGCCGCCCTCTATCACCCACAGAGCAGGGCCGATCAGGGGGTTGGGGTGCCGCCACTGTCACACTCAGGGCAGGGCCGATGGGGAGGTTATGGCTCTACCCTGTCACACACAGAGCAGGGCCCATGGGGGGGGGTTGGGGCGCCGCACCCTGTCACACACAAAGCAGGGCCCATCAGGGGTTTGGGGCACCTTCCCCTGTCACAAACAGAGCAGGGTGGATAGGGAGGTTGTGGCCCTGCCCCCTGTCACACACAGAGCTGCAGGGCGATCAGGGGGTTTGGGCGCTGTTCCCTGTCACACTGATCTGGTGCCAAGAGGCCTCGCGGCTCCGCTGATCCCGGTGCCTGGAGGCATATTACCCTTTTACTATATAGCATAGAGGCCTGGGGGCCGGCTGGTTTTCCCTGAAGGGTGTCCTAGATCAGGGTGGGGTCCCCACTGGGGGCCTGGCCAGCCTGGATGAGGGGATGATGGCTGTTTGCAGCTGGTCACACACCCTTCAGGGTGGGGGTCTACACTGGGGTGCCTGGCCACTCTGGGTGAGGGGCTGAGGGCTGCTTTCAGGCTGGCGGTTGTTGAATAAAGCTCCCAACTGCTCCTCTTTTTTTTCTCTTTTTTTTATTTTATTCTGGGCCAGCTTTAGCTCTGGCTCTAGCTCTGAGGCTTCATATCTGGTTTGTTTGCCGTTCTATAATCAAAACAATGTATAACTTCAGCTCTGAGATCCCGGCAGGCTGAAAGCTGGTTTCTGGAGTTTTGTTTCACTTCTACATTTGCAACATAGTACATAGTTGCTTAGAGTTGCAACTCAGAGGCCGGCAAGTCAGGCGGGGAACGTTGGAGTCTGCAGTCAGTGGAGCAAGCAAGCCTCATGTTCGCTTCCAGCTGCCTGGCTGCCGGCCGCCATCTTGGCTGACAGTTAATTTGCATATACTCACTGATTAGCCAATGAAAATGGTAGCGGTCGTACGCTAATTACCATGTTTCTCTTTTATTAGTGTAGATATTATGCCATTGTGGTCTGAGAAGATGCTTGGTATGATTTCAATCTTCTTGAATTAGGGGAGACTTTGCTTGTGACCCCATATGTGGTCTATTTTTGAAAATGTCCCATGTGCATATTAGAAGAACGTATATTCTGGGACTTTGCGGTGAAATGTTCTGAAGATGTCAATTAAGTCCATCTGATCTAGTGAGTCATTTAGGATTGCTGTTTCTTTGCTGATTTTTTGTCTAGAGGATTATACAGTGATGTCAGTGATGTATTAAAGTCCCCTACTATGATTGTATTTTTGTCAATCTCTCCCTTGATATCTTCCAGGAGTTTTTTTATGTATGTGGGTGCTCCTCCATTGGGTGCATATATGTTTATCAGGGTTCTATCCTCTTGTTGTATTGATCCCTTTAGTACTATGAAGTGGCCTTCCTTAGCTCTTGTTATGGCCTTCACTTTGAGGTCTATTTTGTCCGATACAAGTATTGCTACCCCAGTTTTTTTTCATTTCCATTTGCCTGAAATTTATTTTTCCATCCTTTCAGTCTGTGTGAGTCCCTTCTTCTGAGGTGGGTCTCTTGTAGACAGCAAATGTATGGGTCATTTTTTTTTTATCCATTTAGCCACTTGATGTCTTTTGATTGGAGCATTTAGTCCATTTACATTTAAATTTATTATTGAAAAGTACTTGTTTGTAGCCATTTTTATTTTTTGTGCCTATGTTCTTTCTTACCTTTTTATTTCTTCTTTTTACACCAGTTCCTTTAGCATTTCTTGCATTGCTGGTTTGGTAGTGATAAACTCCCTTAGCCTTTTTTGTCTGTGAAGCTCCTTATTTCCCCTTCAATTTTGAGTGATAGCCTTGCTGGATAGAGTATTCTTGGATTCAGTCCTTTGCTTTGCATCACTTTGTAAATTTCCTTCCATTCTTTTCTGGCCTGATGTGTTTCTGTTGAGAAATCATTTGATAATCTAATGGGAGATCCCTTGTGTGTAGCTTTTTGTCTCTCTCTTGCAGCCTTTAAGATTCTCTCTTTGTCCTGAACATTTGCCATCATAACTATGATGTGTTTTGGTGTGGTCATTTCGGGTTCATCTTGTTTGGGACTCTCTGTGCTTCTGTGACTTTTTTCTTCCCCACCTCAGGGAAGTTTTTGGACATTATTTCTTCCAATAGGTTTTCTAAGCCTTGTTCCTCTTCCTGTTGTTCTGGCACCCCTATTATTAGTATGTTGCTTCATTTCATGTTGTTACATAGCTACCTTAGACTCTCCTCCTGTCTTTTAATTTTTTTTTTCCAATTGCAGTTCAGTTTGTGTGTTTTGCTTCCCTGTCTTCTAATTCGCTAATTTGGCCCTCTGCTTCTCCTAGTCTACTGTCCAAACTTTCCATGGTGTTTTTTATTGCAGCTATATCACTCTTCATTTATTCTTGATTTTTACATCAGTTATTGATTTTTTCATTCATTTCTTCTTGATTCTTGCATAAGTTGTTGATTTTTTCCTCCATCCGTTTTATGCACTCTAGGACCCTTATTCTGAATTATTTTTCTGGTGATCTTCCTTTTCTTTCCTTCTGGTTTTTTTTTTTTGTCTACCCATTTTTGGTCTCACCAACTGATCTAGATGTTGAGTTGTGCAGGGGCTGCTCCTTGGGTGGCAGTGGTTCCTCGGGCTGCAGTTGCCCCTCAAGTGTTCACAGTAGTGGCTGTTCCTCAGTTGGCAGTGGCTCCTCTGGTGGGTGCTGTTCACAGCAGTGGTGTCTCCTCTGGCTGGTAGGTGAGGTTGCTCGTCCAGCTGCTGTTCCTTGGACAGGGGTGGGCTGATCTTGAAGCTTCTGCTCTTCATGTGGGGGCGGGCTGATCACGGCTGCTGTTCTTTGGACAGGAGTGGGCTGTTCACGTGGCTTCTGTTCCTCGGAAGTGCGCGGACTGCTCACATGGCTGCTGATCCTTGGATCGGGACTGGCTGCACGCTGCTGCTGTTCCTCAGATGGGGCGGGCTGCTCATGAGGCTACCGCTCTTTGGACAGGGGCAGGTTGCTTACAGGGCTACTGCTCCTCATCCTGGTGCAGGCTGCTCACACAGCTGCTGCGCCTCAGATGGGAGATGGGATGCTTGTGTGGCAGCTTCTCTTCGGGTGGGAGCGAGCTACATGTGCGGCTGCTGCTCTTCAGATGGGGGTGGGATACTCACCCAGCTGCTGCTCGTCGGACAGGTGCAGGCTGCATGTATCTGCTGTTCCTCGGACCAGTGTGGACTGTGCAGGGCTGCCGCTCCTCAGATGTGGGTGGTCTGCTCTTGTGCTTGCTGCTCCTTGGACTGGGGGAGGATGCTCGGGTGACTACTGCCCCTTGAATGGGAGTGGGCTGCTTGTGGCGATGCTGTTCCTCATATGGGTATGGGCTGCTCACACCCCTCCTGATCCTCGTATGGGGGCAGACTGCTTGTGCAGCTGCTGCTCCTTGGATGGGGGCAGGTTTCTCGCACACCTACTGTTCCTCAGACAGGAGGAGGGTGTGGGCTGCACAGCTGCTGCTCCTCGGATGGGGGCGGGCTGCATGGGGCTGCCACTCCTCAATTGTGGGCAGGATTCTCGTGTGGCTGCTGCTCCTCAGACAGGGCAGGGTCCTCATGTGGTTGCTGCTCCTCGGATGAGGGAGCGGGCCACTCACACAGCTGACAGCTGCTGATTCTTGGAGAGGGTCAGGCCATGTGAGGTTTCTGCTCTTAGGCCTGGGGCAGGCTGCTCATGGGGCTGCTGCTCCTTGGACAGCATTGGGCTGCTGATATGTCTGCTGCTTGCATGGTTTCAGTGCCCCGGGCTAAGGCGTTGGGCTGGTCAGAGGGGAGCATGCTTCAGAACTCACAGGAGCCTGAGCCCAGTGTGGCTGGAGACTCGTTGACCGTGGGACCACAGCCGAAGTAGCAGGTCCCTGGCAGGGGTGTCTGTAGAGTCCCAGGTGTTATCTGAGGGCACCCTGGGTGGGGGTGAGGCCTGGCTCCCAGTTACAGCAGCTCTCCCCTTATAAACGCTAGGCTTCTGGGGAGAGTCGGCCTCCTGGAACTGCATACACAGTAGCAGAGGTTGCCTAGTTAGGCGAGCCCGTTTAGCCTGACCCTGAAGGCCCTGCAGGATCTATCTGTGCCTCACTCACATACACACACACACATCCCACATGACTACACACTCCTCTTTTCGTCCCTCACTGACTCACGCTCTCTCCCTCACTGCCCCATTCTTCCTGCCTCTGTAGTTGGGTCTGGGGTGTTATTGACCCATTTGTGGATGGAGTTTCCTCCCCAGATGTCTGGTTATGAGGCTTTCTCTCTAGCACCTGGCCAGACAGGATATAATTCACCTTGACAAGACACAACACAAAGGGACCAAAGCACGAATGTACTCACGAAAACAATAACCCTACTATAAGTGACCACCTGAGAAAAGAGAATTAGGAGAGAGAAAATAGAGCATAAATGATATTGAAGAGAGCGAAAAAGATAAGAGAGAAAAGAATAAGGAAGAAAAGGATATATATATACACACACATATATATATATATATACACATATATATATATATAGAAAACACCACAGAACCAATACATAAAAAAACAAACAAAAAAACAAAAATATTAATAATAATAAAATTAAAGAAAAAAGAAGAAAAAAAGGAAAAAAATAAAAATTAAAAAAAAATACAAACACCAAACCCCCAGCAAAGAGGGTGGGGGCAGAATCTGTAGATGCTGAGCTTATATATAGAAGATAAGGTTAAGAGTTGGATGAATATGGGGAGGATCTCAGTTCAGTATAGAGGAAGTAGAAAGGGGATGGGTGGATAAGAGGAAAGAGAACGAGAAAAAAATAATAATAAATTTAAAAAATTTTTCATTTCAAAAATGGTATAAAAATAGCAAATAAAAATAAAATAAATGAGAGTGATTGAAAAATAATGTGAAAAGAAATAGAAAATAAAGCAACAAACAAAAACAGGAAAAAAAAGAAAAAAAGAGATAACAAAGTAATAAAAAAGAAATAAAATAAAATAAAAATGAAAAAGTGAAGTGTTCCTTTTGTTGGCTTAAGATCCCAGTCTTCTGTACTGTAGTGTTTCTCAGGATCCGATTGCTGAAACTGAAAGTCTCTTGTGAAGTTGCCCATTTTTTGATTGGGTTATTTATCTTCCATTTGTTTTTTTTTTTGTTTTGTTTTGTTTTAAATATATTTTATTGATTTTTTACAGAGAGGAAGGGAGAGAGACAGAGAGCTAGAAACATCGATGAGAGAGAAACATCGATCAGCTGCCTCCTGCACATCTCCCACTGGGGATGTGCCCGCAACCCAGGCACATGCCCCTGACCGGAATCAAACCTGGGACCCCTCAGTCCACAGGCCGACGCTCTATCCACTGAGCCAAACCGGTTTCGGCTCCATTTGTTAAGTTGTATGAGTTCCCTGTAAATGTTGGAGATTAAACCCTTATTGGTGATAACATTGGCAAATATGTTCTCCCATGCAGTGGGCTTTCTTGTTGTTTTGTTGATGGTTTCCTTTGCTGTGGAAAAGTTTTTATTTTGATGTAGTCCCATTTGTTTATTTTTTTTCTTGGTTTCCATTGCCCTATGAGAAGTATCACTGAAGAAATTGCTTTGGCATATGTCTGAGAATTTTCTGCCTGTGGATTCCTCTAGTATGTTTATAGTTTCCCATCTTAAGTTTAAGTCCTTTATCCATTTTGAGTTTATTTTTATGTATTGTGTAACTTGGAGATCTAGTTTCATTTTTTTGCATGTATCTGTCCAATTTTCCCAACACCATTTATTGAAGAGGCTGTCTTGACTCTATTGTATGTTAATGCCTCATTTGTCGAATATTAATTGAGCATAGTGGTTCGGGTCGATTGTTGGGTTTTCTATTCTATTCCATTGATCTATATGTCTGTTCTTGTGCCAGTACCAGGCAGTTTTGTGAACAGTGGCTTTGTAATATAGCTTGATATCTGATATTGAGATGCCACCTACTTTGTTCTTCTTTCTCAGGATTGCTGCAGCTATTCAGAGTCTTTTTTATTCCAGATGAATTTTTTGAGAGTTTGTTCTAGGTCTGTGAAATATGGTCTTGGTATTTTAATGGGGAGTGCATTGAATCTATAGATTGCTTTGGGTAATATGGACATCTTGATGATGTTGATTCTACCAATCTATGAACACAGTATGTTCTTCCATCTGTTTATGTCTTCCTTTATCTCCTTTTTCAATGTCCTGTAGTTTTCCACATATAGGACTTTTACCACCTTAGTTAAGTTTATTCCAGGGTATCTTAATATTTTTGGTGCGATGGTAAATGGGATTGCTTTTTTATTCTCTCTTTCTGTAAGTTCTTTATTGGTGTATAGAAATGCCATAGATTGCTTGGCATTAATTTTGTATCCTGCTACATTGCTGAATTCATGTATTTAGTCTAATAATTTTTTGATGGAGTCTTTAGGGTTTCCTATGTACAGTATCATGTCATCTGCTAAAAAGGACAAATTTACTTCTTATTTTCCAATTTGCATTCCTTTTATTTCTTCTTCATGTCTGATCCCAATAGCTAATACTTCCAGTACTATGTCAAACAGGAGTGGTGAGAGTAGGCATCCCTGTCTTGTTCCTGTTCTTAAGGGAAATGGTTTTAGTTTTTGCTCATTCAGTATGATGTTGGCTGTGGGTTTGTCATATGTCATATATGGGTTTTATTATGTTGAGGTATGATCCTTGTATTCTCACCTTGCTGAGAAAGGGTGTTGGATTTTGTCAAATGCTTTTTTTGTGTCAATTGATACGACTATGTGATTTTTATCTCTCAATTTGTTTATGTGATGTGTCATGTTTATTGATTTGTGGATATTGTATCATCCTTGCATCCCCGGGATAAATTTTTTGTCTAGAGGATTTATCCTGTGATGTCAGTGGGGTATTAACGTACCTTACTATGATTGTATTGTTGTCGATCTCTCCCTTGATATCTTCCAGGAGTTTTGTTTTGTTTTTATGTATTTGGGTGCATATTTGTTTATCAGGGTTATATCCTCTTGTTGTATCGATCAATTTAGTATTATAAAGTGGCCTTCTTATCTCTTGTTATGACCTTCATTTTGAGGTCTATTTTGTCAGATATAAGTTTCGCTACCCTAGTTTTTTTTTCATTTCCATTTGCCTGAATGATATTTTTCCATCCCCTCACTTTCAGTCTGTGTGAGTCCCTTCTTCTGAGGTGTGTCTCTTGTACACAGCATATATATGGGTCATGTGTTTTTTTTTAATCCATTTAGCCACTGGATGTCTTTTGATTCGAGCATTTTTTCTGTTTATGTTTAAAGTTATTATTGAAAGTTACTTGTTTGTAGCCATTTCTATTTTTTGTGCCTGTGTTCCAACTTACCTTTTTATTCCTTCTTTTTACACCAGTCCCTTTACCATTTCTTGCATTGCTGGCTTGGTGGTGATAAACTCCCTTAGCCTTTTTTTGTCTGTGAAGCTCCTTATTTCCCCTTCAATTTTGAATGATAGCCTTGCTGGATAGAGTATTCTTGGATTCAGTCCCTCGCTTTGCATCACTTTGTAAATTTCCTTCCATTCTTTTCTGGCCTGATGTGTTTCTGTTGAGAAATCATTAGATAATCTAATGGCAGATCCCTTTTATGTTACTTTCAGTCTCTCTTGCAGCCTTTAATATTCTCTCTTTGTCCTGAGCATTTGCCATGGTAATTATGATGTGTCTTTGTGTGGGTCTTTTTGGGTTCATCTTGTTTGGGACTCTCTGTGCTTCTGTGACTTTTTTCTTCCCCACCTCAGGGAAGCTTTCTCACATTATTTCTTCAAATAGGTTTTTAACCCTTGTTCCTCTTCCTGTTGTTCTGGCACCCGTATTATTCGTATGTTGCTTCCTTTCATGTTGTCCCGCAGCTCCCTTAGGCTCTCCTCCTGTCTTTTTATTATTTTGTCCAATTGCAGTTCAGTTTGGGTGTGTTTTGCTTCTCTGTCTTCTAATTCACTAATTCGGTCCTCTGCTTCTCCCCTCTGCTGTTGAAACTTTCCATGGTGTTTTTTATTGCAGCTATATCACTCTTCATTTCTTCTTGATTCTTACATCAGTTATTGATTTTTCCATCCATTTCTTTCTGATTCTTACATAAGTTGTTGATTTTTTCCTCCATCCGGTTTATGAACTGTATGACCCTTATTCTGAATTCTTTTTCTGACATATTACTTGCCTGTTTCACATAGCTGCTCTTCTGGTGATTACTCCTTTTCTTTCCTTTGGGGGTTCCTTTGTCTACCCATGTTTTATCTCACTGACAGATCTAGATGTTGAGTCATTCAGGGGCTGCTCTTTGGGTTGCAGTGGCTCCTCTGGCTGTGGTTGCTCCTCAGGTGGTTATGGAAGTGGCTGCTCCTCAGTTGGCAGCAGCTCCTCTGGTGAGTGCTGTTTACAACAGTGAGGTCTCCTCTGCCTGGTAGGGGAGGCTGCTAGCACAACTGCTGTTCCTTGGACAGGGGTCAGCTGATCAAGAGGCTGCTGCTCCTCTTGCTCCTTGCATGGGGACGTGCCTTCTGCTCCTCGGAAGGGGGCAGACTGCTCATGTGTCTGTTGCTCCTTGGATCAAGGCTGGCTACATGCTGCTGCTGTTCCTCAGATGGTACAGGCTGCTCATGAGGCTGTCACTTCTTGGACAGGGGCAGGTTGCTTACAGGACTACTGCACCTCGATTTAAGTGTGGGCTGCTCGCACAGCTGCTGCTCCTGGGATTGGGGACAGTTTTCTTGTACAGCTGCTGCACCTCGGGGGTGAATGAGCTGTACGTGTGGCTACTGCTCTTTCGATGAGGGCGGGCTGCTCACCCAGCTGCTGCTCGTCGGACAGGTGCTGGCTATGTTTAGCTGCTGCTCCTCGAACCAGTGCGGACTGCGCAGGGCTACTGCTCCTTGGACGTGGGCGGTCTGCTTGTATGGCTGCTGCTGCTCGGACTGGGGAGAGCTGCTCATCTGGCTTCTGCTCCTCGGAGTGGTGTGAGCTTCTCAGGCAGCTGCTGCTCCTCGGGTGGGAAGGAGTTGCACGTGTGGCTGGTGCTTCTCTTACAGTTGTGGTATGCTCGCACAGCTGCTGCTCTTTGGACAGGGGATGGGCTGCTTGTGCAGCTGCTGCTCCTTGGATTGGGGAAGGCCGCTCACCCAGCTGATGCTCCTCGGATCAGTGCAGACTGTTCAGAGCTGCTGCTTCTCAGATGTTGGTGGTCTGCTCATTTGGCTGCTGATCCTTGGACCGGGGAGGGCTGCTCTGGTGGCTACTGCTCCTCAAATGGGGTCAGGCTGCTCGTGGCACTGCTGTTCCTTGTACGGGGGTGGGCTGCTCACACAGCTGCTGCTCCTCAGATGGGGGCAGGCTGCTCATGCGGCTGCTGCTCCTTGGATGGGGACAGGTTGCTTGCACAGCTGCTGCTCCTCAAACAGGTGCAGGGTGCAGGCTGTATGTAACTGCTGCTCCTTGGATGGGGCAGGCTGCTGACATGGTTGCTGCTCCTTGGATGGGGGACTGGGCCGCTTACACAGCTGCTGCTCCTTGGACAGTGGCAGGCCACGTGAAGCTGCTGCTCTTAGGCCTCGGGTAGGCTGCTCACAGGGCTGCTGTTCCTTGGACAGGAGTGGGCTGCTCACGTGTCTGCTGCTCACATGGTTGTAGTGCCCTGGGCTAAAGCGTTGGGTCAGTCAGAGGGAAGAATGCTTCAGAACTCACAGGAGCCTGCACCCAGGGTGGCTGGAGACTCGTTGACTATGGGACCACAGCCGAGGTAGCAGGTCCCTGGCAGGGGTGTCTGTAGTGTGGAGGTGAGGCTGGGCTCCCAGTTACAGCAGCTTTCCCCTTCAAAAAGGCTAGGCCTCTGAGGATGAGCTGGCCTCCTGGTACTATTTACAATGGTAGCAGAGGCTGCCTAGTTGGGCGAGCCCAGTTAGCCTGCCCCTGAAGGTCCTGCGGGATCTAACTGTGACACACACACACACACACACACTCCACATAACCACACACTCCTGTTTTTCTCCCTCACTCACTTACACTCTCTCCCTCACTGACGCATTCTTCCTGCCTCTGTAGTTGTGTCTGGGGTTTTATTGACCCATTCGTGGATGGAGTTTCCTCTCCAGGTGTCTGGTTATAAGGCTTGCTCTCTAGCACCTGGCCAGATAGGATAAAATTCACTTCGACAAGACACAACACAAAGGGAACAAAGCATGAATGTACTCACAACACCAATAACCCCACTATAAGTGACCACCTGAGAAAAGAGTATTAGGGGAGATAAAAGAGGGCATAAATGATATCGAAAAGAGAAAAAGATAAGAGACAAAAGAAAAAGGAAGAAAAAGGAGAATATATATATATATGTATGTATATATATATATATAACACCACAGAACCATAGATAAACCAAAAAAAAAAAAAATACAAACACCAAACCTCCAGCAAAGAGGGAGAGGGCAGAATCTGTAGATGCTGAGCTTATATACATAAAATAATGTTAAGAATTGGATGAATATGGTGAGGACCTCAGTTCAATATAGAGGAAGTAGAAAGGTGATGGGTGGATAAGAGGAAAGAGAATGAGAAGAAAATAATAATAATGATTATTATTATTATTAATAAATTTACAAAAATTGATTTCTAAAATGGTATAAAAATAGCAAATAAAAATAAAATAAAATAGAGTGATGGAAAAATAATGCAAAAAGAAGTAGAAAATAAATCAACAAACAAAAACAGGAAAACAAAGAAAAAAGAAGAAAAAAGATAACAAAATGATAATTTAAAAAAAGTAAAAATAAAAATGAAAAAGTGAAGTGTTGCTCCTTTGGCTGGCTTAAGATCCCAGGCTTCTGTACTGTACTGTTTCTCAGGTTCCTGTTGCTAGGACTGAAGTATTATCTTTAGGCCAGTCCCTTTGGACTCTCAGGGACTATTTAGTTTTTTTTTTATCCTTTGTACCATTCAGGGTGGAATCTGGGTGTGGCTGTATTGGTTGCCTGGATACTGGAGTGAGGGGCTATCTCTTCAGGACAAAATGGCTGCCCTGGTCCCAGGCTCAGGTATGACTCAGCTCCAGACTCCCTGCCACTTCTCCTGGACCCCCTCCTTTCCCCAGATTCCACAAGTCTGCACCTTCTCCCGCAGTGCAGTGTAAGTGTCTGTATCTGAAAGGTCCTATGAACTAGGTTCAGTGAAGAAAGACACAGGCCAGAGAGGGGAAAGACTGTGCCTCTGTGCACTCCTCTCCTGCCAGCACTGCGTGGTCTGGTCAGCCCTTCAGGCTGTCCTCTCTGGGTTCAGCCTTTCCTGACTGTGGACAATCATTTACCCTTTTGTGAAATAGGACATAAGAACCTATAAGAATCAATTGTTTATGTATGGTGCTCTAGTCTAAGTTGCTAAGTGGATCTAGAATCCACTGCCGTCCAGCAGTTCTGCAGACCTTCTTTCCACAGTCAGACACTGTGCCTGTCCCAAGGGACATGGCTCAGTGCCAGTGCCGCAGGGATTCCCTCTGACCCTCTGGGCTCAGAGGTCTGGCAGACTCTCCTGCCCAGATCCTTGATTTTACCTTTCTCCTGTGGTCCTCTGCCCTTCCCAGCTGCAAACTGTCTCCCAGCTGAGTCTCCGCCAATTCTGGTTGGATGTTATTTGTTTCAGCTGCTTATTCTATTTGCTCTGAGAAAAGCCTTGGGACACATCCACCTATTCTGCCGCCATTTTCTCTCCACTATCAATTGTATTTTTTATAGATTTTTTCTTACTTGTTATAGCATAGATCTGTGCAGTCTTAGATTCTGCTTTTCCTTCTCTTCTATGAATTATCTTTGCTATTTTGTAATAAAAGTCAACCTTTTCTAATGTTTTTCAATAGTTTTTTTTCTAAATATTTCTTTGATTTTGGGCCCAAAATTAATGGCTTTCAGTTTCAAAGTTGCCTTGGCTCTAATTACAAAGTTTATAATTAATATAAAACATGTTGGTTCATTGAGTGTAATACTGTGAGTATGTATTGCAGGTTAAGCCTACATTCAGCACATTGTAGGACTGGTCAGCTAATATACTAATAAAATATGTATAGTAAAGACGTGTTCCACAAGTAGTACATGAAAAGGAGGTATGCCCTACAAATGATTGCTGGCAAACCTTCTGAATTGAAGTCTCCATATATCTCAATCAACAACAATTCTTTGCTCATTAGCATAGTTTCAGATAGATTTTTTGGTGAAAAATGGTAAACAGTAGCCTCTAACAGTAGCCTCAATAGAAAACATAAATTTTACTTATGTTTACTCATTGGTGAAGTTAAAGTTATTTATGACAACATGTTCAGCTACAATATTTGAAGACACTCTTTTACCCTTTTGTGAAATAGGACATAAGAACCTATAAGAATCAATTGTTTATGTATGGTGCTCTAGTCTAAGTTGCTAAGTGTTTCTATGGCCAGTGATGAATGCTGGATTTTGTTTGCTTGTTTTCACGTATGTGGATGATAGAATATAGTTTCAGAAATTTTAGTGATTGCCTTAAAGTAACTTCATACAAAAAGTGGTAGTAGTGGTGAAGACTAAAAATAAGTTGTTGAAATTGGTCCTTTAATGCAACTAAAAGTAATTATTTGTTAAATGCCCATGTTTGTAATAGGCATGTTTATAAGAATTTTATCTGAGATTTGTTAGAATTATAACACTCTCCAAATCAAATATTTAGTGGCTACTTTTAACTACCAGAAAAAATCTGAATTGCTCATGACCAAAAACTTAATCCATTACTTTGAAGGCAGTAACTCAGTGTCAAAGGGTTGGATACCTCTAGTGTGAATACTGCATACAAAAATAACTTTTAGATATGATGCCTGATTTTAGTCAATGTGTGCAACTGATTATTTAAATCTCTGTCAGAATATTGAGTTGAATGAATGAATGGGTTTCATTGTGGTACACAGCCAGATAGACTTCCTGCAAATGAAAGGTAAGAGGTATAGTTTACCATCAAATCTCTAACATAAATGATTGGAAGAATACAACATATATGAGGATCTGGGCTCTGGAATATATAAGAAAATGTGGTCAGGGCAACTGACAGTTGTACTAAGAATACCACACAGTGTTGCAAGGCTATCAGGTTTATACAATTCACTAGTGATAAAATGTTGTTATTTAAGTATGCTACTGATATTCTTGTAATAATCTGGTTATTACATAACAGGAAAGAAGTAAAGGGAAGACTAGATAATCTAGGCATGCCATTTATACAGCTTTGCTAATTTAATATTCTCCAAGTCTGCTACCCGCTGATTGCTGGAAGAAGGGGCTGGAAAATAGTCGCATGCGCAGTAACGGCTGAGTGATGTGGGAAAATGCTTACCTGTCAATCACACCTGGAAGTGAATCAGTGTCCAGAATAGGCATGGTCACTGCAAGGGAGTGAAACCTGAATATTTAAACTCCTAGACAAAGGAGCATGCTCTCTTGGCTCTTGGAACTCTTGGGACTCCTGTTGCAGGGGGCACAGTCCTCTGCATTCATTCACAAGGCCTATGGTCATGTGGGCTCCACACAACAGACTTGGGGATTTTAATTAGCCTGAATGCTAAACTGGACCTGGCTGCAATGTGGAACGGAAGTTCTGGACACTGCCTCTCCTTTTTGGCTCTGCTGGATCCCCAGCTGCACCTCTTTCAGGATTAGATTAAGGGGCATGGGACTTTGCAACCCTAGGAACCCGTAACTTCATGCAAATAAAGCCTTTTACCACATCTCATTCTCCCATAAGGGCTTCTGAAAATGCTTATTTCAGTGGTACCCCAAGAACCCTGCTCCTACAAGTGACAGAGATGTTCGATTTTCTGGTAACACTAACATAATAATATAGACTTAAAAACTATTCCAACAACTCATAAATACAGAGAACAATGGTCTTCACTATCTGTTGCCTGTGTCCATGGGCTATGTATATAAGTTCTGTGGTTTATCTATTCTCATCCCCACCACCCCACATCAAGGAGTGCTCTTGGGAGGGAGGGCACACTGGGGCTTCAGTCCTAAGGATTTTAAGTGTAGAGATTTTATGGGAGATCTCAGGGGAAGTTCTCAATAGAATATTCATCAGCTTTCCAGATGTGTCCTTTCAGGGTCGAAGTCTCCACTGATTAATTGGCCTGCACCAGGGAAGGGGGTCATTATTCAATGCAGCTGTACTTATGGTCAGCTGTGGTTTGACATTGCTTGTCTGGTTTTGTTGGTTTTCTGGGTCTGGAGCTGAAATATAACTGAGACCTAGATGTTATCTCTAGAAAAAAAATGTCATGGGGTCCAAACTACGTGGCAGGCAATATGCTACAGGAGGAAAGGTCACCCTGGGGACAAGATTCCACCCTATAATTGTCCTTGGCTAGACACCCAGGACTTTTTGCCTTGGTGATCTTCTGTACCTGGCCCATCATCCTTACTCTGCTCACATCTATCTTTATACCACAGTTACTTTAGATTTCTGAGTTTGTAAGACCCACTATGCAAATCTTGCCTGAACTTGTCAGGTTTAGTATGTTGCCCCTGTTTTTCTGTTTTATTTTTCTTTGTCCATGGTGGTTTGGCTTTAGCAAACCCAGGGACTTAGATGAGACCAGGCTCTCTCCCTCTATTTGTCCTATGATTCTGTGTGTGGATTCATCCAGGTTTACCTGAAGTTTTTTTTTTTCCACATAGTCAAAAATATTTCTGCCCTTATTCATGTAAACTCACATTGTATAGCTTTAACTACTTAAGGAAAGACTATTTAACTCTCTTGTTCATGAGTCTAAAATTCCCAGATCAACATTTCATTTTGTTAGATTGATTCAACTTTATCCTTAATAAAATCTACATGTGTAAAAACAATATAATGTTTATATTAACCATGGAAGTTTCTAGGATAAACATGTAAATAAAGAAAAGATCACTACTTAAAAAAGGTGCTATATCCCTGGGCATATAGTTCTAAATATACCCATTATAGTGGTGTTTGTTGAAAACAATAACATAAGATATTCTTAACTAACATTAAAACTACAATGTTTTTCAACCTAAAATGGTTGACTGATCCTTGAATTTTTTTTGTTGTTTTATAAATCATCTATTTAAGAATTTTAGATATCTCCCAGGAATTAATATTAAACTCACTGGATTGTCATTTCTAAAATTCATTTGTATCTTTTTTTAAAAAATTAGGACAACACTACAATTTACTCTTTGTATAATTCTCTAATTTTTAGGATTTCTCAAGGATTAATGCCAAAGATCTGCGAAGTCATTTTCACATATAGATTTTTTTAAAAGGACATTTTGGGGTTGATTTCCCTTTGTAATTTGTTAAAAATTAAAACATTATGCCTATTTCTTCTTCCTTTTTGATGCAGTGGAATATATAAAAATTATTAGTTAAACATTTACTAGGTGCCAGAGGTTGTTCTGAGTATACATGTAAGTTATTTCATTTAATACCTCCCATAAATGATCTGACAAACATACCTACTAATTCAAATGTCACAAATGAAAACTATGAGGCAGAGAAGCTAAACTACTGATCAAGATGTCATAACTAATAAATGCTGGAGTCAAGATTTTATTCAGAAGTTTACATTTTAAGTACTATGTATGCTACCTCTTAAGAACCTTCATTTTCCTTTTAACACTTTTTCATAGATATACTTTAAACTTTAAAAAAAAATTTTAAATGTACTTTTTATTGTTGATAGTATTACAGATATCTCCCATTTCCCCCCTCCCCATTCCCCCTTCCCCCCACCACCTACCCAACCACCAGGTCTTCACTACCTTGTTGCCTGTGTCCATGGGCTGTGTATATAAGTTCTTTGGTTTACCTATTCTCATCCCCGAAACCCCACATCAAGGTATGTCAGTCTGTTCCACGCCTCCCTGCTTTGGGTCTATTTTGTTGGTCAATTCATTTTGTTCATTAAATTCCACAAATAAGTGAGATCATGAGATATTTGTCTTTCTCAATTTGGCTTATTTCACTTAGCATAATATTTTCCAGGTCCATCCATGCTGAACCAAAGGGTAAGAGATCCATCTTTTTTAAAGCTGCATAGTATTCCATAGTGTAAATGTCCCATAGCTTTTCTATCCTTTCATCTACTGATGGTCACTTGGGTTGTTTCTAAATCTTAGCTATCCTATCTAATAAAAGAGAAACATGGTAATTAGTGTATGACCACTACCCTTCCCATTGGCTAATCAGGGCAATATGCAAATTAACTGCCAGCCAATATGGCAGCCGGCAGCCAGGCAGCTGGAAGCAAACATGAGGCTTGCTTGTTTCAGTGAAGGAGGACTCCAACGTTCCCCGCCTGCCTTGCCGGCCTCTGAGCTGGCAGTTTGAAACATTGTAACAAACATAGAAGCTAAACAAAACCCCAGAAACCAGCTTTCAGCCGGCCGGGATCTCAGAGCTGGAGATGATATAGTGTTTCAATTATAGAACCGAAACAAACCAGATACCTGCTTTCAGCAGCAGAGGCCTTAGCCCAGAATAAAAAAAAAAAAAAAGGAGCGGTTGGGAGCTTCAGGCACCTACCAGCCTGAAAACAGCCCTCAGCCCCTCACCCAGACTGGCCAGGCACCCCAGTGGGGACCCCCACCCTGAAGGGTGCGTGACCAGCTGCAAACAGCCATCATCCCCTCATCCAGGCTGGCCAGGCACCCCAGTGGGGACCCCCACCCTGATCCAGGACACGCTTCAGGGCAAACCAGCCAGCCCCTACCCATGCACCAGGCCTCTATCCTATATAGTAAAAGGGTAATATGCCTCCCAGCACCGGGATCAGCGGAGCAGCGAGGCCTCCCGGCACCGGGATCAGCGTGACAGGGGGCAGCGCCCAAACCCCCTGATCCCCCTGCGGCTATGTGTGTGACAGGGGTGGGGCCACAACCTCCCTATCTGCCCTGCTCTGTTCTTGACAGGGGAAGGCGTCCCAACCCCCTGATCAGCCCTGCTCTGTGCCTGATAGGGGGGAGCTCCCCAACCCCCTGATCGCCCTGCGGCTCGGTGTGTGCCAGGGTGCGGCGCCCCAACCCCCCCCCATGGGCCCTGCTCTGTGTTTGACGGGGTAGAGCCATAACCTCCCCATCGGCCCTGCCCTGAGTGTGAGAGTGGTGGTGCCCAACCCCCGATCTGCCCTGCTCTGTGTGTGACAGGGGGCAGTGCCCAACTCCCCTATCGGCCCTACTCTGTGAGTGACAAGGGGGAGCTCTCCAACCCCCTGATGGGCCCTGCTCTGTGTGTGACAGGGGGCGGTGCCCCAACCCCCAATCGGCCCTACCCTGAGCGTGACTGAGGGTGGCATGGCAACCTCCCAATCCGCCCTGCTCTGTGCATGACCAGGGGTGGCGCCCCAACTCCCCAATCGGCCTTGCTCTGAGCCCAACCAGGGGCTGCACCTAGGGATTGGGCCTGCCCTCTGCCACCTGGGAGCAGGCCTAAGCCAGCAGGTTGTTATCTCCCGAGGGGTCCCAGACTGCGAGAGGGCACAGGCCGGGCTGAGGGACCCCCCTCCCCCCCTGAGTGCACAAATTTTTGTGCACCGGGCCTCTAGTTATAAATAATGCTGCATAGGGGTGCATATATTCTTTCTGATTGGTTTATATTCCCAGAAGTGGGATTGCTGGGTCAAACAGAAGTTCCATTGTTAATTTTCTGAGGAAACCCCATACTGTTTTCCATAGTGGCTGCACCAATCTGCATTCCCACCAGCAGTGAACTAGGGTTCTCTTTTCTCCACATCCTCACCAGCACTTGCTCTTTGTTGATTTTTTGATGGTAGCCATTCTCACAGGTGTGAGGTGATACCTCATTGTGATTTAAATTTGCATTTCCTTGATGATTAGTGACTTTGAGCATTTTTTCATGTGTCTCTTGGCCATTTGTATGTCCTCTTTGGAGAAATGCCTATTCAGGTCTTCTGCCAATTTTTCATTGGATTTTTTGTCTTCTTTTTGTTGAGTTGTATGAGTACTTTATATTTTGGATATTAACCCCTTATTAGATGTATCATTGGAAAATATGTTCTCCCATTCAGTGGATTTCCTTTTCGATTTGATGCTGGCTTCTTTTGCTCTGCAGAAGCTTTTTATTTTGATGTAGTCCCATTTGTTTATTTTTTCCTTAGTTTCCTTTGCCCTAGAAGATGTATCACATAAGATGTCTGAGATTTTACTGCCTATGTTTTCTTCTAAGATTTTTATGGTTTCATGCCTTACATTTAAGTCTTTTATCCATCTTGAGTTTATTCTTGTGTTGGTGTAAGGTAGTGGTCTATTTTCATCTTTTTGAATATGTCTGTCTAGTTTTCCCAGCACCATTTGTTGAAGAGTCTGTCTTTACCCATTGTATGTTCTTGCCTCCTTTGTCAAATGTTAATTGACCTTAGTGGTGTGGGTCAATTTCTGGGATATCTGTTCTGATACATTGGTCTATGTTCATGTTCTTGTGCCAATACCAGGCTGTTTCAGTTATAATGGCTTTGTAGTATAGTTTGAAAACTTGTACTATGAACCTCCCTACTTTGTTCTTCTTTCTCAAGATTGCTGCAGCTACATGGGCTCTTTTATGGTTCCATATACATTTTTTGAGTATTTGTCCTAGCTCTTTAAAGTATGCCAATGGTATTTTAATAGGGATTGCATTGAATCTATAGATTGCTTTAGGTAGTATAGACATTTTATTAATGTTAATTCTTTCAATCCATCAACATGGTAGACGCTTCCATTTGTTTGTATCTTCCTCTATTTATTTTTTCAATGTTCTATGGTTTTCCAAGAACAGGTCTTTTACATCCTTGGTTAGTTTATTCCTAGGTATCTTATTTTTTTGTTGTTGCAATGGGAATACTTTTTAGTTTCTCTTTCTGAGAGTTCATTATTGGTGTATAAAAATGACGTTAATTTGTAGATGTTGATTTTGTATCCTGCTACTTTGACAAATTCATTTATAAAGTCTAGTAATTTCCTGGTGGAGTCTTTAGGGTTTTCTATGTACAATGTCATGTCATCTGTAAATAATTACAGTTTTATTTCCTCCTTTCCAATTTGGATGCCTTTTATCTCTTCTTCTTTTCTGATTGCTGTGACTAGGATTTCCAGTACTATGTTGAATAAGAGTGGGGAAAGTGGGCATTTTTGTCTTATTCTTGTTCTTAAGAGAAATGCTTTTAGTTTTTGCCCAGGGATTATGTTGGCTGTAGGTTTGGCATATACGGCCTTTAATATATTAAGGTAGGATACCTCTATTCCCACTTTACTGTGAGTTTTATCAAAAAAGGGTGCTGTATTTTTTCAAATGTTTTTCTGTATATGTTGATATGATCATGTGGTTTTCATCTTTCAATTAGTTTATGTGATGTATCACATTTATTGTTTTCCAATATTGTACCAGCCTTTTTTGATCATATGATTTTTAATATATTGCTGGATCTGATTTGCTAATATTTTTTTTTGAGAATTTTAGCATCTGTGTTCATCAGCCATATTGGCCTATAATTCTCTTTCTTTGTAGTGTCTTTATCTGGTTTTGGAATTAAGATAATACTGGCTTTCTAAAAAGAGCTTGGAAGTGTTCCTCCCTCTTGAATTTTTTGGAATAGTTTGAGGAGGATATGTGGTAGTTTTTCTTTGACTGTTTGGTAAAATTCACCTGTAAATCCATCTGGTCCAGGATGTTTGTTTGCTGGAAGTTTTTTAATTACTGCTTCAATTTTTATCAGCTGTTATTTTCTAGTCAGGTTTTCTGATTCTTCCTAATTGAGTTTTGGAAAATTGTATTTTTCTAGGAATTTGTCCATTTTACCCAGGTTGTCCAGTTTTTTTGGCATATAGTTTTTTCATAGTATTTGCTTACAATCCTTTGTATTTCTGTGGTGTCCATTGGTATATCACCTCTTTCATCTCTGATTTTATTTATTTGGGTCCTCTCTCTTTGTTTCTTGATTAGTCTCACGAGGGGTTCATCAATCTTATTTTTATTTTCAAAGAAATAGCTCTTGGATTTACTAATATTTGTACTCTTTTTTTAGTCTCTATGTCATATTTCGTCTCTGAACTTTACTATGTCCTTCCTTCTACTTCCTCTGGGCTTTTCTTGCTATTCTCTTTCTAATTCATTTAGTTGTAGGGTTAGATAGTTTATTAGTCTTTTTTCTTGTTTCTTGAGGTAGGCCTCTAGTGCTATGAACTTCCCTCTCAGGATTTTTGCCGTGTCCCATAGGTTTTGGGTGGTTGTGTGTTCATTTTCATTTTTTTTCAAGGAAGTTTATAATTGCTTGTTTGATCTCATTGGTAACCCATTCATTGTTTAATAGCATGCTATGTAGCCTCCATGTATTGGAGTGTTTTTGAGGTGTTGTTTTTTTTTATTGTAGTTGATTTCTAACTTCATGCCATTGTGATGTGATGCTTGGTATTATATCAGTCTTCTTGAATTTGTATAGATGTGCTTTGTGCCCTAATATGTGGTCTATCTTTAATAATGTTCCTTGTGCACTTGAAAAGAATGTTCTGTAAATATAGGTTAGTATGCCATCTAATCTAGCATGTCATTTAAGGCCTCAGTTTTCTTGTTAATATATTGTCTGGAAAATCTATCCAGTGCTGTCAGTGATGTACTGCAGTCCCCCACTATGACTGTATTGCTATCAATCTCTCCCTTAAGGTCCATCAAGAGTTTTTTAATGTACTTTGGTGCTTCTATATTTGCTGCATATATATTTACAAGGGTTATATTTTCTTGTTGAATCATTCCCTTTAGTATTATGAAGTGGCCTTCTTTGTCTCTTTTTATGCCTTTGTTTGAAGTATATTTTGTCTGATATTAGTATTGCTACTCCAGCTTTTTATTCCCTTTAAATTTGCATGAAATATATTTTCTATCCCTTTATTCTCAATCTGTGTGTATCTTTTGTTCTGAGGTGGGTCTCTAGTAGACAACATATATATGGCTCATGTTTTCTTATCCATTCAGTCACCCTATGTCTTTTGACTGGAGCATTTAATCTATTTACAGGTATGGTTATTATTGATAAGTATTTGCTTATGCCATTTTTATTTTCTTTATGCCTATGATCCTCTCTCTCTCCATTTATTCTTCTTAAACCAGCCCCTTTAACATTTCTTGCAGTGCTAGTTTGGTAGTAATGTATTACTTTAACTAACCTCTTTTTGTTAGGAAAGCTTTTTATTTCACCTTCAATTTTAAATGATAACCTCACTGGATACAGTAGTCTTGGATTTAGGCCCTTGATTTTCATTACTTTGAGTTCTTCATACCACACCCTTCTGGCCTGAAGTGTTCTTCTTGAGAAGTCAGTTGACATTATTTTTTTAAATATATATTCTGATTTATTTTAAAGAGGAAGGGAGAGATAGAAACATAAAAGATGAGAGAGAATCATTGATTAGCTGCCTCCTGCATGCCCTCTACTGAGGATCGAGCCCACAACCCGGGCATGTGCCCTTGACCAAATTGAACACTGAACCCTTCATTCCACAGGCCGACACTCTATCCACTGAGCCAAACTAGCTAGGGCAGTCAGTTGACATTCTAATGGGAACTCTTTTGTATGTAATTTTCTCTCTTTTTCTTGCTGCTTTTAAGATTCTTTCTTTTTCTTTAATAGTTGCCATTTTAATTATGATGTGTCTAGGTTTGGGTCTCTTTGGGTTCATCTTGTTGGGACTCTCTGTGCCTCCTGGACTTGTGTGGCATTTTCCTTTACCAGGTTGGGGAAGTTTTCTGCCATTATTTCTTTAAACAGGTTCTCTGTTCATTGCTCGTCTTCTTCCTCTTCTGGTATTCCTGTAATGCAGATGTTGTTTTGTTTCATGTTGTCCCAGAGCTCCCTTAAGCTATCTTCCTGCTTTTATTTTCTATTTGCTGCTCTAATTAGGTATTTATTTATACCTTGTCTTCCAAATTGCTGATTCGGTCCTCTGCTTCATCCAATCTACTTTTAATCCCTTCCAGTTTTTTTCATGTCAAATATATTGTTCTTCATTTCTGTCTGATTTTTGTAAATGGCTTCTATTTCCCTTCTCATGCTGTTGTAATTTGTACTAAGTTCCTTAAGCATCTTTATAACCATTGCTTTGAACTCTATTTCTGATAGGTTGCTTGCTTCTTTCTCATTTAGTTCTTTTTCTGGAGATTCCTTCTTTTCTCTCATTGGGAAATTATTTCCTCATTTTCCTATTTTAGCTATCTCTGGATCTATGTATTAGATAGAACTAATCCCAGTCTTTGTGGGATGGCCTTATGTAGAAGGTATCTGAGGGGTCCAGTGGTATAGTCTCTTTGTTCACCTGAGTTGGATATTCTAGGAATGAACCTTGTGTGCATTGTTTGGGCCCTCTTGTTTAATTGGGACTTGATTTTCAATGTCCATTTGTGAGAGGTATCCTCCATTCAATTTGCTTCCAGTTAGGTTTCACCCCAATATCT
This sequence comes from Myotis lucifugus, assembly GCF_000147115.1. Lineage (NCBI taxonomy): Eukaryota > Metazoa > Chordata > Mammalia > Chiroptera > Vespertilionidae > Myotis > Myotis lucifugus. The sequence goes on from NW_005871061.1 coordinate 12,072,032, forward strand.
TTGTGCCTCCAGAGAATCTCCTCTGCCTGCAGACTGATTGGATTCAGTTTGGAGTGTTCTCAAGCAATCGTCCACAGGTTTGGTAAGAGGTTTTCCAATAGGGTGGGACAATTGCCTCTTCCTGGAGGCTAATTGTTATTCTCAGTCTGTTAATGGGCCCCAGAAACTCCACAGGGTGGGGCAGGGGATTTCCCTATAGGGTGAGTCAACTTTATTCTCCTGAGGCTAAAATGGCAGGATAGCACAGGTTTGCCTGAGAAAGATGACCTCTGCAGCATGAGGGAATGACTCAGCATATGAAACCAGGGTATCTGCCTTCTAAACTCTGTCCTTGGATTCCACAACCCCGGCTTATGTTTATACAGCTCCTTTACACTCTGCCCTCCCTCTGCTGGTGCATAAGGTGAATGATTGCACAAGGAATTTTGTGCATTGGCCCTTTCAGAGGGTGCCTGCATTCCTAGCCATCTCTTCCTGACAGACAGCAACCCTGCTGATTTTATAGCCAGATGTTATGTGAGCACCTTTTTTAGTTCTGGTGCTCTCTGATAGGGGGCCCACCTTGGGGATTAGACCCGAGAGTTCTCAGTGGTAACCCCCATAGCCGAGATATCTCTCCAGTACTTCAGCTGCTGTGTGTGGGAGACTGGCCAGCCCATTCATACCTCTGCCCTTCCTACCAGTTACTATACGGTCTCCACTTTTCATCCTTGGTTATCAGGGTTCTCTCTAGCTAGTCCTCAGTTCATTTTTCAGGGTGGTTCTTCTGTATTTTAGTTGTAATTCTAGTTTGGTCCTGGGATCATGTCTGTGAGTTTCCACTTACTCTGCTGCCATTTTTAATCTCTCCTACTTTAAACTTCTTGTTGCAGACACCAGTACTATTCCCCAAATAGTTGACTATAAACTCCACCTGAGAGAGGGTTAGTGTGTCATCATATAATACATGGTGTATCATTGTCACACAGCTGATAATTTCTAGCCAATATAATTCTTTTTCATAGTTTGGATGACAAACTTTTGATTCTATTTTTGTCTTATCAAAATATAGAGCTCTTGCCACCTGGGATTAATATTCATAAACTCTCATTTAATGCCTTAACTAAAAATATGTTTCATTAATGCTGACTTTTCCTGTTGGGGTGAGATGCTCTTCAGCTTCACAGAAATTTTAGATCACTCTTTAAATACTTTGAGCAATTTTAGGATGGATCATGCTCATTAGTTTAGTCTTGTCATTGTCATATGTACAAATGACATACTCTGATAAATTTATTATTTGAGTGGAATTAACCTTCAGCAATGGCCACATCCTTTTTTTATTAGTGATAAAAATCCTTATCTTATTGTTTAAAGTATTACATATGTCTTCTTTTCCCCCCATCAACCCTTCCCAGCCACTCTCACCCCCAGGATACACCCCCACTGGTCCAGTGTCTGTGTCCATTGGTTATGCTTATATGCCTGCATACAAGTCTTCGGTTGATCTCTTACCCCCGCCCCACCCCCCTGCTCCCACCCTCCCCTACTTTCCCTCTGGGGTTTGACGGTTTGTTCGATGCTTCTCTGTCTCTGGATATATTTTTGTTTATCAGTTTATGTTGTTCTTTATATTCCACAAATGACTGAGATCATGTGACACTTATCTTTCTCTGACTGGCTTATTTTTGCTTAGCATAATGCTCTCCATGTCCATGCTGTTTCAAATGGTAAGAGTTCTTTGTTTTTTACATCTTTTAAGTTAATTGAATTATCAGCAATATTTAATCCCTCCAACAACCACTGCTCAAATAAACACAACTGCTAATTTAAATTTAAATTAAAAAGGAAAAAAACAATCTCAATTTTTCTAACCAGTGTGTTGTTCAGGTGCAACCTAGCATAGTTTTTATTTGTTTATTGGAAGTTTAACCAATATATAATCAAACACTGACTAGAATATTTTTCAGAATCAGTAGGGTTAAAATAAAATTTAAAAAGGTAAAATTGAGCTTGAATTTTAATTAGAATATGACTGGAAATATTTTATTCTCTTTCCTTTTAGTCCCTCAAAATTATTCCATTATTGATGAAATATTTGGTAGATTGATTCTGATGTCAATTTTCCTGCATGTGTAAATGACTATTTGTGTACCTGTTTTTGACACTTGTCATCTGACTGTTAAACAGGGTTAAACTAAGGGTTTTCAGGACTCCATTGGGGTACTGAAATAATATTTGCTAGGAAACTTTTGATCTACATTTGTACTCTTGCCTCTCTTTCAGTTTGTGAGGATGGTATAGAGAACTTGGGAAATTCCATTCTCAATAGTCTTGGAGGTCTACAGGCTTTGCCTTGATTAAGGGCAAAATCAACATTGGTTTCTCAGATATGTCAAAAGCTATATTTGGCCATGAATGAATTATTGCTACTGCACTGAAAAATATAACAGTTATTTGACATCCTTATAGTATCCAATTATATTTTATAGGCATGTATTAAAAACCTACTACCCACAAATTGTTTTGCTAGGAGCTTGAGAAGACACATAATTTAATCAAATATTATCCTCATATTCAGTTACTGAAATAGCTATAATATAATACTATACCCAGAGTACTATATATGTATTTTATTAAACATGGAAGTGTGTTGTAACAAAAAAATAATATATGCACCTTGTTTTCAGACAACCTGAATGAGTTTCCTCCCTCTATCATTTATTAGTGGTTAAACCATAGGACAAGTTACTTACACTGTATTTTTTTTTGGTCAAGAATAGTGCAGAAACCATTATGGGCAGTGATTCCACTTCTGGGAATTTGTGCAAAGAAACCTAAAACACTAATTCAAAAGTATATATGCACTATTATGTTAATTGCCACGTTACTTATAATAGCCAAGATTTGGAAGCAGCTCAAGTGTCCAACAGCAAATGTGTGGATAGAAAAGCTGTTGTACGTTAACACAATGAAATACTACTCAGTCATTAAGAAAAAGGAAATATTATCTTTAGCTACAGCATGGATGGACCTAGAGAGCATTTTGCTAAGTGAAATAAGCCATTCAGAGAAAGACAAGTACAATATGATTTTATTCATATGTGGAATCTAATGAACAAAATGAGCTAACATGCAAAATAGAAACTGACTTATAGAGATCAAACTGACAGCTGTCAGAGGGAGGCTGGGTGGGTGATAGAGGGATTGAGCAGAAAGGAAAAAAACTCATGGACACACACAACATAATGGTTATTACTAGAGAGAAAATAGGGTGTGGGGAGGTAGAAGAGGTTATAGGGTAGATCAATTGTGATAGAAGAAAGAAACTTGACTGGGGGTGGTGAATATGGTACACAATACACTGTACAGATGTCTTGTAAAATTGTGCACCTGAAAGTTGTATAATTTTGTTAACCATTGTCACCCCAATAAATTCAATAAAAAGTTTTAAAAAAGAATAGTGAAGTGTCTTATATTTTACTTTTTTTACATGACAACAAATTAGCCACCAGAGTTTCTTGATAGCTGAGAGAAGACATGGTATTCCAGCATCAGATACAAATTACTTAATTACTCTAAGCAGAACAAGCAGCGTGAATATGAGCATATGAGGGTCAGTTTTTATTTCCTCAAAATCCTATGGTTTAATATAATATGGTCCAGGTGGATGCCATTCATGCAATGATTTTGAATTACAGCTGAAATACATTGAGCTTACCATATTATTTACTAGAAGCCCAATGCATGAATATTCATGCAAGAGCAGGCCTTCCTTCCCCCGGCTACTGGCACTGGCTTCCCTCTGGCACCTGGGACCTGGGCTTCACTCCAGCCACCACTGCCAAGCACCTGAGACCCGAGCTTTGCACTGGACCCAGCTTTGTCTGGAAGGACGTCCGGAATGAAGCCCAGAAGGACGTTCAGTGTAATTAGCATATTACCTTTTTATTATTATAGACTAGAGGCCCGGTGCACAAAAATTTGTGCACTCGGGGTTGGGGGGTCCTTCAGCCTTGCCTGTGCCCTCTTACAGTCAGGGACCCCTCGGGGGATGAGCACCTTCTGGCTTAGGCCTGTTCCCTGGGGGATTGGGCCTAAGCTGGCAGTCAGACATCCCTCGGGCAGCCCAGGAGCCCTTGGGGAATGTCCACTTGACAGCAGGGAGAAGGCCTAAGCTGTAGTCGGACATCCTTAGCACTGCTGAGGAGGCAGGAGAGGCTCCCACCACCCACCGCTGTGCTGGCTGCCGTCAACCCTGGCTTGTGACTGAGCAGGAGCTCCCCCTGTGGGAGGACACTGACCACCAGGGGGCAGCTCCTGCATTAAACATCTGCCCCCTGGTGGTCAGTGTATGTCATAGTGACCAGTCATTCCCAGTTGTTCTGCTGTTAGGGTCAATTTGCATATTACCTTTTTATTATATAGGATAGAGGCCTGGTGCATGGGTGGGGGCCGGCTGGTTTGCCCTGAAGGGTGTCCTGGATCAGGGTGGGGGGTCCAGCTGGGG
>NW_005871061.1:12076691-12104502 GCF_000147115.1 Myotis lucifugus
TTGGCAGCCTGGGTGAGGGGCTGAGGGCCGTTTTCAGACTGGCCACACCCCCTTCAGGGAGGGGGGTCCTGCTGGGGTGCCTGGCCAGCCTGGGTGAAGGGTTGATGGCTGTTTGCAGGCTGGCCACACCCCCTTCAGGTTGGGGGTCCTGCTGGGGTGCCTGGCCAGCCTGGCTGAGGGGCTGATGGCTGTTTGCAGGCTGGCCACAGCCCCCAGCTACCCAAGCTCCCAGTGGAGGCTGGCTGGAAGCAGGTATCTGGGATTTATTTATCTTCTATAATTGAAACTTTGTTGCCTTGAGCGGAGGCGGCCAGGGCAGGCAGGAAGCTTGGCTTCTTCCATCGCCGGGGCAACCAAACCTCCTGCTTGCTCCAGCTCCGTGGCTGCCGGCTGCCATCTTGATTGGGTTAATTTGCATATAGTTGTTCTGATTGGCTGGTGGGCGTGGCTTGTGGCATAGCGGAGGTGCGGTCAATTTGCATGTTTCTCTTTTATTAGATAAGATAATGTGTAGAAAGTATGCCTGACATTGTATGAAATTGTCCAAAAAGCATAAGCATAACTTCACTTTGTTACATAAGAAGACACCACCTCTATATTTCAAAGCTGGTTTCTATACATATGTCCTTAAAAAGATAGGCTGGAGCGAAGGACAATTGATGTCATTTTCAAAAGATGTACAGACTATGATAGACCTAAGGAGAATTGTTTCCTGACAATTTTTATCTCTAAAGTGGGCAAATAATTTCTATTCAAAGAAATTTTTAGAAAGTGAAACATGCTATTTTTGTTAAGGGCCTAATACAGTAACTGGCACAGTGGATGGTCTCAATGGAAATGTATGTCTTCTTGTTACCTCCCTCTTCACTTTTAGCAAAATTAATGAAATCAATATAAATATTGATGGACCTAATTATTATCAAATTTTCAAAGCCCTATTGTGTATTTTAGATCAGAATATGAGCCACATATTAACTGCAGATTTGGGTTGCTGTAGGTGAAATTGAACTGGGAAATAAAGTTACTTATTCTAAACATGTAAACTTTGAACAGCTTATTCAAGTTGATACCAAAACTGGAATAATTTTCTGTGTCTTAACATGTTACAACAGTACAAATTGGTGCTTAACATCTACTTATTCAATGCATGGATTAATGAAAAACAGGTGTGCAGTCTTTGGTCAATGCATAATAAACTATGAACTCAGCACTTTGAATTTTTAAATTTACCATAGTTAAGAACAATCCATGGCACATGGTTGTGCTGGAAAAGCCATTTACAAGTATTTTGCAGTATATAGACAATTTTAGATACATATCTACCATGAACAATATTTAACAAAACTTTATCCAAGAAGGAGTTAATGTACAGAAAATGTATATTTACATAAATCTTAAGAAAGTTAATTCCAATATTCACTAAACTAAAATGACTGTTTGCAACAAAGAAAGAAGCTTCTTTACATCATATTTGGATCTAAAATCCATTATGGAAAATTTTCTATGAGCTAATAGATGAGGAATTTATTCACTGTTATACGATATAGTGTCTGACTAGACCATCTGTGAAATTTTTGATCAAAGTTAATTTAGCAAGAATGGAATTTAGATTAACTGGACCATTTAAATGGCAAATCATTTTCTGAAAGCATAATGTGATATTTTGACAACATGGGTAACTTTATCTATTAGGATATATCCAAATCTTTGTTATTCTGATTATCTTAATGGAAACTCCAATAATGGGAAAATACAAAACAAAATGAAAAGAGCTTGAATATGATAACAGCAATCTTTACTCAAATGTAACGCACACACAAAATTAGCTAGTGGCCACCATCCAGAGTATTAAAGACCATGAAATTAATAATATTTCTGATAATTTTGAAAATCTATAATTTACTTGCATTTATATACTTTAATAACATTATTAACAGTGTAAATCTAATACTTGTATTTTTTTTAAAAAAATAAACACATTGATAGAATTAGAAGAAAAGGAATGGATGGTAACTGATAATAATGTATTTTTCATAAAATTAAATTTTTGAATGTTTATCAATATATGAAAGAATATTAGAATTCGATATATGGGTTTTATAAATTTGGTTCCTAAATTTTCATTACTGAGCCAGAGTAGTGTTTAGGAAAAGGGAATTGGGTTTACAATGTCATAGCTTTGGATTTTTAAGCCCATCACTATACAACTCATTCACTGAATAAAACTAAAAATTCTTAACAAAATACAAGAAGTGACAGTAGATCGTTGTGAGGCAGAGTCAGAAGGCTTTGGATTTATTTTTTTCTTTCTCCATTCCTTCCTTCCTTCTTTCATTATTTTCTTCCTTCCATTTCTGGATGTGTGTTTTAAAATATGTTTTGTTTTGATTCCAAAATGGTGGCAGAGTAAGTGGAAGCTACACTAACTCTCTCCCAGGACTAAACTGGAAATCCAACTAAAATACAGAAGAACCACATTGAAAAGTCAACTGAAGATTAGCTGAAGAGAACCTTGATAACCAAGGACAGAAAGTGGAGACCCCATAGAGACTGGTAGAAAGTGTGGAGGCAAGAGATGGCTGCCCAGGCTCCCACAGAACAGCAGCTGAAGTTCCAGATGGATATCTCAGCTCTGGGGGTTTCCCACTGAAAACTCTGAGGTCTTAAACCCCATGCTGAGATCCCCAGCCCAGAACACCAGAATTGAGAAAGGTGCCTACATTACATCTGTCAATGAAAAGCTGCAGGGTTGCTTTCTGCCATGGAGAGACAGCTGGAAATGCAGGCATAATCTTAAAGGGCCAACACACAAAATTTCATGTGCAGCCACTCACCTAAGGTTCTGGCAGAGGGAGGACAAAGTGGACTGGAGCTATGGGAGCAGAAGTCAAGGTTGGGGGGCTCTGGGGAGTTAGAGCTCAGAAGGCAGCCACCCTGGTTCCCTGTATTAAGTCATTTCCTCACACTGTACAGGAAATTTTTCTCTAGTGGCAGAACTTTGCTACTCAGGCGTTTTTTTCCTGGGGTGGAAGACAGTTGCTTCACCCTATTAGAAGACCTCTTGCCCCAACCTGTGGTCAATAGCCTGAGGCTAATCAAGTCTGAGTGTCAATGGAATTGCAGGCAAAGGAAGGTTTCTGGAGGCTTTGAGTCTTTGCCTAATCTAATCCTGGGCCAGGGCTAGGAAAAGCAGACCCTATGCACATCTTGGGCTTTTAAAAGGCATCCAGACCCAGCAGAGGGAGCCACAAACTGTGGATTGCCGATAGTTCCACACAGGATACTCAAGGCCAGTCAGAAACAGCGTCTGACATTGTCCTGCACTAGAGGTTGGGAGTCATAGCAGATCTACCTAATACACAGACAGAAACCCAAACAGGCAGCCCAAATAGGGAGACAATAAAAACAAGCCTCAAATGAAAGAAGATAATTCTCCAGAAGAGGAGATCAACTAAATGGAGATAAGAAATTTATTAGACATAGAGTTCAGAATAATGATGGTAAAAATACTCAACAGCATAAGAAATACAAACTATGAAGGATGACATAGCACTGATAAAGAACACAGTGGAAGAAATACACAGCAGATTAGGGGAAGCCAAGGATCGGATCAGTGAATTAAAGATAGGGTAGAAAAAAATCGCACAATCAGAGAATCAAAAAGAAAAAAAACCTAAAAAATAGCATACATTAAAGGAGCTGTGGGACAATAAGAAATGTAACTTATTTGCATCATATGAGTACCAGAAGGTCAAGAAAGTGAGCAAGGAATAAAGAACCTGCTTAAAGAAATAATGGCAGAAAACTTCCCTAACCTGATGATGGAAAAAGTCACACAATTTCAGGAGGCGCAAGAGAGTATCAAGCAAGAAGAACCCAAACAGGCCCATGACCAAACACATCATAATTTAAAAGCTAAAAACTAAAGACAAAGAGAGAATCTTAAAGGCAGCAAGAGAAAAGCAATTTGTTACCTACAAAGGAGCTCCCATTAGGCTGTCAGATGATTTCTCATTAGAAACTCTACAGGTCAGAAGGGAATGACATGAAGTATTGAAGATAATGAAAACCAAGGATCTGAAAGCAAGACTACTATTCCATCAAGGTTATCATTCAAAATAGATGGTGAAATAAAAGAACTTCCCAGACCAAAAAAAAAAAAAATTAAAAGGATTTATCACCACCAAAACAACACTGCAAGAGATGCTAAAGGGGCTGCCGAAATGAAAAGAAGAAATAGAAACATAGGCATAAAGAATTAAACTGGCAATAAATAATAACCTTAAACGTAAATGGATTAAGTGCTCCAATCAAAAGACACAAGGGTAGCTGAATGGATACAAAAACATGACAACTGCAGGGTGTCTACAAGAGACCCATCTCAGACCAAAAGACACACACAAAATATGAGTGAAGGGATTGAAAAAAATTTCCATGCAAATGAAAATGAAAACAAAGCTTTGGTAGCAATGCTCACATCTGACAAAATAAACTTAAAAATGAAGCCCCTCACAAGATACAATAATGCCACTACGTAATACTAGAGGATTGATCCAACAAGAGGATATAACTCTGGTAAATATATATGCACCTAAATATATAAAAATATATGGAGGACTTTGAGGGAGATATCAACAGCAATACAGTCAGAGTAGGGGACTTTCACACCCTACTGACTTCACTGGATATATATTTCAGACTAAAAATCAATAAGGAAACAGTGACTTTAAATCACACACTGGATCAGGTGGATTGATATTTATACAACATTTCACCCCCAAACTGCAGAATATACAATCTTCTCAAGTGTCATTCACAAAGATAGACCACATGTTAGGACACAAAACAAGTCTCTACAAGTTCAAGAAGATTGAAATCATATCAAACACATTCTCAGATCACAGTGGAATGAAATTATAAATCAACTACAGTAAAAACACCCCAAAACATTAAAACACATGGAGGCTAAATAGCATGTTATTAAACAATGAATGGATAACCAATGAGATCAATAAAGAAATCAAAACATTCCTGGAAACAAATGAAAATAAATACACGATAACCCCAAATCTCTGGGACACAGCAACAGCAGTCCTGTTCATAGCACTACAGGCCTAGATAAAAAGCAAGAAATAATAATAATAAATTATTTAACACTATAACTTAGAGAATTGGAAAGAGGACAACTAGAAAAGCTCACAGTAAGTAGAAGCAAGGAAATAATAAAGATTAGAGCAGAAATAAATGACATAAAGGCTAAAAATACAATGCAAAAATCAATGAAACCAAGAGCTGGTTCTTTCAAAAGATAAACAAGATCAATGAACCTTTAGCCAGACTCATCAAGAAACAAAGAGAGAGCACCCACATAAATAAAATCAGAAACAAAAATGGTAAAATAACAACTGACACCACAGAAATACAAAGGTATGTAAGAAAATACTATGAACAACTACATTCCAACAAGCTGGACAATGTGGATGAAATGGAAAAATTCCTAGAAAAATACAATCTTCCAAAACTGAATCAGGAAGAATCAGAAAACCTGAATAGGCCAGTAACAACTGATGTAATTGAAGCAGCAATAAATAATTTCCCAGCAAACAAAAGCCCTCATCCAGACAGATTTACAGGGGAGTTATACCAAATACTCAAAGAAGAATTAACACCCATCCTTCTTAAAATATACGAAAAATTCCAACAGAAAGGAATACTTCCAAGCTCTTTTTATGAGGCCAGCATTATCCTAATTCCAAAATTAGATAACAGCACTACAAAGAAAGAAAATTACAGGCCAGTATCCCTGATGAACATAGATGCTAAAATCCTCAACAAAATATTAGCAAATCAAATCCAGCAATATATTAAAAAGATCATACACCATGATCAAGTGGGATTTATTCCAGGGATACAATATTTGCAAATCAATAAATGTGATACACCACATAAATAAATTGAAAGACAAAAACTACATGATCATATCAATATATACAGAAAAAGCATTAGACAAAATCCAACACCCATTTTTGATAAAATCTCTCAGCAAAATGGGAAGAGAGGGATAATACCTCAATATAATAAAGGCCATATATGACAAACTTATAGCTATCATCAGATTCAATAGGTAAAAACTAAAATCATTTCCTCTAAGAACAGGCACAAGACAGGCATGTCTACTTTCACCAATCTTATTCAACATAGTACTTGAAGTCCTAGCCATAGTGATGAGAGACGAAGAAAACATAAAAGGCATCTAAATTGGAAAGGGGGAAATAAAATTGTCATTATTTACAGATGACATGATATTGTACATAGAAAACCCTAAGTACTCTACAAAAAAAACACACAAAACAAAACAAAAAAACTACTAGATTTAATAAATGAATTTGGCAATGTAGCAGGATACAAAATTAACTCCTGGAAATCAATGACATTTTTATACACCAATAATAAATTCTCTGAAAGAGCACTTAAACAAAAAAGTCCCATTTACAATTTCAACAGAAAATTAAGATACTTAGGAATAAACATAACCAAGGAGGAAAAGACTTGTACTCGGAAAACTATGGGATGTTGCAAAAAGAGATAGAGGAAGATATAAACAAGTGGAAGAATATGCAGTGTTCATGGATTGGTAGAATTAACATCATTAAAATGTCCATATTACCCAAAGCAATCTACAGATTCAATGCCATATTTCACAAAAGTAGAACAAATACTACAAAAATTTATATGGAACCAAAAAAAAAAAACCTGGAGGAGCCACAGCAATCTTGAGAAAGAAAAAAAAAAGTAGGAGGGATCACAATACCAGATATCAAGTTAAAGCCACTGTAATCAAAACCTTGTACTGGCTCAAGAACAGGCATATAAATCAATGGAATAGAACAGAGACCCCAGAAATTGCCCCAAGCAATTATTCTCAATTAATATTTGACAAAGAAGGCAAGAGCATACAATGGAGTCAAGACAGTCTCTTCAATAAATGGTGTTGGGAAAATTGGACAGATACATGCACAAAAATGAAACTAGACCACCAAATTACACTATACATACAAATACACCTGAAATAAATAACAGACATAAATGTAAGTCATTAAACCATAAAAATCCTAGTGAAAATCATAGGCAAGAAAATCTCAGACATCTCTTGTAGCAATATATTTATAGAAATATTTCCTAGGGTAGGGGTGGGCAACCTTTTTGTGAGTGCGTGCCAAAACCAGCAAAATCTCTGACGCAAAATTCTTCTGCATGCCAACCCTAATTTTTTGAGAACATGTTACGCCTACTTGATATCTCTTAAGGTGTACGTATGTAAAGAACCTTGAAGAAATAATAAAATTCATTCGAGCGACAAAAACACAGTATATGATGATGAAAAATACATTTATTTTTTAATGTATACATGTACACTGATAGTCCGACAGAAAACTTTATGACACCGTTTGATATTATCAGTGGGACTTTTGCTGCTGCATCACTGATGACAGAGATTTTACATCAAGTTTATATTTCGTGACCTACAGAGATATGCACGAGCTACTACTTTCATCCGTCAGGCTACTCCTATTATGAGACTTAATAAAATTCATCACTGAGAACAAAGATTCACAAGAGTATGTGGATGAAAACATGGAGAGTAACGCTGTTGCAAAGTTTTTTAAACAGAAAAAATTTTCTGGAATGGCATTCCAAGTCCTCAATAGTTCGTTTTTGACACTTCTCTCTGGTACTCCTGTCTCTAATCGCTTTTTTCAATGTTTTCCAAGTCAACTCTAAGGTCAATAAATTTTTGCTTCCAAATTGAGCTACTCTGAAATTCAATCAACTGCATTTCAAAGTCAGCCATGTCTATCCATGAAAACATTTGTAAGTTTAGTTCCTCCAGTTTCATGCTGTCTGGAAACCTCATGACTTTTGCTGTCTCTTCCAGTTCTCTGAATTTCGCAAATCTTGAGAAGAACTGCTCAATAGTTCACTCGATGATGTTTAAAAACAGCTTTTTAAGGCTTTGACAGTCTGTTCTGTCATCTTTTGAGGGGTCTTTGATGTGCCTCTTGAGGTTTGGAAAATATCTAAATCTCTCACCATCCACATCCCTCTTAAAGACTTCCAGTTTCTTTTCAAAAGCCTTTATGTAACCAAACATAACACCAAGTGTCTTGCCAGTTTCTTGTTATTTAACATTTAAGTCATTCAAATGTTCACAAAAATTGTAAATAGAAGATTATAAGAGAGGGTTTCGCGTGCCAGCAAAAGTTACTGGCGTGCCATGTTTGGCATGTGTGCCAGGGGTTGCCCACCACTGTCCTAGGGCAAGGAAAACAAATGAGAAAATGAGAAAATTAGATTGCATCAAGATAAAAAGCTTCTCCACAGCAATTGAAACCATGAAAAAAATGAAAAGGGAGCCTACTATGTGGGAGAGCATATTTGCCAATGATACATCTGATAAAGGGTTAATTTCCAATATATAAAAGAAACACATGCAACTTAGCAAAAGGAAGACAAACAATCCAATTGAAATATGGGCAAAGTCCCTAACCTGTTAGCTCAATGATTAGAACAATAATCTCCAGACTGAAGGGTCGTGGGTTCAGTTTTGGTCAAGGGCACAAACCTTGGTTGCAGGTTCAATACCTGACCCCAGTCAGGGTGCATGCAGGAGGCAATCGATGTGTCTCTCTCACAATGATGTCTCTCTCTCTCTCTCTCTCTCTCTTTCTCTCTCTCTCTCTCTCCTTCCCTCCCTTCTACCCTCTCTAAAAATCAATTTCAAAAAAATCTTCAGGTGAGTATCTTATCTAATAAAGAGGGAATATGCAAGTTGACCATCATGCCTTAATGAGACCTCAGGCCGTGCCCCCTGGCATGGGCCAGGGAACCTCAAGGTGTGCTCCCTGGCCAGGGCCGGGGGACCTCAGGCCATGTCCCCCGCCCCAGCACCAGGCCAGGGGACCTGAGGGTGCGCTGGGGGACCTGAGGCTGCATTCCCTGCCCAGCAGGGTTTGACAGGAGCCCTGAGGCTGCACCCCCCCACCCTGTGGGGCTTGACAGGGGCCCTTAGGGTGTGCCTTCCCCGCCCAGCAGGGCTTGACAAGGGTGGGGTCGGCTGGGTCTGAATCTTGCCCAATGGGGTTGGGACTGGCTGGGTCTGGGTCTCACACGATTTTGAGGTGCTGCGGGTGGGGGGGATCTTGATTCTGGGTCCCACAGCATACCCCAAACTCTGACAGGAGGAAGATTTTCATATACATTTTACTAATTTTCTTTCATCTCTGACACTTCTATTATAGAGAAAGGGCAAATCGCAATATTAAAATATTTCCTCTAATTAATCCCCTTTTAATGTGCATAAATTTTGTGCTCCAGGCCACTAGTTAAAAATAAATGAGCAAAGGATCTACATAGACACTTCTTCAAAGAGGACATACAGATGGCCAAGAGACATGAAAAAAATGCTGAAAATTACTAATCATCATAGAGCTGCATATCAAACAACAATGTGGTATCACCTCACACCTGTCAGAATGGTTACCATCCATAAATCAACAAGTTTCAAGTGCTGGCCATAATGTGGAGAAAGGGAACCCTTGTACACTGGTGGTGGGAATGCAGACTTGTGTAGGCATTATGGAAAACAATACAAAGTTTCCTCAAAAAATTAAATATAGAATTGCCACTTGACCCAGTGATCCTATTTCTAGGAATATATCCTAAGAAACTGATACACCAATCAGAAAAAAATATATGTATCCTTATATCCATAGTAATGCAATTTACAATAGCTAAGATTTGGAAAAAGCTCAAGTGCTCATCAGTAGGTGAATGGATAAAAAAGCTGTGGTACATTTACACCATGGAATACTATGCAGCAGTAAGAAAGAAGGATCTCCTACCCTTTGAGACACATGGAAGGACCTGGAGATTATTATGCTAAGTGAAATAAGCCAGTCAGAAAAAGAAAAGTGTCGCATGCTCTCACTCTTATGTGGAATCTAATGAACAAAATATACTGATGAATAAAATAGATACTGAGACACAGAAGCATGAAGCAGACTGTTGAATCTCAGAGGGAAGGAATGGGCAGGGGTTAAGGTGGGAAGAGATCAACCGTAAAACTTGTATGCATTTATGCATAACCCATGGACACAAGTGTTGTGAAGGCCTAGGCTGGAAGGTGGGGTGGAGTAGAAGTGGTCAATGGGAAAAAATAGGGGGACATATGTAATTCTTTCAACAATAAAGATTTAAAGTAATAAAAAATAAAAAAATAAAGTGATATTTAAATTATACTGTTTACGTCTCAAATTTTTATGTGAGTAGGAATATTAATGATTTTCAAGCTCTGTCTAAAGCAGATTCACTTGAAACAACAGAAACTGGCTTTTTCTTTCTGTTTTATACACCAAATCAGATCTATTAACAAAAATCCTAACTGTTCTAATTGTTATTAAAAAATATTTATTTAAATTCTACAAGATATAATGTGGAAGAAAGCTAACTCATACAAAATAAATTCTTACAAAAACATAAAAATAGGCTTATAGTTTAGCTTGTGAGAATCGAAGATACTTGCCAACGGGAAGGCATGCTGCAAGATAGTGTGTGAATGAGAGAACAAAAGGAGAGTGTGTGGACATATGGGGAGTGTCTAGTTGTGATGAGGGACAGCTACATTCCAAGGGACTGTTGGGGACTGCCGGACCAGGCTCCCCTGACTGGGCAGCATCTACTGCTGCTGAAATCTCTCCTGGAGTGACTGGCTCTGCCTCAGAGACAGCCATCTTGAAGGGGAGAGTGGCTGTGATCAGAAGCCCAGCCTTACCTTCAACCAGGAAGAATCGGATACTTTGTGGGACCCTACATCCACAACACCCAGGGACCAGCTGCGAACCCACGAACACCGGGTCTCAAGCAGCGTGAATACATGGACTCAGATGAGCTCTGCACCTTCTCACAGAAAGGTCAGATTTCGCCCAGAGAAAGGTGAGGTCTGCGATCCAGGCTGGAAGGAGAAAGGCACCCAGTGGGATCTAGAGTTTCAGAAGAAGTCTGTGCCCCACAAAATCTGCAGCTGTTGGGCCAGTGTAGTCCACGAATGTGGAAGGTGGTCCACAGGGCTGCTAGCAGAAGGGAACTCTAGAAATCAACCCATAGCTGGGCTTGGCACAAAAAGACAGTCTGAAGTTTTACCAGTATACTGGCTGCGCTGTTCCAGGGGGAAAAGACTTGCATAGAGACATGCGCAGAGTCGCGCACAGTGCTGGGGCGAAAAAGTTGCAAGTTCCTGCACTTACTCTGGCTCTTTTTTCTCTTTAAATTCGTGCTTTTGATTACTGAGCCCAGTACATAGGATCACCCAATTAAAAACACTCTCAGAGACTGCAGGGGAATGTTGTTTCTGTGGAACCTGGGGATCAGAGCAGGGAGAAACGATCAGAAAACCAGGTCTGGGGCAGTCAATTCCCCCAAACCAGTATTAAGTGTGGCAGGGAAAACAAAATCTAAATACTGGCTAGAGAGGACTTATAGCCCTGGATGTCAATACAGAAACACTGCCACCCAGGGGTTGAATCACAAATTGACTCTTGTGTAAATACCAATAAAGGCAGGCTGAGAAAAAAAGAAATACTGCCTGCTTGAAAACAGGATTGTGGTTTACAACACAGAGGAGCGGTGGAATGCAGAGAACTTCAATACTGTCCTGACTACCAGACAGAAAACAGGCGTGCCAAACAGAACAGTAGAGGAAGTAAATGACCTTTACTACTACACATTTATATTTTTTATATTTTACTTAAGAAACTAATTTTTTCTCACTTGATTTTACATTTTTAATTATTATAATTTTATTTTTAATTAATATTATTACTACTATTAACTTACCTTTTTTAAAGTTTCATTTTATTTTCTCTTTATTTTATTTTGGGATTAATGTTCTACTTTCTATTTTCATTTTTCCTTTAGCAACATTTTACTCTATGTCAACTTTACCTTTATGCCAACACTCTCTTCTTCACTTTTCCCCTTTTGTTGTCCTGTTTTTCTTACCCTCTTCCTGCTTTAGATTTTACCTATTCCTTCTTTTTACCCCATTAAAAATTCATCCTACTTATATATCCAATTTCCGATCCTGTGCTCCAAGTCCATATACACTTCTCTCTTCTCTTTCTTCACTATCCAATTTTTTTTGACTCTTCCTTTTTTTTTGTTTGTTGTTGTTTTATGTTTTATTTTGTTTGGTTTTTCCCTTCTTTCTCTCTGTCCTATTATTGTTTTTTGTTTGATTGTTAATTAGATTGGTATTTTTGTTTGTTTGTGTGATTATTTCTCTCTTTTTAATTTTTTGCTTCTGTTTTTCCTCTCCTCCATTGTTATTAGTTGTTGCTTGTAGTTTTCATTCATCTCTGGATGTTAATTGTTTGCATTTTTTGGATTAGCTGTTGTTCTATTGAGTTTTCTCAAATATAAATAGCTTTTTCCCCTTCTTTTTTATTCTCTTTCTTTTCTCTCGTACTTTTTTCCTTTCCTCAATATCATTTTGCACTCTCTCTCTTTTTTTTATTCCCTAATGCTCTTTTCTCTGGTGATCACCATTATTTGGGGCTATTAGTATTGTGAAAACATTTGTGTTCAGTGCCTTGTGCATTGTGCCTTGTTGTATTGTATTTTGTGCCTTTAAGTCAACACAAGAGAGAGAGAGAGCTACATAACCAGACACCTGGAAAAGAGAGATCATGGGGAGACAAGAAACAACCCCCATAAGAAAAAAAAAAAGGCATCGCCAGAAAAGGAAGTAAACGAAATGGAGGCAAGCAATATGTTGGACAGAAATTTCAGAAAAATGCTCATAAGATCATTGAAAAGGTTGAAAGACAAATTCAAAAATATGTGTAAGAACCAAGAGAAAATGAAGAAGAATCAAGAAGAAATGAAAAATTACATCACTGCAATAAAAAACTCAATTGAAAGCATCAACAGTACACTAGAAGAAGTGGAAGACTGTATTAGTGAGCTAGAAGACAAGGTAGGAAAAAATACCCCAGCAGAGCAGCATCTAGAAAATAAAAAAAGAGGAGAGCCTAAGGGAACTTTGGGACAACATGAAACGAAACAACATCTTCATAATAAGGGTGCCAGAAGGAGAGGAAACTGAGCAAGGAATAGAAAACCTGTTTGAAAAAATAATGACAGAAAACTTCCCTGATATAGGGAAGAAAAAATTCACACAAGTCTAGGAAGCTTACAGACCCCAAACAAAATGAACCCCAAAAAACTGATACCACGGCACATTATAATTAAATTGGCAAACACTAATGACAAAGTAAGAATCTTAAAGGCTGCCAGAGAGAGACAGAAAGTTACCTACAAAGGATCCCCATAAGACTAGCGACTGATTTCTCAACAGAAACACATCAGGCCAGAAGGGAATGGAAAAAAATATACAAAGTCATGCAAAGCAAAGGTCTGAATCTAAGATTACTGTATCCAGCAAGGCTATCAATCAAAGTTGAGGGTGAAATCAGGAGCTTCACAGACAAAAAAAAAAGGACTAAATGAGTTTATTACCACCCAACCAGCAATGTGAGAACTGCTAAAGGGTCTGCTGTAAAAAGAAGGAAAAAAAGAAGGGAAAAAGGAACACAGTCATAAAGAATAAAAATGGCAACAAACAAGTACCTATCAATAATAACTTTAAATGTAAATGGATGAAATGCCCCAATCAAAGACATATTGTAGCTGAGTGGATAAGAAAACATGACCCATATATCTGCTGTCTACAGGAAATCCACCTCAGAAAAGAGGACTCACACAGACTGATGGTGAAGGGATGGAAAAAGGTTTTTCAGGCAAATGGAAATGAAAAAAAAAAAACTGGGGTAGCAATAGTTATATCTGACAAATTAGATCTCAAAGTGAAGGCCATAACAAAAGATAAGGAAGGCCACTTCATAATACTAAAGGGATAAATACAACAAGATTAACTCTGGTAAACATATATGCACCAATATAGGAGCACCCAAATACCTAAAAGAAATTCTGGAGGATATCAAGGGACAGATTGACAGCAATACAGTCATAGTAGGGGACTTTAGTGCCCCACTAATACCACTGGACAAATCCTCTAAACAAAAAATCAACAAAGAAACATCAATCCTAAATGACACACTAGATCAGATGGAATTAATTGACATCTTCAAAACATTTCACCCCGAAGCCACATATACATTCTTCTCAAGTGCCCATGGGTCATTTTCAAAGATAGACCATATATTGAGACACAGGCAATGTTTCTTCATATTCAAGAAGATAGAAAGCATATCAAGCATCTTCTCAGATCACAATGGCATAAAACCAGAAATCAACTACAATAAAAATATCAAACACCTGGAAGCTAAATAGCATACTGTTAAACAATGACTGGGTTACCAGAGAGATCAAGGAATAAATAAAAAGCATCATGGCAACAAATGACAATGAAAACACAACAATCCAAAATCCATGAGACACAGTGAAAGCAGTCTTGAGAGGGAAGTTCATAGCGCTACAGGCCTACCTCAAAAAATAAGAAATAATTGTAATAAATTATCTAACTCTACAACTCAAAGAGGTAGAAAGAGAGCAACAAGGAAAGTACATTGCAATCAGAAGGAAGAAAATAATAAAGATCAGAGCGGAGATAAACGACATAGAGACCAAAAAACAAAAACAGAAACAATACAAGAGATCAACAAAACCAAGAGCTGGTTCTTTGAAAGGATAAATGAGATTGATGAACCTCTAGGCAGGCTCACCAAGAAGCAGAGAGAGAGAACCCAAATCAACAAAATCGAAAATGAAAGAGGTGAAGTTAGAACCGATCCCACAGAAATACAAATGATTAAGAAAAAATACTATGAACAACTCTATTCCAACAAAATGGACAACCTAGATGAAATGGACGTATTCCTAGAAAAATACAAGCTCCCAAAAATCAACCAGGAAGAATAAAAAAACCTGAATAGGCTGATAACTACTGAAGAAATTGAAACAGAGATAAAAAACCTTCCAGACGGCTTTATAGGGGAGTTCTACCAAGCATTCAAAGAACTAAAACTTATCCTCCTCAGAGTATTCCAAAATATTCAAGAGGAATGCACACTTCCAAGCTCTTTTGATGAAGCCAGCATTACCCTAATCCCAAAACCAGATCAAGATAACACACACACACACACACACACACACACACACACACACACACAAAGAGAACTACAGGCCAATATCCTTGATGAATATAGATGCTAAAATACTCAACAAAATTATAGCAAATTGGATTCAGCAACACATTAGAAAGATCATACACCATGACCAAGTGGGATTTATTCCAGGGATGAAAGGATGGTACAATATCCACAAATCAGTAAATGTGACTCATCACATAAACAAACTGAGAGACAAAAATTTCATAATCATATCAATTGATGCAGAAAAACCATTTGACAAAATCCAACACCCTTTCTTGATAAAAACTCTCAGCAAAGTGGGAATAGATGGATCATACCTCAACAAAAATAAAAGCCCTACATGACAAACCTACAGCCAACATCATACTCAATGGGCAAAAACTAAACCCATTTTCCATAAGAGCAGGAACAAGACAAGGATGCCCATTTTCACCACTCCTGTTCCACATAGTACTAGAAGTACTATCCATAGCGATTAGACAAGAAGAATAAATAAAAGGCACCCAAATTAGAAAAGAAGAAGCAAAACTGTCCTTATTCGCAGATGACATGATACTATACATAGAAAACCCCAAAGATTCCATCAAAATCTACTAGACCTAATAAATGAATTTGGCAATGTAGCAGGATACAAAATTAACACCCAGAAATCTATGGCCTTTTTATACACCAATAATGAACTCACAGAAAGAGAAATGAAAAAAAAAAAAAACAATTCCCATTTACCATTGCACCAAAGAAATTAAGATACCTAAGAATAAACTTAACTAAGGATATAAAGGACCTGTACTCTGAAAACTACAAGATATTGAAAAAAGAGATAGAGGAAGACATAAACAAATAGAAGAACATACCATGTTCATGGATTGGTAGGATCAACATCATTAAAATGTCCGTACTACCCAAAGCAATCTATAGATTCAATGCAGTACCTATTAAAATACCAACGACATATTTCAAAGATCTAGAACAAACTCTCCAAAAATTCATCTGGATTAAAAAAGTCTCCAAATAGCCACAGCTATCCTGAGAAAGAAGAACAAAATTGGAGGGATCACAATATGAGACATCAAGCTATATTACCAGGCCACGGTTCTCAAAACTGCCTGGTACTGGCACAAGAACAGACATATAGACCAATGGAATAGAATAGAGAACCCAGAAATTGACCCAAGCCATTATACTCAATTAATATTTGACAAAGGAGGCAAGAGCATACAATGGAATCAAAACAGTCTCTTTAATAAATGGTGCTGGGAAATTTGGTCAGATACATGCAAAAAAATTAAACTAGAACACCTACTTACACAACACACAAAAACAAACTCAAAATGTCTAAAGGACTTGAATGTAAGATGGGAAACCATAAAAATCCTACAAGACTCCATAGGCAGCAAAATAGCAGACATATTTTGCAGCAATATCTTTACAGACACAGAACCTAGGGGAAGAGAGACTAAGGAGAAAATAAACAAATGTGACTACATCAAAATTAAAAGCTTCTGCACAGCAAAATAAACCATCAACAAAAGAACAAGAAAGCCCACTGCATGGGAGAATATATTTGCCAATGTTATGTCTGATAAAAGTTTAATATCCAACATTTGCAGAGAACTCATACAACTTAACAAAAGGAAGATAAACAACCCAATCAAAAAATGGGAAAAGGACCTAAATAGAAACTTTTCGAAAGAGGACATTCAGAAAGCCAAGATACATATGAAAACATACTCTAAGTCACTACTCATCTGAGAAATTCAATTCAAAACAACCATGAGGTAACACCTCACACCTGTCAGAATGGCTATCATCAACAAATCAACAAAGGACAAGTGCTGGGGAGGATGAGGAAAAAAATGAACCCTCCTTCACTGGTGTTAGGAATGCAGACTGGTGCAGCCATTGTGGAAACCAGTATGGCATTTCCTCAAAAATTTAAAAATGGAACTGCCATTTAATGCAGTTATACCACTTCTAGGAATATATTAAAAAAAAAAAACACCAGAAACACCAATCAGAAAGGATATATGCACCTCTATGTTCATAGCAGCATAATTTACAATAACTAAGATTTGGAAACAGCCTAAATACCCATCAGCAGATGGATGGATTAGAAAACTATGGTACATGTACACAATGGAATACTACGCTACTATAAAAAAGAAGAAATTCTTACCATTTGCAGCAGCATGGATGGAACTAGAGAGTATTATGCTAAGTAAAATAAGCCAATCAGTGGAAGAAAAATACCACGATTTCACTCATTTATGGATAGTAAAGAACATTATAACCTGATGAACAAAAAGATAGATACAGAGGCAGAGAAGCATTGAACAGACTGTCATATTACAGTGGGAAGGCTAGGGAGGGTTGAGGAAGGTGAGGTAAGGGATCAACCAAAGGACTTGTATGCATACATATAAGCATAACCAATGGACGCAAGACACTGTGGGTTGGGGTGAGGGCATGTGCCGGGGTGTAGGGGAGGCCAGGGTAATTTCAATGGGAAAAAAGGAGACATATGTACTACTATTTGTAATACTTTAAACAATAAAAAGAAAAGATATTAGCTTGTAAGAACATGTAACAAATAAATTCAAAATGCAATGGGTAAAAAAAATAGACTTATAAATTAGTATTTCAGTTTTGTATTACTTTAATTTTTATATTATTACGTATTCAGGAAATACATATTACAAAGTAAAATGTTTAAACATTCAAATATAAATTATGTGATTAAATACTGCTTTTCAAATATGGTAATAGCATTCTCCATTGAATATATCTGAAAGCTCAAGACACATAAAAATTTGGGATAAAAATCTTAAGACTAATGCATTTCTTACTCTGTCATTGTGAATATATAGCTGCCTTAACTGGCTTCAAGGAAAGCAGAAGATTAGATGTCCTAGGCCAAGCATGTCAAACTCACAGCCCACAATGAATATTTTTGTGGCCCAGCCAATATAATGGTATGTAAGTAATGTTTTAATAAAAATTCCATAACTTAATTTTTACAACATCCTGTTAAACATAATTATTAATAACGAACTACAAAGTTCGCTAATGACTGATTACTATACTCATGTTGCATTCATTTCCCTTATGTGCCTTACTCACTGGTGCACAATTTCTCTCCACTAATACTAGCAGTAAATATTTTAGCAGCCAAGTGGATTAAAAAACTGTGGTACATATACACAATGGAATACTACGCTGCGGTAAAAAAGAAGGAATTCTTACCATTTGCAACAGCATGGATAGAACTGGAGAGCATTATGCTAAGCGAAATAAGCCAGTCAGAGAAAGATAAATCTCACATGATCTCACTCATTCATGGAATATAATGAACAATATAAACTGATGAGCAAAAACAAACACAGAGAAGCATCAATCAGACCATCAAACCTCAGAGGGAAGATAGGGGAGGGAGGGGATAAGGGGGAGAGATCAACCAAAGGACTTGTATGCATGCATATAAGCCTAACCAATGGACACAGACACCAGGGGGGTGAGGGCATGAGTGGGGGAAGGTGGGGAGCAATGGGACGATAAGGACACATATATAATACCTTAATCAATAAAGAAAAAAATTTAAAAGATATATTTTAGCAGCCAATTGCCACCTCAATAAGTAGTCTTGAACTGACTTGTTTGGTGTGTGCAACAGGAAATATTTTGATTTCAGATAACAAGAAAAATAGGTTTATTTGTGTTACGCTTATAATTTGTGCAGTTATTCAGTTTCTGGTAAGTTAATGTTCAAGAAAATTATTATTTTTTATTAAAATGGTCTATTATTTTATGTTAATGATTACTCATTTATTTCAGCCCTTTGTATTCAGCATGTCTCTTTCAAAATGAAGCTGTTTCTATGAAAATTGAAGCATTTGTGTTTTTTTGCAGCTCACATACTTAAACCTTATTTATTTGACCCGTGTTAGCCTTTGAGTTTGAAGTGCTTGTCCTAGGCCATACTGTTGTCTTAATGACAGATTGTTAAACAACCTTATATCTAAGGACTCTACATGAGGTGGGATTTGGGAGGTTTTGCTAATCAGTCTTACTAAGAATATTAAACAGGAATATCTTCTACAACCATAAAATTTCCTCTATAAATGTCTATTGGAAAACTGCATCTGAATTATTTTGAGATATTATGTAATCCAGGAGGTCATATTCTGTTTCGTTCCAGCACCTTTATAATACACTAGAGGCCTGGTGCACAAATTCATGCATCGGTGGGGTCCGGGCAGCACCCCCCATGGGGGTCAATTGGGCCAGGCTGGTGGGGGGAGAGGACATGGGAGGTTGGCTGACTGGCCCCACCCCTTATCAGGGTGGGGGAGCAATCAGGGATGGGGATGGCCAGTAGGAGGGGCCGTGGCCAGCTGGGGGAGGGGCAATGGGAGGTTGGCCGTCCCCCTCCCTGATCGGGCCAGTTGGTCAGCCACAGTGTGCCTCATAGCAACCGGTCGTTCTTCTCATTCCAGTCATTCCAACATTCCTGTCACTTGGCTTTTATATATGTAGATTATAATGTCCATTGTGGGTGACTTTAGCTTTCAACCTACTGGTATATCGCCATTGTTTATATTAAATGACAACAATATCTCTAAGCCTCTTAATTTTTAATTTTTTCAGAAACAACAGCAAGTATAGAGAAAATAATATTTACTACAAAATTTAGGCATCTTAATTTCCTTGCTTTAGAAGGTTGCCAGTTCTTGTACAATAAATGAAAAGAAAATTGCAAACTCATTTTTATAAAAAAAGAACTCATGGAGCCCTAAAAATGTCATAGAACTAATTCATACAACTACTTCAAACACAAGAAAGAAATTAGCTATTTAGTAAACTAATTCCATGGCAAAATTAAAAATGGAAACTTGTAAAAGCTTATTTCTTAAAACATCTTTAACATGTAATCTTCAAAAGAGAAGGCATAGTTATTGTAAAATTTATTGTCATTGAATCTCTGTAAAGGGGAATATGGTTGCATACTCAGAATGATACAAAATTCTTTTAAAAACTGTGTCAGTGGAAAGTCTATAGTTTCTATTTAAACACTCACTAAAATATAGTATACAATATGGTTTTACATTGCAACCAATTAGGGACATGTAGTACCAAGGTAAAACACACAGACACATATAAGGTATAGATCATTGTTTAGAAATATAATAATCCTTTATAATAAGAGAGGGATATGTTAATTAGCTCAGATATGGTAATTAGTCATGACTGGATATGCTAATTAGTCACAACCAGTATGCAAACTAACCATAACTCCAACACAAATAAGAGAGGGATATGCTAATTAGCCCTGATATGCTAATTCATCACAACCAGTATGCAAATTGACCATCACAGCAACATACAAGATGGCCGGCAGGGAAGGGTAGTTAGGGGCAACCAGGACTGTAGGAGAGGGCAGTTAGGGGTGACTGGGCTGGCATGGGAGGGCAGTTGTGGGGGACCAGGCCTGCAGGGGAGGGTAGTTAGGGGTGACCAATCCTATAGGGGATGGAAGTTGGGGGGGGGGGACCAGGCCTGCTGGGCAGGGCAGTTGGGGGCGATCTGGCCAGCAGGGGAACAGTTAGGGGGTGATCAGGCTGGGAGGCAGAAGTGGTTAGAGGAAATGAGGCAGGCAGGCAGGTGAGCAGTTAGGAGCCAGCAGTTCCAGATTGTGAGAGAGATGTCCCAGATTGGGGAGGGTGCAGGTTGGGCTGAGGGATGTCAAACTGTCAGTTCCCCTGTGGGATCAGGCCTAAACGGGCAGTCAGACATCCCATGAGGGGTCCCAGATTGGAGAGGGTGCAGGCTTGGCTGAGAGACACCCCCCCCCCAGTGCACTAATTTCGTGTACCAGGCCTCTAGACTACTTATATAAAAACCATCGGTGGTGTTCATCATGACCACAACCGCCGCGACCAAGCGGAAGGAATTCAGTCCTGCAGGGGTTGTCTTGGCAACAGCTGCACCCTCCACCGAGCTGTTTCCTGGAGCTGTTTCCTGTAGGGTGGGGTTTGAGGCAGGAACCCACCCTGGGAGCTTGGAGGCATATCTTTCTAAAGTGTGCCATGCCAGCACGGCCAGGGGTGAACCTGAGTGGGGGCGGCTGACAGGCTTAGAAAAGACAGACAAGAGAATGAAAGCCAGGTCTCAGTGGGACTCTGCTTCTCTGAGAGACAGCGACCACGCCCACAGCCATGCCTTTATTTTATAGCAGATGTTACAAGGCAAAGTAAAGGCATGACCAAGATGTTTACAACATTCTCCTGGGTTTCAATCCTACTCAACTACATGCACCTGAACTCTATCAAGCCTACATCACTCAGGCACATGGGGCCACGTGTTTGGACCATAGGTTCAAGCTTACAACTACAGCTGTTGGCTATAATTGTGCTGGGAGGGCCCTGCCCTCCAAGCTGGGACTTGCATGTGGCAATGAAAGAACTGTGCCCTCTCATCATTCCAAGGCTTGAACCTGTCCAAAACACTGTAGCTGCTCCCTACAATAAAGTTTTAATTCTGTTTCTTTGTTA
This sequence comes from Myotis lucifugus, assembly GCF_000147115.1. Lineage (NCBI taxonomy): Eukaryota > Metazoa > Chordata > Mammalia > Chiroptera > Vespertilionidae > Myotis > Myotis lucifugus. The sequence continues at coordinate 12,098,470 of NW_005871061.1, forward strand.
CTGATGTTGTGTCCCCACCCCATAACAAAGAAACAATTTCCTGAGGATGAGGCCCAGGAATCAGGATTTAAAAAAGATTCCCAGGTGGTTCTAATGTGAAGCCAAGGTTGAGAACCACTGCTATAGATAATATTAAAAATAAATCTAAATGTGCAATTTTTTGTCCAAGAAATGAGCATGTTCAAAAATTAAATGAAGAAAATTTGGATATACTCAATGGATATTTTCACACATATTTGAGTGATGATTCCATTGATTCCACAGATGATGATGAAAAGGAAAATTTTCCCATCGAATCCATTTCTTAATAGTATTACTCCTTCGGGAATGCCGTGTCATAAATTAAAATTAAAAGTGGGTGCAATCATCATGCTATTGAGAAATCTCAATAGTAAATGGGGTCTTTGTAATGGTACCAGATTTATTATCAAAAGATTACAACATAACCTTATCAAAGCTGAAGTATTAACAGGATCTGCAGAGGGAGAGGCTGTTCTGATTCCAAGAATTGATTTGTCCCCACCTGACACTGGCCTACCATTTAAATTGATTCAAGGACGGTTTCCCGTGATGCCAGCATTTTTTATGACTATTTATAAATCACAAGGACAAACTCTAGACAGAGTAGGCATATTCCTACCTGAACCCGTTTTTGCACATGGTCAGTTACATGTTGCTTTCTCTCGAGTTTGAAGAGCATGTGATGTTAAATTTAAAGTTCTAAGTACTTCATCACAAGGGAAATTAGTCAAGCACTCTGAAAGTGTTTTTACTCTTAATGTGGTGTACAGGGAGATATTAGGATAAGTTTAATCACTTTATCAGTCATTGTTTGCATCACTGTTGTTTTTATATCATGTTTTTGTTGTTTTCATATCATGTTTTTGTTGTTGTTATATCATGCCTATTTTGTTGTTATATCCTTTTGTTACTGTTTATTTATTAATAAATTTATATATTATTTCCATATACATTTTACTAATTTCCTTTCATCTCTCACACTTCTATTATAGAGAAAGGGCAAATAGCAATATTAAAATATCTCTGCTAATTAATTCCCTTTTTTAAAAAAATATATTTTATTGATTTTTTACAGAGAGGAAGGGAGAGGGATAGAGAGTTAGAAACATTGATGAGAGAGAAACATCGATCAGCTGCCTTCTGCATACTCCCCACTGGGGATGTGCCTGCAACCAAGGTACATGCCCTTAACCGGAATCGAACCTGGGACCCTTGAGTCCGCATGCCGATGCTCTATCCAGTGAGCCAAACCAGTTAGGGCAATTAATTCCCTTTTAATGTGCACAAATTTCATGCACCGGGCTACTAGTATAATATAATGGAGAAAAAAATAATGTTCTAGATCAGTGGTTCTCAACCTTCCTAATGCCGCGACCCTTTAATACAGTTCCTCATGTTGTGGTGACCCCCAACCATAAAATTATTTTTGTTGCTACTTCATAACTGTAATTTTGCTACTGTTATGAATTGTAATGTAAATATCTGATATGCAGGATATATTTTCATTGTTTCAAATTGAACATAATTAAAGCATAGTGATTAATCACAAAAATAATATGTAATTATATATGTGTTTTCCGATGGTCTTAGGTGACCCTTGTGAAAGGGTCATTCAACCCCCAAAGGAGTCACGACCCACAGGTTGAGAACCGCTGTTCTAGATATAAAAGTAGAATTATTATATTTGTAATACATGTCAATGAAGTAAAACTGACTTACATAACATGTCCACCTAACTGAAATTTTATGAGTAATTAGAACATGGAATCAGTAATTACTCTGAATTTCCAAGTTTGCTCCAGCATAGATGTTTAAAAGAGAAGGCATAGTTTAATGAGTGTATGTAGATGAGTATATTTTTGTAGGTCTACATTTCCATATTTTAATTAGAGTATAATTTATATACAATAAAATTCATCCTTTCAATATACAATTTTTCAAGAATTGACAAATGGTCCTAGCCAGTTTGGCTCAGTGAATAGAACATTGGCCTGCAGACTATAGGGTCCTGGGTTTGATTCTGGTCAAAGGCAGGTACCTCAGTTATAGGCTCAATCCCGGCCCTTGTCAGGGCTCTTGGGGGAGGCAACTAATCAATGTGTCTCTATCACATCAATGTTTCCTTCTCTCTGTCTCTCCCCTTCCCTTCCAATCTCTCTAAAAATCAATGGAAAAATTTCCTGAGGATTAACAAACAAAAAAAAGAAAATAATTGAGAAATGCATGTAATCTTATAAGCACATCACAGCAAAATATATAATATTTATATTAGTCCACAAGCTTCCCCCATGCTACTTTGTAGTCAACCTCTTTTTTCTGTTCCCCACACAAAGCTACTGGTAACAATTGATCTGTTTTCTACCCTTACAATTTTTCCTTTTCACAAATGCCATTTCAATGAAATTACATGGTATGCAGTCTTTTGAATCTGGCTTCTGCCATTTAGGAGAGTGTATTTGAAAGCCATGTATGATACTGTGTGTACCACCAAATCATTTTTTTTTCATTGCTGAATACTATTCACTTGTATGTATATACAAACATTTATCCCTTTCTCAATTGAGGTACAGTTGGCTTGTATACAGTTTTTATTAATTACAAAATAACCTATAGGTATTTGTGTATAAGTTTTTATGTGAAAAATATTTTCTCATCTCACTTGGATGGGGGTAAAGTTTTTTCATAAATGTATATTCAAATTTATTTTAAAATGGACAAAATATTTTCAAAATTATGTGTATACTTTTGTATTCATATCAGTAATATAGTATCTGAGAGTTACAGTTGCTCAGCATCCTCAGATTTATTTTTTTCTTATTTTAGGCATTCTCATTGTGGGATTTAAATGCATTTTTCTTAAAGACTAATTATGTTAAGAATGTTTTCATGTGCTTATTCGCCACCCATACTTCCTCTGTATTGATATTTTCAAGTCTTCTGTTAATTTTAATTGAAATGTTTCTCTTCTTGTTATTGAATCTTTTGAGAGTTCTTTATGTTCTAGATAGAAGGCCATTATCAATCTCACAACTTTCAAATATTTTCTACCAGTCCATGGCTTGTCTTTTCTCTCTTAAGAGTGTCTCTCAGGGGGGAAGGGGGGGAATTGGAGACATCTGTAATAGTGTTGACAATTTTTAAAAAGGAGGCTCTCTCAAAGAGTGGAAATTTTTAATTTTCATGAAATCTAGTTCACTTTTATGAAATGTGTTGTTAGTACTGCACTTAGGACATTTTTGCCTAACCCAAATCATTAAGATTTTCTCCTAGATATTTTATATTAGGTTTTATATTTAGGCCTATGATTCATTTGAGCTAATTGTAAAGCAAGAACAGTATGGATAAAAGCTATTACCATTATTATTTTTTCACAGGGATTTTGAGTTGACCCAACATAATTTGTTGAAATGATAATCAATTATTCATTAAAATGCCTTTACACCTTTGTAAAAAAATCCATTGTCAATACATTATTGGATCTACTTCTGGTCTCCCTGTTCTATTCTATTGCTTAATTTGGCTCTCTCTGTTCTAAACTATATTGTTTTGATTACTGTAGCTTTCTAAATGTTTGAAATTAGGTAATAAGAGTCTTCCAGAATGTCAGAAAGATGGCAGACTAGGAAACTCCAGGCATTTGTGTCCCCATAGAAAGATCAGGTAACAACTGGATTGACTAAGTTTTATGCAAACTATAGAAAGCAGTCAAGGATTTGTAGAAATTGAACCCAATCAAGAAAAAGCTACAAACATTAGAAAGTTTTATGGCCTTTATTGTTGTCCTTGTGCTATGCCCTCTCCAGCATGGCACATTTGAGAGAACTATACCTGCTTTTCTCTATCAAGGAAATTGTTACATTCTTCTGACTTGTCCATAGGCCGCTCTAGGGACTGGATTCTCTATCACTTGACTCGGAGTTCAGATGGAAAAGTGGTATAGTTTAGTTTACAGTTGTTATCCACAAAGGGTAGTACAGAGTGTTGTGGCAAGTGAAAATTACAAGGGACTGCAAAAAGACAAATGACTGAGGAAAGAGATTACAGGCAGAATAGTATAATAAAACATACAAGGCCCTGAGAAGATGCAGGGGTGACACTATTGGGGAAATTAAAACATGTAAAATAAACTGTATGTAAAGGGGAAGTTGGTAAAAAGCACACACACAGGTTCAGTGAAGATGCATGCTCAGAAAAGCCCTGAAAATATCTTAAACCTTAACACTGGGCTGATTAGGGAAGGCCTCTCCTGGGCATTGAGTCAGTTTTCAGAGACTGGAAGGGTTACCTATTTTTTTCAAATGCCCAATTTTCAACAAATATTGCAAGACAAAGAAATGATAAAATCAGCCATTCAAAGGAAAAAATAAATCTCAACACACTGACCTTAAAGAAACTCAAGTTTTAAACTTATTAGACAAAGTATTTAAAACAACTGTTTCAATATGTCCAAAACATTAAAAAAACACAAATAATGAATGAAAATAAATCAGAAAAATTATATATGAAAAAAATGGGAATTTCAATAAAATGATAGAAACCATAAAATAGGATCAAACGGAAATTCAAGAACTAAAAAAACAAAATAACTAAATTAGAAAGCTCACAACATACTTAAACAGGCAGAAGATAGAATCAGTAAACTTGGAAACAGGTCATTTGAAATTAGCGAATCTAAGAATCAAAATAGAAAATAAAAGAATGAAGAAAAATAAACAGAGTCTACAGGGCTATGAGATTTTTGGTGTATTAACAAATTATCTACACTAATAAAAGAGAAACATGGTAATTAGCGTACGACCGCTACCCTTCCCATTGGCTAATCAGCATATCCTTATGCAAATTAACTGTCAGCCAAGATGGAGGCTGGCAGCCAGGCAGCTGGAAGTGAGCATGAGGCTTGCTTGCTCCAGGGACTGCAGACTCCAACGTTCCCCGCCTGACTTGCAGGCCTCTGAGCTGGCAGTTTGAAACATTCTAACAAATATAGGCCGGGATCTCAGAGATGAAGTTATACATTGTTTCGATTATAGAACCGAAACAAACCAGATACCTGCTCTCAGAGCTAGAGCCAGAGCTAAAGCTGGCCCAGAATAAAATAAAAAAAAGGAGCGGTTGGGAGCTTCAATCAACAACCGCAAGCCTGAAAGCAGCCCTCAGCCCCTCACCCAGACTGGCCAGGCACCCCAGTGGGGACCCCCACCCTGAAGGGGGTGTGACCAGCTGCAAACAGCCATCATCCCCTCATCCAGGCTGGCCAGGCACCCCAGTGGGGACCCCCACACTGATCCAGGACACCCTTCAGGGAAAACCAGCCGGCCCCCAGGCCTCTGTCCTATATAGTAAAAGGGTAATATGCCTCCCAGCACCGGGATCAGCGGAGCCGCGAGGCCTCCTGGCACCGGATCAGCGTGACAGGGGGCAGCGCCCAAATCCCCTGATCGCCCTGCGGCTGTGTGTGTGACAGGGTGCGGTGCCCCAACCCCCCCCACACCACAGGCCCTGCTCTGTGTGTGACAGGGGGCTGGGCCCTAATTCCCTATCGGCCCTACTCTGTGCGTGACAGGGGGGAGCTCCCCAACCCACTGATGGGCCCTGTTCTGTGTGTGACGGGGGGAGCTCCCCAACCCCCTGATGGGCCCTGCTCTATGCATGACAGGGGGGAGCTCCCCAACCCCCTGATGGGCCCTGCTCTGTGCATGACAGGGGGCAGCACCCAACCCCCTGATTGGCCCTGCTCTGTGCATGACAGGGTACGGAGCCCCAACCCCCCTGATGGGCCCTGCTCTGTGCGTGACAGGGGGTGGCGCCGCAAACTCCCCATCGACCCTGCCTTGAGTGTGACAGGGGGCGGTGCCCCAACCCCCTAATTGGCCCTACCCTGAGCGTCACTGAGGGTGGCATCACAACCTCCCGATCCGCCCTGCTCTGTGCATGACAGGGTGTGGCGCCCCAACTCCCCAATCGGCCCTGCTCTGAGCCTGACCAGGGGCTGCACCTAGGGATTGGGCCTGC
>NW_005871061.1:12105426-12110474 GCF_000147115.1 Myotis lucifugus
TAGTGCCTCCTTTTTCAGCTTAAAAACAGGCCCATCCGGGAAGTTTGGCCCCCCCCCCCTTTCATCCACCGGGGAAAAGCAGACCGGAAAGCTCCGCTCCCCCCCCCCCCTCCCCCTCAGGGAAGGGACGGTTGGACGCCTTCCCCCCCCCCCTCTAACCCTCAAGGCAGGGGCAATTGGGAGGTAGCGGCACCTCCCCCTACACGAACAGAGCAGAGGGGATCGGGGGTTGGGCACCTCCCCCCTCTCACCACAGAGCAGGGCCGATTAGGGGGTTGCGGCTCCCCCGCTGTCACACAAAGGGCAGTGCGGATGGGGATATTGCGGCTCTACCCCGTCACACACAGAGCAGGGCCCATGGGGGCGTTGGGGCCCCACACCCTGTCACACACAGAGCAGGGAGTTCAGGGGGTTGGGGTGCCGCCCCTGTCACCCACAGAACAGGGCCGATTAGGGGGTTGGGGCGCCGCTGCTGTCACACTCAGGGCAGGGCCAATGGGGAAATTGCGGCTCTACCCCGTCACACACAGAGCAGGGCCCATGGGGGGGTTGGGGCGCCACACCCTGTCACACACAAAGCAGAGCCAATCAGGGGGTTGGGGAGCTCCCCCCTATCAGGCACAGAGCAGGGCTGATCAGGGGCTTGGGGCGCCTTCCCCTATCACACTCAGGGCAGGGCAGATAGGGAGTTTGTGCCCCCTCCCCATGTCACACACAGAACTGCAGGGCAATCAGGGTGTTTGGGCACTGCCCCCTCTCACGCTACTCCAGGGGCCAGGAGGCCTCGGGGCTCATCTGATCCCAGTGCTGGGAGGCCTCGCGGCTCCGCTTGACACAGGGGCAGTGAGGCCTCGCTGCTCCACTGATCCCGGTGCTGGGAGGCTCCGCTGATCCCGGGTTCGGGAGGCCTTGCAGCTCCGCTGATCCCGGTGCTGGGAGGCATATTACCCTTTTACTATATAGGATAGAGGCCTGGTGCATGGGTAGGGGCTGGCTCGTTTGCCCTGAAGGGTGTCCTGGATCAGGATGGGGGTCCTGCTTGGGAGCCTGGCCAGCCTGGATGAGGGGATGATGGCTGTTTGCAACTGGTCACACCCCCTTCAAGGTGGGAGTCCCCACTGGGGTGCCTGGCCAGTCTGGGTGATGGGATGATGGCTGTTTGCAGCTGGTCACAGCCCCTTCAGTGTGGGGGTTCCCACTGGGGTGCCTGGCCAGTCTGGGTGAGGGGCTGAGGGCCGTTATCAGGCTGGCGGGAGACTGAAGCTCCCAACCTCTCCTTTTTCCTTTTTTTTTTATTCTGGATTTTATTTACCTTCTATGGCTGTCACTGGAGCTGAGACCCGGCTCCAGCTTGAGACCTCGGCTGCTGAAAGCAGGGATCTGGGTTTGTTTGTGTTCTATAATTGAAACATTGTTTCGGTCCTGCTCGCTCCAGCTCTGATGGCTGAAAGCAGGTTTCTGGAGTTTGTTTAGCTTCTATATTTGTAACATTGTTTCTTAGAGTGCAGCTCAGAGGCCGGCAAGACAGGCAGGGAACCTTGGCTTCCTCCGTCACTAGAGCAAGCAAGTCTCCTTGTTCGCTTCAGCTGCCTGGTTGCCGGCCGCCATCTTGGCTGGCAGTTAATTTGCATATCTCGCTGATTAGCCAATGGGAAGGGTAGAGAAGTTACGGCTAATTACCATGTTTCTCTTTTATTAGATAGGATATATATATATATATATATATATATATATATATATACACACACATATATATATACACACACTGAGTGGCCAGATTATTATGACCACCTGACGTTTGTATGCAAATTAGCTATAATTTTGCACTGAATTTGCTAGAGGACCAGATCATTATAAATAGGGAAGCAGGTTGTTTACCACAACAGTAGAAGTGATTTTTTTCTGAAGATATGGGTAAACAAGGAGATTTAACAGACTTTGTGCCCTGACTGAGGATCAAACTCTCAACCTAGGTATGTACCCTGAACAGGAACCTGAAACCTTTTTGGTGTAGGGGATCATGCTCCAACCACCTGAGCCACTCATCCAGGGCTGTTGGGAGTTTTTTGATGGCTGCTTCAATTTCACTAGTTGCAATCTGTCTATTCATTTTCTCTTATTCTTGCTGATTCAGTTTTGGAAAATTACATGTTTATAGGAATTTATCCATTTCTTTCAGATTGTCCAATTTGTTGACATACAGTTTTATGTAATATTTTCTTATAATCCTTTGTATTTCTTTGGTGTCAGTTGTTAACTTCTCTTTCATTTCTGATTTTATTTGTTTTTGTCCTCTTTCTTTATTTCTTGGTGAGCCTGTCAATCTTGTTTATCTTTTCAAAGTAGCCACAAACAAGGACAAGAAATGAAATACATTCAATTGGAAATAAATAAATAAAACTGTCATTATTTGCATATGACATGATACTGTATATGAAGAATCCTAAAGATTTTACCAAAAAACTACTAGAACTGATAAATAAATTCCATAAAGTGGCAGAATACAAAATAAATATCCAGATATCAGTTGCATATTTATAAACCAATAATGAACTATCAAAAAGGGAAACTAAGAAAACAATCCCATTCACAATTACTTCAAAAAGAATAAAATACCTAGGAATAACTTTAACCAAGGATGTAAAAGAACTGTACTCAGAAAATCATGACACTGAAGAAAGAAATTAAAGAAGATACCAATAAGTGGAAGCATATACTGTGTTCATGGATGTGCATAATTAATGTCATTAAAATGTCTGTAACACCCATAGCAATCTATAGATTCAATGCAATTCCTATTAAGATACCAATGGCATATTTCACAGAACTAGAACGAGTATTCCAGAAATTTATATGGAACAACAAAAGACCCCTAATAGCCACAGTGATTTTCAGAACAAAGAACAAAGTTGGAGGAATCATGCTACCTAGAATCAAACTATACTAGAAGGCCATAAGAATCAAAACTGTATAGCACTAGTATAAAAATAGACATATAGGTCAGTGGAACAGGATAGAGAGCCCAAAAATAAACCCACACCTTTATAATCAATTAATATTTGACAAAAGAGGCAAAAACATATAATGGAGCAAAGATTGTCTATTAAATAAATGGTGGTGGGAAAGATACATGATTGGACATATACATGTAAAAATATAAAACTAAACCACTTTTTCAAAATCATAAAAATCCTAGAAGAAAACATAGACAACAAAATCTAAGATATTTCTCATAGCAGTATTTTTTCTGATATATCTCCTCAGACAAGATAAACAGAAGAAACAATATACAAATGAAAATATAGCAAACCACAATGTTTTTGCACAGCAAAGGACACCATCAACAAAATGAAAAGACAACCCACTGAATGTGAGAAAATATTTGCTGATATATTTGATAAGGGCTTAATATCCAAAATTTATAAAGGATATATAAAACTGAGCACCAAAACCCACAAAATCCAATTAAGAAATGGGAAAAGGGTCTGAATAGACATTTCTCCAATGAGGACATACAGATGGACAATCAATATATGAAAAGATGTTCAACATCATTAATCATCAGAGAAATGCAAATTAAAACCACAATGAGATATCACCTCACTCCTGTCAGAATGGCTATCATCAATAAATCAACAAACAAATGTTGGCAAGAATGTGGATTAAAGGCAACCCTGGTGCACTGTTGGTGGGAACGCAGACTAGTGGAAAGCAGTATCGAATTACCTCAAAAAAACTAAAAATGAAACGGCCTATGACCCAGCAATTCCACTTCTGGGAATCTATCCAAAGAAACCCAAAACACAAATTTGAAAAAAAAAAATATATGCATCCCTATGTTCATTGCAGTGTTATTTACAATAGCTAAGATCTGGAAAAAGCCCAAGTGCTCATCAGTAGATGAGTGAATAAAAAAGTTCTGGTACATTTACATCATGGAATACTACTTGGTCATATATCAGTCATATAAAAGAAGGAAATCTTACCCTTTGGAACAGGATGGACAGACCTGGAAAGCATTATGCTAAGTAAAATAAGCCAGTAAGAGAAAGACAAGTACCATATGATTTTATTCATATGTGGAATTTAGCAAACAAAATGAACTAACAAGCAAAATAGAGACAGACTCATAGATAGAAAGCAGGCCGACAGAGATTTGACTTAGAGTGACGAACACACAATACAGTGTACAGATGAAGTGATATGGAACTGTGCACCTGAAACTGGTAGAATTTGTTAACCAGTATCACCCAATAAATTCAATAAAAAAGAAAAATAAGTAAGAGATCAACCAAAGGACTTGTATGCATCCATATAACCATAACTAATGGACATAAGACACTGGGGGGTAAGGGAGGGCAGGGGCTTGTCAAGGGCGGGGGGGAAAAAGGACACTTACGTAATACCCTTTGTAATACTTTTAGCGAAAAATAAAAAAAATAAATAAATAAACAAATAAAAAAAAGTCTATGTTAATAGGTACCCAATACATAACTATGTACTGTGTTTTATCTATAAAATACTTTTTACATGTGATTAAAGTTAGTAACAACTGAAAATAGATGGCTTTAAATATAGAATATTATATGTATACTAGAGGCCTGGTGCATGAAATTCATGAATGGGAGGGGGATCCCCTCAGCTCAGCCTGCACCCTTTCCAATCTGGGACCCCTTGGGGGATGTCTGACTGCCGGTTTAGGCCCGATCCTGCCTAACCACCTCTGCCTGCCTGCCTGATCACCTCTAACCCCTCTGCCTGATCACCCCTAACCAGCTCTGCGTGCCAGCCTGATTACCCCTAACTGCCCCCCCTGCTGGCCTGGTCACCCCTAACTGTCCCCTGCTGCCGGCCATGTCACCCCCAACTGCCCCCTCTCTGCTGGCCTGGTCACTCCTAACTGCCCCCCCACCGCCAGCCTGGTCAGCCCTTACTGCACCCCCTGATGGCGTGGTTGCCCCTCACTGCCCCCCCTGCCAGCCTAATCGTCCACAACTGCCCACCCCGCCGGCCTGGTTGCCCCCAGCTCACCGCTGCTGCTGATCTGG
>NW_005871061.1:12111088-12130950 GCF_000147115.1 Myotis lucifugus
CCCGGTGCACAAAAATTGTGCACTCAGGGGGGTCCCTATGCCTGGCCTGTGCCCTCTCGCAGTCTGGGACCCCTCGGGAGATGACCACCTGCTGGCTTAGGCTTGTTCCCTGGGGGATTGGGCCTAAGCTGGCAGTCAGACATCCCTCTGGCAACCCAGCAGCCCTCGGGGGATGTCCATTTGACAGCGGGGAGCAGGCCTAAGCTGCAGTTGGACATCCTTAGTGCTGCTGAGGAGGCGGGAGAAGCTTCCACCACCACCGCTGTACTGGCAGCCATCAGCCTAGCTTGTGGCTGAGCAGAGCTCCCCCTGTGGGAGCGCACTGACCACCAGGGGGCAGCTCCTGCATTGAGCATCTGCCCACTGGTGGTCAGTGTGTGTCATAGTGACCAGTCATTCCCAGTCATTCTGCTGTTAGGGTCAATTTGCATATTACCCTTTTATTATATAAGAGTGCCTTGCCAGCCTGGCTGAGGGGCTGATGGCTGTTTGCAGGCTGGCCACAGCCCCTTCAGGGTAGGGGTCCCCCCTGGGGTGCCTGGCTAGCCTGGGTGAGGGGCTGATGGCTGTTTGCAGGCTGGCCAAGCCCCCCAGCAGGGATCCTCACCCCATGAGGGTGCCTAGCCTTCCTGGGTGAGTGGCTGATGGCTGTTTGCAGGTTGGCTAAGCCCCCCAGTAGGGACCTTCAGCCCATGAGGGTGTGGCCATCCTGGTTGAGTGGCTGATGGCTATTTACAGGCTGGCCACGACCCCTAGCCACCCAAGCTCCCAGTGGAGGCTGGCTGGAAGCAGGTATCTGGTATTTATTTGTCTTCTATAATTGAAATTTTGGTGCCATGAGCAGAGGCCACAGCCGGCTCAGGGCCGGCGGGAAGCTTGGCTTCCTCCATTGCCGGGGCAACCAAGCCTCCTGCTTGCTCCAGCTCCATAGCTGCCTCCCGCCATCTTGGTTGGGTTAATTTGCATATAGTCACTCTGGTTGGCTGGTGGGCGTGGTTTAGGGTGTAGCAAAGGTATGGTCAATTAGCATCTTTGTCTTTTATTTGTGTCGATATCCATAAAGGAAGGCATTAAGGAAGAAAATGAGGGATCAAATATTTATAAGACATATAGAAATCAAATAATAACATGGCAATACTAAGTCTTTTCCTATAAGTAATCAATTTAAATGTGAATAGATAAAACTCAGTAATCAATATACGTAGATAAGCAGATTGTATTAAAACAAAACAAAATGAGATCCAACTGCATGTTCTATACAAGAGACTCAGTTTATATCTAATGACAGGTATAGCTTGAAAGTGAAAAGATAGAAAAATAATGATATCCATGAAAATAGTAAACAAAAAAAGAGCAAAGATAGCTATACTAATATCACACAAAATAGACTTTAGTGCACAAGCTACTACAAGACCAAACCATTATATGTGGTGCATGACTGTACAATCCACCACCTTCTAGGTGTGTCTACTTTTACTTGGGATGTCTTCTAATTTCCCAGTGTGTCTACTCTGACCTTTTGTACTACCCTTATTCCCAGGTATATTTACATTGATTTTGGAAGTCTCTAATTTTGTGATGTTTCTTCACTAAACAGGGATGTTTCCATTATTCCTCTAGTGTGTCTACACTGATATGAGATTACTTTTTAATCCATTAGGTGTGTTTCTTCTGCCCTAGGATATCTACTTAATTCCCCATATCTATCTCCCTAAGTCCCCAGATATGCCTACTTTGGCTTTGTTTTCATTTCCATGTGCATGGAATATCTTCTTGAATCCCTTCATTTTCAATTTGTATGTGTTCTTACTTCTGAAGTGGCTCTCTTATAGGCAGCATATAGATGGTTCATGTTTTTATCCATTCATCCACCCTGTCTTTTAATTGTCCCAGTTGAGCCATTCCATTGAGGGTAATTATTCATAGGTATGCACTTATTGCCATTTTATTGTTTTCTAACTGTTTCATTAATTCCATTGTTTCTTTCTTCTCAATATCCCATTCCCTTGTGGTTTGATGACTTCCTTTAGTATTTAGATAATGTTGTAATTTTCTTTTGTGCATTTACTGTAACTTTTTCCTTTATGATTACTGTGAGTTTTACATATAACATCTTGTATTTATATAAAAACCCTGGGTGTGACACGTCTGACCAAGGCTCTACCAACCAGAAGGAAATCAGTCCTGCAGGGGTCATCTTGGAAACAGCTGTGCCCTCCCCGAGCTGTTTCCTGCGAGGGCAAGGTTTCAGGCAGAAACCCGCCCTCAGAGCGTGACTGAGCCCTCCCCGAGCTGTTTCCGGTAAGGGCGAGGTTTGAGGCAGGAACCGGCCCTCAGAGCATGGAGGCATATCTTTATAAAGTTTTAATACATTATATTAGAGGTCGTGGTAGTACTGTTTTACCCACAGCGTCTACAAGAATTGCTGCAAATTTACTTCTGGGTGGAAGCACCTTTCATTCCCAATATAAATTACCGATTCCATTAAATGAAACTTCAATTTCTAGACTCCATATAAACAGTGTAGTTACTAAAACTTTTAAAAAGGCCCAACTTCTTATTATTGATGAATGCATCATGGCATCCAGTCATGCTATAAATGCCATAGACAGATTATTAAGAGAAATTATGAATTTGAATGTTGTATTTGGTGGGAAAGTTCTCCTTCTTGGAGGAGATTTTCGACAATGTCTCAGTATTGTACCATATGCTATGCGATCGGCCATAGTACAAACGAGTTTAAAGTACTGCAATATTTGGGGATGTTTCAGAAAGTTGTCTCTTACAACAAATATGAGATCAGAGGATTCTGCTTATAGTGGATGGTTAGTAAAACTTGGAAATGGCAAACTTGATAGCAGTTTTCATTTAAGAGTGGACATTATTTTTTTTTTAATTTTTTTTATTGCTTAAAGCATTACAAAGGGTATTACATATGTGTCCTTTTTTTCCCCCCCGCCCTTGACAATACCCCGGCTTCCCCTACCCCCCAGTGTCTTATGTCCATTGGTTATGCTCATATGCATGCATACAAGTCTTTCGGTTGATCTCTTACCCCCCTCCCTACTGCCCCCCAACCCTCCCCGGCCTTCCCGCTGCAGTTTGACAATCTGTGTGAGGCAGCTCTGCCTCTGTATCTATTATTGTTCAAAAGTTTATAATGGTCTCTATGATCCATGAATGAGTGAGATCATGTGGTATTTTTCCTTCATTGACTGGCTTATTTCACTTAGCATAATGCTCTCCAGCTCCATCCATGCCGTTGCAAATGGTAAGAGTTCCTTCTTTCTTACAGCAGCATAGTATTCCATCGTGTAGATGTACCACCGTTTTCCAATACATTCATCTACTGATGGGCACTTAGGCTGTTTCCAGATCTTAGCTATGGTGAATTGTGCTGCTATGAACATATGGGTGCATATAACCTTTCTGATTGGTGTTTCTGGTTTCTTGGGGTATATTCCTAGAAGTGGGATCACAGGGTCAAATGGGAGTTCCATTTCCAGTTTTTTGAGGAAACTCCATACTGTCTTCCATAGTGGCTGCACCAGTCTGCATTCCCACCAGCAGTGCACAAGTGTTCCTTTTTCTCCACATCCTCTCCAGCACTTGTCGTTTGTTGATTTGTTGATGGTAGCCAGTCTGACAGGTGTGAGATGGTACCTCATTGTTGTTTTGATTTGCATCTCTCGGATGATTAGTGACTTTGAGCATGTTTTCATATGTCTCTTGGCTTTCTGAATGTCCTCTTTTGAAAGGTGTCTATTTAGATCCTTTGCCCATTTTTTGATTGGATTGTTTATCTTCTTTTTGTTAAGTTGTATGAGTTCCCTATAAATTTTGGAGATTAGGCCCTTATCAGATATGACGTTGGCAAATATGTTTTCCCACACAGTGGGTTTACTTGTTGTTTTGTTGATGGTTTCTTTTGCTGTGCAGAAGCTTTTAATTTTGATGTAGTCCCATTTGTTCATTTTCTCTTTAGTTTCAACTGCCCTAGGAGCTGTATCAGTGAAGAAATTGCTTCGGCATATGTCTGAGATTTTGTTGCCTTTGGATTCTTCTAGAATTTTTATGGTTTCCTGTCGTACATTTAAGTCCTTTATCCATTTTGAGTTTATTTTTGTGTATGGTGTAAGTTGGTGATCTAGTTTCATTTTCTTGCATATATCTGTCCAATTTTCCCAACACCATTTATTGAAGAGACTATCTTGGCTCCATTGTATGTTCTTGCCTCCTTTGTCAAATATTAATTGAGCATATTGGTTCGTGCCGATTTCTGGACTCTCTATTCTATTCCACTGATCTATATGTCTGTTCTTGTGCCAGTACCAGGCAGTTTTGAGAACAGTGGCTTTGTAATACAGCTTGATATCTGGTATTGAGTTCCCACCTACTTTGTTCTTTCTCAGGATCGCTGCAGCTATTCGGGGTCTTTTTTTATTTCAGATGAATTTTTGGAGAGT
Organism: Myotis lucifugus; assembly: GCF_000147115.1. Classification (NCBI taxonomy): domain Eukaryota; kingdom Metazoa; phylum Chordata; class Mammalia; order Chiroptera; family Vespertilionidae; genus Myotis; species Myotis lucifugus. The sequence continues at coordinate 12,115,555 of NW_005871061.1, forward strand.
TCGTTCTAGATCTGTGAAGTATGCCATTGGTATTTTAATGGGAAGTGCGTTGAATTTATAGACTGCTTTGGGTAGTATGGACATTTTAATGATGTTGATTCTACCAATCCATGAACACGGTATGTTCTTCCATCTGTTTATGTCTTCCTCTATCTCTTTTTTCAACGTCCTGTAGTTTTCTGAGTAGAGGTCTTTTACCTCTTTAGTTAAGCTTATTCCTAGGTAGCTTAATTTTTTTGGTGCGATGGTAAATGGGATTGTTTTTATAATCTCTCTTTCGGAAAGTTCACTATTGGTGTATAGAAATGCCTCAGATTTCTTGGCATTAATTTTGTATCCTGCTACTTTGCCAAATTCATGTATTAAGTCTAGTAGTTTTTTGACGGAGTCTCTAGGGTTTTGTATGTATAATATCATGTCATCTGCAAATAAGGATAGTTTTACTTCCTCTTTTCCAATTTGGATGCCTTTAGGAATGGACATTATTGAAATCCCCTGTGAAATGATTTGTAATGGATCTATTATTGAAGCTACCTTTGGAAATACTATATCTATAGATAATATTAAAAATATATCTAAACATGCAATTCTTTGTCCAAAAAATGAGCACGTTCAAAAATTAAATGAAGAAATTTTGGATATACTTGATGGAGATTTTCACACATATTTGAGTGATGATTCCATTGATTCCACAGATCATGCTGAAAAGGAAAATTTTCCTATGGAATTTTTTAATAGTATTACTCCTTTGGAAATGCCGTGTCATAAATTAAAATTGAAAGTGGGTGCAATCATCAGGCTATTGAGAAATCTCAAAAGTAAATGGGGTCTTTGTAATGGTACCAGATTTATTATCAAAAGATTATGACCTAACATTATCGAAGCTGTAGTATTAACAGGATCTGCAGAGGGAGAGGCTGTTCTGATTCCAAGAATTAATTTGTCCCCATCTGACACTGGCCTCCCATTTAAATTGATTCAATGACGGTTTCCCGTGATGCCAGCATTTTTTATGACTATTTATAAATCACAAGGACAAACTCTAGACAGAGTAGGCATATTCCTACTTGAACCCGTTTTTGCACATGGTCAGTTACATGTTGCTTTCTCTCGAGTTTGAAGAGCATGTGATGTTAAATTTAAAGTTCTAAGTACTTCATCACAAGGGAAATTAGTCAAGCACTCTGAAAGTGTTTTCACTCTTAATGTGGTGTACAGGGAGATATTAGAATAAGTTTAATCACTTTATCAGCCATTGTTTGCATCACTGTTGTTTTTATATCATGTTTTTGTTGTTTTCATATCATGTTTTTGTTGTTGTTATATCATGCCTCTGTTGTTGTTATATCCTTTTGTTACTGCTTATTTATTAATAAATTTACATATTATTTTCATATACATTTTACTAATTTCCTTTCATCTCTCACACTTCTATTATAGAGAAAGGACAAATAGCAATATTAAAACATTTCCACTAATTAATTCCCTTTTAATGTGCAAGAATTTCATGCACCAGGCCACTAGTCCTATATAAAGGTCTATTTTAAGTTGATAGCAACTTAACTTGAACACATTCCAAACTTTATATTTTTACTCCCCACCACATTTTATATTTTAACTAATTATTGTAATTCTGCTGCTTTTGTCTTTTAACCTTTATATTTACTTTATGATTATTTAATTACCTTTGTTCTATGCTTACCTTTTCAAGTGAAATTTTTACCTTTGTATGATTCTTTTCAGCTTAAATAAGTCCCTTTAACATTTTTTGTAAGGCCGGTATAGTGGTGATGAACTTCTTTAGGTTGTGCTTATCTGGAAATCTCTTCATCTCTACTTCTACTCTGACTAATAATCTTGTCCCTTGCTATGTAGAGAATTCTTGGCTGTACATTTTTTTTCTCTTCAGAACTTTGAATATGTCATGTCACTCCCTTCTGTCCTGTAATGATACTGAAAGCAAAATGTGGAGCGTTGAGTCCAAGTTCATTGTCTTGTGAAATTGAAGAATAAAGTTTCAGACAAAAACAGCTAGTGGAACTGAAAGTTTTATTGACAGAAGCCCGTCCTGGAAAAGGTACGGCTGGGGTTCCAGGAGCAGGCCAGTGTCCAGAGCTTCCTTTCCATGTTACAGTTGGGTATAAAGTCTACTAGTCCATGTGTGGAGGGATACATGGCTAAAAGCCATGTGGGGGCAGGGATGTGCTCCCCTGCCACAGGAATGAATGCCAGGAACCCATTGTGTGCCAGGGAGAAGAGAGAGGGCAAGAGGAAGGGCACACATTTTAATTTGGGGGGTGAAGGCAGCCTTGCTAGCTCCTGATTAGTCTATTTAAAGAATTCTGCCTTACTAATATCCTTGGGATTGGTTTACATGCCTTACTATTTTGTGATTGGTTATCTGCAAGCTGTCTGTCTTAGCAACATTTGTACATTTAAAGTTATGCCTCTAGTGCGCACCCTTCCTTCCCCACACAGTGGAGTGCTTTAGTAACTCTGCTTTAGTAGCTGGGTTCCTGGTTCTATTTCCTCCCTCCCTGCCCCCAATGGTCCCAATCCCTGTCTACCTAGTTTTTTTATGTCCTCTCAATACTGCTGGGGGCAGGGGGGAGGGATCTGCTTATAGCTTTATGAGATTCCCCTTGAACACAACAAATTATTTTTTTTTCTTGCTGCTTTTAAGATTCTCTATCTTTAACTTTTACCATTTAATTAAATTTGTCTTTGTGAGGATCTCTTTGGGTTCATCTTATTTGATATTCTCTGGGTTTTTTTGACCTGGATATCTGTTTACTTCCCCATATTAGGAAATTTTTCAGACATTATCTCGTCAAATAATTTTTCTGGCCCTTTCTCTCTCTCTTCTTCTGGGCCTCTTATAATGCAAACATTATTCTGCTTCATGTTGTGCCAGAGATCCCTTAATGTATTTTCACTTTATAAAATTACTTTCTTTTTCATTTTGCTGTTCCGGATAAGCTCCATTGTTTTGTTTTCCAGCTAACTATTCATTCTTATCATTTCTCCATTTTTGTTGTTGAACCCCTCTAGTGTGTTTTTCAGTTTAATTATAACTTCTGTTTGTTACCTTCTAACATTTCATATCTCTTTGTTGCAATTCTCACTGTGTTTATTTATTTTTCACCTAAGTTCAGAGAGTATTTTTAAGATAAATAATTTGTATTCTTTATCATGTAGATAGGTTACCTTTGTATCCTTAAGGTATTTTTCTGGGTTTTTGTCTTATTTTACTATTATTATTATTATTATTATTATTATTATTGTTTTTAGAACATATTCCTCTGTCTTCTCATTTTGCTTGATTCTCTGTTTTTGTTTCTACTTATTAGGTGAAGCACTTACTTTTCTGTCTTAAAAAAGTGGCCTTATTGTTGAGGGTATACCAAGTCCTGTCAGTGTTCCAAGGTGAGGAATCTTGTTTATCACTAAATTGCAGGTTAATTGAAAGCTAGACCCTCAGGCAGCAGCCTTTATAGTATGTAAATGTATACAGTTCTATGTGGCCACAATCATTATCCCTACTGGCAGGGAGATCTAAAATTGTACCCTGGGTGACAGTGGCCAAAACTGGGACTCCAGACTGAGGGTTTAAGCTCCTTTCTATGAAGTCTCATCAAAATGTTGTGAACAGCCAAGGAGGTATACAAAGATGGTGTCTCCATGCTTTGTGTTCCCTAGCCTCTAGGTATGTGGGAAACCTGAAACCTGTTTCTCAGGCTGATGCTCTGGCTAAATAAATGGCCTTTGTCACAGGAGGACTGGGGTTGTGTTTTACTCTGCTGTTTGTACTGTGCACTGGGGGAGGCAGCATGCAAGACTTGTTTTACCAGTTGTTAAGGTTCTGTGGTGCTCAGTCATTCCAGCCCCCTTGTCCATCATGGTCAGGAAATCAAGGTGTTTCCTTTATGTAGATTGTGTGTGCTCAATGGTTTTTAGCAAGGCTGCAATAGAGTAAAGGGGGTGAAAACTGCTTTCAGGAAGGCCACAGGAAAATATCTTGACTGTGTGAGCCCATGGGTTTCAGCAATGCAGCAAGACAAGGTCTTGTCTGTGCATGCGCACCGGCTTTAGGCTGGTGGCAGAAAAATGCCTTGAGTGTTCATGTTTGCCTGCGCCATTCAGGGATTAGGGGAATGTTGCAATCACCACATTCTCCAATTTCAGCAGGGCAGTGGAATGGTGCCACTGCTTGTCCCTGCCTGTTTTAGCAGAGTAGAGGGAAGATGCTGCATCTATGCTTGTTTGCTTGCTTGCTGTAGCAGGTTAGGTAGAAAGTGCAATATGACATCAGCTAGTGCCTCTGTCTCCAGGGAGAATTTTACCTGTCATCCTACCCTCTAGCTCTCAATTTTAGGTTAGTAAATTTATCCCCTCCCCACATAGTCTGGGTAGTTTTCAAACTGCTATCCCTCCCACCCCTGGGTATTGGAGCAACTGAGAACATAGATGATGCCTTTAAAAGGTAAGTCTCAGTTTCCTGTAGAACAGCGGTTCTCAACCTGTGGGTCGCGACCCCTTTGGGGGTCGAACGACCCTTTCACAGGGGTCGCCTAAGACCATCGGAAAACACATATATAATTACATATTGTTTTTTTGATTAATCACTATGCTTTAATTATGTTCAATTTGTAACAATGAAAATACATCTTGCATATCAGATATTTACATTATGATTCATAACAGTAGCAACATTACAGTTATGAAGTAGCAACGAAAATAATTTTACAGTTGGGAGTCACCACAGCATGAGGAACTGTATTAAAGGGTCGTGGCATTAGGAAGGTTGAGAACCACTGCTGTAGAACTTTAGGTCCCTTAGACATCAGCCCCATTCGTTTTCTAAACGAGACATTTGGAGGGCTTGTCTCTCCGGTGTACCTCCCCAGGTTTAGGGTGCCAGGTGTTGGGCATAAACCCATACCTCCTTTAGGAGAAGCAACTGTTTGGTGAGATCCCTCCTTTTTGTGTGTCATGATGGCATGGGTGGGTTTTTGTGTGATATTATTCACTGCCTCTCCTACTCATCTTTGTGTTTCTTTGATATTTTGCAGTAGAGAATTGTTCACCTAGTTGTTATTTGTTTTTGTTTTGGAAATGTTATTAGCACTATGAGAATGAAGAAGAAAACCTAAAATGTAACTATTGAAAACTATAAGCAAATTACATTTTACTAGACTTACCCATTTGTCCTCCTTTGCATCTCTATGCTTTTGTAGTTTTTTTTCCCCTGACATATATATATATATATATATATATATATATATATATATATATTTTTTTTTTTTTTAATTTCAATTCCTCTCTTCCCTTTGGCAATCATTAGCTTGTTCTCTATATCTATAGGTCTGTGTGTGTGTTTTTTATTCATTTGTTTTGTTTTATTTTGTTTTAGATTCCACATATAAGTGAAATCATTGTCTTTCTCTCTCTGACTTATTTCAATTAGCAAAATACCCTCTAGGTCAGTGATGGCGAACCTATGACACCCGTGTCAGAGGTAACACGTGAACTCATTTTTTTGGTTGATTTTTCTTTGTTAAATGGCATTTAAATATATAAAATAAATATCAAAAATATACATCTTTGTTTTACTACGGTTGCAAATATCAAAAAATTTCTTTATGTGACACAGCACCAGAGTTAAGTTAGGGTTTTTCAAAATGCTGACACGCCGAGCTCAAAAGGTTCGCCATCACTGCTCTAGGTCCATTCCTGTTTTCACAAATGGCAAAATCTTAGTCTTTATTTATGGCTGAGTAATATTCCATTTTATATATGTACTAATGCTGCAATTAACATAAGAGTGCATATATCTTTTCAAATTAGTGTTTTTTGTTTTCTTTGGATAAATACCAGAAGTGCAATTGCCAGATTTTATGGCAGCTCTATTTGAAATTTTCTGAAAATTTCCCATACTTTTTTTTCCCCCAAAAGTGGCTGCACTTCCCTACAATCTCAGCAACAGTATACAAGGGATCTTTTTTCTCCACATCTTTACCAGCACTTATTTGTTCATTTATTGATGATAGCCATTCTGACAGGTGTAAGGTAATATCTCATTGTGCTTTTAATTAGAATGTCCCTCATGATTAGTAACATTGAACATATTTTTATATGTCTGTTGGTTATCTGTATGTCCTATTGGGAGAAATGCCTACTTAGGTCTTCTGCTCATTTTTAATTGGAGTGTTTGGTGTTTTTTTTTTGGTGTTAAGTTGCATGAATTGCTTAAAAATTTTTAATCTTAGCTCTTTATTGGATATATCATTTGTGGATATCTTCTCATAATCAGTAGTTTGTCTTTTATTTTCTTGATGGTTTCCTTTACTGTGCAAAGTTTTTTTAATATGATATAGTCTCATCTGTTTATTTTTTTGTTGCCCTTGCATGTAGAAACATATCCAAAAAGATATTGCTAAGAACAGTGTCAAAGAATGTTTTCTTCTAGGCGTTTTATTGTTTCATATCTTACACTTAAGTCTTTACTTCGTTTGTGTTTATTTTTGCATATGATATAAGAAAGTGGTCCAATTTTTTTGCATTTATCTATAAGTCCCGTTTTCCCAACTCCACTTATTGAAAAATATGGTCTCTTCAATGCAAAACAGACTCTTCACTTACTGAAGACAGTCTTCTCAGTACATCTAATTTTCAGATCATTTTCAGAGGGAAATTCTCCATCTGTAGCTGTCAATTTATTGTGTCTGTTGGAGAAGGTTAGTTCCTTATCTCCCTACATTGCCATCTTGGACTCTGTCTTCATTAGTGTCTGAATTTATCTTTTCACATGAAGTTATCCAATTGCCCTATAATTATTTTTGGAAAAAAAAATTTGCTTTTTCCCTTTGAATTATTGCCTTGGTATATTTTTTCCAAAATCAATTAACCATAAATATAAGGCTTTACTTTTGGATACTTAATTCAGTTCCGTTTATCTTTATGCCTATTCATATGCAATTAACATACTATCTTGATAAGTATTGCTTTACACTAAGTTTTTACTTTGGGAGTTGGAAATCCACCAACTTTATTCTTCTTTTTCAAGATTGTTTCTCATTTTCTGGGTCTTTTGCATTTCTATCTAAATTTTAATAACAGTTTCTCTGTTACTGCTAAAAAAAAAAAAAAAAGACTGCCAGATTTTTGTAGTGGTTTATTGAACTATAGATCAATTTGGGGAAAACAATATTTAGTCTTCCTAACCATGAACATGGACGGTATCAATATTTATTAAGATCTTAATTTCAATCAGCAGTATTTTATAAAATGTGTCCAAATTTACTTTTTTTAAATCTGAAGGATATTATTCTTTTTATATTATTGTGAATGGAGTGTAGATTGTTGAAAATTTAGTTTATTAGGTGAGGAAGCCCTTTGTATTCCAAATTTGTTTGAGAGGGGGTTTTTTTTGTTTGTTTGCCTCTTTGTTTATGCTGTGTTTTGTTTTGTTTTTTGTAAGCAAGAATAGCTGTTGATCAAATACTTTTTTCTAAATATAGTGAGGATATTATGTAGATTTTTGCCTCATTTTATTAATGTTTTATAACACATTATTTTCTGATTTAAATCAAACTCACATTCTCAAGATACATTTAAATTATTTTAGTTTCTATTCCTTTTTTATATGTTGCTGGATTTTGATTGCTAATATTTTTTTCTGGGAATTTTTCTCTATATTTATGAGGCATATTTGTATGTAGATGTTTTTGTCTTTTAAGTAATTATTATTTCTCTTGTAAACAAAATACATTTTGCATTTCTCCCAAGAAGATATACAGATAACCAACAGATATATGAAAAGATGCTCAGTATCACTAGTCATCAGGGCAATACTGATCTTATACTAAAAAATAGTGAGTGTTCCTTTCTACCATATTTTTTGGAGTATATAATGGTTTAGTATCATTTCTTATTTAGGTGTGTGAAAATGTCCATATTAAAGCCATATTGAGATATTGAGCTCTTCTTTGTGGGAAGATTTGTAGTTACTCATTCATTTTTTTTACTTGGTATATGTATTTTCAGATTTTCCTTTTCTTTCTTTCTTTCTTTCTTTCTTTCTTTCTTTCTTTCTTTCTTTCTTTCTTCTTTCTTTCTTTTTCTCTTTCTTTTTTTTTCTCTTTCTTTCTCTCTTTCTCTCTTTTTGTTAATCCCCACAGGATATTTTTCCATTGATTTCCAGAGAGAGTGGAAAGGAGAGGTAGACACAGAGATAGAGAAACATCGATGTGAAAGCGACACATTGATTGATTGCCTCTCAAACGCACCCCAGCCAGGGCTGGGAATCGAGTCTGCAACCAAGGCACATGCCCATGACCAGAATCAAACCCAGTACCCTTCAGTCTGCAGGCCAACGCTCTATCCACTGAGCCAAACCAGCTAGGGCTCCATTTCTTTTCAATGTATACAGACAGTCCTCGGGTATGTCATTTCATGGTTACATCACCATCTCCCATTTATTTATAAAAATAAAAGTTCCATCATTTCAATGTATGTACATATGTGCTTTACCTTTTTTTTAATCATCTATTTACCACAAGTAAAGGTCAGGAATTGTTATCTTTCTTTTAATTTTTTTTTTTTTACTGTTTCACGTCATTACTGCTGTGTATGTGCTCCATGTGAGTGACGTAGGTGCTTATGTAGGTGGATTGCGACTTACAGCGAAAATCCAGTTACGTCGCGCGTAGGAACGGATCTCCAACGTAACCCGAGGACCTACTATATTTTATAATTTGTGTCTTTGTAGGAATTTGCTTATTTTACCTAATTTGTTTAGTTTATTGGTTTAATGGCTTTTTATCAAATTTGTGAGGGTTTCTGTGATTATATCTTCAAATAATTCTTTTTGCCCATTTTTCTCTATTCTCTTTTGAGACTCTCATTAAGTGAAAGTTGAAATGCAGGAAAGTTTCCCATGGGTTTCCGAGCCATTTTTCTTCATCTTCTTCCCTCTTTTCTTTCTTTCTTTCTTTCTTTCTTTCTTTCTTTCTTTCTTTCTTTCTTTCTTTCTTTCTTTCTTTCTTTTTCTTTCTTTCTTTCTTTCTTTCTTTCTTTCTTTATTTCTCTTTTAGTTTTTCTTTCTTTCCTTTCCTTACTTCCTCTTGTTTTTTCTTTCTTCTCCTCAGACTAGATCATATCAATTAATTTATTTTAAAGATCATTGATTCTTTCTTTTATCTGATCAAATATTCTGTTGAACCTTCTAGTGAAATTTTAATTTCCATTAGTGTACTTTTCATCTCCAGAGTTTCTATTTATTTTTTAATATTCTCTTTATAGATATTCTTTATTTGGTTAAAAACAATTCTCATACTTTCTTTCAGTTATACATATTTTAGCTATTTGAACATATTTGAAATAGTTGATTTAAAGCCTGTGAAAGAGAGACTGTTTTAAGACATGACTACCATCTGAGCCATAAGCTGGACCTATGCTAGAAAGGAGATTGTTGTTTCTGTTACTGAATTTTTGAAATGATTCTGTTAATTCTTTAATTTTTGACATGCATGGCCATGGAAATCTCTACTCAGGTTGGTGGTCATGCAATGATTGTACAGATTTTCTTACACATTATAAATCTATAAGTCCATTAACTCTTGTTATAGGCTCTGTGTATATACAGAACAATGCCCACAGCATTTAGCCAGGCAATGGACAAATCTGCCTTAGTCTTATTACTTGTTTGTGCAATGCATCAAAATCAGCAAGAAGTAAGAGTTCAGGTCCTTCTTAGGTCTCTCCTAAGTTGCTCACAGGTGTGGACATTAGCACAGCCCTGTGCATGCAAGTAGCCTTTTAGATTCTTAGAAATATATCAGGGCTTTTCAAAGTCCCTGTATATATCTCATTTATCAGAATTTTATTTTAAGCATTTTTGTTTGTATATGCTTACCCTAACTCTTCTGCATCATCTCAGGCAGCTGCAGTAGTATAATACTTGCTTATAATTGTTTTGAACAAGTGACTCATAGGTAAAAGGCATTTTACACTGGGAGAGTTATGAGTTGCTTTAAATATATAGAGCCCTGAAAGTGGGTTTTTGATGGAACTCCAGAAAATTAAGTACAAGTAATTGAGAATGAGTCTTTACAAGAGCTGCAACTTTGTTCTGCTCCCTCCTGTTGAAGAGACAGAGGGAAGTTAGGTAAACAGGGACTGGAGTCATGGGGGTGGGGGAAAGAAAATAGAACCAGGGTACCCAACTAGGCAGAATTACTAAGGTACCCTAACTGAGCAAAGAAGGAAGGGCATACTCAAAAGGCATAAACTTTAAAAAGTATGAATAATGATTAAAAATTACACACATTTGTAATACCTTAACCAATAAAGAAATTAAAGATAAAAAAAATTACAGTGGAGTAATGGTTGCTACGCAGACACACTGCAAGGAACAAACTGGAATTACAACTAAAATACAAAAATAACACCCTGAATATTCAGCAGAAGACTAGCTGGATAGAAGAACCCTGATAACCAAGGACAGAAAGTGGAGACTGCATAGAGACTGGTAGGAGGGGTGGAAGTGCAAAAGGGCTGGCTGGGCTCCTGCAGACAATAGCTGAAGTTCCAGAGAGATATCTCAGCTGTAGGGTGTTGCCATTGAGAACTCCGGGGTCTAATCTCCAAACTGCCCCTCCACCCAGCAGAGAGCACCAGAACTGAGAAGGGTACTCACAAAACATCTAGCTGTGAAAAGCAGCAGGGTTTCTGTGTGCTAGGGAGAGGTTGGTCTCTCTTAAAGGGCCAACACACAAAATTTAGTGTGCAGCCACTCACCTTGGGCTCTGGAAGAGGGAGGGCAGAGTAGACTGGGAATGTGTGAGCAAAAGACAGGATTCAGGGCTCTGGGGTTGAAGCTAGGAAGACAGCCACCCAGGTTTCCTGTGCTGAAGCATTACCTCACACTGCAGAGGTCATCTTTCTTAGGCAGACCTTTGCTATACAGGCTATTTTGCCTGAGGTGAGGGGGGGACAGTTGACTTACCGTATTCGAAATCCCCTTACCCCAGGGTGTGGAGTTTCCTCAAAAAATAAAATACAGAACTGCCATTTGACCCAGTGATCCCACTTCTAGGAATATATCCTAAGAAACCAGAAACACCAATCAGAAAGAATGTATGCACCCCTATGTTCTTAGCAGCACAGTTTACAATAGCTAAGATCTGAAAACAGCCCGAGTATGGCCATCAGTAAATGAGTGGATAAAAAAGTTGTGGTACATTTATACCATGGACTACTATGCAGCAGTAAAAAAAAAGAAGGATCTCTTACCCTTTGAGACAGCATGGAGGGACCTGGAGAGTATTATGATAAGTGAAATAAGCCAATCAGTGAAAGACAAGTAACACATGATCTCACTCATATGTGGCATCTAATGAACTAAATAAACAGACGAATGGAATGGATCCAGAGGAAAAAGTAAAATAAAATTATGAATGTTACTAAAACAGCAGCATACAGATAAACAATCACAAGGCAGAGGCATATAAACCAATGCCAAGGATGTTAGTATGGCAGAATTCTTTGAAATGACCAATCAGTAGCTAGCAACGCTATCTCCACCCCCTACATTAAAAAACTCGAGCTTCGTCTCACCCTCAATTTCTCCCCAGCAAGCAATGGGTTCCTGACATTACTGTGTCAGGGGAGCACATCCACAGTACCCATATGGACTAATTGACTTTAATTTGCATGGATGCTGTCAACAAACCTCAGTTCCACTAACTGTTTTTGTCTGTGACTTCATTCTTCAATATCATGAGACAATGAACTGGGACTCAACACCCAACATGTCAGTTTCACTGTGGCTTCCAGGTTACTAGAGGAATATAGTCTATTAATTTTCAAGGCTGGAGCATGAGATGGAATTAGGTCAAGTTAAAATTGCACAAAGCTCACTGCTTCTACTGAATCAGCTTTTTTAGTTTGAGAGAGAGAGAGAGAGAGAATAATATTGATATGAGAAACATTGATTGGCTGCCTCTCCCAAACACACCACTGGGTACAGAACCCCAAACCTAGGTATGTGCCCTGATTTGAATTGAACCCATGACCTTTTGGTGCATGGGACAATGCTCCAACTGACTGAGCAACAGTCAGGGACAGTCTTTTACATATATACTAGAGGCCCGGTGCACTCGGTGGGGGAGAGGGGGTCACTCAGCCCGGCCTGTGCCCTCTTGCAGTCTGGGACCCCTCAGGAGATAATGACCTGCTGGTTTAGGCCTGCTCCCAGGTGGCAGAGGGCAGGCCCAATCCCTAAGTGCAGCCCCTGGTCTGGCTCAGAGCAGGGCCGATTGGGGAGGTGGGGCGCCGCCCCCTGTCATGCACAGAGCAGGGCGGATCGGGAGGTTGCAATGCCACCCCTAGTCACGCTCAGGGTAGGGCCAATTGGGGGGTTGGAGCACCGCCCCCTGTCACACTCAAGGCAGGGTCGTTGGGAGGTTGCTGTACCACCCCCTGTCATACAGAGAGCAGGGCCAATCAAGGGGTTGGGGCCTTGCCCCCTGTCACTCACAGAGCAGGGCCCATCAGGGGGGTTGAGGCTCCTTACCCTGTCACGCACAGAGCAGGGCCCATCAGGGGTTTGCGAAGCTCCCCCATGTCATGCACAGTGCAGGGCTGATCAGGGGGTTGAGGAGCTCCCCCCTGTTACTCTCAGTGTAGGGCCCATAGGGGAGTTGGGGCACAGCCCCTTGTCACATACAGAGCATGGCGGATCAGCGGGTTGGGGCACTGCCCTCTATCACCCACAGAGCAGGGCCGATCAGGGGGTTGGGGCGCCACACCCTGTCACACACAGAGCCTCTGGGTGATCAAGGGGTTGGGGACCTCCCCCCATCAAGCACAGAGTAGGGCTGATCAGGGGGTTGGAACGCCTTCCCTTGTCACAAACAGATCAGGGGGGATAGGGAGGTTGTGGCCCGCCCCCTGTCATACACAGAGCCGCAGGGCGATCAGGAGGTTTGGTCACTGCCCCCCTGTCACGCTGATCCTGGTCCTGGGAGGCCTCGCGGCTCCCCTGATCCTGGGGCTGGGAGGCATATTACCCTTTTACTATATAGAATAGAGGCCTGGTGCATGGGTGGGGGCCAGCTGGTTTGCCCTGAAGGGTGTCCTGGATCAGGGTGGGGGTCCTGCTTGGGTGCCTGGCCAGCCTGGGTGAGGGGATGATGGCTGTTTGCTTCTGGTCACACCCCCTTCAGGGTGGGGGTCCCCACTGGGGTGCCTGGCCAGTCTGGCTGAGGGCCGTTTTCAGGCTGGCTGGTGACTGAAGCTCCAAACTCTCCTTTTTTTCCTTTTTTTCTATTTTTTTAATTCTGGGCCAGCTTTAGCTCTGAGGCTTGGCTCCAGCTCTGAGGCCTTGGCTGCTGAAAGCAGGTATCTGGTTTGTTTGGGTTCTATAATTGTAACATTGTTGCGGTCCTGCTCACTCCAGCTCTGAGATCCCGGCTGGCTGAAAGCAGGGATCTTGGTTTGTTTTATAATTGAAAGAATGTTGCGGTCCTGCTGGCTGAAGCCCGGCTGGCTGAAAGCAGGTTTCTGGGGTATTGTTTAGCTTCTATTTTTGTAACAATGTTTATTAAACTGCAAGCTCAGAGGCCGGCAAGGCAGGTGGGGAACATTGGCTTCCTCCGTCACTGAAGCAAGCAAGCCTCCTGTTCGCTTCAAGCTGCCTGGCTGCCGGCCGCCATCTTGGTTGGCAGTTAATTTGCATATCGCCCTGATTAGCCAATGGGAAGGGTAGCGGAGGTACTGCTAATTACCATGTTTCTCTATTATTAGATAAGATATATATATATATATATATATATATATATATATATATATATACGCTCTGTTCATGACGGCGGAGCTCCTCAACCCCCTGATCGGCCCTGCTTTGTGCGTGACAGGGGGGAGCTCCTCAACCCCCTGATCGGCCCTGCTTTGTGCGTGACAGGGGGGAGCTCCTCAACCCCCTGATCGGCCCTACTCTGTGTGTGACAGGGTACAGAGCCCCAACCCCCTGATCGGCCCTGCTCTGTGCATGACGGGGGCAAAGCCCCAACCCCCTGATTTGCCCAGCTCTGTGCGTGACAGGGGGTGGCACCGCAAGCTCCCTATCGACCCTTCCTTGAGTGTGACAGGGCGCGGTGCCCCAACTCCCCAATCGGCTGTACCCTAATAAAAGAGAAACATGGTAATTAGGCGTACGGCCACTACCCTTCCCATTGGCTAATCAGGGCGATATGCAAATTAACTGCCAGCCAAGATGGAGGCCGGCAGCCATGCACTGAAGCAAACAGGGAGGCTTGCTTGCTCCATTGACTGCGTACTCCAACGTTCCCCGCCTGACTTGCCAGCCTCTCAGCTGCAACTCTAAGCAACTATGTTGCAAATATAGAAGCTAAACAAAACCCCAGAAACCAGCTTTAGTCAGCCGGGCTTCAGCCAGCAAGACCGCAACATTGTATCAAATACAGAAGGTAAACAAGGCCTCCGAGCTAAAGCTGGCCCAGAATAAAAAAAGAAAAGAAAAAAAGGAGCGGTTGGGAGATTCAGTCACCCGCCAGCCTGAAAACGGCCCTCAGCCCCTCACCCAGACTGGCCAGGCACCCCAGTGGGGACCTCCACCCTGATCCAGGACACCCTTCAGGGCAAACCAGCCGGCCCCCACCCGTGCAACAGATCTCTATGCTATATAGTAAAAGGGTAATATGCCTCCCAGCACCGGGATCAGCGGAGCTGTGAGGCCTCCTGGAACCGGGATCAACGTGACAGGGGGCAGCGCCCAAACCCCCTGATCGCCCTGCGGCTCTGTGTGTGACAGGGGGCGGGGCCACAACCTCCCCATCTGCCCTGCTCTGTTTGTGACAGGGGAAGGCGCCCAACCCCCTGATCAGCCCTGCTCTGTGCCTGATAGGGGGGAGCTCTCCAGCCCCCTGATCGCCCTGCGGCTCTGTGTGTGAAAGGGTGTAGCTCTCTAACCCTCTGATCGGCCCTGCTCTGTGTGTGACAGGGTGCAGCACCCCAACACCCTGATGGGCCCTGCTCTGTGGGTGATAGTGGGGGGCGCCCCAACCCCCCCCCCCCCACGGGCCCCTGCTCTGTGTGTGACGGGGTAGAGCCATAACCTCCCTATCGGCGCTGCCCTGGAGTGTGACAGTGGCAGAGCCCCAACCCCCTTGATCCGCCCCTGCTTTGTGGGTGAAAGGGGGGGAAGTTCCTTCAACCCCCTGATCGGCCCTGCTCTGTGAATTGAAAGGGGGGAGCTTCTCAACCCCCTGATCGTCCCCCCTCTGTGCGTGAAAGGGGATGGGAGCCCCCAACCCCCCTAATGGGCCCCTGCTCTGTGGATGAAAAGGGGGCAACGCCCCCAACCCCCCTTAT
>NW_005871061.1:12131143-12135242 GCF_000147115.1 Myotis lucifugus
AACAAGAGAAGAAAACCCCACCCCCCTTAATGGCCCTTTTTTTTTTTTTAAAAAGGGGGAAAACCCAAACCCTTTTTTGCCTTTTCTTGTGCATAAAGGGGGTCCACCACACCCCCCTAATTGACCCCCCTTAATTGTAACAGGGGGCGAATCCCCACCCCCCAATCGGCTTTACCCTGCGCATGACTAGGGGTGGCTTCCCAACCTCCCATTTTCCCCTTCTCTGTGTATGACAGGGGGCAGCGCCCCAACTCCCCATTCGGCCCTGCTTTGAGCCTGACCAGGGGCTGCACCTAGGGATTGGGCCTGCCCTCTCCCACCCGGGAGCAGGCTTAAGCCAGCAGGTGTTTTTTTCTTGAGGGGTCCCAGACTGGGAGAGGGCACAGGATGGGCTGAGGGACCCCCTCCCCCCCCCCCCGAGTGCACAAATTTTTGTTCACCGGGCCTCTAGTGTGTATATATATATATATATATATATATATATATATATATATTATTGATTTTTTACAGAGAAGAAGGGAGAGGGATAGAGAGTTAGAAACATCAATGAGAGAGAAACATTGATCAGCTGCCTCCTGCACACTCCCTACTGGGGATGTGCCTGCAACCAAGGTACATGCCCTTGATCGGTATCGAACCTGGAACCCTTAAGTCCGCAGGCCAACGCTGTATCCATTGAGCCAAACCAGTTTGGGACATCCTTTTTTTAATTATAATCTTTTTTATATCCATGATCTCTGTCTTCCTCTGAAACTTTAGGTAGTTTCCAGAATACTCAGAAAATTGATTATTGATAATTTTTGCCAAGGTCTTTTGTTTTTTTGTATTTTTGGTTGTTTTATAGAAAATAGAATTTTCATAGACCCTTACTTTGCCGGTTTTTCCGACAATAACTTTATGGTTCTGATAGGGGAAAGGCACACAATAAGCATAGGACCACAATTGTTTAAAGATTATTCACCTCGTTAACTATAGATAAGAGTTTTTCCTACAGACCCTAGGAAGTTGAATGATGTGCTACAAGAAGAAAAACAGCTGTAAAAAGATAAGAGGTACCTTTGGGGCCCCATGGATCCATTGCTCAAAAAAGAAAATACATTTTGAGAACAGACAAAAGACAAGATATTCTTTGATTTGCTTGCTATGCCTGGACCCTGACCCCCTCTTTGAGTTTGCCTCAGGAGTGCTGACCAATCTCCAGTCTCAGGAATAGGTGGAGCAATTTTTAACATCATAGAAAATTACCTTGTTATCAGACTTCAAGATCCTGGAAGGAGACACATGAGCCATGGACCCTGTAGCCATCCCCTCATCCCCTCACCTACCCGCTTTTCCCTTCCAGGCAGCCTTTCTTCTTTATCCTATACTAGAAGCCTGGTGCATGAAAATTCATGCACTGGAGGGGGGTCCCTCAGCCAGGCCTGCCCCCTGTCACAGTCTGGGAGCCCTCAGGGGTATGAGACGACCCGGCAATCAGGGGAAGGCGATGCCCCCATCACACTTCTGCTGCTGCCACTGCCAGCAGCACAAGCCTTGGCCGACCATGGTTACCTGAGCCTTGGGCAGCTCTGGGTGGCTGGGCAGCCAATATCTGAGGCTTGCCTGTGCCTCGGGCATCAGCTGTGAAGCTGACATCCGAGGCTTGCCTCGGGCCGGCCCTAAGCGGCTGGGGGGGCTGAGGGTGGGTCCAGCCGTACAGTGTGCCTGCTGCCCCCCCCCCCCCGGCTTGGCTGAAAGGACTGTGGGACTCTGGCAACAGGTGCAAGGAGCAGCCGGACACACCTGAGGGCGGGTCCAGCCACACCGCGTGCCTGCCACCCCCCCCCCAGCGGGACTGAAAGGACTGGGGGACTCTGGCGGACCTGAGGGACTGGGCACCACCATCTTGTGGCTATGAGTGCCACTATCTTTGTGATGGGGTGATGGTCAATTTGCATATTTCCTCTTTATTAGATAGGATAATCAGCCAGCTGGTAGGTGGTGTTAGAGCAGAATTTACAGAATGACCTGCTGCTCTCCCCATATTACCAGCATTGTTGCAATAAATGCTCATATATAATTCAACCCTGTCTCTGCTTAATTTGGCTCAAGTAGAGACAGGCATCCTCAGACTCATTATGTCTGGTTTCAGTTCTCTCTTGTTCTATTTTCAATTGACAAGCTCAGTCTTTTCTGGTGCATTTAGACCTTTTCCCCTTTAATATGATTAATAATATGGTGTATTTAAATTTACCATCTTGTTAGGTATTTCCTACTTATTACAGCTGGTCATTTTTGTCTCTCGTATGTTGATATTTTTGTGATTTCTATTCATCTCAGTTGTCAGATAATTTTTTACTTATTCTTTTTAGGTTTTTTTGGTTACATCAAGATTTTCATTATTTAATTTTTAAGTAATTGAAATATACTATTAAATGATATTTTACAATATCTGATGTAATGTAAGGATATTAAAACAGTATGCTCATAATACCTCTCTATTATTCTTTGTATTATTTATTGTCACTAATTTTTCTTTTACATGGGGTTAAAGCACAATATATTCATACTAGAGGCCCAGTGCATGAAATTCATGGACAGGGGAGGGGGGTCCCCTCAGTCTAGACTGCACCCTCTCCAATCCGGGACCCCTCAGGGGATATCTGACTGCCAGTTCAGGCCCGATCCCTGAACCGGCAGTCGGACATCCCTCTCACAATCCAGGACCACTGGCTCCTAACTGCTCACCTGCCTGCCTGCCTTATCACCCCTAACTGCCCCCCCGATGTCCTGGTCACTCCCAACTTCCCCCCCTTGAGCCGACCTGATCACCCCTAACTCCCCTTACCGCTGGCCTGGTCGCCCCCAACTGCCCCCTCACCAGCCTGGTTGCCACTCACTGCCCCCCCCCCTGCCGGCCTGATCACCACTAACTTCCCCCCCTGATGGCCTGGTCACCCCACGCAGCCTGCTGTTTGGTCATTTGGTCACCCCTCACTGCCCCTCCTGCCAGACTGGTTGCCCCACACAGCCTGCTGTTCAGTTCTTTGATCATGTCTCACTAACCCCCTGCCAGCCTGGTCGCCCCATGCAACCTGTTTGGTAGTCCATTTGGTTGTTTCAGTTGTGATGGTCCCTTAGGCATATATATATATATATATATATATATATATATATATATATACTAGTAGCCCGGTGCACAAAATTTGTGCACTCGAGGGGGTGTCCCTCAGTTATTAAACATTTTACAGTACAACACTGACCACATTGGTGGAGGTGGTGGTCTTGTCAGAATGTGTTATATTATGCAGATGAAAATCTATTTAAACAGATTTGATGTAGATATTTTCAAAGATGGAAGAATTGTCCCTGTCAACTATTTTAGTTGATTCATATCTTCAGTAATTGTCATCATTGCAAAGTTTTCAGTCCCCATATGGATTGCTGGATATAATAGGTCATGCGCTGTCCCTGTCCTTTGTAGCCTTTGTTACCTTAAGGACTCTAGTTTTCCATTTATATGTTTAAGTACCAACCTTACCGGCTTAAAAATGTAAGCTTTTAACACTGCTCTCTCTGTTCCGTATCCTTCCGATAATAAGTGGAGTTGGGTTGCAGCACAGGAGAGAAATTCAGAAGGGGAATATTGAAGTAATGACTGCAGTAGGAGAAGAGGGAACCTATTTCCCTGGCCACAGGCACTGGCACCCTGGACCACAGGGCTGGTAGCTTCTCCGGGTGGCTGCAGCCTGGGACCTCTGGCCAGTAGCTTGTCCATCTCCTGGGCTGCAGCCAGCCCCAGGCGCTGGCGCCAGGACCAAAGGTGGGCGGCTTCTTCGTCTGGGGGCTTCTTCTTCTTCTGTGCTTCAAGGGAGGGTAGTCAGTTAAGTGTCATGCAGAAATAGGCATCACCAATTGCAGAAGCTGGGTGCGGGGATGGGAAGCCGCAGCCAGGGGAAGCTGGGCGGGCAGACGCTTCCCTGACCCCGCATCCAGCTTCTGTGGGTCATGGATCCCAGAAGCTGGGTGCAGGGCTGGCAAGCTGTGGCTGGGGGATGCTGGCGGCGGACTCTTCCCTGGCCCGCACCCAGCTTCTGTGGTCATGGATCCCAGAAGCTGG
>NW_005871061.1:12135342-12166903 GCF_000147115.1 Myotis lucifugus
GAACAGGCGCCCTGGAAGCGAATACGCGTGTCGTGACGGGTGTCGTGCTCGCTTCTCGAGTCCTCCGACCTTCTGTCACTTGCAGCATGGCAGCCTAGAGCGACTATATTATATTTGGGTGAGTGTACCTGTTGCCCCAGTGCAAAGGGTTGAGCTAGCTGCCCCATTACTCAACGCAGGGGGAACGGTGGTGTTAGCGTTCAAGGCACTCTATCTAGCTTGCAGGTAGGTTTTCCTTTCCACTACATTGTCGGGAGGGCTTTTCCCTGCCCCCTGGCTCTTAGCTCCCCCCTGGGTTTCCCATCACTGTCAGTGGCAGGGGGCTTCTTCCTGCTTTCCCTTTCGCCTCCCTGGATTGTGCCTACATATGCAAATTAACCGCCATCTTTGTTGGCAGTTAACCGCCATCTTAGTTGGCAGTTAATTTGCATATCGCCCTGATTAGCCAATGAAAAGGGTAGCGGTCGTATGCTAATTACCATTTTTCTCTTTTATTAGTGTAGATATATATATATATGTGTATATATATATATATTCTTTTTACTTTACACAATGTGTGTGTGTGTGTATGTGTGTGTGTGTGTTGATTCACATTTCTGATTGATATGCTATTTCTGCATGATACATTTTCTGTTTATTTTTTTAAGACTTTATTATTGAGAGTATTACAGATATCCCCTTTTTTTGTGTCCCCTTTCTCCCCTCCACCCAGTTTCCACCCCATCCCAGGTCTCTCCCAGCCTATTATCTGTGTCAATAGGTAATGCATATAACATCTTTGGTTAATTTCTTCCTGCCCCATTACCCCCCTTCCTTCTGAGAATCATCAGCCCATTCCATTTCCATGCCTCTGATTCTATTTTATTCACCAGTTTATTCTATTAGATTCTTACTCATTTATTTTGATTTTTAGATTCAATTGTTGATAGACATGTATTTATTGCCATTTTATTGTTCATATTTTTTATCTTTTCCTTCTTCTTCCTCTTCTTAAAGAATACTCTTCAACATTTCATGTACTACTTGTTTGGTGATGATGAACTCCTTTAGTTTTTTTCTTGTCTGGGAAGCTCTTTATCTGACCTTCAATTTTATATGATAGCTTTGCTGGATAGAGCAATCTTGGTAGTAGGTTCTTGCTATTCATCACTCTGATTACTTCTTGCCACTCCTTTCTGGCCTGCATAGTTTCTGTTGAGAAATCAGCTGACTTGGGACTGCAAATTGGGTGGGGTGGGGTAGGTAAGTAAGTGCTTTTCTCTTGCTGTTTTTAAGATTCTCTCTTTGTCTTTAGCTCTTAGCATTTTAAAGATGATGTGTCATGGTGTGGGCTTCTTTAGGTTTCTCTTGTTTGGGACTTTCTGTGCTTTCTGGACTTGTAATTCTATTTCTTTCACCAGGTAGGGGGAGTTTTCTGTCATTATTTCTTTAAATATGTTTTCAATATCTTGCTCTCTTCTTCTGGCACACTCATAATGCAAATGCTGGTATACTTGAAGTTGTCCCAGAGGCTCCTTACACTATCTTCATATTTTTGGATTTTTTTTTCATTTTGCTCTTTTGATTGGGTGTTTTTTCCTTCCTCATATTTTAAATCATTGACTTGATTCTTGGACTACTCTACTCTACTGTTGAATACCTGTATATTATTTTTTATTTTAGTCAGTGTATGCTTAATTTCTTACTGGTCCTTTTCCATGTGTTTGGCATTCTCACTAAGATTCTTGAAAGTTTCCCTAAGTTCTTTGCAGGTCTCATGAAGATTCTTGACTAACCTTATAACCATGGTTTTTGAACTCTGTATCCAGTAGTTTGCTCTCTTTCATTTCTGTCATCTGTGACATGTTTCTTTGTCTCCACATTTTGGCTGTTTCCCTGTGTTTGTTTTTATGTATTGGGTAGAGCTGTCATAACTCCTGGAGTTGGTAGAGTGTTCTTATGCAGTAGGTGTCCTATAGGGCCCAATAGTTCAGCCTCCCCAGTCACCTGAGCTGGGCACTCTAGGTTCACCCCTTTGTGGACTATATTCACAGTCTTGTTGTAGTTGAGATTTGATTGCTGTTGGTGTCACTGGGAGGAATTGACCTCCAGGCCAACTGACTGTGAGCACCAGCTGTGACTACAGTTGGAGAGCTGCTGTGCAGGAGACACCCCTATAGAGCAGGACTTGCTTCAGTGGGGCTTTGGTGCTCACTGAGTCTTCCCCTTGAGTGTGTCACTTATGGATGTGTAGAGATCTAATCTGGTATGTTTTGACACTTTCCACCAGGTGCACTGCTCTTGAGTCTCCAGGGAGGTGCAAACTCAACCACTGCCTGCGACCACCTAGCAGGAGCTACAGAGAGATCTTCAGATTTCTCCTATTTGTATCAGGTTTGGATGTGCCCAGATGAGGCCTAGCTGTGAAGCAAGACAGGCTGGTGCGAGTGTCAGGTACTGGGCCTTTTATTGATAGGTTTGGGGCATTCTGACCCAGCTGCTTCTTGTTTGAGAGGTTTTAGCAAAGTCTGAAGCCTAAGTAAAGACAGGCCATTCATATGCAAAAGCCACTGCACGCAGGTTGGTTGGGGCTGCAAATTGGGTGGGGTGGGGTCTTAGGGAATCACCTGGGCAGAGCAAACTGAAATGGCTGCCAGTCAGCCCTGCAACCGGGGAGGTAACAGCCCAGGAGCAATAACCCTTGCGAGCATCTCCATCTGGGAAAAAGCTGCCCCTGAGATTATCCATGAATGCCAGAGAATCCATTTCCTCCTTGTATGTGTCTGGGTCCTCCAGAACCTCACCCTGGTGCTGAAGCTCAGCATAAGCAGGACCTTGTAAGTTCAGTTGGTGTGCTGGTCCTTTAAAAGGAACAGCTGAGTCTCCAGCAGCCTCTGTGTCACTGAGCCCCAATCCCCACTGGTTTTTACAGCCTGTAGTTATGGGGACTTCTCTTCCCAGATCTGGGAGCCTGGGCTGGGGGTCTGGTGTGGGTATGGGACTCCTTGCTCCTCATAGGGGGCCTCTGCAGAATTGATCTCTCTCTCCATTAAAAAAGTGGCACACATGGGTGCTGGTGCAGCCTGTTCTGCACCTCCACCCCTCTGCCCCTCCTATCAGACTCAATGTGCTTTCTTCTTTACTTCTCTATTTGTAGGACTTCCATTCAGCCAGCTTTCAGGCAGATGGTTGTTCTGTATTTTAGTTGTAATTTTGATGTATTTTTGGAGGCTGTGAGTATAGGCATTTACCCATGTTACCATCTTAGTTCTCTCAATACATTTTCTTTAACAGTTCTAATAGTGTTGATCTCCTGGGAATTATCTTATTTCATTTTTTTTTTTTCTGAAAGACATCTTTACTTATCCTTAATTTTTGAAGTATGTTTTATTGCATATGGAATTCTTCTTTCACAGCTTTTAAAAATTTTTACCTCCAGCACTTTACATTTCTTATTTCATTGTCTTCTGCTTTGTCTGTGTTCTGATGGGAATTTTTTTGGTAATTTGTTTTTGTCACTCTGTAGATATGTATTTTTCTCTTTTTGCCTTTTCAATTTATTTTTTGCCTTTGGGATTTAAAAGTTTGAATATATTTCTGTTCCAGTCTATTGGTGAGAAAATTTACCCTATGTTGTGTTCTCTGAGATTCTTGCATCTATAATTGGTTGATGGTTATCAATTTTTAGAAATCCTCAACTACTGTTTATTCACGTATTTATTCTGCTCCATTCTTTTGCTCTCCTTTTTTCAAATATTATAATGACACATATTTTAAAGTGTTTAATATTTTATTATTGGTTTAACTTTTTTCTTTTCTTTTTTTTATTTTATAGTTTGGCTAATTTCTGTTAATTTATCTACAATTTCAATGATTCTTTCCTTAGCCATGTTGACTGAGAATTCCATTATGGGCATACTGTATTTCATACCATAATTTCCATTTCTAGCAACTCCATTTGATTATTTTTATTACCTCCATTTACTAGCTATACCTATATGATTATGCATATTTTTTCAAGTAATAACTTTAAAATGTTAATCATATTTATTTTAAATGCCTTTTCTGATTATTTCAGTTATATCATACCTTAATGTTGCATTATCTCTTTATTGTGTGTGTTTTCTTTCTTTAAAGTCTCATAATTTTTGTTGAAATATAAATATCTTGTGTAGGAAAATGAAGGCTGAAATAAATAATATTTATATGAAAGAGGCACTTTTTGTCTTTAGTTAGTTTAATACAGGGTTTGAATTGATTCAGCCAGTAGTTGAGCTTTGGATTTTTGGTTTTCCTTTTTCTTTGTTTATCCTCATGTCAACATAAGAATGTTCAAACTTGTAGATAATTTTTATAAGAGCTTATTTGAGTTTATTTGAACTGGACTGATGATATGCAGGGAAGCAAGATCTCAAAGGCTCTGGAGAATGATAGTTTTAAAGTTCTTTTACATATTTGGACTTACGGAGGAAATATAAGAAAAATTCCATGAATGTGGGAGAAAGGAAAGCAGAAAATTTCTATGATTGGATTATAGGATACACAAAAAGATTATGTGCTCCCTGAAGGGTCTTAAAACATCTAAGAAGTTTGAAAAAGAGGCTTTCTCATGACATTTCAAATGTGTGTTAACCTAGATGTACAAGAACAATGAACAGGGCTTGCTTAAAGCAAAGATAAACCTTTTTTAGGCCTGGAGCATGACTATGTATCATGACCTTCCCAGTTAGGAATTTATGATCAAATCACCCTTTGAAGTTAGTTTCAGCGACTGTTCTTGTCAAAATTATTACATAACCCTTATTTAGTTCACACTTAGTGCATTACAATCTTTAAGTTTCTCTAATGTTTACTTTCTGTCTCAGTCTATTTGAACTGCTGCAACAAAATAACAGACTGAGTGGTGTATAAAGAACAGAAATTATTTCTTAGAGTTTTGAAGGTTGGATGTCTGAGATCTGGATTCCAGCATGGTCGGGTGAGGGCCCACACTGAGTCATAGATTTCTCATTGTTTACTTACATGACAATAAGGGATAAGGATCTCATGGTATATCTTTTACAAAAGCATTAATTTCATTCATTATGTTTTTCCCTCATGATCTAATCACCTTCCAAAGGCCTCACTTATTAATGTCATTATCTATGCGAGTTAGAATTTCATTATATTAAATTTGTGGTGTTAAAAAAACAAACAAACAAACAACAACAACAACAACAAACAGGCCTAAAGTGGAGTCATTATGTTATTACAGGGCTAAAGGGGTCAGTTTGCCTTAGCACATCAAAGCCCAATAATATATGAACAAGAGTTTGCAGCAAATAAAATAAAGGTTTATTTTTAGGAAGTAACCCACACTCAGAGACATGTGAGCTAATGCTCAAAGTTTGGGCTTTCTGATGACTGCCAGGGAATAGATTACATAGGGGAAAAATCATTACTCACGATGATTAAGAGGTTAGGGTCATGGTCAGGGTCGTGGTCTCTACGGATTAGTCGGTGCTAAGGTAGGGGGGTAGTTGATCAGTGCATCATGGCTGACATCACTTCATCTGGTTTTGCCGCTTTTCTGGGCCTAGAGCTGAAACACAACTAAGGCCTAAATGTTATCTCTAGTTTGACTGAAACTCTGTCTCTGGGGTCAACAAATCTGAAACTTTGTTCCTAAGATTATTTGATACTGATCAGTGCTTCACTGTCCTGAGGGCTTAATGATTAAGAGAGTTTTCCTGCAAGTGAGAAGGAGGCAGTTGAGTCAGGGTGCTGGATGAGGCCAGTTTGAATCAAAAGGAAAGACAGGAGAAAAGGTCATATTAAAGAAATGAAGTTTTCACACCATTACAATGTGAATCCCTACCAATACTTAATACCCACCCTGATTGTAGATTTAACTTCTGCCAGAAGTGGGATGTTAAATCAATCAGTCTGCAATTTTCTGGTCAGGACTAGTGATATAATTTACTCAATAAGACCACTGTCTTCCCCTGAAGAAAGGTAACCTTGCATAAAATAATCCACTCATTTTCTTGCCCTGCCTTCTTTCTTCCTATAAAAACCTTCTATGGTAGGCAGTCAGACAGGCATGAGCAGAGCAGGACAATAATTTAGGTGGGGAATGTCACTAGGGCAGAATGTCCTGGGCTCCTAGCAATGGATACCTGGCATCGGGCAGAACTGGGAGAGCAAGTATTGGAAATAAATATTGTTAATTATTATTGTTTTTCCTTTGAATTGAATTTATTGTGGTGGCACCAGCTAACAAAATTATACAGGTTTCAGGTGCACAATTCCACAACACATCATCTGTACACTGTAGTGCATGTTCACCACCCCAAGTCTCCATCCATCACCATTTATTCCCCCTATACCCTCTTCTACTTTCCCCCGCCTCCCTTCCCTGGCAATCATCACACTGTTATCAGTATCCATTAGTGTTTTTTTTCCTCTTTTTTCTATTATGCTCAATCCTTCCACCCCCTTACCCAGTCCCGAAATCCTCCCATTGGCAGCTGTCAGCCTGCTCTTTATGAGTCTGTCTCTATTTTGCTTATTAGTTCCTTTTGTTCATTAGATTTCACGTATGAGTGAAATCATATGGTACTTGTTCTGCTCTGACAGGCTTATTTCACTTAGCATAATGCTCCCCATGTCTATCCATGCTGTCCCAAAAGGTAAGATTTCCTTCTTTTTTATGACCAAGTAGTATTTCATTGTGTGTTTTTTATCCACTCATCTGCAGATGGACACTTTAGCTGTTTCCAGATCTTGGATTTTGTAAATAATGCTGCAATGAACATAAGGACCTCAATCCTGAGGTCAGATCCTCTCCCTGACCTTTTCTCCCCTGGCATGTAGCTAGTCATGCGGTAGACTCTCCCCCACACTTAGAGAACAAAGGGGCTAGATAAAAGCCTCATCTGACTTCTATATAAGGAAGAGACAACAGGACAGGTCCCAGTTGGTCAGCTCAGCTCTAAGAAGAAAACAGCTAACTCCCTCCAAGGCATTTAAAAGGAGCGCCCAGAGTCCCCCCCCCCCCCCCCCGGTTCAATTCTGCTAAATCAGCAGAGCGGCGCCTCCCAGGGGCCTATCCGGCTCCCCCGGTCCCCAAACCCAGTCCACACTGGAGGCCAAGAGGCCACGATGGGTGGTTCCCCGGTCTTCCCGAAATGTCAGGGAACCAATTATGTTACAGGAAAACCGGACAAGAACCAAACAGCGCTCTGAGAGTTTGGAGTTACACTTTATTCACCACGGCGGGCTTAGGGAAATGAATCCAAATTCTAAGCAAAGCTACAAGCAGAACTTCCCTTTTTATAGAAGAGCCAGCCCTTTGTGTGCTTGCTGGCAGCGGCCTTGAAAACTATACAGTTCTATCCAATTACAAAATGCAC
Source organism: Myotis lucifugus (assembly GCF_000147115.1). Classification (NCBI taxonomy): domain Eukaryota; kingdom Metazoa; phylum Chordata; class Mammalia; order Chiroptera; family Vespertilionidae; genus Myotis; species Myotis lucifugus. Next base: position 12,142,716 of record NW_005871061.1, read on the forward strand.
CTGGCATGGCATTGGGTGTATCTAGTCTCTGGCCTACAAGGTCAGATAGCTAAGTTTATCTCCCCCACTATTCAAGCAAGCTAGAAAGCAAAGTTACTTTTTCAGAATAAGAGGCCCTCCAAAGAATAGCAAAGAATTCCAAACAGTAGTTTTACAGAATAGGGGTTTTCCTTCACACAAGGGCCCTTCTTTTGCCTCAGTAACTGTTAGGGGCAGAAATAGAATATTGGGGACTAGCTATAATTATAAGAAATATCAATCCTGCTCTGTTAACTATAATTGTTTTGTTCTGATTAAAGAAATGCATTCCAACCTGGCTGGAAGTTGCATGTGGGATCTGGGAGCTCACCTGGAAATTCAGCCCATCCTCCACATCTGGGAGCTGCCTATTATCATGGAAAAATTAACAAATTTGTGGCAGAAACCAGAGGGGCCAGCCCTTTGAAAAACCCCCAGGGTTTTGCATACCTGCAGGCCTTTGAAAACCCCCAGCCTGCATTGTCTGTAAGCTGCCCATTTTGCATACACATTCTTATCCCTTTTGCCTACTTCCCCCATGTAATCTTGGACTTTCTACCAAATATAAGCAGCTGGCTTATGGTGAGGGGCAGAGCAGATTTTTGTGGATGATCTGCTGCTCTCCCATACTACCAGCATTATTGGAATAAATGCTCATATATGATTCAACCCTGTCTCTGCTGAATTGGTTCAAGTACTGACAGGCAGCCCAGACCCATTGATTGTCCAGTTACATAACTTGTTTCCAGAGCTCATGTCTTCTACAGCTCACTTCTTCTGCATCAGTGACTTTCTAAATAAAATTTCTCTTATAGCTTGACTTGAAGTATGGTACCTATTTGCTTTGTTTAACAATGGACAGGTTATTTTGATTTTCTGAATTGTATAAATCATCCCATTCGATTGAATGCCTTATCAATTGAATGACTATCCTATTGATTGTGATCTTACTGGTTATCGAAGCACATTCTTCTGTACCTGGGAAACAGGACAGCACAATTACCCTAAATTGTTTTAGTGGCCACAGGTGGTGCGTTCCAGCTGACTTAGTGGTCCCGAGACCAGAACAGCACAATTACTCTAAATTGTCCTGACAACTCAGTGGCCAGGAGACCCGAGGGCTCTAGATAATGTATTTCTGTCAATTCAGTGACCCCGAGACCCGAAACTGTAATTAACATGCTTAATTCTGCTTCTGGAATCTGCTTTTTTGCGAGCCAGGTGCCTCATTCCAAACCCTGAGATGTAATCAATACCTTTGTGATTTTTTGCCTATATAACCCTGGAACTGTGACCAAATGGCTGCTATGAGATTTGGGAATGGCCCCTCATAGTCCCGGATTGCAATAAATGTGACTCTTTAATTTGACTTCTTGAGGCGTCCTCCTGTGATCCGTGGGGTACATTACAACAGATTCTTAGCTCTGAATTCTTTCTTAGCCGGAACTCAAGTGCCAAGGTTGCTGAACTGAGGTCTGGTGTGACCCCACTGGACTAACACCTGATGCCATTTCAACACCAATACTTCTACTTTGTACAACTGCTAGGAGCACTTTTCTGATTACTAGATGGAATGTTGCCCAATTAATGAAACATTTAATAAAACCAATTGGATCTTTATATTTCCTCAGCTGATTTTTAGTATTTTGCAAGGAGACACAAACATTCAGACCATAGCCTTTGAGTTTAGGTTAAGGGTGATTTTCCAGAGAGTTTGATTCAATGTCTGTGCCACCCTTAGTGGTTTTTGCTTGCTTGTTTGTTTGTTTTTTAATCCTCACCTGAGGATATGCTTAGAGAGAGGAAGGAGAGAGAGAGAGAAAGAGAGAGAAACATTGATGTGAGAGAGAAACATCTACCAGTTGCTTTCTACACACACCCAGACTGGAAATTGAACCCTGGTAAAAGGGGTAGCTAGCTAGCTTAATTAGACAGGCTTAGGATATTTTAAGAATGAAAATGGTCCATAGAAAGGAATACATAATGGAGACTGAAGGCACCAGGGTATTTATCTTACTTGTACAGAAAGTAAAGAAATGCCACAGGCAAATATAAATATATCTAGCCTGTGCAATTAAGACAGCCATAAACAGGGGTATCTCAGGCCTGAGCAATTAAAGTGACCATAAGATAGGCCAAAAGTAGCCTGACCTGAGTAGCTCAGAGGGCTATAAGATAAGGCTTTCTCTGCCAACACAACTGGGAGAGCTATAAAATAAATCAACAGTGACTCCAACCAACAAGATAAGGGGCGAGAAGGTGGGGGACACCATGTGGGCTTTGAGCTTTGAAAACTAATTCTATGAAGAATGACCAATAAGAAAGGGTCAGGGTCAGACAAAGAACTATTGACTATTTAATGCCTCAAGATAAAGAAAGCAGCAGTCACCCTTCTCAGGGACCCCTCTGTCCATCCAGGAGGGACAGCCTAAGGCTTAGAATTTAGAATTAGATTTTAGAGATAGTGTCTGCTTGCAATAAAGTTTCTGTACTTTCGCCTATCACCTTTTGTCCATGGCTTCATTCTTCAAAACCATCAAGACAAGAACCCAGGAATTCAGGTGGGTCCAGTTCAATTTTTGCATTTCACTGGTATGTGCACTGACCAGGAGTCGAACTGGAAATCTTTTGGTGCATAAGACAATGCTCAACCAACAGCCACTCCAGCCAGGCTACTCTCAATTGTGGTTTTTTTTTTTTGCAACTACATCTCAGGAAATGTCTCTCTCCTCAATGCAGCAGATTTCCAAGTCCTTCCCAAGAAGATTTTTACTTCTTATTAAGTGCTGTTAGTCTTGAAGTGGGGGACAAAAAGGAATTGCCTGTTGTTATCATCATACTGTAACTGGACAATTAAAGGGTCCAGGCTGCTTGTCATTATTTGAGTCAATTAAGCAGAGATAAGGTTGAATTATATATGAGTATTTATTTCAATAATGCAGGCAGTATGGCAGAGTAGTTGGTCATTTATAAAAATTTGCTTTTATTTATTTATTTTTTTGTCAGTTTGCTGGTTATATATATACTAGAGGCCCGGTGCACAAATATTTGTGCACTCGGGGAGGGGGGGGAGGGGGGTCCCCCAGCCCGGCCTGTGCCCTCTCGCAGTCTGGGACCCCTCGGGAGATAACAACCTGCTGGCTTAGTCCTGCTCCCGGGTGGCAGAGGGCATGCCCAATCCCTAGGTGCAGCCCCTGGTCAGGCTCAGAGCAGGGCCGATTGGGGAGTTGGGGCTCCGCCCCCTGTCATGCACAGAGCAGGGCGGATTGGGAGGTTGCGATGCCACCCTCAGTCATGCTCAGGGTAGGGCCGATTGGGGGGTTGGAGCACCGCCCTCTGTCACACTCAAGGCAGGGTCGATGGGGAGGTTGCGGCGCCACCCCCTGTCACGCACAGAGCAAGGCCGATCAGGGGGTTTGGGCGCTGCTCCCTGTCATGCTGATCCCGGTGCCGGGAGCCTCGCTGCTCCACTGATCCCGGTGCTGGGAGGCATATTACCCTTTTACTATATAGAATAGAGGCCTGGTGCACGGGTGGGGGCTGGCTGCTTTGCCCTGAAGGGTGTCCTGGATCAGGGTGGGGGTCCCCACTGGGGTGCCTGGCCAGTCTGGGTGAAGGGCTGAGGGCCGTTTTCAGGCTGGCGGGTGACTGAAGCTCCCAACCGCTCCTTTTTTCCTTTTTTTTTTTTTATTCTGGGCCGGCTTTAGCTCTGAGGCCTCGCTGCTGAAAGCAGGTTTCTGGCCTTTACCTTCTGTATTTGATACAATGTTTCGGTCCGGCTGGCTGAAGCCCAGCTGACTGAAAGTGGCCATTAGATCTTGCCTGTAATATTTATAGGGTTGGTTAAATTTCTTAAGTTTTTGAGGTCTTTCTTTATAGGTTTTGAGGTTTTTTTCTTGCTATTTTTTAGGAGAGTAATTTTTTTTTTTTTTTTTTGGAAAGAATGTCATGAATTATGTGACTAAGTAAGGTACCAAGCTATTTATTTAAGGGGCTAATTGGCTTTAAAGTCAGCTTTTATTTTTTAGAGTTTTCTGGTGACATTCAGAGTCCTGGGATGTCTCTTTTGGACCTGACATTTCATCAAAGTGTTGGTTAATAAAATTTTCATTAGAAATTGGCTTATGCCTTGTTATGAAGAAAGTAGATTTTTATTGGATTTATGTAAATAAATATATTTTCATGAGAATGATATTTACTTATTAAGAGTTTTTAAATTAGGTAGGGAGAAAAATATAAATGTCTTAATATTCTTTGTGAAAGTATAATTTATTAAATTACTTTAAGAAAAGAAATAATTTTTATGTCTAGAAAATAACTATTAAAATTAGTAACATTTTCAAAAAATTACAAAAATTGTAATTATTTTTAGTTTATTTAGTCCTATAGTCAAAAATTTTTAATTTTTATTTTTAGTATTTACACAAATTCAGATATTTTATAGAGTTTTAATAATTTTTATTTAGTTTGAGGGGATGATTTGAAAGTTTATTTTTTGAGATATGTAGTTTAAAATAAATCAGTCTTTTTCATGGATTTTTTTAGAAGATGTAACATTTTTGTAAATGTATTAGAGTAAAGCAATGACTGTCTGTAAATGACAAAAAAAATTTAAATGACATAGTTATAGATTTAATTACAATATAATTTATATAGATTTATATGGTATTTTTTAATAGAATGGAAAAGAAGTAAACGAATTCTGTATTAGTTTATTTTAGATGTATTTATTTAATTAGATTTCTTTAGTATATTTATAATTTTTTACAGATTTTTTATAATTTTTCTATGACTTTTATAAACTTTTGTATTCATTCAGAAATAATCAGTTTTAGAATAATTTATTTTTTCCTTTAAAATGTATTTTTATACTTTATGTATTTTATTATTAAAATTATATAATTCATTTTTAATTATTTAGAATTTTTAATTTTTAGAAATAATTTTTAGGTGACAAGTAAGTAATGAACATTTCTTAGATTAGTAATATAGTCATATTTTAAGAGATATATTTCAAATAAAATGTAAGATATTCATTAATATATTTAAATCTATTTTCCATTTTCTTTGCAATAAGAAACCCAAAGCAGTCAAATCTAGATTAACTAATATTTTAGTATTTTGTTATTTTAAAATATTTAGATATTTAATAATTTTTTATTATTTAATTTAGAAACAATTCAAAGTTTTAAGTTATTTAAGTTGTTAAAGACTTTAGAAAACTATGTTTTGATAAATATAATTAAACTAGAGGCCCGGTGCACAAAAATTTGTGCACTTCGGGGTGGGGGTTCCCTAAGCCCAGCTTGTGCCCTCTCACAGTCTGGGACCCCTCGGGGGATGACCACCTGCTGGCTTAGGCTGCTCCCCGGGGGATTGGGCCTAAGATGGCAATCAGACATTCTTCTGGCAGCCCGGCAGCCCTCAGGGGATGTCCACTTGCCAGCGGGGAGCAGGCCTAAGCTGCAGTCGGACATCCTTAGTGCTGCTGAGGAGGCAGGAGAGGCTCCCACCACCACCGCTGTACTGGCAGCCGTCAGCCTGGCTTGTGGCTGAGCAGAGCTCCCCCATGTGGGAGTGCACTGACCTCCAGAGGGCAGCTCCTGCATTGAGCATCTGCCCCCTGGTGGTCAGTGTGTGTCATAGTGACCAGTCATTCCCAGTTGTTCTGCTGTTAGTGTCAATTTGTATATTACCCTTTTATTATATAGGAGTGCCTGGCCAGCCTGGCTGAGGGGCTGATGGCTGAAGGCTGGCCACAGCCCCTTCAGGGTGGGGGTCCCCCCTGGGGTGCCTGGCCAGCCTGGGTGAGGGGCTGAGGGCCGTTTTCAGGCTGGCCAAGCCCCCCAGTGGGGACCTTCACACCATGAGGATGTGGTCAGCCTGGGTGAGGGGCTGATGGCTGTTTTCAGGCTGGCCACACCCCCTTTAGGGTGGGGGGTCCCCACTGGGGTGCCTGGCCAATCTGGGTGAGGGGCTGAGGGCCGTTTTCAGGCTGGCCAAGCCCCCTGGCAATGGAAGCTCCCAGCCTTTCCCTTTTTTCTTTCTTTTTTTTTTATTCTGGGATTTATTTACCTTCTATAATTGAAACTTTGTAGCCTTGAGTGGAGCTCAGAGCCGGACAGGGCGGGGCAGGAAGCTTGGTTTCCTCCATCCCCAGGGGCAACCCAAGCCTCCTGCTCGCTCCAGCTCCATGGCCGTGGCAGGCTGAAAGCAGGTATCTGGGTTTATTTATCTTCTATAATTGAAACTTTGTTGCCTTGAGTGGAGCTCAGAGCCAGCTCCAGCAGACAGGAAGCTTGGCTTCCTCCATCACTGGGCAACCAAGCCTCCTGCTTGCCCCAGCTCTGTGGCTGCCGGCCGCCATCTTGGTTGGGTTAATTTGCATATAGTCACTCTGATTAGCTGGTGGGTGCGGCTTAAGGCGTAGTGAAGGTACGGTCAATTTGCATGTTTGTCTTTTATTAGTGTAGATACTTGAGGCCCAGCACACGATTAAATCGTGTGGGTAGGGTCCCTAAGCCTAGCTTCCTGCGATCAGGGCCATCTTCTGCCTGTTCACCAGTCCCCATTCCGAATGCTGCCTGTGCTGCCAGGCTGTCAGGCTGTTGGGATCACCAGCTCATCCCAGGCTTCTCCAGGGCTCAGGCCTGTGGGAAACGGGCATCGAAGACTTCACCTCCATGTGCATGCGCTGGGCCAGCAGCTGATGGAACGCACTGCCTGCTCTGGGCCACTCACACTGGTGCCGTTGCTGCTGCCACTGCTGCTGCTGCTGGGGCTTGAGGCACTGATAGAGGCTGAGGGGTGTGCCCACAGCCTATCTGTCCCGGGATGAGTGGCCCCGAGTGGACAGTGTGTTTCATCAGCAGCGAGCCCAGCGCATGCTCATGGAGGTGAAGTTGCCAGTGCCCGCTTTCCTCCAAACCTGAGCCCCCGAGCAGCTGGGGATGAGCTGGTGATCCCAACAGACTGATAGCCAGCCTGATCCTCCTGCCACCCACCCCAATTCCCCATTCACCACTGCTGATCCATCAGAGCCTGCGGGCCAGGGGGAGATGGACCAAGAGGTCAGCAGTTCAGCCCGCTCACCAGTTGCCAGTCCCCAGTCCCTCCCCGCCCCCACTTGCGGGCAGAGCGGGGAGGGACCGAGAAGTGGTCAATGCCACCTCATGGTGACCGGTCATTTGGTTGTTTTGTTCGTGATGCCTCTTGGCCTTTTATTATTATGATACATATATTTTTTTCTGAGTAGAATTCTTATGATGTAATAATGTGATATTTTTTATATAAGAAGAGATTTTATTATTCTTTAAAATAGAAATAAAACAACCTTTAAAGTAAATAAATGAGTACTTGCAAAGAAAGGACTGGGACATTAGTCTTAGATTTTTTTCATATTAACCTGTATAGTAAATGGCCTTCATAAGGTCTGAGTGGCACAAAGTCCAAACAGCAGAGACAGGATTTTTAATGTTTATAAAACAGTGAAGTGCAAATCAAGTCCCCAAAAGATAAGAAAGAAAGTAAAGAACTTTTGTAATCAAAGTTATATTACAGAAAGACAAGAACTCTTATTAGTTAAGTGTTATGGGTGGCTGATGCCTTGAGAGGGAGAGCAGGGAGGGTCCCTGAGATAAAGAACTCTTGGCAGATGCTGGGAAGTTTCTGCTATCCCTGCCATGGGTTCAGCAGCTGGAACACACAGCCAAGTGGGATGTTCCCCATCTTTAAATTAAACTAAATGACAAAGAGACATAAAGTAACAATTAACAGAGACATTATATGTAAAATATTTACAGGTGCCACAACCACAGACAAGAGCTTCAGACCATACTCCTTGTCTGTCTAGACTCTAGCCACAGAAACCTCAGAATGTTCTGCATTAAAACAACAACAACAAAAACCCAAAAAAACAAAAAACACACTGCAGCAGAGTAATGTTTCTCCTCCCAGAGTGGATCAGACTAAGGGCTTGGAGACCAGGCAAGGATCACTGGAGGTTTCTTGCCACCAGTACCTACTCATCACCCAATAAAATGCATGCCTTGTGCTGTATATGCTTTCTTATGAGGAAGCCCAGACAAGAAGCAGCAATGCTTCGTGTGCCATATAAACATGCTTGATTCCTCCTACTTTCATATAAAAAGTCTTGATTCAATTTAGGTGGAAGGACTGGGATTACTGGAGCTGAGAGTGGACTCCACAGGAAAATTTTTGCCAACGCTGCAAGTAAAAAAAAAAAGGTCCCAATTTCATTTCCAGGAGTCCCCAGTCCCTGCAGCCAGCGGGGTTTCTGATGCTTACCGAGGAACAAATCCTACTGGGGATCCCTGCGGAGTCCCCAAATTTTGTAACTGGATGACCAAAAGGTTTGGGTTGCCTGTCACCACTTGAGCCAATTAAGCAGAGAAAGGGTTGAATCATATATGAGTGTTTATTCCAATAATGCCGTCAGTATGGGAGAGCAGTTGGTCACCTAAAAAATCTGCTCTCACCCTCCTTGCCACTTGGCTGATTAATATACATGCAAGGAAGAAGATAGCTACGTGCAGCTGAGAGCTGCAGTGTAACATGAAAAGGGGAGGGATGAGTCTTACAGTCCGGGCTTTAGGGAGCTCAAAAGTCTGAATAACAAGGTGGCTAATATATGATGTTACAAACAGCTCAACCCATTCCTGAGACCGAAGAATGGTCAGCATTCCTGAGAAAGACTCCCTGAGGGGTCAGGGCCCAGGTGCAGCAACCAAATCAAAGCATGTCCTGTCCTGGTCTGTTCTCAAAATGTATTTCTTTGCTGAGTAATGGACCCATTGAGGCATCTTATCTTTTTACAGCCTTGTTTCATCCTCCAGTTTCCCAGGGTCTGTAAGAAAACTTCTTATCTATAGTTAGTAAGGTGAATAATTAGACAACTGTGGCTTTATTCTCATTACATGACTTTCGCCACTCTCAATACCTCAGTCTTAAGCATGCTTTGTGTCCTTAAGTCTCATATTATGGACCTCCTTAGTGATTCTGTAAAATATCTCTAATGGCCAGTAGATATATGTATTACATCCCCTCATCTTCAAATAAAGATGTTTTTTTTTTCTATTGCCTTTCACCAGATTGAATTCATCTGTATTTTAATGACAAAACTCATTGTTTTCCTTTCCCAAACTGTTTAAAGCTTTTAGTTTCATAAGATAGATGGCAAGGAAGACTCTGGGTGGGACTCAATGTCTTTTAAATTTATTTTTAATTTTTAAAATATAATTTTATTGATTTTAGAGAGGAAGGGAGAGGGAGAGAGATAGAAACATCAATGATGAGAAAGAATCATTGATTGGCTGCCTCCTGCATGCCCCCTACTGGGGATTGAGCCTGCAACCCAGGCATGTGCCCTTGACCAGAATTGTACTGGGGACCCTTTGGTCCACAGGCCAATACTCTATCCATTGAGCCAAACAGGCTAGGGTGGGACTCAATGTCTTTTATTTAGCAATTAATCTTCCCTTCAAGCAGCTCTGCAACATGAAGGAAGCTTTTTCAGAAAGTTAAAATTGTTTCCAGTCCCTTTGTAACCACAAAACCAGCTCAAAATGGCCCTATCCTGTTTAACAAGATACAGATTTGCTTTTCAGAAAAAACAGACCCAGACTTCAAGTCATGTAGCCATGGCATGTGCAGAGGAGAGAACTTTGGCTTACAGTCACATTGGAATGAAAGTACTCCTCAACCCTAACAAAAGGACCAGAACATAACCAAAACTTGAACACAAGGACTCTTTCAGAAGCCAAGGATCCATTGTCCAGGAAGATCTTGTGTTAAAGCCCCTTATTATAAACTAGAGACCCGGTGCACAAACATTTGTGCACTTCGGGGGGGGGGGGGGTCCCTCAGCCCGGCCTGTGCCCTCTCTCAGTCTGGGACCCTCGGGGTATGTCCACCTGCTGGCTTAGGCCTGCTACCCGGGGGATCGGGCCTAAGCTGGCAGTCAGATAACCTCGGGCAGCCCAGGAGCCCTTGGGGGATGTCCACTTGACAGCAGGGAGAAGGCCTAAGCTGTAGTTGGACATCCTTAGCCCTGCTGAGGAGGCGGGAGAGGCTCCCACCACCACCACTGTGCTGGCTGCCGTCAGCCTGGCTTGTGGCTGAGCAGAGCTCCCCCTGTGGGAGCACACAGAACACCAGGGGGGAGCTCCTGCATTGAGCGTCTGCCCCCTGGTGGTCAGTGTGTGTCATAGTGACCAGTCATTCCCAGTTGTTCTGCTGTTAGGGTCAATTTGCATATTACCCTTTTATTATATAGGATAGAGGCCTGGTGCATGGGTGGGGGCTGGTTGGTTTGTCCTGAAGGGTGTCCCGGGTCAGGGTGGGGGGTCCCACTGGGGTGCCTAGCCAGCCTGGGTGAGGGACTGATGGCGGTTTGCAGGCTGGCCAAAGCCCCTTCAGGTTGGGGGGGTCCTGCTGGGGTGCCTGGCCCTGCCTTGGGTGAGGATCTGAGGGCTGTTTTCAGACTGGCCACACCCCCTTCAAGGTGGGGGTCTCCACTGGGGTGCGTAACCAGCCTGGGTGAGGGGCTGATGGCTGTTTCCAAGCTGGCCAAGTCCCCCAGGGGGGACCCTCACCCATGGGGGGGTGGCCAGCCTGGGTGAGGGGCTGAGGGCCATTTTCAGGCTTGCCATGCCCCCCCAGTGACCCAAGCTCCCTGCCTCCCCTTTTGGGCTGGAAGTAGGTATTTGAGATTTATTTATCTACACTAATAAAAGACAAAGATGCTAATTGACCGTACCATTGCTATTCCCCAAGCCACGCCCTCCATCCAATCAGAGCGACTATATGCAAATTAACCCAACTAAGATGGCAGCCGGCAGCCACGGAGCTGGAGCAAGCAAAAGGCTTGGTTGCCCCAGCAATGGAGGAAGCCAAGCTTCCCACCTGCCCTGGCCGGCTGTAGCCTCCGCTCAAGACAACAAAGTTTCAATTACAGAATATAAACAAATTCCAGATACCTGCTTCCAGCCAGCCTCCAATGGGAGCTTGGGTGGGTGGGGGCCATGGCAAGCCTGCAAATAGCCATCAGCCCCTCACCCAGGATGGCCCCACCCTCATGCAGTGAGGGTCCCTGCTGGGGGGCTTGGCCAGCCTGCAAACCGCTATGAGCCTCTCACCCAGGCTGGCCAGGCACCCCAGCGGGGACCCCCACCCTGAAGGGGGTGTGGCCAGCCTTCAAACAGCCATCAGCCCCTCACCCAGGCTGACCACATCCTCATGGTGTGAAGGTCCCCACTGGGGGGCTTGGCCAGCCTGAGAATGGCCCTCAGCCCCTCACCCAGGCTGGCCAGGCACCCCAACAGGACCACCACCCTGATCCGGGACACACTTCAGGGCAAAGCATCCATCCCCCACCCATGCACCAGGCCTCTATCCTATATAATAAAAGGATAATATGCAAATTGACCCTAACAGCAGAACAACTGGGAATGACTGGTCACTATGACGCACACTGACCACCAAGGGGCAGATGCTCAATTCAGGAGCTGCCCCCTGGTGGTCAGTGCGCTCCCACAGGGGGAGCTCTGCTCAGCCACAACCCAGGCTGACAGCTACCAGTACAGCGGTGGTGGTGGGTGCCTCTCCTGCCTCCTCAGCAGCTCTAAGGATGTCCGTCTACAGCTTAGGCCTGCTTCCTGCTGGCAAGTGGACATCCTCCAAGGGCTCCTGGGCTGCCAGAGGGATGTCTGACTGCCAGCTTAGGCCCAATCCCCCAGGGAGTGGGCCTAAGCCAGCAGGTGGACATCCTCCGAGGGGTCCCAGCCTGTGAGAGGGCACAGGCCTGGCTGAGGGACCCCCCCCCGAGTGCACAAATTTTTCTGCACCTGGCCTCTAGTCTTCTATAATTGAAACTTTGTAGCCTTGAGTGGAGCCCAGGTCCAGCCAGGGTAGGCAGGAATCTTGGCTTCCTCCATTGCCTGGGGCAACCCAAGCCTCCTGCTCGCTCCAGCTCTCTGGCCCCCGCCATCTTAGTTGGGTTAATTTGCATACTCAGTCCTGATTGGCCGGTGGGCCTGGCTTGTGGGTGTAGTGGAGTGGCGGAGTGATGGTTAATTTGCATGTTTCTCTTTTATTAGTGTAGACTAGAGGCCCGATGAACGAATTTTGTGCAAGAGTAAGCCTTCCTTCCCTCTGGCACTTGGGACCTGGACTGCTTCCGTCAAGCCACCTGCAGGCACCAAGGACTCTGGCTGGCTCCCCTTGGGCCACCTCCAGGCATCAGAGACCTGGGCTGGCTTGGCTCCAGCACCAGTTTCCTCAGGAAGGACGTCTGGACGATGTGTGGTCTAATTAGCATATTACCCTTTTATTATTATAGATGGCCAAGTTACAAGATCCTCCAATGAAAACATTCCACCAGCACTTCGGCATACCTATTCCCTCAGCCCTTTAAAAACTCTAAGCCTAGTCCACCAAGCAAGATGTATGTGAAACACTATTAATTCTCCAATCTTCTCACTTGGTACCTTCTTGCTTAATAAATGTGTGTTTTTTTTGCTTGAAACTCTGAGGTTTTGAGTTTTGTTTTTTTTAAGCATCAGGCACATATACTTTAGTTCAATAATACCTTTAACATACACTTGGTGAGATCCAAGGTGAAAAATTTGTGAGTGAGAGCAAATTACTTTTTTGTCTACAGCTCTCAGATTCCATATTAAAATGCTAGCTTACACTCAACCTGTAACAACCCAGTGAAAATAAAATAGAATTTTTCTATCTTGTATGATGTTCATTTTCTAGTCTTTCCCCATCTCTATAATCAAGTGTTTGCAATTTATTTTTCATGGAATATGCCTAGATTTTCCTATATTTTGGATTAGTTGGTTGCCCTAAACCTCAACTCTCTGATGGGTCCATAATTTTCTAGCACTTTATTGTTTCTTTGTTTTGTTTTGTTTTCCCCTCTCTTTTTAGCTTTTTTAAAATTTTTTATTTTATTTTTTTTATTGCAGAGAGAAAGGGAGAGGGAGTGAGATAGAAACATCAATGATGAGAGAGAATCATTGATAGACTGCCTATTGCACACCTCCCTACTTAGGATTGAGCACACAACCTGGGCACATGCCCTTATTAGGAATTGAACTGTAACCCCCTGGTTCATGGGTCGATGCTCAACCACTGAACCACACCAGCTGGGCTCATTTTAGCTTTCTATATCTTAAGTGGAAGCTGTAACCCTGTATATATATTTTGAATGGTTGTGAAGAGTAGCAGAATATGCTACCCCAAAATATGTTTCTTTAGCATAAGGATTATTTTGAGTTGATTATTTTGAGAAACAGAAGTCAGGAGGAGTTCTGAAAACAGAATAGAAGTTAACATTTTGTAAGGAAAATTTACATTTATAAAGGAAATTTCCATTTGTAAAGCTATTTCCCACTTTGAGCAGTAAGAGAAGGCTGACTGTAGATCACAAGAGACTCTTACCAATGGAAAAGAAAAGGATTCAATCTTCATGACAAAACTTATACTTGTTCACCTTGCTTTTCCTGATACTGTCCTCATATTTGGCTTCTCTACACCTTTCTGCTTTTTTGGTCTTTACTTGAAGATGGTATTAAATCTTGTGGTTTAAGTTAGTAATTTTTCCCTGGGTATGTACCATATATATGAAACTGATTGCAAATTATAATAGACTACTGTAGACAAAAAAAGGACCACATACTAAACATGACAAGCTCAGATGAGGGCTGCCTAATGGGCTTTACAAACTCAGAGATATAAAGTATCCACATAGGATTGTCTGAAATTAAAAATTTCTAACTAAAAGCGAGTCATAGTGTATAGTCATATTCTAGGACAGCAACTTAACTGAGCTCATCTACTGTCTTTTTGTATCTATGATAACATACCTTTGGAATGTCAGAGTAATCCTATTTTTTTCTAGATACCCCAGGGCACAGTCTACCATGAGAATATGAGACCACAGTACCCTTCATTGTTATTTTCCCACATACTGATGTTGTAAGCCATTAGACAGACATGAACAGAACAAGGACCATGGGCCAAGTACAGAAGGTCACCAGGATGGAACACCCTGGACACCTAGTAGTAAGAAAGAGCTGGTAGAGCAGATATTAGAGATATTCAATTCAAGACCTTGCCCCTATGACCTGTCTACAACCTAGAATGGCAGGTATTGCCCCTAGGAACTCTCTTTATCCTAGAATGCCTCCAGCCATGCAGGTGGGATTCTCCTTACCTTTTCTCCTCTGGCATGTGGTTAGTCATGTGGCAGATTCCCACCCATAGAGGAGAACAAGTGGAGAGGGGCTGGAAGAAAGCCCCATCTAACTTCCATGCAAGAACAGAAGACCACAGGGCAGTCCCTGATAGGTCAGTTTTAATAAGAAAGCAGTTAATTCCCCTCCAAGGGTTTAAAAGGGACCCTAGCCCACTCCCCAGGGCAACTCTTTGAGCTGTCTGCTCAAAATTTATCTTTAAGTGTACTTTCTCTTTGCTTGCTCAAATAAATGTTCTCTAGCAAGTTTGGGTCTTGGCTCTGAATTCATTTTTTAGCCAGAAATCAAGTACCGAGGTTGCTGAACCCAGGTTTGGTCTGACCCCACCAGTCAGATAACTGGTACTATTCCTGCCTCCTATAACACCACTCTGTGTTGTAAATATTAATTGTTAATTATCCTATACTCACTAATGTAAAAGAAGTATGTGTTTCTCCATTTTACTTTTTATTCAATCTCAGAGATTTCCCCACTTTTCTTTCTCCCCCTCCATAATCTATTACCAATGGATTTCATGTAACTCATTTATGTCTTTTGATTCTGATGTATAAAATAAGTGGTAAAACCGCCATTTTCTGGAGCATTTTTTCAACCTGTTGATATTTTACTTCCTGGCAATTGTTGTTGTAAGGCTTTTCTTTTTCTGTGCTGTGGCCTTCCACAATTTATGAGAAGCACCTGGTAATTAAACCCCAAGATTGATAGCTCCTCTGATTTAAACAGCCAATATGTTCAGACTACAAGACCAGATAAGTTACTCCCAAGGCTACATTCTTGAATTCCCACTCCTCCCTGCTCAGAACTCAGGTATAATTCACACCAAGGAATTTCTAGTTAGTATAAAGTTCCCTTCCTCCTTCCCCTTCATACAGGCCTCTTTTGAACTCTTTATAACTTTTGCTCTAAGAATGTTTTACAGGCTATGGAAAAATACTGATAAACACCTCCCAAAGACACCTGCTGGACTGTTTCAGCCCCAAATCCTCCTCCCTTCCTTGTCACCTAGCAACAGCAGTTATTACCCTTTAAAAGTGGAAATCACCTTATGTTTCTTTTCTTGCCCTTGTATTATTTAGCAATGCACTGGCCCTTTAGCTTCATGGAAAGTAAAATAAACTTCCTCTCTGCATCTTTTCTTTTAGTTGTGAATGCTTTCACAGCCCGAGTCACTGGCCAAAACCTAACAGTGGTCAGTTTGGCTCAAATAAACTCATAAAAATTCTGTACAGATTTGGACATTTACTACATTGACACAAAATATATAAGAATTTAGCTTTCAGTTAAAATTATTAAATTAGCCATCTTGAGAATCATAGCTGCACTGGAATGTAGTCAGGCTCTGGGGCCTACGACCTGCCTCTAAAGAAAGTTTGAGAAGGTATACTCTGCTTAATATAACAGAAGACTATAGTCTATTAAACATGTATAGCTCAGTTCTTTTTATTTATTTTTTAATCTTTATTGTATTACAGATGTCCCCCTCCCACTGTCCATTACATCTGGTTCCATCCATGCCCGAGGACTTCACCATCCTATTGTCTTTGTCCATAGGTAATGCATATATGTATATAAGTTCTTTGGTTAATCTCTTCCCATCACTCCCCTCCTACCTTCTGAAATCTGTCAGTATGATCCATGTTTCCATTCCTCTAGTCCTACTTTAATCATTGCTCTATTTTGTTCATTATATTCCTTGTTCATTTATTTTAATTTTTTGGTTAAATTGTTGATAGATATGTATTTATTGTCTTTTCTCCTCCTCCTCCTTCTGTTTGTTGTTTTTGTTGTTGTTGTTCAATACTTGTTTGGTGGTGAACAACTTTAGCTTTTTCTTGTCAGTGAAGCTATTTTTTTAATTAAATGTTTATTGTTCAGATTATTACAGTTGTTCCTCTTTTTCCCCCCATAGCTCCCACCCCACCCTCTGCCCTTACCCCCACCACTGTCCTCATCCATAGATGTACGATTTTTGTCCAGTCTCTTTCCGCACCCCTAACACCCCTTTCCCCCCGAGAATTGTCAGTACACTCCCTTTATATGTCCCTGGTTCTATTATATTCACCAGTTTATTCTGTTCATCAGATTATTTATTCACTTGATTTTTAGATTCACTTGTAGATAGATGTGTATTTGTTGTTCATAATTTTTATCTTTATCTTTTTCTTCTTCTTCCTCTTCTTAAAGAATGCCTTTCAGCATTTCATATAAAACTGGTTTGGTGGTGATGAACTCCTTTAGCTTTTTCATATCTGTGAAGCTCTTTATCTGACCTTCAATTCTGAATGATAGCTTTGCTGGGTAAAGTAATCTTGGTTGTAGGTTCTTGCTATTCATCACTGAATATTTCTTGCCACTCCCTTCTGGCCTGCACAGTTTCTGTTGAGAAATCAGCTGATAATCATATGGGTACTCCCTTGTAAGTAACTAACTGTTTTTCTCTTGCTGCTTTTAAGATTCTCTCTTTGTCTTTTGCTCTTGGCATTTTAATTATGATGTGTCTTGGTGTGGTCTTTTTTGGATTCCTTTTGTTTGGGGTTCTCTGCACTTCCTGGACTTGCAAGTCTATTTCTTTCACCAGGTAGGGGAAGTTTTCTGTCATTATTTCTTCAAATAGGTTTTCAATATCTTGCTCTCTCTCTTCTTCTGACACCCGCATAATTCAGATGTTGCTACGCTTGAAGTTGTCCCAGAGGCTCCTTACACTATCTTCATATTTTTGGATTCTTTTTTGTTTTTCCAGTTGGGTGTTTTTTGCTTCTTCGTATTTCAAATCTTTGACTTGATTCTTGAGATCCTCTAGTCTGCTGTTGGATCTCTGTATATTATTCTTTATTTCAGTCAGTGTATGATTAAATTCTAGTTGGTCCTTTATCATATCCTCGAGGGTCTCACTAAATTTATCGGCAGTTTCTAGGCAATTCTTGAAAAACCTTATAACCGTGGTTTTGAACTCTATATCCAGTAGCTTACTTTCCTCCATTTCTGTCATTTGTGACTTGTTTCTTCGTCTCTGAATTTTGGCTGCTTCCCTGTGTTGATAGAGTGGCTTTGTGTGCTAGGTGTCCTATAGGGCCCAGTGGCTCAGCCTCCCCAATTACTTGAGGTAGACACTCTTGGTGCACCCCTCTGTGCACAGTCTTATTGTAGTTAAGCCTTGACAGTTGTTGGTATCACTGGGAGGAATTGACTTCCAGGCCAATTGGCCATGAGAATCAGCTGTGTTTACGGTGGGAGAACTTCTGTGCTGGAGACATCCTTATGAGACAAGCCTTGCTTCAGTGGGGCTTTGGTGCTCACTGAGTCTGCCCCCTGAGTGTGTCCCTTATGGGTCTGAGGAGTTGTAATCTGGATGGTCCCACTCTGACCACTGGGTACACTGGCTCTTGGATTTCTAAGGAAGTGCTAATTTAGCCTCTGCCTGAGGCTACCCAGCAGGAGCTATGGAGAAATCTGCAGATTCCTCTTCTTTGTTTGGGGTTTGGAGGTGCCCAGATGAGGCCCAGCTGTGAAGCAATGCAAGCTGCTGTGGGTCCTTGGGCCTTCTTTTTGAAGTTCTGGGTCTCTCTGACCCAGCTGCAATTTGTTAGGTAATGTTAGATTGTAAAGGGCCAAGCCATTAATATGCAAAAGCCTCTGTGTGCAGCTTGGGTGGGGCAGAGTCTCATGTAATCAACAGGGCAGAGCAAACAGCTATGGCTTATCGTCAGCCCTGACCTAAGAGGCCCCGGGTCTCAGTGTCCAGCGGTAATCGCTGCAAGCACCTCTGAGAGAAAGCCGCCCTTGAGTTCCGACCCATGTCAGACAGTCCAGTTTCTCCCCGTATGAGTCTGGGCCCCCAGAGACTCTCCCAGAACTGGAGCTCAGAGCAGTCGGGAGCTTGTTTCTCCCTCACAATTGAAAAAGACAACCGTGTTCTCAGTTGCCAGCCCTTTCCGCATGCGCCTCCGTACCTCTGCACTTTACTTCTGCACCTCCTCTGAGTCTCAGTGTGTTTTTCTCTTTCCTTCTAGTTGTAGAATTTCCACTCAGCCAGCCTTCCTGTGGTGCTGGATGATGTTTGTTTTGTCTTTTAGTTGTAGTTTTGAAGTGGTTGTTTGCAGCAGCAATTTCAGGTGTTTACCTATGCCGCCATCTTGGTTTCTCGTCAGTGAAGCTCTTGATATAACCTTCAATTCTAAATGATAACGTTGCTGGGTAGAGTAATATTGGTTGTAGGTCCTTGTAACTCATCATTTTAAATATTTCTTGCCACTTCCTTGTGGCCTGCAAAGTTTCTGTTGAGAAATCAGCTGTCAGTAATATGGGTGCTCCCTTGTGGGTAACTAACTGCTTTTCTATTGCTGCTTTTAAGATTCTCCTTGGTCCTAGCTGGTTTGGCTCAATGAATAGAGCATCAGCCTGCGGAATGAAGGTTCACAGATTCAATTCTAGTCAAGGGCATGTACCGCAATTGCAGGATCCTCCCCAGCCCGAGCCCTGATGTGTTTCTTTCACATCAATGTTTCCTCTGTCTTTCCCTCTCTCTTCTACTCTCTCTAAAAATCAATGGAAAAATATCCTCTGGTGAGGATTAAAAGAAAAAGATTCTCTCTTTGTATTTAACCTTTGGCATTTTAATTATGGTGGGCCTCTTGGGGTTCTTCTTTTTTGGGACTCTCTGAGCTTCCTGAACTTGTAAGTCTATTTTTTTCACAAGGTAAGGAAAGTTTTCTGTTATTATTTCTTCAAATAGGTTTTCTTGATCTCTCTCTTCTCCTTCTGGCAACCCCGTGATATGAATATTGGTACACTTGAAGTTGTCCCAGAGACTCCTTCCACTATCTTCATATTTTTGGATTATTTTTTTCTTTTTGCTCTTCTGATTCGATGTTTTCTGCTGCCTCATCTTCCAAATCACTGATTTGATTCTTGGAATCATCTATTCTATAGTTGATTCCCTGTAAATTATTCTTCATTTTAGTTCATGTATCCTTCATTTCTGTCTGGTCTTTTTCATGTCCTTGACATTCTCACTAAGTTCTTTGAAATTCTCACAAAGTCTCTTGAAGTTATTTTTAAGATCCTTGAGCATCCTTATAACCATTGTTTTGAACTCTGTATCTAGTAGTTTGCTTGCTTCCACTTCATTGAGTTCTTTTTATGGAGATTTCTTCTGTTCTTTCATTTGTGACAGGTTTCTTTGTCTCTGCAGGTTGGCTACTTCCCAGTGTTTGTTTCTATGTATTAGGTAGAGCTGCTATGTCTCCAAAAATTGGTAGAGTAGCGTTGTGTAGGGTCTCGTAGCTCAGCCTTCCCAGTCACCTAAGCTGGGCACTCTAGGTGAACCCCCTGTGTGGGCTGTGTGTATTGTCTTGTAGTTGAGCCTTGATTACTGTTGGTGTCATTGGGAGGAATTGACCCCCAGGCTGTGAGGACAAGCTGCAACTACAGTGGAAGAGCTGCCATGCAGGATATACCTCTATGGAGCAGGACTTGCTTCAGTGGGGCTTTGATGCTCACTGAGTCTGCCTCTTGAGTGTGTTACTTGTGGATGTGTAGAGCTGTAATTTGGAGTGCTCTGAAGTTGTCCACTGGGTGCACTGGCTCTGGGGCCTCCTGGAAGTTATAAAGTCAGTCACTGCTTGGGGCCACTCAGCAGGAGCTATAGAATTAGCTGCAGATGGCTGCTACTTGTGTTGTGTTTGGAAGTGTCAATTTATGAATCAAGGCAGGCTGCTGCTAGTGTCAGGCTTGGGGCTTCTTATTGAGAGGTATTCAGCACCCTGATGCCAGCTGCTGCTTGTTTGAGAGACTTTATGAAAGTCTGAAGCCTGAACCAGGACAGGCCATTGATATGGAAAAGCTGCTGCAAATAGCTTGGGTGGAGTCTCAGGGAATCACCACAGTAGAGCAAACAGTGTGAGCCAGGTTCATGGACTCAGATATGGTGCCTGCCAATCAGGTCTGTGACGGGGGAGGTCTCAGCATAGGAACAATGACCCCTGGGAGCACCTCTGTCTGGGAGAAAACTGACCCTGAGTTCTTACTCTGATGCCAGACAACTTATTCCTCCTTGTATGTCCCTGGATCCTTTCAAGCTGCTCCCCCAGCACTGGGGCTCAGAGGGAGTGAGTCTGAGTAAGTTCCTTTAAGAGAAAGTGCCTTTGTCTCCATCAGGTTCCCTCTCACTCAGCCACAATACCAGCTGGTTTTTACAGCCCAAAGTTCCAGGGGCTTCTCTTTCCAGCACTGGAATCCTGGGCTGATGGGTCTGGTGTGGCTGGAACTTCTTGCTCCTCAAAAGAGGCCTCCTCAGCTTAGATATCCCTCACAATTTTAAAAATGCCACTGTGCATGTCGGACCAGCCCTTTCTGCATTCTGCCCCTCCTACCAATCTAGATGTGCTTTCTTCTTTACATCCGTAGTTGTAGGGCTTCCATTCAGTTAGATTTCAGGTGGTTCTGAATGATGGTTGTTCTGTATTTTATTTGTAATTTTGATGTGGTTATGAAAGGAGATGAGTAGTGGCATTTGCCTACCCCACCATCTTGGTTTCTCTTCTAGATATGTTTTTTATTGTTGTTGTTGCTGTTGTTTGTTTGTTTGTTTTTCACTCTTAAGATAATGTCCCTGACTCACAAATATCAAGGTGCTCTCTTTCTGTTTGAGACCCCCTGGCCATAGTCATGTGGACACAGACAAAATGACACCAGGAGTTAAATAAATTAGATTGCTGAAACTTGCATAAGAATTCACTAGTCAACATAGCCTATGATCCTAAACACTTTACTCATAATTACTCATGATTTGGGGCCTTAAAAGTCCAAGCTAAGCCACTGGCAAGTTTTGGTTTTAAATGATATAGCTTTCCATTGTCCTTACTTAATGCTCTGCAAGTAAAATGACTCTAACTCAGTGTTCAGCGTTTGACTCTACTGTGCTCTTAGGGGGTGTTATAGGCAATAAGACAGACATGAACAGATCAAGGATGATGGGACAGGTACAGAACCTCACCAGAGCAGAAAGCCCAGATGCCTATAAATGGGCAAAACTGGGAAAAAAAGGGATCTTGCCTCCAGAGTAACCTTTCCTCCCTAGCATATTATGGGTCATGTGGTTTGGACCCTTGATCTTTTATATTGCTGGTCATGTGGTTTAGACCCAATGACCTTTTCTTACTTAAAGATAACATCTAGGCCTCAGTTTTATTTTAGCTCCAGGCCCAGAAAAATTGCACAACCAGATAAGTGATGCTGTGCCTGCCTCAGGATCAGCTACATCAGTGGTCGGCAAACTCATTAGTCAACAGAGCCAAATATCAACAGTACAACAATTGAAATTTCTTTTGAGAGCCAAATTTTTTAAACTTAAACTATATAGGTAGGTACATTGTTATTAACTTAATTAGGGTACTCCTAAGCTGGCCTTTGCTAAAAACATCCTCAATCTGATTGAGGTACATTCGCTGAGGTCGACCCCTTCCAACTCTCCCATTCACACTCGTCTTGTATACTTGTTTCAAATAGACGAGTGTGGATGGGAGAGTTGGAAGGGGTCGACCTCAGCGAATGTACCTCAAAACAATGTACCTCCCCCGCACTGCGTATCCCACAGCTTGTCTGCGCTGCCTCTCCGGTCGCCCAACCGACCGACACCCCCCCCCCACTTCTTTTAAAGCCACTTCTTCAAAATAGACTCGCCCAGGCCGAAAGCCAACCTCTGAGCATGGGCCACGAAGTTTCAATCACACTGTACGTGCATGCCCGCACTGGTATTTTGTGGAAGAGACACACTCAAGGGGCCAAAGAGCCGCATGTGGCTCGAGAGCCGCGGTTTGCCAACCACTGAACTACAATGACTGATGACTCCCTGTTCTGGTGTTGATCAATCAGTGGAGACCACAAACCTGAGAAAGCACACCTGGAGAGCTGATGAATATTCTATTAAGCCTCTCTCCTGAGACCTCCCCTAAGATTTCCACCTACAAGAGAGAGGTAAATACATTCAGGATGAAGAACTCAGTGTTTGCTCTCCACCCCAGGGACGGGGAGGGGGGCATAACTGTGCCATTCCCTTCCCCTTCTTTTCTCTAAGGCAGTGGTTCTCAACCTTGGCTGCACATTAGAATTACCTGGGAATCTTTTTAAAATCCTGATTTCTGGGCCTCATCCTCCGGAAATTGTTTCTTTGTTATGGAGTGCCTTTAAGATTCTTCTTTGTCTTTAACATTTGCCATTTTAATTATGATGTGTTTAGGTGTGGGTCTCTTTGAGTTCATCTTGATTAGGACTGTCTGTGCCTCCTGAACTTGTGTGACATTTTCCTTCACCAGATTGGGGAAGTTTTCTGTCATTATTTCTTTTTTTTTTTTAATTAAATTTTTATTGTTCAGATTACATTTGTTCCTCTTCCCCCCCCCCATAACTCCCCTCCTTCCAGTTCCCGCCCCACCCTCCGCCCTCACTCCCCACCCACTGTCCTCATCCATAGGTGCACGATTTTTGTCCAGTCTCTTCCCGAATCTCCCATTCCCCTTTCCCCCCCAAGAATAGTCAGTCCATTCCCTTTCTATGTCCCTGATTCATTATAATCACCAGTTCATTCTGTACATCAGATTATTTATTCACTTGATTCTTAGATTCACTTGTTGATAGATGCATGTTTGTTGTTCACAGTTTGTATCTTTACCTTTTTCTTCTTCCTCTTCTTAAAGGATACCTTTCAGTCTTTCGTGTAATACTGGTTTGGGGGTGATGAACTCCTTTAGCTTTTCCTTATCTGTGAAGCTCTTTATCTGACCTTCAATTCTGAATGATAGCTTTGCTGGATAAAGTAATCTTGGTTGTAGGTTCTTGGTATTCAGCACTTTGAATATTTCTTGCCATTCCCTTCTGGCCTGCAAAGTTTCTGTTGAGAAATCAGCTGACAGTCGTATGGGTATTCCCTTGTAGGTAATTGAGTCTCTTTCTCTTGCTGCTTTTAAGATTCTCTCTTTGTCTTTTGCTCTTGGCATTTTAATTATGATGTGTCTTGGTGTGGTCCTCTTTGGATTCCTTTAGTTTGGGGTTCTCTGCGCTTCTTGGACCTGTAAGTCCATTTCTTTCACCAAGTGGGGGAAGTTTTCTGCCATTATTTCTTGAAATAGGTTTTCAATATCTTGCTGTCTCTCATCTTCTGGCACCCCAATAATTCTGATATTAGTCCGCTTGAAGCTGTCCCAGAGGCTCCTTACACTATCTTCACACTTTCGGATTCTTTTTTCATTTTGCTTTTCCAGTTGGGTGTTTTTTGTCAAATCTTTGGTTTGATTCTTGTGCTCCTCTGGTCTGCTATTGGGTATAATATTCTTTATTTCAGTCAGTGTATGCTTACTTTCTAATTTCTTTATCGTAGCATCGAGGGTCTCATTAGTTTTCGTGAGGCTCTGCTCAAGTTTATAGCAAGCCCTCAAAATTGCGATTTTTAGCTCCATATCCTCCATTTCTGTCATGTTTCTTTGTCTCCGCATCTTTTATGCTTTCTTGGTGCACCCGAAAGTGGGGTTCCTTTCCCACATTTCTAGAGTTACTCCGGAAGCTCCGGTAGGGATGGGTCAGGCGTGCCCAGCATGGGGGATCCTATTGCACTTGGCAGCAAAGTACACTGGCAGGAAAGCAGCACCCAGCCCATGACACCCCATGCTGGGGAAGCGGTGCCCACTCCACCTGGACCTGGGTGTTTATTTTAAGGAAGCTGCGGCCTCCAGGGCCTGGGAACCTATGTTCTCCACTGTTGGACCCCCACTTACAGGGTAGGGGAAGGGGGGAGAGCACACAGGGCTCTGCCTGCAGGCCCGTCCCCACTACACTGAAGGACTTCCCTCTGAAAGCAAGCTTCTAAGAGCTTCTGCCAACATTGAAAAAAAAAAG
>NW_005871061.1:12167003-12223276 GCF_000147115.1 Myotis lucifugus
GTTCTAGCCAGCCTTAATTGTTGTAGTTAACCCTAGAGGGATTTGACCACCAGGCCGACTGGCTGTAGGAATCAACTGTGTGGAAAACTTCAGTCCTCTGGGGAGGCGCTAATCCAGCCTTTGCCTGAGGCGATCGGCAAATGGCTCTGCGCAGGGCTTGGGCGGGGCGGGATCAACAGGGCGGGGGGAGGGAGCAGCTATGGCTGCTCTCAGTCGTCCCCAGGGGCTCTGCCTCTCTGTGCCGGCAACTGCTGCAAACCTCGGAGGGACCGTAGCCAGACAGTCCCGCTTCTCCCGTTTGAGTCTGGGTCCCTAGAGACTCGCCCGGATCTGTAGCCCAGAGTCTGAGACTCCCTCCTCATTGAAAATGACAACCGCGCCCTCAGCCACCAGCCCGCTTTGCGCGCGCACCACCGCACCACCGTACCTTTAAATTTTCCACACTGCGCCTCCTCTGAGCCTCGGAATGCTGTTGTTTTTCCTTCTAGTTGAAGAGTCTCTCCTCAGCCAGCCTTCCTGTGGTTCTGGTTGATGTCCGTTCCGTCTTTTAGTTGTATTTTTGAAGTGGTTGTTTACGGCGGCAGTCTCCGGTGTTTACCTATGCCGCCATCTTCGATTTTTCCTATTTCTTTTTTTAAAATATATTTTTATTGATTTAAGAGAGGAAGGGAGAGCAAGATAGAGACAGAAAGATCAATGATGAGAAAGAATCATTGATCGACTGCCTCCTGCATGCCCCCTACTGTGGATCTGGCCCATAACAGGGGCATGTGCCCTTGGCCAGAATCAAACCTGGGACCCTTCAGTCCACAGGCCGATGCTCTATCCACTGAGCCCAACTGGCTAGGGCTATCATTATTTCTTTAAACAAGTTTTCTTTTCCTTGCTCATCCTCTTCCCCTTCTATTATACCTGTAATGAGGATGTTGTTATATTTTATGTTGTCCCAGAGCTCCCTTAAACTGTCTTGCTGCTTTAAAATCCTTTTTTCTATTTGCTGCTCTAATTGGTTATTTATTGCTACCTTATCTTCCAAATCTCTGATTTGGTCTTCTTCTTCATCCAATCTACTTTTAATCCCTTCCAGTGTGTTTTTCATGTCAGATATATTATTCTTCATTTATGTCTGCTTCTTGTTAATGTCCTCTATTTCCCTTTTCATGCTGTTGTAATTTACACTAAGTTCCTTAAGCATCTTTATAACCATTGCTTTGAACTCTATTTCTGATAGGTTGCTTGCATCCATCTCATTTTGTTCTTTTTCTGGAGATTCCTTCTTTTATCTCATTTTGGGGTTGTTTCTTTGTCTCCCCATTTTTGCTGTCTCTTTGTATTTGCTTCTATGTATTAGATAGAACTGCCATGCCTCCCAGTCTTTGTGGGAGGGCCTTATGTAGAAGGTATCTTGAGGGGTCCAGTGGTGTACTCTTTTTGTTAACCTAAGCTGGACCCTCTAGGAATTCCCCTTGTGTGCATTTTTGGGGCTCTCTTGTTGTAATTGGGAATTGAGGATTGATGTCCCATGTATGCAAGAACTTGCTGCCAGTTAGGTTTGACCCCAATGTCTTCTTGCCATCTGTCCTTAGTCAGGGACTCCTTAGCCCAGAGGCTGGGTCTGCCTTGAGTCTCACACCTTGATTGACCCTGTTCTGAGCTATACTTCCTTCATCCATGGAGCTGGTGTCAGCTGCAGGCACTTAGGGTTCCACTGGCTTTTGCCTCTCTTGAGCAGTTTGGGATGGCATCTGCAGCAGGGACCAAAACTGCTATTTCTGACTAATTAGATTAGGCTAAAAGCCTTCAGAGAACCGCCTCTTCCTGTAGACTGATTGAATCCATTTGGAGTGTCCTCAAGCCATAGTCCATAGGTGGGTTGTGAGGCCATTTAACAGGGTGGGACAATTGCTTCTGCCTGGAGCCTAATTGTTCTTCTCAGTCTCTTAATGAGCCTTAGAAATTTCATTGGGTAGGGCAAGGGATTTTAAAATAGGGTGAGTCACCTGTCTTCCTCACAGTCAAAAATGGCAGGATAGTAAATGTCTGCCTGAGAAAGATACCCTCCGCAGCATGAGGAATGATTTAGCACAGGAAACTGGGGTTTCTGCTTTCCAAGTTCTAACCCCAGATCCTCCAACCCTGGATTCTTTTCACACAGCTCCAGTCTAATCTGCCCTCCCTCTGCTGGAGCCCAACGTGAGTGGCTGCACACTAAATTTTGTGTATTGGCCCTTTAAGAGAGTGCCTGCATTTTCAGGCATCTCTCCCTAGCAGTCAGCAACATTGCTGATTTTCACAACCAGATGTTATGTGGGCATCTTTCTCAGTTCTGGTGCTCTCTGCTGGGGAGCTCATCATGGGGATTATACCCCAGAGTTCTCAGTGGCAACCTCCCATAGCTGAGATATATGTCCAGAACTTTAGCTGCTGTCTGTGGGAGCCCAGCCAGCACTTTGGCAACTTGGCCCTTTCTACCAGTCTCTATGCAGTCTCCACTTTCTGTCCTTGGTTATGAGAGTTCTCTCCAGCTAGCCTTCAGTTGACTATACAGTGTGCTTTTATTTTGTATTTTAGTTTTAATTCAAATTTGGTCCTGGGATCATGCCTGTGTAGCATCCTCTTATTCTACCACCATTATTTCCTTTTTTTTTAAGTTTTTTTTCTGTTATTTTTAAATTCCCTAATGAACAAATAACGAAAATCACCTCTTTAACTTTCACTCTTTCTCTATTTATCATATATATATGCGTGTGTGTGTGTGTGTGTGTGTGTGTGTGTGTGTATATATATATATATATATATATATATATATATATATATATATAATTGTTTTATACCCTATTCTACACTTGACCAAATCACTGTGTGTTTTTTTCATCCAAGATAAGATCCAAACCTCTCCAGCTTTGTGATCACAGCCTTTTCTTTTCTAACTCATTTATACTATAATAATGCAAGGGATACAATTTACTCTTACTTATATTTTCTCAGTCTGAATTTGCCTATTGGTTAATGGTAAACTAAGGCTTATTGACAATTTCATGTTTTACTTGAGCACAAAGAAATTCAAATAGGCAGCATCCAATCTAGCAGATAGAAAGGATCTCTGAGGAGCAATAAAAAATGAAAGACTTTTAGAAGCAGAATGAAGAATGAACAAGAAATTTATGCTGGGCAAAAATATGGGCTGGTTATTGCAAAGTTACTTTGCAGTGGTTCTCAACCTTCTGGCCCTTTAAATACAGTTCCTCATGTTGTGACCCAACCATAAAATTATTTTCGTTGCTACTTCATAACTGTAATGTTGCTGCTGTTATGAACTGTAATGTAAATATCTGATATGCAGGATGGTCTTAGGTGACCCCTGTGAAAGGGTTGTTTGACCGCCAAAGGGGTCTCGACCCACAGGTTGAGAACCGCTGCTTTAGAGGATGGCAATGGTTTATCAGGCAGATTACTTCACTAGTGCTGAGCAGACAATTCCTGATTACTGGTTTGATTTCATTTCAGAGTGAGCCAAAACTGTAAGTGAAGTCTTGTTTTTCCGATGTGGTGCTTACCACCAGGAACTACATTTTTGGCCTATTCTATTATTATTAACATTATATTTCTGGCTTATACTTACTCATTCTTCAGATTTTAATCTAAATAGCATCTCCTACAGGAAATGTTCTTCTTAGATGAGTATATTACAAAAACTAGGTACTCAATCAGCATTTCTTGAATAATTCAAAAATAGATATGAATTTTTAGATCACCTATGTGAAAAATCCAAATACAAGTGTCACAGAAAATGGCAGTGCTTATTAAAGCTTAAGCAAGATTATTGTGTGTGTTTTCCTTTAATGTGAGGTGCTTCTTGAAATCTTTCATGAGGTTCCACATGAAAAAACATATTCACACTAAAAAATGAAAGTAAACCTTACTCAGTTTCAGCAACAGTATCCCATCAATTTAGTTCTGAAAAGCCTACCACACAGCAAATGTGATTTTCTAGAGCTCCTGTGATTAAAGTGTACTGTAAAGAAAAGGTGTTGATTTGTTAAGGCTTGTGTAGTCAAGTCCTCTACTAGCCCATTAAGCAAATGCAAAGAACCCTAAGGTTAGAGGGACTCCTACTTGTTGAATTTACAACTAAATCACTCTATTTTTCACATTGGTAGCTACATTTGCCTACTTAGCAGTATGAATGGTCACTTGTTATTCATGCACCAAAGTGCAAATGACTGAATGCAGCTCTATGTGAATCCTCATTAATGCACAGCACTTTTATGTCTACCACCCTTTAATTTATTTTGAGTCCCTTAAGGCACACAATAAGCTGAGCTGTACAGTATTCTGAAATACACTTAACATTGACCAAATGTAACTTTGTCATTCATTCACAAATGTAAAATATTTTTAAATTTTATAAAATTAAGATATTTTTATACATAAATTATGTTGATTAACTCTGTACAGGTGTATAAAGTACATGATTTGCATGGTAAGACATGCACTTTACAAACTTGTTTTGAATTTCTAAGTACTTATATTTCCATTACTATCCCAAAGCTGCAGGTGCACAGGATATTTAGACCAAAGGAAGGAATAATGTATGAATTATTCCTTCTTGTAACTACTTCCCCTCTTTACTTCCCAGCCTAATAGTCTGATAGTAAATAGGACTGTGTTCAAAAAAGGGAGAAGAAAGAAACTTTACAGTTTGTGCCAAATGATTTTAATACATCTAAGAAGGGCATAAAGTAATCCTCTCACCCCACTCCACTTTCAGCTCTGAACCTGAAGCTAGATACAGTATCTTTGCCTTGGGTTTTTAAGACCTCTCATTCTTAATTAAATTGAATAACCTTCACTGATTTCAACCACTAATTAGTTCAATTTATTAAGAATATATTTTTATGGCTATCTTTCCTTTTTAATGTAGACTTAATTAAATATGTCTGCTTATGTTGTTTACCCACGAAAGAGAAAATTTGTTTAGAATTCCATGTGCATTAAACAAAAGAAAACAGATAAACAAGACCTAGGTTTATTTCAAAAAGCCCTATGGTTTGTTAATAACACAAATTGCTGTTGAGTTACTGACACAACAAAGAGTAGCCTCTTTCTATCAGTTGTTTGTTTGAATGATGACATGTTTGTACTTTAAAATATAAAGTTTGATTTCCTGGCAATAACTTTGAAATGCTGTGAGTGATTTTATAAAGAAAAATGTTTAAATATCCAGTCAGAATAAGTGCTTGGTGAATTTTGGTGTGGAATGAGGAAACAATGTAAAGAATACTCTTGTCTTTGTACTGTACTAAATTATTTTTAACTGCAGAACCAGGTCAAAATGGTCTTACACTGTTTAATGAGATACTGAGTTGCTTTTCAGAGACAACAGATCAAAACTGCAAATCATGCAGCCAAAGCATGTGCAGAAGAGAAAACTTTGACCTTCATCTGTACCCACAACCAAAGTCTTGCTTTCTCCATCCCCAAACACACACAGCGAACCAAAGGACTGGGACATACTGAAATCCATTCAGAAGGAAAGAGTCCATTGTCCAGGAAGGTCTGGTGCTGAAGCCCCTTACCATAATGGCCAAGCTCCAAGATCTTCAAATTAAAACTTCTCTCACCAATGCTTCCATATATCTGTTTCCCCATACCTTTAAAAACCTGCTCCTAAACCCTGGATCAAGAAGTTCAGGCTTTTCAGCATTAGTTTCCCATTCTCTTGGGTGGCACCATTCATGATAAAATAGCCAATCTTTCTCTACTGTAATTCTCTGTGTTTACTGTCCAGCTCTGCTAGAGTTGGGTGGATGAACTCTTCCCGTTTAATAGCAATCTGAGATTTGTTGGGATAAAATTATATTCAAATAGAGAAAGTAAACTGATAGATCCTCCCTTCCCCCAACTGGTGGGTGGAGTATGACGTAACCTGCAGCCCAGAAATACCTGAGTGACTAACCATGTACCTTATATGGACTATACATTGGACCACCAATCAACACCTGCCAAATACCCTAAGCCCTTGTCCTATATGGACAATGCAGTAAGCCACCAATCAGTGTGCGCCGAATACACTAAGCCCCCCACCCCTTCCCATTCCGCCCCTCAAAAGGCGTGCCCACCCCTGCACGTGCTGCTGTTCTCCCCTTGCGAGACAGCCCAGCAGGTCCTTCTCCTCTAATAAAGCCTGTAGTCCTGGTTTTTCGGCCTCTGTCTGATCTTTCAAAAACATGTTCTTTGTTCTCTCTTTTTTTCTATTTTTCACAAAATGCAATTATAAATTCCTTTGTAAAGACTAGTTTATTTTAGGTTCTCATAGAGAATTCTCAGACATATACAAGCCAATAAGTTTAAGCACAAATATAATGTTTTAAGCAGTTCTTAAATTACCTAATGAATAAATGAATGAGTGAGTGAATTATCTATACATATAAAGAGGTAATATGCTAATTTGTCCATGAATGTGTCTCCATAATGACCTATTTGCATATTGATGCGGGAGCATCAGGGGGCGGGCAGCCTGAGCCAAGTTCCTGGGGGTCTGAGGAGACTGCCTGACAGGAGCCCAGACTGGAAAGAAGGAAGAGGATGCGGCCATGGGGAGCTCTTCCAATCCCCTTGCACGGACACCCTACCCCAGCCTCCACACCCCTGGGGGGGACAGGTGGGCACACTACCCCAGCCCCCACACCCCCAGGAGGATGGCGGGCTGACTGGACAGGGAGAAGACCCAACCTCAGGTGTAGCTGCAGCCCGCACCTCCGACTCCCGATTTCTTCCCCCGCCACCCCCACCAGGGGCGCCCACAACAATAGCACGCTGGCGACCACTGATCAGCACCTCTGAGTCCGCAGCCTGCCACTGCCGGGCCCCCTCTGCTGGGGCCGGCACGCCTCTCCTCCCTACAACTCCAGACCTGGTGGAGGACGGCCTGAGCTTCCTCCCAGGGTCAGACCCTTCCTTCCCCGCCACCCCCCACAGCAGCAGTGCTGTCTCCGCAGAGGAAGCACGCTGAACCTCACTGGGAGGTGGCTAAACCTGGCTCTGCCCTGGCCCTGCCCCCGCCCTGGCCCAGCCCCCACCCCACTCCAGGGGATTGGAGCTCCGCCTTGAGCAGGTATAGCTGCGAAAGAGCCACATACAATTTAAAGAATGGCGCCAAGCGGGAAGGTTTGACAGTTACCTCCCCTTCGGCCTTGCCGCCCCCCTAACTCCCTGCCTCCTGCCAGCACCTCCAGGGATGACCACCGCTACAGGGCTGCTGGCCAGAGCCCACCCCTCCGAGGCCTGTGGAACCTTCTACAAAGCTTCCATAGCTACAGTCCCAGGAAACAATCATGCCCTCCTCCCCTAATCAGCACCTGCTACCTGCGAGGGTACCCGTGAGCTTAAAATAACAATCCTTTCCGGTTTAGACATCACTTACTTGATGAAACATTTCTAGGTTTATTAGCTCAGAACCTCCTCGTGACAACACAGTGAGGTAGGCGGAGAAGAGATTACAATTCCCAGGGTATATATGCGTATGTATTCAGAAATGAAGCTCAGAGAGGAAAAGTGTCAAGCCCACTGGTTCCCAAGCTGCAGCACACACCCCAAGGGGGTGGGCAATTTGCTTTTAAGTGGGGGCAATTAGAAAATAGTTAACTGAATTTTTTGCATTTCTTATGGTTCTAGGGGGCCTCATCTACAGTGTATCCTACATAATAAAAGGCTAATATGCAAATGACCGAATGGTGGAATGACCAGTCACTATGATGCATGCTGACCACCAAGGGGCAGACACTCAATGCAGGAGCTTCCCCCTGGTGGTCAGTACACTCCCACAGGGGGAGAACCGCTCAGCCAGAATCGGGGCTCAGGGCTGGAGAGCACAGCGGCAGTGGTGGGAGCCTCTCCCGCCTCCGTGGCAATGCTCAGTCAGTCGGACATCCCCCCAGGGCTCCCGGACTGCGAGAGGGCACAGGCCAGGCTGAGGGACGCCCCCAAGTGCACGAATTTTATGCACCAGGCCTCTAGTATATATATACGAGGTTATAAACTTGAACTAGAAATTTCAGAAGCAGCAACATGGAGGAAGCTAAGACTTAGGAACTGTGAACTTTATCTTTGTTTTTGATTTGTTTTGTTTTCATATTCTTCATATAAACAGATATGTTCCTTTTGTCAAGCAATAGTCATTGAACATAGCTAGAGAGTAGAATTCTTCCTATGCACTAAGTGTGGCACTTTGTATTTATTTATGTATTTATTTTTATTAAAAAAACACTTTTAAAAAAATTTATTTCAAAGAGAGGAAGGGAGAGGGAGAGAGAGTTAGAAACATCAATGACAAGAGAGAATCATCCATTGGCTGCCTCCTGCGTGCCCCCATGTGCCCTGAACGGGAATGGAATCAATGATCTCCTGGTCCATGGGGTGATGCTCGACCACTAAGTCACACCAATTGGGCAAACTTTTTACTTTTTATTACATTTAGCAGCAACTAAAGGAGCTCAGAACTTGTTACCCCCAAATATGCTGCTCTAGCATATTGACTCTTTTGTGTTTACTTGAGTAACAGCAAATGCAAAAAACACATTTCTTTTTTAAGCAGGAGATGAAATTTCCATATGGAAAGTGTCCTCCCTATACTAGTACACTAAGGTAAATAACATTGTTATTACTAAGGACAAGTTGAGACTGAGAGAATTTTATACAAACTGGCTGGTGTGGCTTAGTTGGTTGAGCATTATCTATGCACCTAGAGTTGGCTGGTCTATTCTCTGTTGGGGCATATGTCCAGATTGTGGGCTTCATCTCAGGTAGGGGGTGTGCAGGGGGCTGCTGATGGGTGTCTCCCTCTCTCCCTCTCCCTTCCTCTCTCTCTAAAATCAAGTAAAAAACATATTAAAAAAATTCTTGTCTTCCATTTAACTCTCAAGCCCAGCTGAAAAGAACTATAAGAAGGTAGAGGTACAAATTTGCCTTTCCTACACAACCACCATTTATTGAACAACATTCAGGCACTAGGCACTATGTTTTATGCTGGGGAATATAATATTGAACAAG
Organism: Myotis lucifugus; assembly: GCF_000147115.1. Lineage (NCBI taxonomy): Eukaryota > Metazoa > Chordata > Mammalia > Chiroptera > Vespertilionidae > Myotis > Myotis lucifugus. The sequence continues at coordinate 12,176,055 of NW_005871061.1, forward strand.
ACATTGTGATTTTATAAAGCTTAGTTTTGGAAATACACAAAAGCAGATAAAAAAAGTGATCACTCTTCCTATAAAACAAACAGAATAATCCCAATCAGTATTTTGATCTTTCTACTACATTTATAGCTCTGTTACTTTTGATAAAGATAATTTCAATTTATCTTTGTCTTTTAATGAGTATGCTTATATTGATGAGTGAATACTGAAACAGAAGAAAAATCTAATACTCTTTACAAATACTTTCCTATATCTTAAATTATAATATAGCTAGGGGTAATTATTGTGAAACTGGTTTACTAAATTAAATCTGCTTCTATTTTCTATCTAAAAAAGATTTAGAATAACAGTTTTGTTTTCAGAACTACATGAAGCTTATTATTATGAAAGTGAGTGAAAAAGCATTATATAAAACATTTTGAGTTCTTGGTAGAGAATAAAACGTATTTCTGAACTACGTTAGAATAGTTTTGTTATGAAAAGAAGCATGAATGATCAACACACTGCTAGGTACGGGTAGATTTAGGTCATTTGACAGTTCTGAGAAAAGAGAGTAACATAACTGTTCTAGAACGTTATGTGCATTTTCTCTGTAATGGAACAGTTTTGATGAACTTCAAATCTATGCAAAATTATTTCTGTTTTGTAATTCTGATTTCTAACTTTGTCATTTGTCAATATACATATCTAGGATGTTTTCTTAGCATTTGATACCAATTTAAAATATACTATGTGCATTAATGACTATCAAGTGGCAGTTCTTTTTTATAGAAAATAATATGCAAAAACAATATATAAATTCATAAAACCCCATAAAAAATGACATTGATATTCTTAGTTATTTTCCAATAGCACAGCTTCAATGGTATTAGCCACAATTTACTCTTTTGATATCCTCTATTTATATCTAAACTAGAGGCCTGGTGCACAAATTTGTGCGTGGGTGGGGTCTGGCTGGCCCACCCCGATGGGGGCCCATTGGGCTGGGCCGGTGGGGGGGTGGGTCCATGGGCGGTTGGAGAGCTGGCCCCACCCCCAATTGATGTGTTGGGGGCAGATCAGGGGCCTGGCCAGCTGGGGGGGCAATTGGGGCCCAGATCAGGCCAGTTGGCTGCCACAGTGCGCACCATAGCCACCGGTTGTTCGGGTTGTTCCGCTGCTCCAGTTGCTGGATATATATATATATATATATATATGGGAGAGAGAGAGAGCCCTCCTATGTGGCAAATTCTTAGTCATTTCTTGGTGGGTAAAAAGGTTATTGTCATCGTTGTTGTTAATAACTTGCACTTATTCTGTGTCATACGTCTTATTTTTGTTATCTTTTAATTGCAATTATTTTATTGATTGTAGCTAAAATAAACACCTATACTTGCAATTAAACTATTTGTAGTTAAAGATAATTTATGATTAATATACATTCATCTGAAAAGGTACTTGGTCAATTAAAAATTGTGAAAGACATGTTCTTAAGGAGCTGAGTTTTAAAAATTACAAATTAACCTGGCCAATGTGGCTCAGTTGGTTAGAGAGTTGCTCTATGTACCTAAACATTGCAGGTTTGATTTCCCGTCAGGGCACATACCCAGTTGCTGGTTCGATCTCTGGTAGGCCACATGATGCAGAAGCAGCTGATGTTTGTTTCTCACATCAATTTTTCTCTTTCTTTCCTTGTCCCTTCCTTTCTCTCTATAAAAATCCATAAAAACATATTAACGAATGAGAATTTTTTTAAAATACAAATTAAAACTAAAAATGTTTATTATTTCTTCATAAAACAAATGTGCTTGAGATATAATTATTTGACAATGCCACAAAATACATACATTTATGCTGTTTACCAATCCCTCATCACAGCAGATGAAAATCTTAAAACTCAGCTGAGAAGGGTGAAAATAGAAATAAATGAATATGTCATGAAGGATCTAAATGATTAATTTTCTTTGGAAATAGTAATAATATAGCAAATTATTTGTAGTTATCTTTATACATTTTAAATATCATAATTTTTTCATATAATGTTTTATTATAACTCTAGCAAAGTATTATTATAAATAGGGAACTGTATATTTCAAATATTCTACTCAAGTAATCAGTCCAGTTATGTTTAAAAAATACTGGCTACAGATTATTCATGAAATTTTTAGGCTTGGCTTTTCTTTCCTATTGACAATATTTAAAGTTTTATTTGAAGTTAAGAATTGAAATAACCACTAATTTTGTGTTATGAAGACTAAAGGGTTTATTCTGATAGGTCTTAAGACTATGCCAACTAAATCTAACCCAAATGTTTAACTTACATGGATAGATGACAATGAAATCCTTCAGTTTACATTATTTCCTTTGAGGCTGTTTAGAAATTTGCAGTGTTTCTAAGAATTAGAAAGAGAGCAACAAGAAAACCCCAGAGTGAGCAGAAGGAAGGAGATAATAAAGATTAGAGCAGAAATAAATGACATAGAGACCAAAAAGATAATACAGAAAATCAATGAAACCAAGAGCTGGTTCTTTGAAAGGATAAACAAGATTGACAAACCTCTAGCCAGGCTCACCAAGAAGCAAAGAGAGAGGACCTAAATAAACAAAATCAGAAACGATAGAGGCGAAATAACAACAGACCCCACAGAAATACAAATGATTGTTAAAAAATACTATGGACAGCTCGACTCCAACAAACTAGACAACCTGGAGGAAATGGACAAATTCCTAGAAAAATACAACATTCCAAAACTCAATCAGGAAGAATCTAAAAATCTCAATAGGCCAATAACTATGGAAGAAATTAAAGCAGTCATCAGAAAGCTTCCAGCAAACAAAAGCCCAGGACCAGACGGCTTCACAGGGGAGTTTTACCAAACATTCAAGGAAGAACTAAAACCTACACTCCTCAGACTACTACAAAAAATTCAAGAGGAAGGAACACTTCCAAGCTCATTCTATGAAGCCAGCATCACCCTAATACCAAAACCAGGGAAAGACAACACAATGAAAGAGAATTACAGGCCAATATCCCTCATGAACATAGATGCCAAAATCCTCAACAAAATCTTAGCAAATCGGATCCAGCAGTACATCAGAAAGATCATACACCATGACCAAGTAGGATTTATCCCAGGGATGCAAGGATGGTACAATATATGCAAATCAATAAACGTAATACATCACATAAACAAATTGAAAGAAAAAAACCACATGGTCATATCAATTGATGCAGAAAAAGCATTCGACAAAATCCAACACCCATTTTTGATAAAAACTCTCAGCATGGTGGGAGTAGAAGGATCATACCTCAACATAATAAAAGCCATATATGACAGGCCCACAGCCAACATCATACTCAATGGACAAAAACTAACACTATTTCCCCTAAGAACAGGAACAAGACAGGGATGCCCACTCTCACCACTCCTGTTCAACATAGTCCTGGAAGTATTAGCCATTGCAATTAGACAAGAAGAAGAAATAAAAGGCATCCAAATTGGAAAAGAGGAAGTAAAACTGTCCTTATTTGCAGACGACATGATATTATACATACAAAACCCTAGAGACTCCGTCAAAAAACTAATAGACTTAATATATGAATTTGGCAAAGTAGCAGGATACAAAATTAATGCCAAGAAATCTGAGGCATTTCTATACACCAATAGTGAACTTTCAGAAAGAGAGATTATAAAAACAATCTCATTTACCATCGCACCAAAAAAATTAACCTACCTAGGAATAAGCTTAACTAAAGAGGTAAAAGACCTCTACTCAGAAAACTACAGGACGTTGAAAAAAAAGATAGAGGAAGACATAAACAGATGGAAGAACATACCGTGTTCATGGATTGGTAGAATCAACATCATTAAAATGCCCATACTACTCAAAGCAATCTATAAATTCAACGCACTTCCCATTAAAATACCAATGGCATACTTCAAAGATCTAGAACGAACTCTCCAAAAATTCATCTGGAATAAAAAAAGACCCCGAATAGCTGCAGCGATCCTGAGAAAGAACAAAGTAGGTGGGATCTCAATGCCAGATATCAAGCTGTATTACAAAGCCACTGTTCTCAAAACTGCCTGGTACTGGCACAAGAACAGACATATAGATCAATGGAATAGAATAGAGACCCCAGAAATCGGCCCGAACCAATATGCTCAATTAATATTTGACAAAGGAGGCAAGAACATACAATGGAGCCAAGATAGTCTCTTCAATAAATGGTGTTGGGAAAATTGGACAGATATATGCAGGAAAATGAAACTAGACCACCAACTTACACCATACACAAGAATAAACTCAAAATGTATAAAGGACTTAAATGTACGACAGGAAACCATAAAAATTCTAGAAGAATCCAAAGGCAACAAAATCTCAGACATATGCCGAAGCAATTTCTTCACTGATACAGCTCCTAGGGCAGTTGAAACTAAAGAGAAAATGAACAAATGGGACTACATCAAAATCAAAAGCTTCTGCACAGCAAAAGAAACCATCAACAAAACAACAAGAAAACCCACTGCGTGGGAAAACATATTTGCCAACGTCATATCTGATAAGGGCCTAATCTCCAAAATTTATAGGAAACTCATACAACTTAACAAAAAGAAGATAAACAATCCAATCAAAAAATGGGCAAAGGATCTAAATAGACACCTTTCAAAAGAGGACATTCAGAAAGCCAAGAGACATATGAAAACATGCTCAAAGTCACTAATCATCCGAGAGATGCAAATCAAAACAACAATGAGGTACCATCTCACACCTGTCAGACTTGCTATCATCAACAAATCAACAAACGACAAGTGCTGGAGGGGATGTGGAGAAAAAGGAACACTTGTGCACTGCTGGTGGGAATGCAGACTGGTGCAGCCACTATGGAAGACAGTATGGAGTTTCCTCAAAAAACAAAAAATGGAACTCTCATTTGACCCTGTGATCCCACTTCTAAGAATATATCCCAAGAAACCAGAAACACCAATCAGAAAGGATATATGCACCCATATGTTCATAGCAGCACAATTCACCATAGCTAAGATCTGGAAACAGCCTAAGTGCCCATCAGTAGATGAATGGATTAGAAAACTGTGGTACATCTACAGGATGGAATACTATGCTGCTGTAAAAAAGAAGGAACTCTTACCATTTGCAACGGCATGGATGGAGCTAGAGAGCATTATGCTAAGTGAAATAAGCCAGTCAATGAAGGAAAAATACCACATGATCTCACTCATTCATGGATAATAGAGACCATTATAAACTTTTGAACAATAATAGATACAGAGGCAGAGCTGCCTCACACAGATTGTCACACTGCAGCGGGAAGACCGGGGAGGGTTGGGGGGCAAGAGGGAGGGGGGTAAGAGATCAACTGAAGGACTTGTATGCATGCATATGAGCATAACCAATGGACATAAGACACTGGGGGGTAGAGGAAGCTGGGGTATTGTCAAGGACGGGGGAAAAAAAGGACACATATGTAATACCCTTTGTAATGCTTTAAGCAATAAAAAAAAAAACAAAAAAAAAACAAAAAAAACAGAACAAAATGACAATGAGGTGCCACCTCATACCTGTTATAATGGCCATCATCAACAAATCAACAAATGGCAAGTGCTGGCGATGATGTGGAGAAAAAGAAACCCTCGTGCACTGCTATTGCATATGCAGACTAGTGCAGCCTCTGTGGAAAACAGTTTGGAGTTTCCTCAAAAAATTAAAAATGGAACTACTATTTGACATAGTGATTCCACTTCTAGGAACATATCCAAAGAATTAAGAAACACCCATCAGAAAGAATATATGCAGCCCTATGTTCATAGCAGCACAATTTACAATAGCTAAGATTTGGAAACAGCCTAAGTGCCCATGAGCAGATGAATGGATTAAAAAGCTGCGGTGCATCTATACAATGGAATACTATGCGGCTATAAAAAAGAACTCTTATCATTTGCAACAGCATGGATGGACCCACAGAGCATTATGCTAAGCGAAATAAGCCAGTCAGAGTCAGATAAATATCACATAATATCACTCATTTGTGGAATCTAATGAACAACATAAACTGATGAACAAAAATAGAACCAGAGACATAGAAACAGACTGTCAAACCTCAGAGGGAAGGCAGGGGAATGTGGAGGGTGGAAAGACATCAACCAATGAACTCATATGCTTATATGCATAACCCATAGACACAGACAATAGGGTGGTGAAGGCTTGGAGGGGTAGAAGAGGGCAATGGGGGGGGACATATTTAATACTTTCAAAAATAAAGATTTATTATAAATAAAAAGAAAAAATAAATAAAATTGAACATGTAGCCACTGGATGATTAATTTTTAGTTTTAGTCTAGTGCCATCTCAATAGCAAAATATACACATTTTGTATTTGTTTCAAAATTGTCCATGTTAGTGTGTACTCCCAGATAACAAAAGATAACTTTTGGAAACAGAATAACCGAAGTTAAGCCCTAGTTATATTCTTACCTGGATTCGTGACCTTGGAAAATCTAGTCAAATAGTCTAATTTTTTTTATTATGTAAATTATTCTGTCTTGTAGAATATTTGCTTGATTTTTGGATGGGCATCAGAATTGGAGATACTCTTTGTAAATGATTAACATATACATACACACATACTTATGATAAATGTGCATAAATACTGTATCTATCTCTCTGTGATTATATTTCCAGTTAAAATTAGTGTTCTGCCCTAACTGGTTTGGCTCAGTGGATGGAGCGTCAGCCTGCGGACTGAAGGGTCCCAGGTTCGATTCCGGCCAAGGGCATGTGCCTTGGTTGCGGGCACATCCCCAGTGGGAGGTGTGCGGGAGGCAGCTGATCGATGTTTCTCTCTCATCGGTGTTTCCAACTCTCTATCCCTCTCTCTTCCTCTCTGTAAAAAATCAATAAAATATATATAAAAAAATTAGTGTTCTATCTATCATCTATCTATCTATCTATCTATCTATCTATCTATCTAATCTCCTATCTCTATTTCTGAAAATTATGGCTAAATGTGCACCATATAGTTCCACATTAAGATTGCCTACTTAGATTTTCTGGTTGATGGCAGGTGGGGTATAAAAAGGAATCAGTTAATTGAATATTTTAAAATTAAGCCAATCTATAATAATAATATTATTTTCAAGTCTTTTTGGAAAAATGTTAATCCCCTTGCTCTGTATGAAATACAGGGATTTCTTCATTTCTAGCACCTGTGTCTATCAATCACTCTTATGCACTATTAAACTTCTAGACGTTGAATTTTAACTCTCTAGTCCTCAAAGATTGATTGTTAGGTAAACTAATTATTGGCATTTGGTATCTTTGCTACCATTATTTTATTCATGTTATATGAATCAATAATATCAGCTAATTATTGACTAAATGCCACTCAAACATGAATCATTTTTAAAGAGCATATTTTGATATGTTTTATTAGTAATCTCTTATTTGAATGTTCCGGCATTAGGCATATTTGTTTTCAGTAAAATTGAGTCCATAAAAATCATTTTTTTTTTTTGAGGAACCACACCATGGATTTCTTGACTTCTTAGCAAATATGTCCATTTCATAAATGTACAGACATCTATTTATTTGAATTATATTACAGTCAATTCTGCAATAATGTTGATGTATGATGTTGTAAACCTTCACTGTTATTTGAGAACAATTTTAGATAATTAAGGTCCTGAAAATTGGAACTGTTTATAGTATTACAACCAATTCTTCTGTAATCATTGTCATTACCTATATGGGGGTGAAAAAAATAATTTTTATCACAACTTTCTAAGTTATCCTGACTGAGATAATAATCAAATTAGCATGACACAGATTAACAGGAAAATGTCCAAAATTTATTACATATATATGTGATAAATATTTAATTAGTATATATATATATTTTTGTACACTCTATTTTTATCTAATAAAAGAGAAACATGCAAATTGACCATACCTCCACTACACCCAAAGGCCACGCCCACCAGCCAATCAGGAGCGAGTTATGCAAATAAACCCAACCAAGATGGAGGTGGCCACGGAGCTGGAGGGAACAGGAAGCTTGGGTTACCCCTGGCAATGGAGGAAGTCAAGCTTCCCGCCTTCCCTGGCTGGCTGTAGGCTCCGCTTAAGGCTACAAAGTTTCAATTATAGGAAATAAATAAATCCCAGATACCTGCTTCCAGCCGCTGTGGCCTCCACTCAAGGAGGATCTGGGAGCCTGGGTTACCCCAGGCCGTGGCCAGTCGGCAAACAGCCATCAGCCCCTTACCCTGGCTGGCCACACCCTCATGGGGTGTAGGTCCCCACTGGGGGGCTTGGCCAGCTTGCAAACAGCCATCAGCTCCTCACCCAGGCTGGCCAGGCACCCCAGTGGGGACCCCCACCCTGAAGGGGGTGTGGACAGCTTGAAAATAGCCCTCAGCCCCTCACCCAGGCTGGCCACACTGCCCCAGCGGGGACCCTCACCCCATGGGGCATGGCTGGCCTGCAAACCACCACAGGCCCCTCGCCCAGGCCATCGCATGTCCCAAGGGAACCCCCACCCTAATCCAGGACACCCTTCAGGGAAAACCAGCCGGTGCCCACCCATGCACCAGGCCTCTATCTATACTAATAAAAGGGTAATATGCTAATTAGACTGGGAGACCTTCCAGGAGACTTTCCAGATGTTCTGGACAAAGCCATGGTGGTGGGGCCAAGGTAGAGGTGGTTAGAGGCCAAGAGGGGAGGGCAGTTGTGGATGATCAAGCTGGTGGGGCGCGGGGCTGTTGGGGGTAAGCAGACCTGCAGAGGGGCCAGTTGGGGGCAAGCAGGGTATCAGTGGGGGTCAGTTGGAGGTGATCAGGACAGTGGGGGTCAGTTTGGAGTGAGTAGGCCAGCAGGGGGGCAGTTGGGGGTGATCAGGCTGGCAGGGGGGGCATTTGGGGGCAAGCAGACTGGCAGGCAGAGTAGTTAGGGGAAATCAGGCAGGCAGGCAGGCAGGTGAGCAGTTAGGAGCCAGCAGTCCCGGATTGCGAGAGGGATGTCCTACTGCCAGTTTAGGTCCGATCCCTGTAAACCGGCAGTAGGACATCCTTCAAGGGATCCCAGATTGGAGACGGTGCAGGCCAGGCTGAGGAACAGCCCCTCCCCCATGCACGAATTTCATGCACCAGGCCACTAGTATTTTTATAATTGCCTACACTCCCCCATTGAAATCCTAGACCTCTACCTCTCTCTCCTTTGACCAGAATAGTATATAAACCTCAACTTCCAATGAGACCTGACTGGTGAGATCTGATTGATAAGTTGAGGTTTATATGCCTTTCTGGACAAAGGAGAGGGATGCAGGGATCTAGGATTTAGTGGAAAATAAGGCAAATTTATAGGTAGATAAGAAAGAGCAAATATGTGGTAAACAAATTTTTGCTGGGCTCTCTAGAAACAATGGGTCATAGAGGGCAGTCCAAGAAACATGCTATGATAGATTTCTCCCTGTCTGCCACAGCTGCATATCTACATGCAAAACAATGAATTGAGTCACTTCCTCATACTATATATAAATTGAACTTGAAATGGATTATAAACAAAATAGAAGAGCTAAAATTACAAAATTCCTAGAAAAAAAATCACAGGTGTCAATTTGGCTTACTCAATGGTTTCTTAGTTACAAAGCCAAAGTATACCAACAAAAGAAAACAGATAAATTGGAACACAACAAAATGAAAAATTTTGTATTTCAAAGGACATATTGAAAATTAAATAACCCATAACATGTAAAAATATTTCTAAATTGTGTATCTAATAAGGAATGTACATAGTGAAAAGAAAAAGAATTCATACAACTCATCAATAAAAAGACAAGTCAGTTTTTTTTAAATGGGCAAAAATTTAAGTGACATTTCTCTAAAAAAGATTTTTGAATGCCCAATCACACATGAAAAGATGCTCAATATCATTATTCATTGAAGAAATGCAAATTTAAGGTACAATGACTTATCACTTTACACACAGGTACTGATGTGGAGAAATTGGAACTTCCTTCCATTGCTATTGGGGTTTTAAAATGTCCAAACCACTTTGAAAAACAGTCTGGTAGTTGCTTGAAATGTAAACAGCCTTGCGATGGTTAATTTTATATATCAATTTGGTTAGACTATGGTGTCAAGTTGTTTTGTTAAACAGCAGTCTAAGGATTACTGTGAAGGTATTTTTTAAAAGATATAACTAATATTGAAATCAAAAGACTTTAAATAAAGCATATTATCCCTTCATAATGTCAGTAGGGGCCTCATCTAATTTTTTGAAGATCATCAGAGAAAATACTGATGTTTCCTGAAGATGAGGGAATTCTGTCTCTGCTGGGGTCCAATCCCAGCGGGTCCAGGGGTCCCCAAAGGTGTGGACGGAGTCGGCAAAGAAGGAATGACACGAAGACAGCCTTCAGTTGATCAGCAGCCTAGTCAGGACCTCTAGCAAGGATCTCCAGCCAAAGTTCTGGTCGGAGTTCTGGTTAGGAACTGATGAGGATCTGATGAGGATCTGATGTTTATTGTCTTGTTACATCCGTATTTATACCAGCCGATTTTAATCCTGTCAATTTCTATTACAAAGGTTAGGGCGTTTCTTATCTCCATTCCAGGGAGTAAAGATTATGTAGCTTAACTATCCGCCCGGCACTTAATTAAGGAGTTGTATCCCCTCCCTAACCTCAGAGAAAAATCCCCACCTGGGGAAACAACCTTTCTCAGAGAGGTGACCTTGGTTAAAACACATGGCACTAAGGAGAGCAAACATATTAAGAACAATATGCTATATATGCCAGGTCCCTTGAAACATATGCTGTGCAGATGTTTCTTTCCTGCAGCGACTGTGTCAAGCAGCAAGGATGGACCGGCTTCTGGCAAATTCCCCCTTTTTTATTTTTTAAATGATAGCGCATGCAAATCAGTGGCCACCTCTCAGATTGGGCTGTTTAAGACTCGGAAGAAGACTGGCAAGCAATGACAGTGAGCATAGCTGTAAACATAGTGGATGGAGCGCACAAGGAGCCTTGTTTCTGTAGAAGGTTGCTGGTCTCTTCAGTCAAGGGATTTCAGCTGTCCTCAAGTCGGTGGTTTGGTTGTCCTTGTTGATCTGGCTAGCGGGCAGCGTCATTGGCGACAGGCTTCCAGAAGCGTCAGCAAGTTGAAGGGCTGCATGAAAGGGTCCATCAGGGCCGTGCTTGATGGTGGTGTCGGTGTCCGGGGAGGAGTCAGCTGTGCCCTCTGGGTCGGCTGATATAGATGATACCGGGGAGAAGGAGGATGAGGAGGAGACGGAGGGTGGTGTGACATAAGGTCGGATTAGACGGCCTGGAATCTACACAGGTGAGTCTGTATCCTGTGGAAATATACAAGCATCTCCTCTCCCCCAGGTTAAAAGTACATGAGGTCCCTTCCAGGCTCCTGTAAGTAAGTCTTTCCATTTGACGAAATAAGTGAGTTTCTGCTAAATGAAAGTTTCTTTTGCTGATTTACTCAGAGTCCTCGGACATGGCTGAGAGAGTAGCTTCCACTTCTTGATTTTCTACCATCTGTTGGGCCTAGTTGTTAACTTCTTCAGCTGACCCTATGTTGGCACCTCAGTCCCTTGCATAGCCTTCCTTTTCTTCTTTTTTCCGCTTTTCTGTCATCGGGGCAACTCTAAGTCTTTGGAACGATGAGACAAGGAGCTTCTCTGGGTCCATTGTGGTGACGCACGCAATGCATTTACTCAATCCAAGGCAGGCATTAAAAAGAAAAACCCCAAATGCTCTCTTGTATCCATTTTAAGAATAGGATTGGCGCTTTCCGCTATTACCTGAGTCCTGATCTATCACCCCAGGGAGAGCTTGCCAATCCTGCACTTTTCCGGGGTTGAAAGGCTGCAGTGGGGTTAAGGATAAGGCTCCTTTGGCCTACCTTCTCCCATGCCTCTACATTTACCTTTCTGGCACCTTTCCTTCCTCAGAAAAGCATGGACACACTTCTTGTATAAAACATTCCATCTGACTGGGCGTAACCTTAACTCCTCTGCTAGCAAGCATATGTATTAAAAGATCAATACAGAGTCTTCTTTCTTTGGACTCAGTATGGCACATCTTCTCAATCTAAATTCTGTACTATCCACCTTCTTACCCTATTTATCCTCTATCTTCTCAATCTAAATTCTGTACTATCCACCTTCTTACCCTATTTATCCTCTATAGGGGGGTCTGTAGCACCCTGGTGGAGTCCTATCCATCCCGAGTGTGGGGGTTCTCAATGGAGGGGGCTTACCTAGGGGAATCCTGTTCGAGGGGTTCCCAAAGGTGTGGACGGAGTCGGCGAAGACTATCCACCTTCTTCCTACGGTGGAGTCCTATCCGTCCCGAGTGCAGGGGGATTTACCTAGGGGTCCCTGTTCGGGCGCCAGATGTTGGAGTCCAACCCCAACAGGTCCAGGGGTCCCCAAAGGTGTGGACGGAGTTGGCGAAGAAGGAAGGACATGGAGGCAGCATTCAGTTGATCAGCATAGCAAGGTTCTCCCGCCAGATTCTGTAGCCATGTTCTCTCACTAGGTTCTCCAGCCAGGTTCTGTTGCCAGGTTCTGTAGCCAGGTTCTCCAGCCAGGTTCTATCCAGGTTCTCCCGCCATGTTCTGTCTAGGTTCTCCAGCCAAGTTCTGTAGCCAGGTTCTGTCCAGGATTTTTTGTCATGTTCTCTGGCTAGGTTCTGGTTAGGATCTGATGAGGATCTGATGTTTATTGTCTTGTTACATCCGTATTTATACCAGCCGATTTTAATCCTGTCAATTTCTATTACAAAGGTTAGGGCGTTTCTTATCTCCATTCCAGGGAGTAAAGATTATGTAGCTTAACTATCCGCCTGGCACTTAATTAAGGAGTTGTATCCCCTCCCTAACCTCAGAGAAAAATCCCCACCTGGGGAAACAACCTTTCTCAGAGAGGTGACCTTGGTTAAAACACATGGCACTAAGGAGAGCAAACATATTAAGAACAATATGCTATATATGCCAGGTCCCTTGAAACATATGCTGTGCAGATGTTTCTTTCCTGCAGCGACTGTGTCAAGCAGCAAGGATGGACCGGCTTCCGGCATGTCTCTAGACTAGTGATGGCGAACCTTTTGAGCTCGGTGTGTCAAAATTTTGAAAAACCCTAACTTAACTCTGGTGCCATGTCACATATAGAAATATTCATAATTTTTTTTGATATTTGCAACCATAGTAAAAAAAAAGATTTATATTTTTGAAATTTATTTTATATATTTAAATGCCATTTAACAAAGAAAAATCAACCAAAAATATGTATAAAATGAACAAAAACAGAGAAACAATGTACATTTAGGAAAAAATAATAATAATAACAATGATAATCAAATGGTACGAAAACTAGAAATTAGTGACTTTTTTGGTGCTGAAGTTTGTCTGCTAATTTTTTGATTGCAGGTTCATACTTGGTGCACTTCAAGGCCAAGCAAGCGCCACTAACTTCTCTGTTAGCCGGTTTCTTTTGTTCATTTTAATATTATTTAATGCTGAGAACAAAGTCTCACAAAAATATGTTGATGAAAAAATTGTTAGCAAAGCCATCGCTAGATTTTTTATGTCGCTAAAAGTGTCAGGTACTCTGTTCCAAGCACTCAAAATTTCTTGTTCGTAGTTGCACTCTTATTCATTATTCAAACGATTTCGTTCCAGATTTTCAAGTTTCGACCTTAAGTCGACAAACACATGAGTCCAAATGCTACCTTGAAAATCTGCAAGTTGCATCTCTAAATCGTCAATTTGCATCCATTGGAAATCCTTTAATTCCAAAGTACTGTAAACAACTACATCCAGATAATTATTTTAATGGTCTGTTCTAGGCTTCTAAATTGGTAGAATCTTTCGCTGAACTGCTCAAATAACGAGTTTACTATATTCTGGTACATAAGTATGGACTCCATTACACTCATTGTAGTGGCCTTCTCAAAATACTTTTTTATCTGAGGAAAATACTTATAAGTTTTAGTTTCAATATCTTGCTTGAAAATTTTAAGTTTACTTTCAAAAGATTTGATGTGTCCAAACATAACGTCAATACTTTTGCCAAAACCTTGTAATTTTAAGTTCAGTTCATTCATATGAACAGAGAGATCTGTAAAAAACATCAAATTGCTGACCCACTTATGATCATTGATCTGAGGAAAGTTTGCCAGATCCTTATTCTCGATAAATACCGTAATTTCTTCAAAGCACTCCACAAATCGCTCAAGTACTTTACCTCGACTCAGCCATCTCACATTTTTGAACATCAGTAGTCTACTGTAGGTTGAATCAACTTCCTGTAAAAGTGCAGAAAATTCTCGCTTGTGAAGGGGTCGAGAAGCTATAAAATTCATAATTTTTGTTACAACTGACATTAAATCATTCAATTCTGAGAATCCCGATTTGGCACACAACACCTCCTGATGGATAATGCAATGAAAAGGTACAAGTGGATGTCTAATAGCTTCCATAAACAATTTCAGGAATCCCACATTTTTCCCACCGTATTTGGTGCCCCATCTGTCGTGACTGACAATTTTAGAGATATCAATGTTTAGGTCACTGAATGCTTTTATAACAACCTTACATATTTTGTTTCCTGATGTACTTATTGACACTGATTCGAACTTTATCAACTCTTCTCTCATTGTGAGACCATCAGAATATCTAGCAATAATGGCCAACCGAGCATTTGATGTGACATCAGTAGTTTCATCAAGAGAAATCAAAAAATATTTACAACTATTTAAGTCTTTTTTTTAATTGATGTTGTATGTTTTTGTTAAGATCTATTATTCTGTCTTTGATAGTATTTCTACTGAGTGGTAACTCAGAAATTCTTTTAATAATATCATCTTTATTTTTCATATCGTGAAATAGAGCTGGTGCACATCTTAGAAATTCTCCATCACTGGGGTCTTTTCCATGCTGAGCTATGGAGTGAGCAATACAGTAACTTGCTAATGTTAAATTTGTAGAGCATCTTACAAATTTAATGATGGAATTTGATTGACTTTTATAGAGGTATAGCTGCCTAGAAATGTATTCCTTCCTTTCATCGATACTTTTTTTTAAGAGCTGACAATGATTAGTTTCAAAATGTCTCTTTACATTCCACGTTCTGCTTACTACCGTTTCATTACACAGTATGCACAATGATCTGTTGTTTCTGTTGACAATCCCATACACCTCGGTCCATATGTCTTGAAAGGGTCGGCTACTGCTACTTCCACTTCCTTTATCATTCAATCTTGCTTTTTTATTTTTTGATTCTCCATCACAAGACTGCAAAAATAAATAAATATAAATCACGGCGTTTTTTATAAAAGGTTGATAGGTTTCTTACCTATTAACTTTTTGCAGTGTTGTTGCACTGACTCCTGGTGCAAAACAATTCAAAGATAATATGTATAACCAACAAATATATGGTGCTGTAATCAATTATCCGACACGCAGAATGTCTCGTCGAGCACTGTTGCACTGTATATCTTTTTCTTCTACCCCTCCCACTCCTGTCTCCTAACGAACATGGCGATCAAGTGCGTCTGTTTGCTGAATGCACCTGAACGCAGGGGAAGCTTACCCGAGGCACATGTTGACAATAACGAGGCCATTTCCAGAATGGGCATTTTGTCACTCGAGTAAAAATAAAATGTCATGAGTAAAGATTAATCTCTTTATAGTGCAATTCTTAACCTTTTTATATTAATGTCAATATTGGAACAATGTATCTTGGATGTTTTCATTATTTATCTTTGCTACGGAACACCGATGTACATGTTTACGTCCGGTTTTAGAGTTGCATTATTGATCATGATTAACGTGAGTAATAATATTACTCGAGTGATGCCCAACTCTGGCCGTTGCGAGAGACAAATATTTGAATTATGCAATTTTTTGTCTCTTTTGATGCGTGTCACCCAAAATGAGTTTGCGTGTCACCTCTGACACGCGTGTCATAGGTTCTCCATCACTGCTCTAGACTGCCATTGCACTCAAAACTGCAATAGCAACTCTGGCCAGAATTTCCAGCGCACTGGTTTTCCCTAGGGATTTTAGATTTGCCAGGTCCCACAAGCCTGTGAATCTATTTCCTCAAAATTATCTCTCACTTATTGATTCTGTTTCTCTGGAGAACCCTGACTAATGACTAATACAAATTTTGGTACTGAGAGTGGTCCTAGTAGAATAAAACCTTATGGATGAGTTTTGTAAATTAGTTCTTGGGTTTCTGAAATTGGTTATCTAATCTCATTCTTTTTAAAGGCACTACGAACTCTTTTTCCAGTAGTAAAGACAGCACTGATATAGCATGTTGTGGCAATGGAGATATGCATAATATCATCTTGGACACTCCTAATCCAATACTTTAAGGTTCTGGATGACCATGTATCTGACACATTTTAACATTTTTTTGTCTAATTAATGAGTAAATAAGATAGGCTGGTTGCTCCTAAATAAGCTGGAGAAAATCAGGAAGGAAATAACAAGCTTAGGGATTTGAGTTCCAAGCTCACATATGGCATAAATGCCCTAAAAGTTTCTATGTCTGCCCTCAAATAAACCCTTATTTTCTGAAACTGTATATCTGGGATTGTTGAAAAGCAAACCCAGAATGTCATCCTTCAGATGGCTTATTTTCAGCACAAATTGAATTATCAAGCATATGGAATATTTATTATTAAACTGAGTCCCCATACCAATTCTGTATTGTTTTTCCAGGTCTTTAATGCATAATAGGATGTACAAGGGTTGGTAAACATAGGTTTACAGTTGTTTGTAATAAATAATAAAATAATTAAAAAATAATAATATAAGAATAAACTCTGTGTTTCACATACTCACAAGTGTGAATGTACTTTTGCCCACCCCTGTACATGCTCAGCAGTTGATGGTTTCCTGATCTGTGGAATGAGGGCTATTGTGGTGGGAAAGGCCAAGTGAAACCACAAAACCTGCCTCTACCTATAAAAATAGTTAACCTAAAACAATACTGCATTCTTGGAAGGACTGCAGAAATTGGTTTCACCATCAAGAACTTGAAAGATCTAGTGGTGCTGAGTCCCTCCACATATCCATTTAGCTCACCTCTTTGGACTGTGTCAAAAATAGATGGATCTTGGAGAATGACAGTAGATAATCATAAGCTTAACCAAGTGGTGACTCCAATTGCAGCTGTTGTAGCAAATGTGGTTTGACTGTTTAAGCAAATTGACACATCCCTTTATAGCTCATGTGCAGCTATTGATCTGGCAAAGACTTTCTCCATATCTGTTAGAATAGACTACCAGAAAAAGTTTGCTTTCAGCTGGCAAAGCCAGAAATACAACTTACTATCCAACCTCAGAAGTGTACAACTCTCCAGCCCTATTTTATATTTGCATTTGCAGTGAATTTGATTGCTATTCTATTCCACAAGGCATCACACTGGTTCATTATACTGGTGACTTTATGCTGACCAGACCTAGGGAACAAAAAGTACCAGCTAATCTAGATTTAGTGGTTAAGGGGAAAAAATGAAATAAAAAGCATGTTAGTGGATGTGAAATAAATCCAACAAAATTCAGGGATAGTTACTTCAGTGAAATTTCCAGGGATTAACTGGGGTGAGAAATGCCATTTTAACCCTTCTATGTTGAAAGATAAATTGTTGTTCAAGAATCCTCTTACAACCAAAATAGAGGAATGATGCCTAGTAGGCATGTTTGGATTTTGGAGGCAACATATTTCTCATTTGAGTTTTACTCTGGCTCATTTACCAAGTGATCCACTGTTAGTTTTGAGTGAGTTCTAGAAAAAGAAAAGGCTCTATAGTAGATCCAGGCTGCTGTGAAAGCTTATCTGGCACTTGGGCCATATGATCTAGCAAATCTAATGGTGTGTGAACAGTCAATAGACAATAGGGATGATGTTTGAAGATTTTGGCAAGTCTCTATTGGTGAATCTAAGTACAGACACATAAGATTTTGGAATAAAAACCTGTCTTCCTCTGTAGAAAATTATTTTCCATTTGAGAAACAGCTTTGTGCTTAATACTGGGCCTTAGTAGTGATTGAGTGGTTAGCCAAGATCCACCAACTTGCCATGCATTGTGAGCTGGGTTAGTGAATCATGAACTGGATGTTGTCTGATCACCAAATCATAAAGTTGAATGTACTCAACAGAACTCCATCACCAAATGGAAGTGATATGTACAAGATCAGCCATATGAAGACAAAAAAAAAACACATACGTGATATGAAAAAGTGGCCTAAATGCCTGTGCTTTGACTGCTACGATATTACCTTCTCTCTTCTAGTTTGCAGCTATGGCTTCCTTGAGATCTCCCAAAGATTATTTGACATAGGAAAACTTGAAATTGGTTTACAAATGATTCTGAATGATATACAGGCACCACCAGACAGTGGACAGCTACAACACTATAGGCTGTGACAAATAGTTTGGCTTGGGTGGTCAGGAACTTGGAAGAGACATAATTAGAAAATTGGTGACAAGGAAATCTTTTTTGTTTGTTTATGTGATTTAAAAAATTTTTGTTTTATTTTATTTATTTATTTTTTAATTCTTTATTGTTGAAAGTATTACATTTGCCCTCCTTTCCCCCATTATCTTCCCTCAGCCCGCCCCTGCCCACTAGCCCAGGCCTTCACCGCCCTATTGTCTGTGTCCATTGGTTATGATTATATGTATACAAGTTCTTTGGTTGATCTTTTACCCCCACCCCACGCCCTGCCCACCCTCCCCTTACTTCCCTCTGTGGGTTAACAGTCTCTTAGATGCTTCTAAGTCTCTGGATCAATTTTCGTTCATCAGTTTATGTTGTTCATTATATTCCACAAATGAGTGTGATCATGTGATACTTATCTTTCTCTGACTGGCTTATTGTATTTAGCATAATGCTTTCCAGGTCCATTCATGTTGTTGCAAATGGTAAGAGTTCTTTCTTTTTTACAGAAGCATAGTATTCCATTGTTTAGATGCACCACAGTTTATAATCCACTCATCTGCTGATGGGCACTTAGGCTGTTTCCAAATCTTAGCTATTGTAAATTGTGCTGCTATGAACATAGGAGCGCATATATGCTTTCTGATTAGTGTTTCTGGTTTCTTGAGATACATTCCTAGAAGTGGGATCACTTGGTCAAATGGAAGTTCCATTTTTAATTTTTTGAGGAAATGCCATACTGATTTCCACAGAGGCTTTAGCAGTTAGCATTCCCACCAGCAGTGCACAAGGGTTCCTTTTTCTCCACATCCTCGCCAGCACTTGTCCTTTGTTGATTTGTTGATGATAGCCATTCTGACAGGTGAAAGATGGTATCTCATTGTCATTTTAGTTTGCATCTGTTGCGTGATTAGTGACTTTGAGTATTTTTTGATGTGCCTCTTTGCCTTCTGTATGTCTGCTTTCTAGAAGTGTCTATTGAAGTCCTTTACCCATTTTTTAATTGGATTGTTGATCATCCTTTTGTTAAGTTGTATGAGTTCCCTATAAATTTTGGAAATTAAACCCCTATCAGATGTAATATTGGCAGTTATGCTCTCCCATGCAGTGGGCTCTCTTGTTGTTTTGTTGATGCTTTCTTTTGCTGTGCAGAGCTTTTTATTTTTATGTAGTCCCATTTGTTTATTTTCTCCTTAGATTCCATTATCCTAGGAGATGTATCGGTAAACATATTGCTATGAGATATGTCTGATATTTTGCTGCCTATGGCTTCTTCTATGATTTTTATGGTTTCCCATCTTACATTTAAGTCCTTTAACCATTTTGAGTTTATTTTTGTGTATGGTGTAAGTTGGTGGTCTAGTTTCATTTTTTTTTGTATGTATCTGACCAATTTTCCTAACACCACTTATTGAAGAGCCTGTCTTGACTCCATTGTGTGTTCTTGCTTCGTCAATTATTAATTGACCATAATGGCTTGGGTCAATGTCTGAGTTCTCTGTTCTGTTCCATTGAGCTGTATGTCTGTTCTTGTGCCAGTACCAGGCTGTTTTAAGAACCATGGCTTTGGTACGAGCGCAAGAGGGCGTGGGGTCAGGGTGTCAGACACCATTGCGTGAGACACCATTGCGTCGGAGACCGAGGCACGGCGGGTGACTACTTTTTTTTCTTAAACTTCATTTCGTTTTTACTAGCAAGAAAAGAGTCCTCTTTCCGTGCCTAGCACAGCCATGACTCACGGTCCCAAGAAGCATCTGAAGCGTGTAGCAGCTCCAAAGCATTGGATGCTGGATAAACTGACCGGGGTATTTGCTCCTCGTCCATCTACCGGTCCCCACAAGCTGAGAGAATGTCTCCCTCTCATCATTTTCCTAAGAAACAGACTTAAGTATGCCCTAACAGGAGATGAAGTAAAGAAGATCTGCATGCAGCGGTTCATTAAGATCGATGGCAAGGTCTGAACCGATGTAACCTACCCTGCTGGTTTTATGGATGTCATCAGCATTGATAAGACAGGAGAGAATTTCCGTCTGGTCTATGACACCAAGGGTCGCTTTGCTGTTCATCGTATAACACCTGAGAAGCCAAGTACAAGCTGTCCAAAGTGAGGAAGATCTTTGTGGGCACAAAGGGAATCTCTCATCTGGTGACCCATGATGCTTGTACCATCCGCTACCCTGATCCCCTCACTAAGGTGAACGACACCACCCAGATTGATTTGGAATCTGGCAAAATTACCGATTTCATCAAGTTTGACACCGGTAACCTGTGTATGATCACCGGAGGTGCCAACCTGGGAAGAATTGGTGTGATCACCAACAGAGAGAAACACCCTGATTCTTTTGACATAGTTCATGCCAAAGATGCCACTGGCAATAGCTTTGCCACCCAGGTCTCCAACATTTTTGTTATCGACAAAGGCAACAAACCATGGATTTCCCTTCCCCGTGGAAAGGGTATTCGCCTCACCATTGCTGAAGAGAGAGACAAGAGACTGGCGGCCAAACAGTGAAATGAGCTGACGTGACATGATTAGAAGAGTCTTTGTACTTAAAGATAATGCAGTATGGGGTGGGGGTGAAGATGGGGGAAATGGACATGCCCACTAAGATGCTAATAATTCATAACCTAAATTTCATTCCCTTTTCCTGTGGGACTTAACAGCTAAATGAGTATGACAGTCCTTTACCCTAAAGTCATTCTCACTTCAACCTCTTCCTTTTTTTATATACCTGAGTTAGTTCATTTTACTTTTCAGTTTGTAACCAGCTATCTGCTCCTGAAAAGCTCTTATTTCATTTATTTGTTTATTCCCTTTTAGTCACATTTCTTACTTCCTATCTCATAGCTGCATGGACAATTACTCTAATGTATTTTCAGCATATATTTGAATTTGTAGGTTTCTAGCAAAATTTGTAGGTTTCTAGTTTTGTTTTGACTGTTTATGTAATTGCAATTGAAATGCAAATACAGACTTTAGTTAGTGGTAATGTATTAATATTGGTTTATTAAATATAACAAATACACCATACCACTGGTGAAACTGATGCCAGGTACATGACAGCTCTGTACTATCTTAGTTTTTCTGTAAATGTAAAATTACTTTAAAATTACTTTAAAAAATAAAGCCTATTAAAAAAAAAAGAACCTTAGCTTTGTAACATAGCTTGATATCTGGTATTGTGACCTCTCCAACTTTGCTCTTCTTTTTCAGGATTGCTGCGGTTATTCAGCGTCTTATTTATTCCATATAAATTTTTGGAGAGTATATTCTAGCTCTGTGAAATATGCTGTGGCATTTCAATGGGGATTGCATTTAATCTATAAGTTGCTTTGGTTAGTATAGACATTTTAATGATGTTGATTCTACCAATCCATGAACACAGTACATTCTTCCACTTTTTTATATCTTCCTCTATCTCTTTTTTCAACATCCTGTAGTTTTCCGAGTACACGTCTTTCGCTTCCTTAGTTAAGTTTATTTCTAGGTATCTTTTTGTTGTTGTTCAATGGTAGTAGGGATTGTTTTGTTAGTTTCTCTTTCTGTGAATTCATTATTCATGTGTAAAGATGCAATAGATTTCTTGGTGTTAATTTTTTATCATGCTACATTGCCAAATTCATTTATTAAATCTAGTTCTTTTTTTATGAAATCTTTAGGGTTTTCTATTTACAATATCATGTCATCTGTGAATATTGACAGTTTTACTTCTTCTTTTCCAATTTGGATGCCTTTTATTTCTTCTTCTTTTCTGATCACTATGGCTAGCACTTCTAGTACTATGTCAAACAGGAGTGTTTAAAGTGGGCATCCCTGTCTTGCTCCTGTTCTTAGGGAAAATGGTTTTAATATTTTCCCTTTGAGTACTATGTTGGCTCTAGGTTTGTCATATAAGACTTTTATTATGTTGAGGTATGATCCGTCTATTCCCACTTTGCTGAGATTTTTTTTTTTTTAATCAAAAAAGGGTGCTGGATTTTGTCAAGTGCTTTTTCTGCATCAATTAATACTATCATGTGATTTTTGTCTCTCAATTTGTTTATGTGATGTATCACATTTATTGATTTGTGAATACTGTACCATCCTTGCATCCTCAGAATAAATCCCACTTGGTAGTGGTGTATGATCTTTTTTAATGTATTGCTGGATGTGATTTGCTAATATATCATTGAGGATTTTAGCTTCTATATTCATCAGGGATATTGGCTTGTAATTCCCTTTCTTTGTAGTGTTTTTATCTGGTTTTGAGATTAGGGTAATGTTAGCCTCATAAGAAGTGCTTAGAAGGGTTCCTTCCTCTTGAATTATTTGAAATAGTCTGAGGAAGGTAGGTTTTAGTTCCTCTTTGAATGTTTGGTAAAACTCCCCTGTGAAGCCTTCTGGACCAGGGCTTTTGTTTGCTGGAAGTTTGTTTGTTTATTTGTTTGTTTTATTTTTTTAATTGCTTCAATTTCATCCAGAGTTATTGGCTTATTCAGGTTTTATGATTCTTCCTGATTGAGTTTTGGAAGATTGTGTTTTTCTAGGAATATGTCCATTTTGTCTAGTTTGTTGGAATAGAGTTATTCATAGTATATTTTTACAATCCTTTGTATTTCTGTGGGGTCTGTTGTTACTTCACCTCTTTCATTTCTGATTTTATTTATTTGGGTCCTCTGTCTTTGCTTCTTGGTGAGCATGGCTAGAGGTTCATCAATCTTTTTTTTTTTTTAATATATTTTATTGATTTTCCACAGAGAGGAAGGGAGAGAGATAGAGAGCTAGAAACATCGATGAGAGAGAAACATCGACCAGCTGCCTCCTGCACATCTCCCACTGGGGATATGCCCGCAACCCAGGTACATGCCCCTGACCGGAATCGAACCCGGGACCCTTCAATCCGCAGGCCGACGCTCCAACCACTGAGCCAAACCGGTTTCAGCGGATCATCAATCTTGTTTATCCTTGAAGGAACCAGCTCTTGGTTCTATTGATCTTTTGTATTTTTTGTATCTATATAATTTATTTCCGCTTTGATCTTTATTATTGCTTTCCTCCTAATTACTCTGGGATTTCTTGTTGCTGTTTTTATAATTCTTTAAGTTGTCAGGTGAGATAACTTATTATCAGTTTTTCTTGTTTTTTGAGGTAGGCCTATAATGCTACGAACTTCCCTCTCAGGATTGCGTTCACTGTGTCCCATAGATTTTGGATTTTTGTGTTTTCATTGTCATTTGTGTCAGGGTGTTTTTGTGTGTGTGTGTGGTTTTTTTTCTTCTTTGATCTCCTTGGTAACCCATTCTTAGTTTAATAGCATGCTATTTAGCCTCTAAGTGTTTGATTGTTTTTATAGTAGTTGATTTCTAATTTTATTCCATTGTGATGTGATAAGATGCTTGATATGATTTCAATCTTCTTGAATTTGTAGAGACTTTGCCTGTGTCCTAATATGTGGTCTAACTTTGAAAATGTCCCATGTGCACTTTAGAAGAATGTACATTTTATATCTTTGGGGTAGAATGTTCTGAAGATGTGAATTAGTTCCATCTGATCTAGTGAGTCATTTAGGATTGCTGTTTCTTTGTTGATTTTTTGTCTAGAATATTTATCCAGTGATGTCAATGGGGTATTAAACTCCCCTGCTTTGATTGTATTGCTGTTGATCTCTCCTTTGCTATGTTCCAGAAATATTTTTAATATATTTGGGTGCACCTTTATTGGGTGCATATATACTTACCAGAGTTATATCCTCCTATTGTTTTGATCCCTTTAGTATTATGAAGTGGCCTTCCTTGTCTCTTGTTCTGGCTTTCACTTTGACATCTATTTTGTCAGATATAAGTATTGCTACCTCAGCTTTTTTTTTTTTTTCATTTCCATTTGCCTGAAAAAATTTTTTTCCCATCTCTCACTTTATGTCTGTGAGTGTCCTTTGTTTTGAGGTGGGTCTTTTGTAGACAGCAGATATATGGGTCATGCTTTCTTATCCATTGGGCTACCCTATGTCTTTCGATTGGAGCATTTAATCCATTTACATTTAAGGTTATTATTTGAATGATAGCTTTAATGGATAGAGTATTCGTGGATTCAGTCTCTTTCTGGCCCTGGGCAACCTGCTTGAGGTCTGAGATGTCAAAGCCCTTAGTGATCCAATGGTTTTGGACTCCTTAGCCTACAGAGTGGGTCTGCCTTGAGTCTCACGCCTTTATTGTCTCTGCTCTGAGTTGTACTCCCTTCTCCCACAATTCTTGTCCCTCAGTTGTCTCTTGCAGATGCCTGGACATGAGCATAGTTCCTCTGGTGTGTGACTCCCTGTGAGGTCCCAGAGTCCTCTGCCATGTAACTCCCTGCTGTGCTTGGGGGGCCCACAACAGGGTGTCGCCCTAGGATCCTCTGGTGTGCAACTCCCTGTGAGGTCTCAGAGCCCTCTGGCATGCTATTCACTGTGCAGCCGAGGCACCTGGGACAAGTTGGCGCCCTAGGACCCCTGGCTTGCCCCATCTGCGAGGTCCCAGCAGCTGGGCGGAGTGCCCAGACTGGTGTCGCAGGCTTGCTCCGTTGGCGTGGTCCTGGGGCCTGTGCAGGGAGAGGTGCGGGTTCCCTCTGGCTTGCACTCACAGGGCGGAGTCCTAGAGCTCGGGGTCCGGGAGCATGGGGTCTGGGATCCCTAGCAAGGAGGTGCTTCACTGGAGGTCTCTCTGACCTGTGGTCACGGCAGACATTTGGGAGCTTCAGGTGAGGTAGGGCACCACTCACTGCAGGGGAGCGGTAATGGTCCCTGGCAAGTTATGGCTGGTGAGATGCTCGCTGGACGGGTTTGGGGTGGTAACCAAGGGCAGTCTAACTGTTCGTGTGGCTGTGCTCCTGGCCTCCGCTGCTCCCCCATTCGAGATGGCATGGTCTCAGTACCCAAGCAGCACCCAGCCTGGGAGTGCCTGTTGTGGTAGCAGGACCTCCTTTTCCAGGATAGCCCAATCTGCCAGTCCCCAAGACTCTGGCGAGATCTAACTGTCCCTCACTCACCCACACACACACCACATACATCCACATACTACCTTCTCACTCCTTTACTTACTCACATGCTCTCCTCACTGCAGTCCTGCTGCCCACCATGTTAGGATCTCAGTGACAAGGAAATCTTAAGAAAATGTATATGAATAGATCTTTATGAATGGGTAAAAAACATGTTAATCCTCAACAAAGAGTTACCTCAGCAGGGGAAGATTTTAATAATCAAGTGGATAGAATGATTTATTGAATATAATTTAACTTATTTTTTCCAACAAGTCCTGTCATTCACCAATGGGCTCATGAACAAAGTGACCATGTGACAGAGTTGGAGGTTATGCAAGGGCTCAGCAACACGGACTTCTACTACCCAAGGCCATACTGGGTATAGCCATTGCTGAGAACCTGAGACCAAAACTGAGTTCTCTATATGGTACCATTTTTCAGGGATACCAGTTAGCTACCTGGTTACAGATTGATTATATTGTACTGCTTCCATTATGGAAGGGACAATATTTTCTTCTAACTGGACTAGATACAGTGGATATGACTTTGCCTTCTGTGCATGCAGTTATTTGGCAAAAACTACCGTCTTTGGATTTATAGGACGCCTTATGCACCCTCATGGTATTCTACATAGCACTGCTTCTTATCAGGAACTCAATTCACAGCAAAACAAGAGGTAATGTTTCTATGCTTAGGTAATTTACTGCTCTTATCATGTTCCCCACCATTCTGGAGCAGCCAACTTTTTTTTCTTAAATGTATTTTTATTTATTTCAGGGCGGAAGGGAGAGGGAGAGAGAGATAGAAACATCAATGATGAGAGAGAATCATTATTCAGCTGCCTCCTGAATGTCCCTCCCACCCCCCCCCCCCCGGGGATCGAGCCCACAACCTGGGCATGTGCCCTTGACTGGAATCGAAGCCGGGACCCTTCAGTCCCCAGGCCGACACTCTATCCACTGAGCCAAACCAGCTAGGGCTGAAGCAGTCAATTTGATAGAACAGTGGAATGACCTTTAAAGACTCAGTAACAGCACCAGCTAGGTGGCAATGAATTGCAGTGTTGGGGAAACATTCCAAGGATCCTCTATATATTCTGAATCACCATTCAATATCAGGTTCTGTTCTTTCATAGCCAGGATTTACAGGTCCAAGAATCAAGGAATTTAAATGGAAGTAGCACTACTATTACCCCTAGTCATCTCCTAGTCATAAACAGACTACTTCTTTTTTGTATTGTCATAAGAGAAAGTGAATGACACATTAGTAAATGAACATTCACTTTTTTAAATGTATCCAATTTATTTTAATTTGATACCAGAATTGTTGTATAATTTATTCAATTATAAGCTTATTAATTTATGTGAAGAGTATTTTAATTTTTATACTATCTAGAAAATTGCTGGTTAGGTTAAATTCTGAAAATTTATGCAGCTTAGTATCTCTATGAATAAATAATTATTCTTAAAATTTATAAATTTTATCATATGGGTTGAACTTGGAAAAAAAGAGCTAGGACCTACTCATGACACAGATATTTTTTACATATAAATATGTTTAAATTTCTCCTCTAGTTTTTACTTAATAGGACTAAAGCTGCTATGAACATTTTTGTACAAGTCTCTGGACAGGCATATGCTTTCATTTCTCTTTTTTAACTATCTGAAAGTGGAGTGGCTGGGTCACATGGTAGGCATATGCTTACAATTTTTTAACATGTACATTTGAAATGATTTTGAGTTTACAAAGGACTTGAGACTATGGTGTGCATATATTATTTGCCTACATTCCTCTAATGTTAATATTTTACATAATCATGGTATATTTACCAAAATTTAGAAATTAATATTGATATATAATAATATTAACTAAAATACATATTTTATTCAGATTTCTATCACTATCCTTTTATTCTGTTCCAGGATTCAATAAAAATACCACATTACATTTAGTTGTCACATCTATTCTTTTTGTTTCAAACACAATAATATTAATGATGTTCCTGAAATTTAGGTTACATAATAACTTCTGGCTGAATGAGAACCAAAAGATTCATGAAATTGAAACCTGAATTTTGCATGTGTTGTTTAATTCTTTTAAAATATATATTTTTTATTGATTTCAGAGAGGAAGGGAGCTGGAGAGATAGAAACATCAATGATAAGAGAAAATCACTGATAAACTGCCTCCTGTACATCCCCTACTGGGGATGGAGCCCACAACCCAGGCATGTGCCCTGACTGGGAATTAAACCATGATCTCTTGGGTCGTAGGTTGATGCTCAACCACTGAACCACATTGGCCAAGCTGTTTAAACCTTTTGAGTAAGTCTAATCATACCAGATTGGCAGAAATTGAGATGTTCTATTGTTTCCAGAAGAAGTGATTAACTACCTTGTGTCTCATAAATTCTGTCTTATCTTGTCAAATGTATCATTGCCTGAGAAAAAAAATATGTTTGAAAAGATAGTCAGGATGTTCACCCAGGCACCCAGCATTTAAACATATCAAAAGATAAATAAGATGAAGGATAATAAACATGTAATTGTAGGGTAATACTTGAGCATGAGTTAGAGAGAGAAATTGATTTCCAAGTTATTATTTTGCTTATTCAACAAAGTTTGGGCTAATTAATTGCATAGCACTAAGATAAATAAGAACATATTTTTATTTATATATTTAATACTAGTAGCCCGGTGCATGAAATTCATGCACATTAAAAGGGAATTAATTGCCCTAACCAGTTTGGCTCAGTAGATAGAGCATCGGCATGTGGACTAAGGGTTCCAGGTTCAATTCCAGTCAAGGGCATGTACCTTGGTTGCAGGCATATCCCCAGTGGGGAGTGTGCAGGAGGCAGCTGATTGATGTTTCTCTCTCATTGATGTTTCTAACTCTCTATCCTTCTCCCTTCCTCTCTGTAAAAAATCAATAAAAAATATTTTTTTAAAAAAGGGAATTAATTAGCGGAGATATTTTAATATTGTTATTTGCCCCTTCTCTATAATAGAAGTGTGAGAGATGAAAGGAAATTAGTAAAATGTATATGAAAATAATATATAAATTTATTAATAAATAAACAGTAACAAAAGGATATAACAACAGAGGCATGATATAAAAACAACAAAAACATGATATGAAAACAACAAAAACATGATATGAAAACAACAAAAACATGATATAAAAACAACAGTGATGCAAACAATGACTGATAAAGTGATTAAACTTATCTTAATATCTCCCTGTACACCACATTAAGAGTGAAAACACTTTCAGAGTGCTTGAATAATTTCCCTTGTGATGAAGTATTTAGAACTTTAAATTTAACATCACACGCTCTTCAAACTCGAGAGAAAGCAACATGTAACTGACCATGTGCAAAAACGGGTTCAGGAAGGAATATGCCTACATTGTCTAGAGTTTGTCCTTGTGATTTATTAATAGTCATCACAAATGCTGGCATCACGGGAAACCGACATCGAATCAATTTAAATGGGAGGCCAGTGTCAGATGGGGACAAATTAATTCTTGGAATCAGAACAGCCTCTCCCTCTGAAGATCCTGTTAACACATCAGCTTCAATAATGTTAGGTCGTAATCTTTTGATAATAAATCTGGTACCATTACA
Organism: Myotis lucifugus; assembly: GCF_000147115.1. Classification (NCBI taxonomy): domain Eukaryota; kingdom Metazoa; phylum Chordata; class Mammalia; order Chiroptera; family Vespertilionidae; genus Myotis; species Myotis lucifugus. The sequence goes on from NW_005871061.1 coordinate 12,205,142, forward strand.
AAGACCCCATTTACTATTGAGATTTCTCAATAGCATGATGATTGCACCCACTTTCAATTTTAATTTATGACATGGCATTCCCAAAGGAGTAATAGTATTAAGACATTTGATGGGAAAATTTTTCTTTTCAGCATCATCTGTGGAATCAATGGAATCATCACTCAAATATGTGTGAAAATCTCCATTGAGTATATCCAAAATTTCTTCAATTTTTGAACATGCTCATTTTTTGGACAAAGAATTGCACGTTTAGATATATTTTTAATATTATCTATAGCAGTGGTTCTCAACCTTGGCTGCACATTAGAATCACCTGGGAATCATTTTAAAATCCTGATTCCTGGGCCTCATCCTCCGGAAATTGTTTCTTTGTTATGGGGTGGGGCCACAACATTAGTAACAAGGAAACAGAATTAAAACTTTATTGTGGGGAGACGCCACAGTGTTTTGGACAGGTTCAAGCCTTGGACTGATGAGAGGGCACAGTTCTCTCATTGCCACATACAAGTCCCAGCTTGGAGGGCAGGGCCCTCCCAGCACAATTATAACCAACAGCTGTAGTTGTAAGCTTGAAACTATGGTCCGAACATGTGGCCCCTGGTGCCTGAGTGATGTAGGCTTGATAGAGTTCAGGTGCATGTAGTTGAGTAGGATTGAAACCCAGGAGAATGTTGTAAACATCTTGGTCATGCCCTTACTTTGCCTCGTAGCATCTGCTATAAAATAAAGGCATGGCTGTGGGTGTGGTCACTGTCTCAGAGAAGCAGCGTTCCACCGAGACCCGGCTTTCATTCTCTTGTCTGTATTTTCTAAGCCTTTCAGCCGCCCCCACTCAGGTTCACCCCTGGCCATGCTGGCGTGGCACACTTTAGAAAGATATGCCTCCACACTCCCAGGGTGGGTTCCTGCCTCAAACCCTGCCCTTACAGGAAACAGCTCCGGGAAACAGCTCGGTGGAGGGCGCAGCAGTTGCCAAGACAACCCCTGAAGGACTGACTTCCTTCAGCTTGGTCGCGGTTCTGGTCGTGAGGAACACCACCCAGGGTTTTTATATGAGTAGATAAGTGTGTAAAATGCTTTACTATGTGCCAGAAAGTTTTCTGACATTATTTCTTCAAATAGGTTTTCTAACCCTATTTCCTCTTCCTGTTGTTCTTGCACCCCTATTATTTGTATGTTGCTTCATTTCATGTTGTCCTAAAGCTCCCTTAGGCTCTGCTCCTGTATTTTATTTTTTTTCTCCAATTGCAGTTAAGTTTGGGTGTGTTTTGCTTCCCTGTCTTCTAATTTGCTAATTCGGTCCTCTGCTTCTCCTAGTCTACTGTTTAAATTTTCCATGGTGTTTTTTATTGCAGCTATATCACTCTTTATTTCTTCCTGATTCTTACATAAGTTGTTGATTTTTTTCATCCATCTGGTTGATGAACTGCATGACCCTTATTCTGGATTTTATTTTGACATATTGCATGCCTCCATTTCACTTAGCTGCTTCTCTGGCAATTGCTCCTTATCTTTACTTTGCATGTCATAATAAGTGATCAGACTGTCAAACCTCAGAGGGAAAGTAGGGGAGGGAGCGGGTAAGGGGGAGAGATCAACCAAAGGACTTGTATGCATACATATAAGCCTAACCAATGGACATAGACAACAGGGGGTGAGGGCATAAGTGGGGGGGTTGGGGGGGTATTGGGGGTATGAGGACACAAATAATAACAATTATAATTTTATATATATATATATATATATATATATATATAGAGAGAGAGAGAGAGAGAGAGAGAGAGAGAGAGGTAAGAAAGGCCACTTCATAATACTAAAGGGATCAATTCAACAAGAGGGTATAACCCTGGTAAACATATATGCACCCAATGCAGGAGCATCCAAATACAAAACAAAACAAAACAAAACAAAACAAAAACTGCTGAAATATATCAAAGGATCAAGGGACAGATCAACAAAAATAAAATCATAGTAGGGGACTTTAATACCCTGACATCACTGGATAAATCCTCTAGACAAAAAATCAGCAAAGAAACAGCAATCCTAAATGAGTCACTAGATCAGATGGACTTAATTGACATCTTCAGAACATTTCACCCTAAAGCCACCGAATATACGTTCTTCTCATGTATACATTGGACATTTTCAAAAATAGATCACATATTGTGGTCACAAGCAAAGTCTCTCCAAATTCAAGAAGATTGAAGTCATATTAAGCATCTTCTAAGACTACAATTGCATAATATTAGAAATAAACTACAATAAAAAAATACAAACTCTTGGAAGCTGAATAGCATGCTATTAAACAATGATTGGGTTATAAAACATATCAAAAAGGTACCATTGAAAAATTAAAAACATCCTGGAAATGAATGACAATGAAAACACAACAATCCAAAACCTATGGGACACAATGAAAGCAGTCCTGAGAGCGAAGTTTATAGCCCTACAGGCCTACATCAAAAAACAAGAAAAAATGGAAATTAATCATCTAACTCTACAACTTAAACAATTAGAAAGAGAGCAATAAGAAAGAGCCAGAGTGAGCAGAAGAAAGGAGGTAATAATTATCAGAGCATAAATAAATGACATAAAGACCAAAAAAGCCATTACAAACATAATGAAATGAAGAGCTGGTTCTTTGAAAGGATAAACAAGATTGATGAACCTCTAGCCAGGCTCACAAGAAGCAAAGAGAGAGGACCAAAATAAATAAAATCAGAAGTGAAAGAGGTGAAATAACAACAGACCCCACAGAAATACAAATGATTGTTAAAAAATACTATGGACAACTCTATTCCAACAAACTAGACAACCTAGAGGAAATGGACATATTCCTAGAAAATACAACTTCCAAAACTCAATCAGGAAGAATCTAAAATTCTGAATAGGCTGATAACTGTGGAAGAAATTGAAACATTCATCAAAAAGCTTCCAGCAAACAAAAGCCCGGGGCAAAACGGCTTCACAGGGGAGTTTAACCAAACATTCAAAGAAGATCTAAAACCTATCCTCCTCAGACTATTCCAAAAAATTTAAGAGGAAGGAACACTTCCAACCTCATTCTATGAAGCCAGCATTACCCTAATCCCAAAACCAGATAAAGACAACACAATGAAAGAGAATTACAGGCTAATATCCCTCATGAACATAGATGCCAAAATCCTCAACAAAATCTTAGCAAATTGGATCCAGCATTACATCAGAAAGATCATACACCATGATAAAGTAGGATTTATCCCAGGATGCAAGGATGGTACAATATCCGCAAATCAATAAACATGATACATAACATGAATAAATTGAGAGACAAAAATCACAAGTCATATCAATTGATGCAGAAAAACATTTGACAAAATCCAACACCCTTTCCTGATAAAAATCCTCAGCAAAATGGGAATAGAGGGATCATACCTATACATAATAAAAGCCTTGTATGACAAATCTACAGCCAACACCATACTCAATAGGCAAAAACTAAAACCATTTCACCTAAGAACAGAAATGAGACAGGGATGCCCACTTTCACCACTCCTGTTCAACATAGTAATGGAAGTGCTAGCCATAGCAATTAAACAACAAGAAGAAATAAAAGGTATCCAAATTGGAAACGTATATATAAAACTGTCATTATTTGCAGATGACATAATACTGTACATAAAAAACCCTAAAGACTCCATCAAAAATTATTAGACCTAATAAATCAATTAGGCAATGTAGTGGGATACTAAATTAACACCAAGAAATCTATGGCATTTTTATACACCAATAGTGAACTTACAGAAAGGAAGACTAAAAAAGTAATTACATTTACCATTGCACCAAAAAAATTAAGATACCTAGGAATAAACTTACCTAAGGAGGTAAAAGATCTGTACTCGGAAAACTACAGGACACTAGAAAAAATAGATAGAGGAAGACATAAACAGATGGAAAAACATACAATGTTTATGGATTGGTAGAATCAACATAATTAAAATGTCCGTACTACCCAAATGTCTGTAGATTCAATGCACTCCCCATTAAAATACCAAAGGCATATTTCACAGACCTAGAAAAAACTCTCCAAAAATTAATCTGGAATAAAGAAAGACCCAGAATAGCTGTAGCAGTCCCAAGAAAGAAGAACAAAGTAGGAGGGATCTCAATACCAGATATCAAGCTGTGTTACAAAGTCACTGTTCTCAAAACTGCCTGGTACTGGTACAAGAACAGACATATAGACCAATGGAATAGAATAGAGAACCCAGAAATCGATCCAAACCACTATGCTCAATTAATATTGACAAAGAAGGGAAGAACATATAATGGAGTCAAGACAGTCCCTTCAATAAATGGTGTGTTGGGAAAACTGGACAGATATATACAAAATAATGAAACTAGACCACTAGCTTACACCATACACAAAAATAAACTTAAAATGGATAAAAGATTTAAACATAAGACAGGAAACCATACAAATCTTAGAGGAATCCACAGGCAGCAAAATCTCAGACATACGCCAAAGCAATATCTTCACCGATACAGCTCCTAGGGCAATGGACACTAAAGAGAAAATAAACAAATGGGACTACATTAAAATAAAAAGCTTCTGTACAGCAAAAGAAACCATCAACAAAACAGCAAGAAAGCCCACTGCATGGGAGAACATATTTGCCAATGTTATCTCCGATAAGGGTTTAATCTCCAACATTTATAGGGAATTCATACAACTTAACAAAAGGAAGAAAAACAACCCAATCAAAAAATTGGCAACACACCTAAATAGATACTTTTCAAAAGAAGACAGAAGGAAGGCCAAGAGACATATGAAAACATGCTCAAAGTCACTAATTATCTGAGAAATGTAAATCAAAACAACAATGAGGTACCATCTCACAACTGTCAGATGGCTATCATCAACAAATCAACAAACGACAAGTGCTGAGGAGGATGCAGGGATAAAGGAACCCTCATGCACTGCTGGTGGGAATGCAGACTGGTGCAGCCACTGTGGAAAACAGTATGGCATTTCCTCACAAAACTAAAAAATGGATCTCCCATTGGACTTAGTGATCCCACTTCTAGGAATATATCCCCAGAAACTATAAACAACAATCAGAAAAGATATATGCACCCCTATGTTCATAGGAGCACAATTTACAATAGCTAAGATTTGGAAACAGCCTAAGTGCCCATCAGCAGATGAGTGGATTAAAAAACTGTGGTAAATCTACACAATGGAATACTATGCTGTGGTCAAAAAAGAAGGAAATCTTACCATTTGCAACAGCATGGGTGGAACTGGACAGCATTATGCTAAGCGAAATAAGCCAGTCAGTGAAAGATAAATATCACATCTGTGGAATATAATGAACAACATAAACTGATGAGCAAAAACAGATCCAGAGACAGAGAAATAAAACCTTCAGACTGTCAAACTTAAGAGGGAAAGTAGGAGAAGGTGGGGGTAAGGGGGAGAGATCAACCAAAGGACTTGTATGCATGCATATAAGCCTAACCAATGGACACAGACACCAGGGGGGTGAGGGCATGAGTGGGGGGATGGGGGGAAATGGAGTGATAAGGACACATATGTAATACCTTAATCAATAAAAAAAGAATACCCTTCAACATTTCATATAATATTGGTTTGGTGATGATGAACTATTTTTAGCTTTTTCTTTTCTGTGATGCTCTTTATTTGTCCTTTAATTCTAAATGAAAGCTTTGCTGGGTAGCGTAATCTCAGTTGTAGTTCCTTTCTATTCATCACTTTGAATATCTTTTTTTTTAAATATATTTTATTGATTTCTTACAGAGAGGAAGGGAGAGAGATAGAGAGTTAGAAACATCGATGAGAGAGACATCGATCAGCTGCCTCCTGCACATCTCCTACCGGGGATGTGCCCGCAACCCAGGTACATGCCCTTGACTAGAATCGAACCTGGGACCTTTCAGTCCACAGGCCGACGCTCTATCCACTGAGCCAAACCGGTTTCGGCTACTTTGAATATTTCTTGCCCCTCCTTTCTGGCTTGCAAAGTTTCTGTTGAGTAATCAGCAGAGTTGTATGGGCGCTCCCTTCTAGGAAACTAACGTCTTTTCTCTTGCTGCTTCTACTCTCTCTAAAAATCAATGGAAAAATATCCTCTCATGAGGATTAAAAGAAAAAGATTCTCTCTTTGTTTTTAACCTTTGGAATTTTAACTATGATGTGTCTTGGTGTGGGACTCTTTGGCTTCCTCTTACTGCGGATTCTTTGCACTTCCTGGACTTATAAGTCTATTTATTTCCCTGGGTGGGGGAAGTTTTTGTCAGTATTTCTTCATATAGGTTTTCAATATCTTGCTCTCTCTCTTCTACTTCTGGTACCCCCATAATGCAAATGTTGATACACTTGAAGTTGTCCCAGAGGTTCCTTACACTATCTTCATATTTTTAAATTCTTTTTTTTTCATTTTGCTCTTCCGATTGGGTGTTTTTTTCTTCCTCACATTCCAAATTGCTGATTTGATTCTCAGAGTCTTCTACTCTACTGTTGAATCCTTGTAAATTATTCTTTATTTCAGTTAGTGTATGCTTAATTTCTAACGGGTCCTTTTTATGCCTTTAACATTCTCATTAAGATCCTTGAAACCTCTCATGAAGACCCTTGAGCAACCTTATAACCATTGTTTTAAACTCTTGTATCTAGTAGTTTTCATGCTTCCATTTCATTGAGTTCTTTTTCTAAAGATTTCTTCTGTTCTTTCATTTGTGGCAGGTTTCTTTGTCTCTGCATTTTGGCTGTTGCCTTGTGTTTGTTTCTATGTATTAGGTAGAGTTGCCATGTTTCCTAGAATTCGTAGAGTGGCTCTGTGTAGTAGGTGTCCTGTAGAGCTCTGTGGCTCAGCCTCCCCAGTCACCTGAGCTGGGCATTCTAGGTGTGCCTGTTTGAGGACTGTATGCACAGTCTTGTTGTAGTTGAACCATGATTGTTGTTGTTATCTCTGGGGGGAATTGACCCCCAGGCCAATTGGCTGTGAAAACCACCTGCAACTGCAGGGTGAGAGCTTCTGTGCAGGAAAAACCCCTATGGTGCAGGACTTGTTTCAGTGGGGCTTTAGTGCTCATTGAGTCTGTCCCTTGAGTATTTTGCTTATAATCTGGCATGGTGTGAAGCTGTCCACTAGGCACACTGTATCTGGCAAGAGCTATAGAGCTATCTGCAGATGGCTGCTACTTGTATTGGGCTTGGAAGTGCCCAGGTAAGGCCAAGCTGTGAAGCAAGGCAGGCTGCTGCTAGTGCAGGGTCTTGCTGATGCTAGCTACTCCTTGTTTGAGAGAATTTAGGAAAGTCTGAAGCCTGAGGCAAAACAGGCCAGCCATATGGAAAAGCTTTTGCAAATAGCTTGGATGTAGCTGCAAATCGGATGAGGTGGGGTGAGGTGGGGTTGGGTGTCAGGGAATCACCAAGGAAGACTAAACAATGTGAGCCAGGCTGATGGAAACTCAGATATGACACCTGTCGGTCAGCTCTGTGATGGTGAAGGTCTAAGCATAGGAACAATGACCCCTGGGAGCAACCCTGTCTTGAAGAAAACCACCCCTGAGTTCTTGCTCCAATTCCAGATAATTTAGTTGCTACCCATATGTCCCTGGATCTCCCCAAGCCTCCATCCCAGGACTGGAGCTCAGAGGGAGTGGAACCATGTAAGTTTGTGCACCAACCTTTAAGAGGTACTGCTTGGGTCTCTAGTAGCCTTCGTGTCACTCAGTCACAATACTTATTGGTATTTACAGCCCAAAGTTACAGGGACTTCTCTTCTCAGTCTGTAGCCTTGGATTGAAGGTCTGGTGTGGGTCTGGGACCCCTTCCTCCTCATCAGAGACTTCTGCAGCAGAGATATCCCTTCCAATTAAAAGAACACTTTCCATAACATTGACCTTTGTCCCAGACTCAATGTGCTTTCTTCTTTAATTTTCTAGTCATTGGACTTCCATTCAGCCAGATTTCAGGTGGTTCTGAATGATGGTTGTTCTGTATTTTAGTTGTAATTTTGATGTGGTTGTGGGAGGCGGCAAGTACTGGCATTTACCTACACTTCTATCTTGGTTCTCTTTTCCCTCGTTCCACCTTTCAGTGACACTGGATGCCAGGGGGCATGGGCCAGGGGAGCTTGCCACCACAGGCACTGGGTGCAAGAAGTTCTCTCCATGCCTCACAGATAAGTGGAAATTCCACAACAAGTACCCAGCCATGGAAGCCTCCTAACCCTCCTCTCACCACACTGCACTCTATCTCCAAAGGCCTGAGACACCCTTTCTATCACCAGAAAATATCAGATTACTTACGTCTGGAGAGAAGACTTCTGCCCCATCATGCAGCACCAGCAGGCACCAGCATGAAAAAAATAAAATAAAATAAAAAACACAAGGTAAACCAAAATAACACTACAAATGTTTTGAAAATTCAATTGTTCTTGGAAGGACAGCCTACAAATAATAGGCTGGCACCTGTGTGCTAAAGCTAAATATGGTGACTGATTGATAAAAGATTTATATAGAACCCATATTCTCCTATATATAACCAAACTATTCAGTACATAATAGAAAATCAGCCATCATGCAATGAACCAGGAAAATGAAAACTTGAATGACAAAGCACAATGAAGTGACACCAACATTGAGATGATGAACTCAGATAGAAATCAAATGGAATCAGGTGATGAAAATTTCCCACAAGGAAACCACCATAACAGATGGTCTACACATGAGTTTTATCAAAGTTTCAATGATCAGAGCACACAAGAGTGGCTATTATCAACAAGGCAAGTAATAACAAGTGTTGGAGAGGTTGTGGAAAAAATGGAACCCTCATTTGCTGCTGATGGGAATGCAGACTGATACAACCACTATAGAAAGTGGTATGGCAATTCCTCAAAAAATTAAGAATAGAGCAATCCCTCTCCTGAAAACCTCAACAACATGTATTCGCAAAGATATATGCACCCCTATCTTCAATGCAGCATTATGCACGCTGGCCAAGGCCTAGAAACAACTAAAGTGTCCTGCTTTAGAGGACTAGATAAAGAGCACAAAGAGCACTGTGGTGATTGCCAGAAGGAAGGGGGTGGGAGTAGAAGGGTGTCCTAATATATGGTGACAGGAGAAGATTTGACTTTGGGTGGTGGGCACACAGTGCAATATATACAGATCTTGTAATATAGAAACCCATACCTGAAACCTATATGATCATGCTGACCAATGTCACCCCGATAAATTTAATTAAAAATCAGATCATCCAAATATTATACAAATTCTTTCAAATAATTGAAAAGAGGAATATCCCCAAATTAATTTAGTAATGCTACCATAATACTGTTACCAAAATCAAAGACCAAATAAGACTGGCCAGTATCAGTCCAATCTCACCCAAGCTCATAGATGTAAAACTCTTTAAAAAAAAACACAGCAATGTTTAAAAAAGATAATAAACCATGATTAAGGTGGGTTATTTCAAAAAATTCAAGGATGTATTAATGTTAAAATATATATGAATGTCAACCACATTAATAAATGTAAGAAGAAAAAATGTATGACCATTCCAGTAGTGTCATAATAAGCATTTATTGAAATATAACCCTAATTCATTAAAAACTACTTGGAAAAGTAAAAGAACCTTTCTGAACTTCAAAATGGATATTATTAAAAACCTACAGTAAACATCATTATGAATTGGAATAAAGTCATCCTTTCCAAAATCAGTAATAAGATGAACATGTTCAGTAATATTTCTTTAATGTAGCATTTGCAATAATAACCAGCAAAAAGAGCAGGAAAACTTACAATATTATAAAAGAAGAAACAAAAGTGTAGAAGTATACTTCTCTTCCAATGGTTAGAAAATTTGAATAATATATACACACATATTGTGCTAAAAATTATTTACCAATTTGTTGGAAATGATATATAGAATAAGACTAAAATTTCACAAGTCAGTATCAATAAGTAATATCAGCTATGAATTACCAATGCGATAGTAATAGAAACCTTACTGTGATTGGGTAGGTAGGAAAGCTCAATAAATAAGAAATTGTTCCCAAATTGATAAAAATAATAGATGTCTTTAAAATCAAAATCCCAGCAAGGATTTTCAAGATATGTGGAAATCTGATTCTAAAATTAGAGATAGGTAGAAGAAGTTATAGGGGGTATAAATGTTGATGGAAGGAGACTTGACTTAGGGTGGTGAACACACAATACAGTGCACAGATGATGTATTATAGAATTGTATACCTAAAATGTAAATAATTTTATTAACCAATGTCACTCCAATAAATTCAATAAAAATAAATAAATGAATAAAAATAAATTTAGAGACAAACCATTCTGAATATAGTAGTACTATCAGTTATCAAGCATTATTTTAAAGCTATAGATTTTTTAAAGTATCTTTCTTTTTAAAGTCAGATATATTGTTTTAATTAGCAAAGTAATATTTATCATTTTTAAGTATATGGTTCTCTGAATTTTGTCAAACATGTGCAGTCATTTGACCACTATAAAAAAATAAGATATAGAAAAGTTCAAGGACCCTGAAATATTCCCTCATACCCGAATTTATTTAAACTTCTCTACCAACCCCAAACCCCTTGCAAACTTTTATCTGTTTTCAGCTCTTTCAGAATTGCCTTTTATAGAATATCCTACAAATGGAACCATGAAATACGTATATTTTGTTTCTGCCTCCTTTCGCTTAGCATAATGTTCTGGGATTCATCTATAGTGATGTATGCATGTTTTTCAGTAAGATTTTAATTTATGGATTGATTAAAATTTATCTACCCATTAATCTGTCAATTAACATTTGGGTTGTTTCCAGTTTGGTGCTATTATAAATAAAGCTACTATACGCATTTACATATAAGTGTTTGTATGGAAATATGTTTTTATATTTCTTGGATAAATACCTAGAAATGGAATTTCTGACTTATATAATAAGTGTGTTTAACTTTATAAGAAACTGACAAAATGTTTTCTAAGTGGCTATTTCATTTTCCATACATACTAGCAGTGTATAAAGAGAATAAGTTGTTCTTCATCCTAAGGAAATGTTTACAGACTTTTTAACATTTAATAAATCTTTCATTTTAGAAGAGTTTTAAATTTACAGAATTATTCTGAAGATAATACAGAGACTTCCTCTATACCTCACATTTATTTTCCCCTATTACTAATATTTTGCATTAACATGGTACATTTGTTAGGATTAATGAACCAATGTTCATACGTTATTATAACTAAAGTCCATGTTATTCAAATTTCCTCAGTTTTTGCCTAATGTTCTTTTTCATTTCAGTAACTCATCAGAGTACCAATTACATTTAGTTGTCATGCTTCCTTAGACTTCTCTGGACTGTGACACTCTTTCAGACTTTCCTTGTTTTTGATGATCTTGACAGTTTTGAGAAATACTGAACAGGTAATTTGTAGAATGACCAGAATGACCTTGAATTTTAGTTTGACATTTTCCTCATGGTAACACAGTATCTATGAATTTGGGGAGAAAAACAGGATAAGTAAAGTACAATTTTTATCACATATCAAGGGTGTTATTAACATTAATGATCATCAATAATGTTAACCTGATCCCTTGGCTAAGGTAAACTTCATTAGGTTATTTCACTATAAAATCACTCTTTCCCTCTCATCAGAACTGTACTGCTTAGAAGAAAGCTACCATGTGCAGCCAACAACTGGGGGACTGTGGGAATGGAGAGTTTGTTACATTGCCTTGAGGGGGTAGTAATCTACATAAATTATTTTAAATTCTCTACAGGAAAATTTTCCATTCTCTTCATTTATTTCTTAAACTAATGGATTGGTGCATGAAATCTGTGCACATGAAAAGGGAATTAATTAGAGGAAATATTTTAATATTGCTATTTGCCCTTTCTCTATAATAGAAGTGTCAGAGATGAAAGAAAATTAGTTAAAATGTATATGAAAATCTCCCTCCTGTCAGAGTGTGGGGTGTGCAGTGGGATCTAGAGTCAAGTCCCCGCCCACAACCTGCACGAGCTTCAAAAATGCAGGATACCCAGACCCAGCCGGCCCCACCAACATTGGTTGAGACCCAGACTCAGTCGGACCCACCCCCGTCAAGACCCTCTGGGCAGGGGATGCAGCCTCAGGTCTCCCGGCCTGGTGCCAAGTGGGGGCTGCAGCCTCAGGTCCTTTGACCCAGTGATGGCACAGGGGGCACGGCCTGAGGTTCCCCTGCCTGGCGCTGGGACAGGGGGCATGGCATGAGGTCCCCCATCAAGCCCCGCTCTGTGAGGGGCACAGCCTGAGGACCCTGTCAAGCCCTGCTGGGCAAGGGGTGCAGCCTGAGGTTCCTGTCAAGCCCTGCAGGGCAGGGGGCATGGCCTGAGGTCCCTCACCCCGGCCAGGCACCATTCAGTTTCAGGTCCCTGCTGTTTGGTCAAGATGTTACAGTGTCCCAGCTAATTTGCATATTCCTCTATTACATAGATAATTTATTTATGTCAGTAAAAACTTATGGGTATCCTATCTAATAAAAGAGAAACATGGTAATTAGCTGTACATCCGCTATCCTTCCCATTGGCTAATCAGGGCGATATGCAAACTAACTGCCAGTCAAGATGGCGGCCGGCAGCCATGCACTGAAGCGAACAGGGAGGCTTTGCTTGCTCCAGTGATGGCGGACTTCAACGTTCCCCGCCTGACTTGCCGGCCTCTCAGCTGCAACTTTAAGCAACTATGTTGCAAATATAGAAAATAAACAAAACCCCAGAAACCTGCATTAGTCAGCCGGGCTTCAGCCAGCCAGACCGCAACATTGTATCAAATACAGAAGGTAAACAAAGGCCAGAAACCTGCTTTCAGCAGCCGAGGCCTCAGAGCTAAAGCTGGCCCAGAATAAAAAAAAAAGGAAAAAAGGAGCGGTTGGGAGCTTCAGTCACCTGCCAGCCTGAAAACGGCCCTCAGCCCCTCAGCCAGACTGGCCAGGCAACCCAGTGGGGAGCCCCACCCTGATCCAGGACACCCTTCAGGGCAAACCAGCCAGCCCCACCCGTGTACCAGGCCTCTATTCTATATAGTAAAAGGGTAATATGCCTCCCAGCACCGGGATCAGCGGAGCCACGAGGCCTCACGCCCCAGGATCAGTGTGACAGGGGGCAGCGCCCAAACCCCCTGATCACCCTGCGGCTCTGTGTGTGACAGGGGGCGGGGCCACAACCTCCCTATCCGCCCTGCTCTGTTCCTGACAGGGGAAGGTGCCCCAATCCCCTGATCAGCCCTGCTCTGTGCCTGATAAGGGTGAGCTCCCCAACCCCCTGATTGCCCTGTGGCTCTGTGTGTGACAGGGTGCAGCACCCTAACCCCCTGATCAGCACTGCTCTGTGTGTGACAGGGTGTAGCACCCTAACCCCCTGATCGGCCCTGCTCTGTGTGTGACAGGGTGCAGCACCCTAACCCCCTGATCGGCCGTGCCCTGAGTGTGAAAGTGGTGGTGCCCCAACCCCCTATTCGGCCCTGCTCTGTGTGTGACAGGGGGCGGTGCCCCAACTCCCCTATCAGCCCTACTCTGTGAGTGACAGGGGGGAGCTCCTCAACCCCCTGATGGGCCCTGCTCTGTGCGTGACAGGGAGCAACGCCCCAACCCCCTGATCAGCCCTGCTCTGTGCGTGACAGAGGGTGGCGCCGCAACCTCCCCATCAACCCTATCTTGAGTGTGACAGGGGGCGGTGCCCCAACCCCCCAATCAGCCGTACCCTGAGCGTGACTAGGGGTGGCATCGCAACCTCCCATTATGCCCTGCTCTGTGCATGACAGGGGATGGTGCCCCAACTCCCCAATCGGCCCTGCTCTGAGCCTGACCAGGGGCTGCACCTAGGGATTGGGCCTGCCCTCTGCCACCCAGGAGCAGGCCTAAGCCAGCAGGTCATTATTTCCTGAGGGGTCCCAGACTGCGAGAGGGCACAGGATGGGCTGAGGGACCCCCGGTCCCCCCCCAAGTGCACAAATTTTTGTGCACCAGGCCTTTAGTCTTATCTAATAAAAGGGAAACATGCAAATTGACTGTATCTCCACTACACCCTCAAGCCACTCCCACCAGCCAATCAGGAGAGAGTATGCAAATAAACCCAACCAAGATGGCAGTGGCCACGAAGCTGGAGGGAACAAGAGGCTTGGGTTGCCCCTGGTGATGGAGGAAGCCAAGCTTCCCACCTGCCCTGGCCGGCTACAGAGTTTCAATTATAGAAGATAAATAAATCCCAGATACCTGCTTTCAGTCGCTGTGGCCTCCACTCAAGGAGGGTCTGGGAGCCTGGGTTACCCTGGGCTGTGTTCAGCAGGCAAATGGCCATCAGACCCTCACCCAGGCTGGCCAGGCACCCTAGCAGGGACCCCACCCTGAAGGGGGTGTGGCCAGCCTGCAAACAGCCATCAGCCCCTCATCCAGGCTGGCTAGGCACCCCAGCGGGACCCCCCATCCTAAAGGGGGTTTGGCCAGCCTGAACACGGCCCTCATCCCCTCACTCAGTCTGGCCAGGCACCCCAGTGGGGACCCTCACCCTGAAGGGGTTGTTGCCAGCTTGAAAACAGCCCTTAGGCCCTCACCCAGGCTGGCCACGCCCCCCCAGTGGGGACCCTCACCCCATGGGGTGGTGGCCGGCCTGCAAACCACCACAGGCCCCTCACCCAGGCTGCCTCATGCCCCAAAGGAACTCCCACCCTGATCTGGGATACCTTTCAGGGCAAACCAGCTGGCCCCCACCCATGCACCAGGCCTCTAGCTATACTAATAAAAGGGTAATATGCTAATTATACTGGAAGACCTTCCAGGAGACCTTCCGGATGTTCTTCTGGACCAAGCCATGGTGGCGGGGCCGAGGTAGAGGCAGTTAGAGGCCAAGAAGGGAGGGCAGTTTTGGGTGATCAGGCTGGTGGGGGGCGGGGCTGTTGGGGGAAAGCAGACCAGCAGGGGGGCCAGTTGGGAGCAAGTAGGCCATCAGTGGGGGTCATTTGGACGTGATCATGACAGCTGTGGGGGGCAGTTTGGAGTGAGCAGGCCAGCAGGAGAGGCAGTTGGGGGTGATCAGGCTGGCAGGCAGGCAGATGAGTGGTTAGGAGCCAGTAGTCCCAGATTGCGAGAGGGATGTCTGACTGCCGGTTTAGGCCTGATCCCTGTAAACCAGCAATAGGACATCCTTCGAGGGTTCCCAGATTGGAGAGGGTGCAGGCTGGGCTGAGGAGCACCCCCTCCCCCGTGCATGAATTTCATGCACCAGACCACTAGTTTATTTTATAATTTGGATGGTAAACCTATGCTGCCTTATTCTACTGCTCAAATTAAAAGTTCTTCTAGCATTGGCCATTGGGAGCTCTTTCATGTGGCTACTCTGTGCCTTTGACATATCACAGTCATGAGTTTCTATCTCCAACTCTAATCCAGCACCACATGGATTATGTAGCCTCTTCACCTGCTTGCCTTAATATTCTCCTCAAACAGCGAGAAACCTGGCTCTCATCATCCACTATTTCATTATTTGATCAATTCCTGTGTACATGTACAATGCTTGTAAAATGTTAACCCACAGCCTCATGGGAAATAAATTTATGATCTAAAATGCAGTGCTAACGTACAGTTTTTTTTGTCTTTAGCTTTACGTTCCCATTTATTTACAAAGTTATTTAGGTCAGTTCAGTACACTTTCCCCTCAGTCCCTGAGTGAAGTTATGTCAAGCATTTGTAATATAATTAAATTATTTGATCACAGTCTATATTTCACCCTATGGTAATAGGAACTCCTGAGGTTTTTGTTTGTTTGTTTTTTAAATTTGCATGCATTAAGGTTCATTCTTTGTGCTATGAAATAATATGTTTTGCCCTATAATTAGTGTAATGTACCCACTATTACAGAATCATACAGAATAGTTTCACTACCTTAAAAAGTCTTCTATACTTCACCTATTCAACCCTCTCCCTCTCCAAAACCTGAAGAACCACTGATCTGCTTTTAATCTATATAGTTTTGCATTTTCAGAATAGCATATAAATGTAAGATTTACCTATGTTGTTACATAGTTCATCCTTTTATTTTTGCTAGATAGAATTTCATGATATGGATGGACCATTTTATTTATACACTCATATATTAAAGGGCATCTTGATTCCAAGTTTTGGTGATTATGAAAACTCACTTATAAACATTCATGTGCAATTTTTGAGCAGTCATACATTTTCAAATAAATTAAATAAATACCTAGGAGTGTGACTACTGGATCATATTCCAAGACTGTTCAGTTTTATAGGAAACTGACAAACTGTCAAAGTAGCTGCACAAATTTGCATTCTCTCTAGCAATGAATGGAAGTCCCTGTTGCTCTGTTTCCTGGCAATCTTAGCTTTTCATAGGCTTGTTTGCCATTTGGATTTCTTCAGTAGCATGTGTGTTCAGAACTTTTGTCCATGTTTAAAATCTGTATGTTTGTTTTCATAAGCTTTAAGGATCCTTTGCACATTCTACATATAAGTCCATACACACACACACACACACACACACACACACACATACACACACACATATATATATATACACTGAGTGGCCAGATTATTATGACCACCTGACATTTGTAGGCAAATTAGCTATAGTTTCACGCTGAAGTTGATAGAGGGCCAGACCATTATAAATAGGGAAGCAAGTTGTTTACCACGACAGAAGTGATTTTTTTCTGAAGACATGGGTAAACAATGCGATTTAACAGCCTTTGAATGTGGGATATATATATATATATATATATATATATATATATATATATATATCCTACAAACGTCAGGTGGTCATAATAGTCTGGCCATTCAGTGTATAAATATATAATTTAAAAATTATATAATATTTTATTCTAGTCTGTGGCTTATTTTTTATTCTCTTAGTAGTGAATATCAGAGCAATTTTTTAAAAATTGTAATAAAGTTCAATTTATGAAAAATTTCATTTATGAGTTGTGTATTTGGTGTTCTATATAAAATATCATCACCAATCCCAAAGTCACACAGCTTTTATTTTATTTTTGTGTCTATGTTGAGAGTCACTGAGAAAAAAAGTTGGGAGTTTAATTCAAGTGATCTATGATGTGGCCCTCCATGCCTTTTCTGACTTTTATCCACAGATGGGTCATTATAGTCACCTGATAATTAAAATCCCCCTCTGCTGAAGTTACCCTTTGGTGAGCATTACCATGGGACACAGATATCTTCATGACACTTTCCCATTCAGAAAGGACTATGGACATGCCTCTTTCCAAGACATTACAATTTTTCTAATCCGCTTCCTTGCAAAACTTTGATCCTTTAGCCTGTGCACTGGGTATGGCCTCAGAATTGATACATAATTATATGTCTGGATATTTCTCTTTCCAAACAAAATAAACAAGTAGATGTATTGCCTAAAATTTGGCTCCTGGGAGGATTTCCCTTTATCACTGTTCTCCAGTGATGTTCCAAAAAAAAAGACTGCATTGTTACAGCTGTCAACATTTGGATGATAACTGTATATCACACAGAACCATTAGTAAACTAGGCCCAAATTTTCTCTCCTTTAGTCAATTGATCACAGGTATGAGGACATAGGTGTGGAATGGGAGAGAGAAGGTAATGTAGAAAGAGTGGAGACTATGGGCATTCGGGCAACTTCATGTAACAATATGCCTTCAGAGCCTGCAAATACCACTTTAATTTTATTATGGAGGGTTGCTGTGCACACCCAAATTTAAGGCTTAGTGTATCAGATAACTCGTAGTTCATAATGGATGACAAAGATTGCATAGTAACTTCTTGGGCCATAGTTAAGAATTTTATCTTTCCTAAGAATAATTATCAAGCCAAAAGCTGTTTCTCAAGTGGTGCCAAGACCATTCAATTGAGATAAAAATATTCTTTTCCCCAATTAGCATTTGTGATAATATGGATAAACCTAGAGTGTATTACACTAAGTGAAATAAGTCAGTAGGAGAAAATTCAATATTATTTTGTATTAGTTTCAAATTCAATATTAGTTTAAAATCAATATTATTTTGTATTAGTTTCAAGTGTACAGTATAGTGGTTAAACTGTTATATACTTTACAAAGTACTTCGGGT
>NW_005871061.1:12223376-12230411 GCF_000147115.1 Myotis lucifugus
TGGGCTGGGGGGGGTTCCCCTCAGCCAGCCTGTACCCTCTCAATCAGGGACCATTTGGTCGTCAGACATCCCTCTCACAATCTGGGACCGCTGGCTCCTAACCGCTCACCTGCCTGCCTGCCTGATTGCCTCTAACCTCTCTGCCTGCCTGCCTGATTGTCCCCAACTGCCTCTGCCCGCCTGATTGCCCCTAACTGCTCTACTCTGCCAGCCTGATATCACCCCCAACTTCCCCCCCTGCCAGCCTAATCACCCTCAACTGCCCTTCCCTCCTGGCCTGATCACCCCTAATTGCCTCTGCCTTGTCCCCGCCACCATATCTTTGTTTGGAAGAATATCTGGAAGGTCTACCAGAAGGTATCCCAGTCTAATGAGCATATTACCCTTTTATTAGTATAAACTAGAGGCCTGGTGCATGAATTCGTGCACCAGTGGGGTCCCTCAGCCTGACCTGCAAGATTGGGCCAAAACTGGCTCTCCAACATCCCCTGAGGGGTCCCGGATTGTGAGAGAGTGCAGGCTAGGCTGAAGGACCCCACTGGTGCACAATGGGGGCTGGGGAGGGATGCGGAAGGTTGGCCAGCCAGAGAGGGACCGCGGGAGGGCTCCAGGGCATCTCCGGCCCATTTCACTCAGTCCCGATCGGCCAGACCCTAGCAGCAAGCCAACCTACCAGTCAGAGCTTCTGCCCCCTGGTGGTCAGTGCACATCATAACAACTGGTAAACTGTTCGACTGTCTTCCCCCTGGTGGTCAGTGCAAGTCATAACAAGCAGTTGAGCAGCCTTAACATATCATTAGCATATTATGCTTTGATTGGTTGAACGGATGACCAGACGACCGGACACTTAGCATATTAGGCTTTTATCATATAGGATGTTCTGCATAGTACAATCTATACAGCTAGAATGTATATTTGTGATTGCATGGAACTGAAGGTATATGGGGTAATAGCTAAAGATTATGGTTTGTCAAACACTTTAAAATATATTCTGGCTACTTATCAAAGACTAAGATAGGAAATAAATTCATTACATGAAGAACATGAACAGCACATTTTACAAACAATATTTTATTATTATCATTGATATCCTTTTATCTCTTCTCATTATCATGTTTTTGTATTTTCAGTCCATTCTAGCAGTGATGTATGCAAATTACATCATGGCTGGTGTAGTTCCTATCAATCTTCTTTCAGAAATAGAAGAGACCTAAGCCCTTTCTTTTAATTTTTTTTCTATTTTTTCTATTTGAAATGCTAAATCAAGTGACATTGAGACTGCCTCATATACCCAATGTCTATGCCATTGCCAGTCTTTGAACAACTTTGGAGATATAACTTCCTTGTTGGCAGATTGTCCAAACTTAGGTTTATTAAAAGAATTAACATTTTTATACCAGATTTCCTGGTCTATTTCTTTTAATATATTGCCAAAATAAAACTTATGAGTGAGTTAACCATGCTTCTATGGTAACAGTAAGTAATGACTCAACTACTGCTCAGCTAAGCATGTACAGAGGGAGTAGCTATCATAGTGTTAACACTACTAAGAATAGTCCAGAAATAAGTTTTAACCTTTCTCTTATTATATAGTCTATGGCATAAAACTGCAATATTCTAATTCTTTCTGAAGTCTATGCAGAAATTGTTGCATTAGTTATTCTCTTTTAGTTCCTAAGGTGCCTCTTGCTTTCATGTACTGGGAAAACTTGTGTCTCAAATAAATTGTATATGTCATAGACAAAGATTACATTTGAAACCTAGCCAGTTTAAGTAGATTCACAATAAAATAAACACACACACACACACACACACACACACACACACATCTTAACACACAGAGGAAGAAGGGGAATAGTGAAGAGATGTACTAGAAAAGGGGAGTAAAGTAAAATAATATAAAAGTTTTTTCAAAAGTGTAGATTTCTAAAGTATTCTGTCCACTCAAAGGCATTTTCCTGAGTTGTTTGTGTGGGTAATAAAAAGTTGGTACAGAAAAATAGAGAGCTGTAGCAGATTCAGAAATATGTCACCTTAATTCATGAAAGAACATATTGGTCACACCTTAGGCATCTCTAAATATTTCTCAGCCTGTTTTTTATTTTTTACAAAATGGGCATTTATCATCCCTTAGTAGAAGCCATTTCAGTTAATGTTGTCTTTGAAGAACTTCACATTGAATTGCTGGTATCTTAATTAGTAAAATACAAGACACCCTGGATTTATAATAATTTGATATTATTTTATTTCTGTTACTGGGCAATTAACATTTTTTAAAAATAATTGGGGGTTAAAGAAAGATGTTGTATTATTTAAAAATAAGAAAGAAAATTTACTTAGGGTTCAGAAGGACATCATGTTCATAAATTTGAAAAATCCTTTTGTAACAAAAAATAAAGAAAAAACAGTATGAATATTTTTCAGTTTTGAGTTATACATTAATTATTTATATAATTATTTCTGTAAATAGTTGAAAATTAAAAATAACTTCAGTATATCTCTAGAGAGAATGAGCAGCTGGAACAGATAACATCCACCCCCGAACTGGCGAAGTATACTCAGCTGGTGAGACAGTTTACAGCCGGGAAGTGCAGAGTTCCCCTGGAAAGGTAAAAACCAGGGACCTGGGCAGGAAAGTTTGCCAGATCTTTGAGCCCAAAGGGTCAGAGGGAGACCGCGCGACATCCAGCCACGTCCCTTGGCACAGACAGAGCCCCTGACTGGGTAAATGAAATCTGCAAGACTGGTGGCGCTGGGGGATTTGAGATCTGGGTTCCATAATTATGGAGGACTGAGCCTAAAGGTGGCAGCCTGAAGCGCTGACCAGACCATGCAGTGCCGGTAAGAGAGAAGCTTACAGAGAGTCAGTCTTCCTCATTTCTGCAGCCGGCATTTGTTTGTTTGTTTTCACTGAACCCTGTTCATAGGACATTTTGGATACAGACACTCACCCGTGCTGAGGAGCGGGAGAAGGTGCGGATGAGTGGAATCTGGGAAGAGGCTGGGGAGAGAAGGGGGTCCAGGAGAGGTGGCAGCAAATTGAGTGCTGAATCACGTCTGAGCCCAGGACTTGGACAGCCATTTTCTCCTGAGGATATAAGTCCTCCCTCCAGCCCCAAGGCAAGGAATATAGCCACACCCAGATTCCACCCTAAATGGTATGAAGGATTAAACAAATCTGATTAGTCCCTGGGAGTTAACAGGGACTAGCCTACAGAGGGGCCTTCAGTCCCAGCAACAGAAAAAAAAAATCACAGACACTCCAGAAAACTGGGATCTTAAGCCAGCCAAAAAAATGACACTTCAATTTTTCATTTTTATTATTTTATTATTATTTTATTAGCTATTTTTTTTGCTTTTTTCTTTGTTTCCCTTTTTTTGTTTGTTGCTCTATTTTTGCTTTTTTCTTTGTTCTCCTTTTTTGTTTGTTGCTTGATTTTCTACTACTTTTCACATTATTTTTTCATCATTCAATTTTATTTTATTTCTACTTGTTATTTTCTATTTTATAACATTTTTTAAATCAATTTTTTTGTAAATATATTATTTTGTTCCCTTTCTGTTGCTTCTTATCCACTCATACCTTTTTTTACCTCCGCTATACTGAAGTGAGGGCCTCCCCATATTTATCCCATTCTCAACCTTATTTCCTGTATATAAAGCTCAGCCTCTACAGATGGTCCCCCACCCACTTTACTGGGTGTTTGGTGTTTCTATTTGTTTGGTTTATCTATTGGTTCTGTGGTCTCTCTCTCTCTCTCTCTCTCTCTCTCTCTATATATATATATATATATATATATATATATATATATATATATATTCTCCTTTTTCTTTTCTCTCCTATCTTTTTTTCTCTCTTAGATATCATTTGTGCTCTCTTTTCTCTCCCCTAACTCTCTTCTCAGGTGGTCACTTATATTGGGGTTATCAGTGTCATGAGTACATTCATGCTTTGTTCCCTTTGAGTCATGTCTTGTTAAGGTGAATTTTATCCTGTCTGGCTAAAGTGCTAGAGAGCAAACCACATAACCAGACACCTGGAGAGGAGGAGCAGCAAAGCGTGCAGCTCACTCCCATCCAAAGAGCAGCAGCCATGCAAGCAGCTCACCCCCATCTGAGGAGCAACAAACTTACAATCAACCTGTCCAAGTCCAAGGAGCAGTAGCCTCACAAGCAGCCCACCACATCAGAGGAACAACAGCAGTGTGCAGCCAGCCCCCATTCAAGGAACAGCAGCCACGTGAGCAGTCCACCCCAGTTCAAGAAGTAGCAGCTGCGTGTGTAGCCTGCCCCCATCAAAGGAACAGCAGCCTCCTGATCACCACACCCTCTGTCCTGAGGAACAGCAGCTGTGTGAGAAGCCTCCTCCCACCAGCCAGAGGAGCCACCACAGCTGTGAACAGCACCCACCAGAGGAGCTGCTGCCAACTGAGGAGCAACTGCTACCACAACCACCCGAGGAGCAACAGCAGCCCGAGGAGCCAGTGCCACCCAAAGAGAAGCCCCTGGATGACTCAACATCTAGCTCTGTTGGTGAGATCAAACATGGGGAGACAAAGAAACCCCCAAAGGAAAGAAGAGGAGGACTTGCCAGAAAAGCAGCTAAGTGAAACAAAGGCATGCAACATGTCAGAAAAAGAATTCAGATTAAGGGTCCAAGAGTGCATAAACCGTATAGAGGAAAATCAACAACTTATGCAAGAATCAAGAAGAAACAGATGAAAAAAATCAACAACTTATGTAAGAATCAAAAAGAAATTTATGAAAAAATCAATAACTTATGTAAGAACCATGAGGGAATGAAGAGTGATATAGCTGCAATAAAAAACACCATTGAAAGTTTCAACAGTAGACTAAGAGAAGCAGAGGACCAAATTAGCGAATTAGAAGACAGGGAAACAAAACACACCCAAACTGAACTGCAATTGGAGAAAAAAATTAAGACAGGAGCAGAGCCTAAGGGAGATATGGGACAACATGAAATGAAACAACATAGGAATAATAAGGGTGCCAGAACAACAGAAAGAGGAACAAGGGTTAGAAAACCTATTGGAAGAAATAATATCAGAAAACTTCCTTGAGGTGGGGAAGAAAAAAGTCACACAAGCACAGAGAGTCCCAAACAAGATGAACCCGAAAAGACCCACACCAAGACACATCATAATTACCATGGCAAATGTTCAGGACAAAGAGAGAATCTTAAAGGCTTCAAGAGAGAGATGGGAAGTTACATACAAGGGATCTCCCATTAGATTATCAAATGATTTCTCAACAGAAACACATCAGGCCAGAAAAGAATGGATGGAAATTTACAAAGTGATGCAAAGCAAAGGAATGAATCCAAGAATACTCTATCCAGCAAGGCTATCATTCAAAATTGAAGGGGAAATAAGAAACTTCACAGACAAAAAAAGGTTAAAGGAGTTTATCACCACAAAGCCAGCAATGCAAGAAATGCTAAAGGGACTGGTGTAAAAGAAGTAATAAAAAGCTCAGAAAGAAAACAGGCACAAAAAATAGAAATGGGTACAAACAAGTACCTTTCAATAATAACTTTAAAGGTAAATGGGCTACATGTTCCAATCAAAAGACATTGAGTGGCTGAATGGATAAAACAACAAGACCCATATATTTGTTGTCTACAAGAGACCCACCTCAGAGTAAGGGACTCACACAGTCTGAAAGTGAAGGTATGGAAAAATATCTTTCAGGCAAATGGAAATGAAAAAAAAAGCTGGGGTTGCAATACTTATATCGGACAAAATAGACATCAAAGTGAAGGCCATAACAAGAAATAAGGAAGGCCACTTCATAATACTAAAGGGATCAATACAACAAGAGGATATAACCCTGATAAACATATATGCACCCAATGCAGGAGCACCCAAATACATAAAAAAAACTCCTGGAAGATATCAAGGGAGAGATCGACAGCAATACAATCATAGGAGGGGACTTTAATACACCACTGAGATCACTGGATAAATCCTCTAGACAAAAAATCATAAAGAAACAGTAATCCTAAATGACTCACTAGATCAGAAGAACTTGATTGACATCTTCAGAACACTTCACCCCAAAGCCACGGAATATACGTTCTTCTCAAGTGCACATGGGACAATTTCAAAAATAGACCACATATTGGGTCACAAGCAAAGTCTCCCCAAATTCA
Organism: Myotis lucifugus; assembly: GCF_000147115.1. Taxonomy (NCBI): domain Eukaryota; kingdom Metazoa; phylum Chordata; class Mammalia; order Chiroptera; family Vespertilionidae; genus Myotis; species Myotis lucifugus. Next base: position 12,229,549 of record NW_005871061.1, read on the forward strand.
AGAAGATTGAAATCATACCAAGCATCTTCTCAGATCACAATGGCATAATATTAGAAATAAACTACAATCAAAACAACCCAAAATTCTCAAACACTTGGAAGCTGAATAGCATGTTATTAAATACTAGAGGCCCGGTGCACAAAAATTTGTGCACTCAGGGGGTGGGGGGGTCCCCCAGCCGGGCCTGTGCCCTCTCGCAGTCTGGGGCCCCTCAGGAGATAACGACCTGCTGGCTTAGGCCTGCTCCCGGGTGGCAGAGGGCAGGCCAAATCTATAGGTGCAGCGCCTGGTCGGGCTCAGAGCAGGGCTGATTGGGGAGTTGGGGCGCCGCCCCCTGTCATGCACATAGCTGGGCGGATTGGGAGGTTGTGATGCCACCCTCAGTCACGCTCAGGGTAGGGCCGATTGGGGGGTTGGGGCACCACCCCCTGTCACACTCAAGGCAGGGTCGATGGGGAGGTTGCGGCGCCACCCCCTGTCACGCACAGACGAGGGCCCATCAGGGGGTTGGGAGCTGCCTCCTGTCATGCACAGAGCAGGGCCCATCAGGGGGTTGGGGAGCTCTCCCCTGTCATGCACAGAGTAGGGCTGATAGGGGAGTTAGGGCACCGCCACCTGTCACACACAGAGCAGTGCGGATCAGGGGGTTGGGGCGCCGCCACTGTCACACTCAGGGCAGGGCCGATGGGGAGGTTATGGCTCTACCCTGTCACACACAGAGCAGGGCCTGTGGGGGGGGGGTTGGGGCGCCGCACCCTGTCAGAAACAGAGCTGCAGGGCGATCAGGGGGTTTGGGCGCTGCCCCCTGTCACGCTGATCTGGTGCCAAGAAGCCGCCGCGGGCTCCACTGATCCCGGTGCTGG
>NW_005871061.1:12231288-12236799 GCF_000147115.1 Myotis lucifugus
AGTGAAGTTTATAGCCCTACAGCCCTACCTCAAAAAACAAGAAAAAAATGGTAGTAAATCATATACTCTACAACTCAAAGAATTAGAAAGAGAGCAACAAGAAAAGCCCAATTGAGCAGAAGAAAGGAGATAATAAAGATTAGAGCAGAAATAAATGACGTAGAGACCAAAAAAAAAACAACACATAAAATCAGCGAAACCAAGTGCTGGTTCTTTGAAAGGATAAACAAGATTGATGAACCTCTAGCCAGGCTCACAAGAAGCAAAGAGAGAGGACCCAAATAAACAAAATATGAAATGATAGAGGCGAAATAACAACAGACCCCACAGCAATACAAAGGATTGTTAAACAATACTATGGACAACTCTACTCCAACAAACTAGATAATCTGGCGGAAATGGACATATTCTTAGAAAAATAAAACCTTCCAAAACTCAATCAGGAAGAATCTAAAAATCTCAATAGGCCAATAAATATGGAAGTAATTGAAGCAGTCATCAAAAAGCTCCCAGCAAACAAAAGCCCAGGGCCAGACGGTTTCACACGGGAGTTTTACCAAACATTCAAGGAAGAACTAAAACCTATCCTCCTCAGACTACTACAAAAAATTCAAGAGGAAAGAAGACTTCCAAGCTCATTCTATGAAGCCAGCATCATCCTAATACCAAAACCAGGGAAAGACAACACAATGAAAGAGAATTACAGGCCAATATCCCTCATGAATATAGATGCCAAAATTCTCAAAAAAAATCTGAGAAAATCGGATCCAGCAGTACATCAGAGAGATCATACACCATGACCAAGTAGGATTTATCCCAGGGATGCAAGGATGGTACAATATCCGCAAATCAATAAACGTGATACATCACATAAACAAATTGAAAGAAAAAAAATAACATGGTCATATCAACTGATGCAGAAAAAGCATTTGACAAAATCCAACACCCATTTCTGATAAAAACTCTCAGCAAGGTGGGAATGGAAGGATCATACCTCAACATAATAAAAGCCATATATGACAAACCCACAGCCAACATCATACTCAATGGACAAAAACTAAACCCATTTCCCCTAAGAACAGAAACAAGACAGGGATGCCCGCTCTCACCACTACTGTTCGACATAGTACTGGAAGTATTAGCCATTGCAATTAGACAAGAAGAAAAAATAAAAGGCATCCAAATTGGAAAAGAAGTAAAACTGTCCTTATTCGCAGATGACATGATATTATACATAAGAAACCCTAAAGACTCCATCAAAAAACTATTAGACTTAATAAAAGAATTTGGCAATGTAGCAGGATACAAAATTAATGCCAAGAAATCTATGGCATTTCTATACACCAATAGTGAAATTACAGAAAAAGAGACTAAAAAAGCAATCCCATTTACCATCGCACCAAAAAAAATTAAGATACCTAGGAATAAACTTAACTAAAGAGGTAAAAGACTTCTACTCAGAAAACTACAGGACGTTGACAAAAGAGATAGAGGAAGACATAAACTGATGGAAGAACATACCATGTTCTTGGATTGGTAGAATCAACATCATTAAAATGTCCATACTACCCAAAGGCATCTATAAATTCAACACATTTCCCATTAAAATACCAACAGCATATTTCACAGGCCTAGACCGAACTCTCCAACAATTCATCTGGAATAAAAAAGACCCCAAATAGCTGCAGCAATCCTGAGAAAGAAGAACAAAGTAGGTGGGATCTCAATACCAGATATCAAGCTGTATTACAAAGCCACTGTTCTCAAAACTGCCTGGTACTGGCACAAGAAGAGTCATATAGATCAATGGAATAGAATAGAGAGCCCAGAAGTCAACCCGAATCAATATGCTCAATTAATATTTGACAAAGGTGGCAAGAACATACAATGGAGTCAAGACAGTCTCTTCAATAAATGGTGTTGGGAAAATTGGACAGATACATGTAAAAAAAAAAATGAAACTAGACCACCAACTCACACCATACACAAAAATAAACTCAAAGTGGATAAAGGACTTTAATGTAAGGCGGGAAACCATAAAAATACTAGAGGAATCCAAAGGCAACAATATTGCAGACATATGCTGAAGCAATTTCTTCACTGATACAGTTCCTAGGGCATTGGAAACTAAGGAGAAAATAAACAAATGGGACAGCATCAAAATAAAAAGCTTCTGCACAGCAAAAGAAACCATCAACAAAACAACAAAAAAGTGCACTGCATGGGAGAACATATTTGCCAATGTTATCACCGATAAAGGTTTAATCTCCAACATTTATAGGGAACTCATACAACTTAACAAAAGGAAGATCAACAATCCAATCAAAAAATGGGCAAAGGACCTAAATAGACATTTTTCAAAAGAGGACGTTCAGTAAGCCAAGAGACATATGACAACATGCTCAAAGTCACTAATCATCTGAGAAATGTAAATCAAATCAACAATGAGGTACCATGTCACACCTGTCAGAATGGCTATCATCAACAAATCAACAAACGACAAGTGCTGGAGAGGATGTGGAGAAAAACAACACTCGTGCCCTGCTGGTGGGAATGCAGACTGTTTCAGCCACTATGGAAGACAGTATGGAGTTTCCTCAAAAAGTTAAAAATGTTACTCCCATTTGACCCACTGATCCCACTTCTAGGAATATATCCTAAGAAATCAGAAACACCAATCAGAAAGGATATATGCACCCCTATGTTCATAGCAGCACAATTCACCATAGCTAAGATCTGGAAACAGCCTAAGTGCCCATCAGCAGCTGAATGGATTAGAAAACTGTGGTAAATCTACATAATGGAATACTATGCTGTTGTAAAAAAGAAGGAATTCTTACCATTTGCAACAGCATGGATGGAACTGGAGAGCATTATGCTAAGTGAAATAAGCCAGTCAATGAAAGAAAAATACCACATGATCTCACTCATTTATGGATAATAAAGACCATTATAAACTGATGAGCAAAAATAGATACAGAGGCAGAGCAATATCGAACAGACTGTCAACCTACAGCGGGAAGGATGGGGAGGGGTTGGGGGGTGAGAGGGGGTATAAGAAATCAACCGAAGGACTTGCATGCATGCATACGAGCATAACCAATGGACACAAGACACTGGGGGTCATGGGAGGCTAGGGGAAGATCAAGGGGAGAAAAAAAAAAGGAGACATATATAATACTCTTTGTAATACTTTAAGCAATAAAACAATTTAAAAAAAGTATACCTCTAGAAAAAGTTTTCAATCATTTACCCACATAACAAATAGTTATCACATGCCCATGTTGTGTAAATCATTATGGTAGACAATGGCCTGGAGCTAATACTTGGTTTCAAGAATAGACATGTAACAACATATGAAAGATGGATTCAAGCTCTCTACTCATGTGATGTCTATCAGTATAGATGGCAAGATGAGAGAGCATGAAATACTCACTAACTAGCATTCCAGGAAAGGAATACTGCCCAGAAAACAGTCCTCAACAAAAGGCTCAAGTTAGAAGAAACAACATTAACAAAGTGGTGAAAATATATTAAGCACATATATTTAACAATCTACACTAATAAAAGAGATAGATGCAAATTAACCATCACTCCGACACCCCACCACTCTGCTACACCCACAAGCCATGCCCACCAGCCTATCAGGAGCGAGTATGCAAATTAACCCAGCTAAGATGGTGGCAGACACAGACCTGGAGCGAGCAGGAGGCTTGGGTTGCCCCCAGTTATGGAGGAAACCAAGCTTCCTGCCTGCCCTTGTAGGCCCTGGGCTCCACTAAAGGCTACAAAGTTTCAATTATAGAAGATAAATAAATCCCAGATACCTGCCTTCAGCCCGCCAAAGAAAAAAAAAGAAAAAAAGGAGAGGCTGGGAGCTTGGGTCGTTGGGGGTTGTGGCCAGCATAAAAACGGCCATCAGCCCCTCAGCCAGGCTGTTCACACCCCCATGGGTGAGTGTCCCCACTGGGGGCTTGGCCAGCCTTCAAATAGCCATCAGCCCCTCACTCAGGCTGGCCAAGCACCCCAGTCAGGACCCTTATCCTGAAGGGGGTGTGAATAGCTTGAAAATAGCCCTCAGCCCATCACCCAGGCTGGCCAGGCACCCCAGTGGGGACCCCGACCCTGGAGAGGATGTGGCCAGCCTGAAAACCGCCCTCAGCCCCTCATCCAGGCTGGCCAGACACCCCAGTGGGACGCCCCCACCCTGAAGGGGCTGTGGTCAGCCGGAAAACAGCCCTCAGCCCCTCACCCAGGTTGGCCACACCCCCATGTGGTGAGGCTCTTTGCTGGGGGGCTTGGCCAGCCTGCAAACAGCCATTAGCCCCTCATCCTGGCTGGTCAGGCACCCCAGTGGGGACCCCCAGCCTGAAGGGGGTGTGGCCAGCCTGAAAATGGCCCTCAGCCCCTCACCCAGGCTGGCTAGACACCCCAGAGTGATCCCCACCCTGATCCGGGACATACTTCAGGGAAAACCATCCATCCCCCACCCATGCACCAGGCCTCTATCCTATATAATAAAAAGGTAATATGCAAATTGACCCTAACAGCAGAACCACTGGGAATGACTGGTTACTATGACACACACTCACCACTAGAGGGCAGATGCTCAATGCAGGAGCTGCTCCCTGATGGTCAGTGCGCTCCCACAGGGGGAGCTCTGCTCAGCCAGAAGCCAGGCTGACAGGTGCCAGCACAGTGGTGGTGGCAGGAGCCTCTTCTGCCTCCTCAGCAGTGCTAAGGATGTCCAACTGCAGCTTAGGCCTGCTCCCCGCTGGCAAGTGGACATCCCCCAAGGGCTCCCGGGCTGCCAGAGGGATGTCTGACTGCCAGTGTAGGCCCATTCCCCCGGGGAGCAGGCCTAAGGCAGCAGGTGGACGTCTTCTGAGGGGTCCCAGACTGTGAGAGGGCACAGGCCTGGCTGAGGGACCCCCCAAAGTGCACAAATTTTTGTGCACTGTGCCTCTAGTCTATAATAATAAAAGCATAATATGCTAATTAGACCAGACAGCAGAACAACCTTCCAGACATCCTTTCAGACAACCTACCAGATGAAGCCGGGGCTGGCTGCAAGGGCTGAGTCCCTTGCATGAATTGCATGCATCAGGCCTCTAGTTTACTATAATCAGTTTGCATCATACTGTTTTATTCTTTCATTTCTTTTTTTAAATGAATTGGAAAAAACTAAATCTATGAAAGAAGATATAAATAATAATATAAATAAAATCTGTAGGTGCAAAACTCGGTCTAAAAAAATAAACTTTACAATGTAATTGAAGTTTATAATACAAATACTCTGTTTATAACTCCTTTCTTCCTTAGTGATAATAACTATAACTTTGTCATTGTCATCGTCATGTCTTTCTTCATATTTCATTATACTTACACTAGAGGCCCGGTGCACAAAATTTGTGCACGGGACGGTCCCCTCAGCCCAGCCTGCAACCTCTCCAATGTGGGACCCCTCAGGGGATGTCTAACTGCGGGTTTAGGCCCAATCCTGGGGATCAA
>NW_005871061.1:12238216-12302783 GCF_000147115.1 Myotis lucifugus
GGTGGGGCAGCCTGGGTGAGGGGCCCGTGGTGATTTGCAGGCTGATTATACCCCCATTGGAGTGGGGGTCCCCACTGGGGCTGGTGCCAGCCTGGGAGAGGGGCTGGGGCTATTTGAAAGCCAGCCACACCCCCATGGGATGAGGGTCCCTATTGGGGTTGTGGCCAGCCTGGGTTAGGGGCTGATGGCTGTTTTCAGGCTGCCACGTCCCCCAGCGGGGACCCTCACCCCTATGGTGGTGTGGCTAGCCTGGGTGAGGGGCTGTGGGCCGTTTGCAGGCCCCTCCATCAGCAGCCGGCCCAGGCAACCCAAGCCTCCCGCAAGCTCTGGCCGGCTCCTTGGCCACTGCCCATAGGCCCCTCCTTAGGTGGCCGGCTCAGATGGGGGGCAAGCTTGGCTTCCTCCACCACCTGGGGCAACCCAAGCCTCCTGCCCACTCCAGCTGGCTCCATGGCAGCCGCCATCTTTATTCCACTAATTTGCATATTCCCTCCTGATTGGCTGTGGAGCATTGCCAAGGTATGGTCAATTTACATATTTGTCTATTATTAATGTAGACTATTATTCGTGCAGATGTGTTCTTAAACAATAAGTAGCATGTTTTTCATCCTTTAAAAAATTTACGTGTTAAGTGGCATGTGTATTTTTTGCAATATGTTTTTAAACTCAGCATTATGTTTGTGAGAGTAATATAACATTTATAGTTATAACAATATTTCTTTCACTTAAACTATTGAATAGACTTCAATATATTAAGATTTATTGATTCTTTATTATTGTACATTCATGTCATTTTCAGCTATTTATAATTATCAAAATGCTAAAATGAACATTATTGAAAATGTATTCCTGAATATGCATTTGAGAGTTCTCTAGGACTGGTATTGTACAGATAGGTACATTGTACACTCATCTAGAATTTGCCAGGTTATTTTCCAAAATTTCAAAACTAATTTACTTTCCATGAGGAATTCTAAGGATTCTTTTAGTTGCACATTATGGCCAAGACTTCCACTGAGATTTTTAAAAGTAAGTATTATACTCCCATGATTCAAATATCAAAACAATATAAAAATATATGCATTGACATATTAGCTGTTATTAGTTTAAATACAGAACTAGAAAAAGAAACAGTCGCTGCAATATATTATGTGGGAGTTGATTCCATTAAACAGGAAGGGGACAGCAATGCATCCTTCAGGAAGGGATACTAAAAAAGTAAAGGTGCATTATTCAACTGGTTACTGCTGTAGGCAACTAGGGATCAGTCTTGCTGGGAATTATATGATGTACCATGTGGAATATCCTTCAATGTTGTTGTATGGATGATTCAGAGTAACCACTTAAGACTGACTGCTCTGATTCTGAGCTGAGGTTTTTTATAGGGCTTTATTTAAAGTCTCCAGTGAAAAGACACAGGCTTTATGTGGGACTCTGTCAAATATGCATAGAAGCTCTCCAACTGAGTTCAAGCTGAAATCAGAGGTGGATCCAGGTGATATGGCATAGTATACCAAAGTGTCTATAACTACACTGACCTGTTTTCCATATCAAAAGAGTTTCCTAACCCCTACACATAAGCATCCTTAGTAGTTTTTTATATATCCTTATAAATAATTGTATGCATAGTCAATTTTCATTCAGTACATTCAGTAAAATGAATATATACTCTATTTTCCCCCATTTCTCATAAATATTTCTTCCAAACAACTTATTTTGTATGTTTTCCCATTAGTATATAACAAAATTTCTTATTCTTTTTAGCAGCTGGATATGCTGCTGAATGGATCTACACTAATAATAGACAAACATGGTAATTGACTGTACCTTCGTTATGCCCGCCATTGGCTGATCAGAACCATATGCAAATTAACAACCAACAAAGATGGTGGCTAATTTGCATACTGTAGGCAGGGAAGGACAGCGAGAGCACCATCCAGGCCCCCATGTGCGACCTGGGGACGGGGGCTCAGGCAAAGCGATCGCTGTTCGCCTCGCCTGAGTCCAGCCCGAACGCAGGGGATGGGGCCCACTCCTGTGTGCGACCCGGGGGTGGGAGGGGGCTCAGGGGAGGTGATTGGCATTGCTTGCCTTTGCCTGAGCCCCTGCCCGCTTGCCAGGGACACGAGGCCCTCTGAGAGAGAGAGAGAGAGAGAGAGAGAGAGAGAGAGAGGTGGAATTTGGCACCCCACATCCCTCGCTGATCGACCACTACAATTCCAAGTCAGGAGGGCTGCTTTCAGGCCGCAGCTCCAGGTCCCTCATCCCCACCCCAGGCCCGAGAGCACAGTGCTGGGCAGGGGCACCCAGGGGTTCGGGAATGCAGTGCGAGGGGCCGGCACAACATGGGGGGGGCTGTGTTTACACCACCAAGTTTCCCACTTCTGCCCTGGCCTGCATCCCTCCTCTTTCCCCTCAGAGGCCCAGCTCCTGCGTACATGCTTGCTGGGCAGGCCCAACTGCACCGGGGAGTGAGCTATGGCGATCAGGCTGGCCACTTCCTGGGATGGGATGGCCGGACCATGGCGATTCATGAAGGTGATGAGGCTCGTAGGCCATGCACAGCCCTCAGGATGCGGGGGTGGCTGGCCAAGCTGAGTCTGGCTTCAGTGGGGCCAGTGGGAGCCCGAGGCCACCCCAACCCCTACAGGTCCCAGGTGGACGGTGGCTCAGTGGAAAGCGGTGTCTCCATGCATGGTGCCCAGGGGCAGCTGTGAGCTGCTGCAAACCCACCCCACACTTCAGGGAGGGGGAGAAGGCTCACAGCCACCAGCACCCTAGGCTGCACCACCTGTGCCTCAGCATGCCAGCTTGGCAGGGTCCAGAGCAGGTGAGCTGCTCCCTTCCCCCAGTGGTAGAACAGGGAGGATAGCACTGGGTGCAGGGAGGGGACCTCAGCTGGGATCCTCCTGGTGTGGGGAAGGAGCCCAGCCTGGGCCCGGTGGGGAGCTTAGGAAGTCTGGCTAAGCAGGTGCTGGTTCATACCAACTCTTACTCTGCCATCTTCCTCCAGCTCTTCAAGCTAACCCCGCTGCCCCACCTGTCCGGGGGAATGGGCTCTGGGTGACCTCCCTGAGCTCAGACTGTGGACCCAGAGACCACAAGGAAGAGTGCCCGGCCGGGCCCGGGCAGGGGCCGGTGCAGAACTAACAGGGCAGAGTTGCTTCGGTGTCTCGGTGACGTTTGCAACTGACCCAAGGAGGAAACCCGAGAGGGGAAAGGCCGGGAGGCATAAATTGCAAGCACTTTAGCCATTTGAAAACAGCTCCACTTGGAATGTGAGGCAGTTGTATGTTCAGCTGAGAAGTGAGGGGGCTGAACTCCACCGTCGCTGGGCTCCTGTCAGTCCGAGGCCCAAGCGTCCACCACGACAAAGAAAGAACAGAGCGAGGGGCCCGAAGGAAGGGAGGACAATTAAAGAAAACCGTGTCTAGACTTTCCCCAGCCCTCTCCCTCTTTCTGCTGCCTATAAGAGCCCCAGGCCCGGCCACAGTTCTGTCTCCACCTTTTAGTCCCCTATTCTCCAACCACAGAGGAAAGAAATAAGAAAGGAGTCTGTGCTGCCTTCAGAAAGTATCTACCTGATCGGCCAGTTGCCTTCCACAGAGGGAGGCCAGACTGCAGCTTAGGCCCGCTCCCCACAGGGACATCAGTGGGACATCCTGTGAGGGCTCCCAGACTGTTAGAGGGGGCAGGCTGGGCTGAGGGATGCCCCCCGAGTGCACAAATTTTTGTGCACCGGGCCTCTAGTATACTATAATTTTTAACCAGCACATTACAGATGTTCAATTTGGTTTTTTATATATTTTCTATTACACTATTTCAGTAAATAACCTTATTGATAAGACAGTTCATAGGCACACATGTAAAATATATCCTCAGTAGTGAATTGCTGGATCCAAGGATAAATGCATTTGCAATTTTGATAGTTATCTTGAAATTGTTTACTAGGGGTTCATATTATTTCATGCCCCATAAGGAAAGTATGAAAGAATCTGTTTTCCTATAGCTTCATCCACATTATGTATTGTTATGTTTATATATTTTTGCTAATCACATAAATAAAAATGTTATCTCAATGAAGACTAAATTGCCTATCTTTTACTATAAACATTATAAAATTTCACATCTGCTTTATATATTTAAAGAACACTTGTTTTTTTAAAATAACTGCTTATGCCTTTTGCCTATATTTGTATTAAGTTGTTTGCATATATTTGTTTGTTTCTCTGATATATAGAATAAAGAAAGCTAGAAATAGATAGACAGTGGATAATCACATATTTGTATGAGTTTCTATTTAGGTTGGTCCCAGCCTATTGATTGTGATGGTATCATCTATCAATGTGTGGGGACATTCAACTGGGCCCCTGCTTTTGAAGCATTCACAGATATTACTCTATTTGGAACCAATATTGTGAGTAGACTGGCCCTTGTAGTTAATATCATCATTGGAAGGTACACTTTAACAACCATCATCATGGAACTTTGAAAAGCTTATTACTCACAGATCCTGGAGAGTACACAGAAAACATGGAGCCACACAGCAGCAAGGTCACAGGGAGAGATAAGAGATGAGAGAGAGAGAGAGAGAGAGAGAGAGAGAGAGAGAGAAGAACAGGACTGTCACTCTGCCTTTATTGGAGTCCAGGATATGGTGCTTAGGGTTTGGTTCACTCCTTATTGTGAATTTAAAGCATAACAGCAGGAAATAAAGCACAGGATATAAAAAGCTAGTGGTCAGTTAAATAATTAGTTGTCTAGGCCAACCACAGTTTTCTAAAACGGGGAACTTTATGGATGGAGTGGCCTGCCTCTTTGATAGTTGAATAGTTGGCAATGCAGTTATTGGAGATGATGTCTTTGAAGTGGATGACTTGGCAATCAAATGTTTAATGTCCATCTCAGCTGGTGTAGATCAGTGATTGAGCATTGACCTATGAACCAGGAGGTCACAGTTTGATTCCCAGTCAGGGCACATGTCCAGGTTGTGGGCTTGATCCCCAGTGTGTGGTGTGCAGGAGACAGCCAATCAAGGATTCCCTCTCATCATTGATGTTTCTATCTCTCTCTCCCTCGCCCTTACTCTCTGAAATCAATAAAATAATATATTTTTTAAAGTTTAATGTCCAAAACTTACATTACAATAAAAAAGTTAATTGTCAGGCACTTACACTAAAGTTTCACAAAATAACATTTATCTTTTTACTTTCTTTGGTGTTTTTCACTATGGAGAAATTTCCATTATTTTTATGTAGCTGAATTATGAATCATTTCCTATATATTGAGTCATAAGTAGAAAGACATTTTTATACCAAAATTTCAAAGCATTCCCCCTTATTTTTATCTAATGCATTTATAGGTTCCTTTCTAAAAAATCCTATATAATAAAAGGCTAATATGCAAATCAACCAAACAGAGGAACATCTGGTCGCTATGACACACACTGACCACCAGGGGGCAGATGCTCAATGCAGGAACTTCCCCCTGCTGGTCAGTACACTCCCACAGGGGGAGCACCAGTAGCCAGGCTTATGGCTGGCGAGTGCAGTGGCAGTGGCAGGAACCTTTCCCACCTCCGCAGCAGCACTAAGAATTTCTGACTGCTGGCTTAGGCCTGCTCCCCATGGGACATCCCCCAAGGGCTCCCAGACTGTGAGAGGGCACAGGCCAGGCTGAGGAACCCCCCGACCCTGAGTGTACGAATTTCATGCACCAGAACTCTAGTATTCATATATTTTCTCTAGGGCAGTGGTTGGAAAACTCATTAGTCAACAGAGCCAAATATCAAGAGTACAACGATTGAAATTTCTTTTGAGAGCCAAATTTTTTAAACTTAAACTATATAGGTAGGTACATTGTTATTAACTTAATTAGGGTACTCCTAAGGCTTAGGAAGAGCCACACTTAAGGGCCAAAGAGCCGCATGTGGCTCACAAGTCACAGTTTGCTGACCATGGCTCTAGGGGAATCTTTCCTAGTCTACAGAAGGTATAAATCCAACTAGTTATCTCAATATTATTTATTAAGGTGTCCATCTTGTCCCTTAGGAAAATGCATAAATCACTTTTTTCATGCCTTGGGTAAGTAGGTATATTGGATTTATATTGCTGTATAGTGTATTACCACAAACTTAGTGGCTTAAAACAACACACAGTTGTTATTTTATAGTATCTACTGGGCCCCAGTGCACGAATTTGTGCACCTTGAAAGGAACTGTGGGCCGTGAGGCTGTGGTGAGCAAAGGGCAGGACTCAGCCCATCTTCCACACCCCCGCCTGGCCCCTCCCACCACAGGCTGTGGTCCCCTGTATGCTGGCAGCCTCACTCCTGCTGCTGCTCCCACATGCTGAGAGCACTGGCCCTGCTCACACCTGCTGATGGCACAGAGCGATTGGGGTCAACGCCATCAGCAGGTGCAAGAGGCGGCTGCTTCCCGGATCTCTCCTGTTGAGTGTTTCCTTCCCACATCCCGCGTGGATCAGGGTTCAGGAACTGGAAGCAGAGCCGCACACAAATGAAAATGAAAAGACAAGAGATAATTGGAAATATTGGGGGACCAGGCAAGCAAGTCCAACTCAAGGGGAAGGACTTCTACCAGTGCTCAGGCCTCACCAAGCTTTTATTGATCTGGGATGCACCCATAGGCAGGCGACTCCCCATTAACAGGCAGACTAGCCCATCAGCAAGGATTTACATAATAATAAATGGGGGAGTAGTTTCAGCTACCACTGTCTGGACAAACATACACTAGTTGCCTTTGCTAGGGCTTCAAAGGCACCCAGCCTTTGGGGGGTTCTCTGTCTCTGCTTATCAGATAGTGAAGGCAATAAACAGTTTCCCACACACCCCTCAGAAGCAGGGGGAGGTGGAGAAACCCTCAGGGGCAATCAGGGCTAGCAGCCACCACTCACACCTGCTGATGGCACCAAGCATTTGGGGTCAGCACTGGGCACAGGGTGCCAGCAGCGGGTGCGAGCAGGGCCAGTGCTGGCAGCAGGTGCGAGCACATGGGAGCACAGAATTTTCAGTAACCACCAGAGGCTTGCCCCGATGCCAGCAACTGGTGCCCCGCCTTAGTCTGGCACCCCTGCTCACCTGCTCCATCATCTTACCACAGCCAATGCCAGACATGTTCCATGCTCTGCCACCTGCTGCTGACACCCACCATGTTCCACAAGTGCCCCCTGGTGGTCAGCACACATCATAGCGACTTGTTGTTCGGTTGTTCCATTGTTCGGTTTATTTGCATATTAGCCTTTTATTATATACGATGGTTCAAAAATCCAGAATCTTTTCACTGGGTTCTCTTCTCAGAGTTCCATTGAAATAAAATAAAAATGTTGGCTGGACTATGTCCTTACCTGGAGGTGAAATTAAGGAAATGTTTGCTTATAAACCCAAACCCCATCAGGTTTTTAGTAGAATTTATTTTCTTAGGATAATACAGTGCTCGGCAAACTGTGGCTCGCGAGCCACGCGCGGCTCTTTGGCCCCTTGAGTGTGGCTCTTCCACAAAATATCATGTGTGGTATTTTAAATATGAGGGAAGCTTTTCTCAACGGGTTTCAGGAATTCAGAAACAGCAAAGCGACGTTAGTCTTTGTTAAAAAAAACAAAAAAACCTCTCAATGCTACTGTAACAATTAAATTTTTCTCTCTTTAATATTGACATTGGCAACTTTGAAATGCAATTGCTGGATTAAAAAAACAAAGAACTGTGGAGCTCGAAATTTGAATGTCTTTGTGCTAATATAGAAATATTGGAGAAAAACAAATGTGAACTTAGTTCACAGCACACGTGGTCTGCTTTGAAAGACCTGGAGAAGGAAGATATGTTGATTTTTAACACCTAGAATAGTATTCCTGACTCATATAATCAACTGAAAAAACTAGCGTTTGCTGTTCTTCCCTTATTCGGGTCTACATATTTATGCGAACAATCATTTTCAAGCATGAACCTTATCAAGAGTAAACTGAGAAGTCGTCTTATTGATGAGAACCTAGAATCGTGCCTAAAATTAAAAACAACAACATACAAACCTGACTTGCCCAAACTTTCCAAGGAGATGCAAGGCCATTGTTCACATTAGTGTTTGTCAGTCATTGTCATGATTTAATTTTATGGATATTGTAAGGTAAATTGTAAGGAATTTAATTTTATCAATAAATAATATCATTATTAAGTATGATATCAAGTTTTATTCAACGTACCTATAGTTTAAGTAAGACTTAAAACTTTAAGTAAAGTTTATTAAGTTAATTTTAGGGAACGTTGTGGAGTGAAAGATGTAGTGTCGAGGATTGAGAAAGGTATGTTGAGATGGTTTGGACATATAGAGAGGATGAATGAAAGGAGATAGACAAAACAAGTATACAAGACGAGTGTGGATGGGAGAGTTGGAAGGGGTCGACCTCAGCGAACGTACCTCAATCAGATTGAAGACGTTTTTAGCAAAGGCCAATTTAGGAGTACCCTAATTAAGTTAATAACAATGTACATACCTATATAGTTTAAGTTTAAAAAATTTGGCTCTCAAAAAAAATTTCAATCGTGGTACTCTTGATATTTGGCTCTGTTGACTAATGAGTTTGCCAACCACTGCCCTATACCTTCTTACACCTCCACACTCCTCCCACCTGCAATCATCATGTCCCTGTCCATGAGTTGTTGTTTTTTTTCTCAATCTGACTTGGTCTTTAAGGGAACAATCAGAGAGGATATTTATTATAACAGAGAGACAGATAAAAATTGCAAGAACTGATTTTCTATGTTTTAAAGGAGTAAATATTCTGTATAACAAAATGGCTAGGTATTTACCCTATAGTTATAGTCACACGTGTAGATTGGACTGAACTGGAAGTCTTTCTATCTAGTTATTGATTATAAAAGTGTAAATATTGTATCCCAATTTTTTGTTGATATAATTTTCTCTTTTCACAGAATATATTATATATTTCAATAATTATTTCAAAATTAATATGTGTGAACACCCTGGGGTAAACAAAAATATATTGGGCATGAGAAAATAGAATTGCTCGTGCTTTCCATTTGTTTAATGATAATTTTTGTTTGTGTGCACACCTCATAATATATATAGGGTATACATATGGATGTGTAATATTTAAGAATAAATCAATATACGTATATTGGTAGCACTTTCTCAGAAATGCATGGAATGAAGGTTCAACAAAGTTTGTAGATCATGGATTTATGGAACCAGAAAATTTCATATAATTTCCACCTAAGGTAAGTATCTGCATAAGCATAACTGCTTTTATTCTTCTGGATTTTCTTCTTACCCAGTGAATGATCTGACAACTCCCAGAAATATGTTGAAATCTTGTTGATATTTCTTAGTTTTGTTTTACTTTCTTTTTTTTTTAAGGAAATATCTTTGGAGGAAGGTAGCTTGTATAAAGTTAGGTACAATTACTAAAGTTCCTTAATTTAACTGAAGATTAGTGAAAGAAAATCATAAACATCTGGCCCTTCATTTTAATTATGGACAATCTTAGTCTTTGTGCATTTTTTTAAAAAAATTAAGATCTGGCCAAAACCAGTTTGGCTCAGTGGATAGAGCGTTGGGCTGCGGACTGAAGGGTCCCAGGTTTGGTTCCGGTCAAGGGCATGTACCTTGGTTGCGGTCACATCCCCGGTGGGGGGTGTGCAGGAGGCGGCTGATTGATGTTTCTCTCTCATCGATGTTTCTAACTATCTCTCTCCCTTCCTCTCTGTAAAAAAAATCAATAAAATATATTTAAAAAAAACTAAGATCTGTACTTTAGGTAATATCACATTTATTTATACCAGCGGTTCTCAACCTGTGGGTCGCGACCCCTTTGGGGGTCGAACGACCCTTTCTCAGGGGTCGCCTAAATACATCCTGCATATCAGATATTTACATTACAATTCATAACAGTAGCAAAATTACAGTTATGAAGTAGCAACGAAAATAATTTTATGGTTGGGGGTCACCACAACATGTGGAACTGTCTGTATTAAAGGGTCATGGCATTAGGATTTTGCCCTTATCTGGAAGTTCCATCTTATATTACCCACTTCTCTTATACCAGGTAGATCAAGCCCTCTGTCTAAGTCATAATATTTAACAACTTACATAGTTCCAGTTTTCATGATCAACCCAATTTGATAGGGAAAATGTTGCACATTGCCCAAGTTCATTGATTATGTACATAGTGGAGGTGGGATTTTCATATTTTAACATGGCTTTAACATGGTCCCAGATCAGAGACGTCTGAATGCAGAAGCTTAAAATAGTAGTAGTGTGAGGAAATTTAAAAACTATTATTTTCTAGATGTTTTTATTCCTTGTACATGAAATTCTATTGTTTTCTTATTATTTGGTAAATTACACTTTCTGTATACTGTACTATATTGAGAGCGTTTTAGGCTAAGGACATGTTTTCTTTAATTCTTTCCCTATTCATATATCACTGTTCTTGATACAATGGAAAAGACAAAAAAAATGCCAGTTGAAGTAAAGTTAATTCAATTTCACATTAATTTTATGAAGTTATTCTAATTTAATATAAAAAAGGGTCATGGCATTAGGAAGGTTGAGAACCACTGATTTATACAGAAGACAATATGTGGCCTTTAATGACACAACATTCAGAGATAAAATGTACATGATATTGGCTCAGATTTTAAAAAATATGCTTAAAAAATTCTTAGTAGTTCTTTTAAATTACTAGTATGTAGGTGTTTCTATAACTGTGGATTTTATAATAATGTTTCCCTACAAATGGAAAAAATAAATTCTTTACAATTAAACAGAAAAAGACACCACATATTGTCACAGAGTTTATCCTCTTGAAATAAAAGCAGCTTAAATTTAAGCTTTAAAGTCATAAGCCACAAACACAGACCACAGTGTGGTGGTGGCCAGAGGGAAAGGGCTGCAAGGGCTGGATGGAGATGGGCAAAGGAGATAAAATGGGGACATCTGTAATAGTATCAACAATAAAAATACAGTAGGCTGTCAGAACGGAGCAAGTTCTTCAGTTTCTCCCAGGCAAGGAGGCTGGAAACTGTTAGATTTTTTTTCCATTTTGAAACTTAGCAAAGCAGAATTTGCTGAAAAGTCTGTTTTCTATTTCATTTCTCCAGAAAACCCTGCTAATGTTCCTTTTTAACCTTGTGTCTTTTTGGAAATTAACTTTTTAATATAACTGAAGATATGTAGATTTTTTGGTATAAAAATAACATTTTCCCAAATTGTAGGAGAGGGTGGGTGGGAAGGCAAGGACCCTGTTTTGTTGTTGTTTTTAGTGCTGTTTTACCTGCTTAGAAAATAGCAAGAATTATATGTTGACTGAATAAATGACACACTCTACCAAACTCTAATATACATTGTTTTTCTGGGAATTCAGAAAGTGACAGCCAAACATACAAACAAAAAATAAATCAAGTGATTATAGGACTTCCTTCTCTGGGCTTTACATAGAGTGATGAGGATGAAGGGAGGTAAGTAAAATTATATGTATATTCAATTCTGCTATGGCAACATAATCCCATTGTAGGATATCTTTCTTGCTGTTTATAACTTGCTGGACAAATTACAAAAAGCAAATGCCAAAGACTTTGAAAAAAAACTAAATAAAAAACAAGAAGATTGTAAACAGGAGTCAAAATATGAATAAACAATTCACACAATAATGAATTACTTGTATTCTTTTGTTGTTGCTGTTTGCTTTCTGGGTCCAATTTTTCTCATGACTCTGTCATGAGGGAATGCCCAGTTATAACGCTGGGCACTGAAGCAATTGCGCAATTTGTTTTAAAAAAAATACTATGTTTTCGGTTAATACAGCAGGGGAAAAGGACCCCTGATGGCCAGAGAATGTGGAGGAAATGTCAATTGTTGGGGGGGGGGGGTGGAGCTTGAGAAAGGAATGACATAATTGTATCTATAGTGTTGATCATCCTAATTTTGTATCTGTCCCAGTTGCTCACATCTGGGACAGATGCAAAGAAGCATGGCAAAGGCTTTGAGAACTGAAGTTAGAATGGAAAAGAGTGCATAGAATGAAAGATAGTATTTGCAAACTAACTGCTTCAATTGCTACTTTTATCTCAGGAAAATATTGACCCAATTTAATTATTTTTATTTTTATATGATCAATGCTAACAAAACTAAATTTTCTTACTTTCTAACCAATTTTTCCAGGTTTATTGAGGTATAACTGGCAAGTAATAATGCATATACTTAAAGTGTGAAATGTAATGATTTCATATACATGTATGTTATGAAAGGATTACCATAATCAAGCTAATTAACACATTCATCACCTTGCATAGTTACCATTTTCTTTTGGAGTAGAACACTGAAGATATACCTTCTTAGCAAACTTCAAGTATACAATACAGCATAATTAACTATAGCTAATATGGTGCACATTGTATCTCCAGAACATATTCATCTTATAATTGAAAGTTTGTACAAACATATCCCAATTTCTCCACACCCCAGCCCCTGGTAACCAGCATTTCACTCTCTGCCCTTATGAGTTCAAATTATGTATATTTCTCATATAAGTGAAATACATACACTAGTTGCCTTTCTTTATCTGGCTAATTACTTAGCATAATGCTCTCCAAGTTTATCCATGTCATCACAAATGGCAGAATTTTGTTCCCTTTTAAGGCTTTCCATTACATATATTCCTCAATTTACAACAAGGTTACACCCTGATAAACCTATCGTACATTGAAAATATTGTAAGTGAAAAGTGCACTTAATACACCTAACCTACCAAATGTCATAGCTTAGCTTAAATATGTTCTCAGCATTTACATTAGCCCACAGCTGGGCAAATCATCTTGCTGTTGCTGCCCAGCATCACAAGAGAGTATCATACCTGATATTACTACCCCAGAAAAAAATTTTAAAAAATTGAATTAGACTTTCTGCTGAATATGAATTGTTTAAACACCATCATCAAGTTGAAAAATTGTAAGTCAAACCATTGAAAGTCAGAGACCGTCTGCATATATATCACATTTCTTTTTATTACAATACCAGAAGCCCGTTGCACGAAGATTCGCATAATAGGCCTTCCTTCCCCTGGCTGCTGGCACTGGTTTTCCTCCAGTACTCAGGACCTAGGCCTTTGGTCTGGCTGCAGTGGAGAAGCCAAGCTTCTTCAGTCTTCAGTCTTCAGTCTTCACTCTGGCCAGAGCCTTCAGTCTTTGCTCTGCACCTGCGTATGCAAATTAGATGCCATCTTTGTTGGGTTAATTTGCATAGTCACTCTGATTGGCTGGTGGGCATTGGTGACACCAATTTGCATGTTTCTCTTTTATTAGTGTAGATTGGCGTCCCAGTGATCCTGCACTGGTGGGGTCCCTCGGCCTGGCCTGAGCCCTCTCACAATCCAGGACCCCTTGGGGAATGTTGAAGAGCTGTTTTCATCCTGATCCTCGCAGGCCAGACCAAGGGACCCCACCTGTGCACAAATCCATGTACCAGGGCTCTAGTATGCATATAAGATCTTTGATTAATCTCTTCCCATCCTCCCCCTTCTCCCCTTCCCTCTGAGATTCATCAGTCTGTTCCATGTTTCCATGCCTGTGCATTGAGTGTCTGCCTCCTGGTGGTCATTGCATGTCATAGCTACTGGCCAGTCACTTAGGCTTTTATATATATATATATAGATTATTGACTATATTCTCTATGTTGCACTTTATATCCCCATGACTATTTTATAACTACCAATTTTTACTTCTTAATCCCTTCACCTTTTTCATCCACTCCCCAATCCCCCTCCCCTCTGGCTACCATCAGTCTGTTTTCTATATCTATGAGTCTGTTTCAATTTTATTCTTTAGCTTCTATGTATAAGTGAAATCATATGGTATTTGTCTCTGTGGCTGACTTATTCACTTTGCGTAATACCCTCTAGGTCCATCCATGCTGTCACAAATGGAGAGATTTCATTCTTTTCTATGTCCAAGTAATATTCCATGATATAATATGTACCACCACTTTTTAAAAAACAAACTTCTTATTGATGGCTACTTGGGTTGCTTCCATATCTTGGCTATTGTAATTAATGCTACAAATACACTTAGGGGTGCATTTATTCTTTTGAATTCATGTTTCAGGTTTCTTCAGATAAATGCCTGGAAGTGGAATTGGTAGGTCATAAGGAAGTTCCATTTTTAACTTTTTGAGCTTTCCACATTGGCTGCACCAATCTGAATTCCCACCAACAGTGCATGATGGTCCTTTTTCTCCACATCCTCACCAACACTTATTATTTATTGATTTATTGATAATAGAAATTCTGACAGGTGTTAGGTGACATCTTATTGTGGTTTTAATTTGTATTTCTCTGAGCATCTTTTCATATGCCTATTGGCCATATGAATGTACTCTTTTGAGAAGTGTCTATTCAGATGTTCTGCCTGTTTTTTGTTTGTTTGTTTGTTTTAATTTGGATTGTATTTTTTCAGTTGAGTTGTATGATTTCTTTATAAATTTTTTATATTAACCACTTATCAAATATATCATTAGGAAATATTTTCTCTCATTCAGTAGGTTGTCTTTTTGTTTTGTTGATGGATTTCATTGCTGTGAAAAAATCTTTTAGTTTGACGTAGTCCCATTTGTTTAGTTTTCTTTTTCTGTTTGCCTTGCTCAAGATGTATCAGAAAAAAATATCGCTAAGAGAAATGTCAGAAATTTTACTGCCTCTGTGTTCTTCTAGGAGTTTTAGATATACTGCATTTCTTTATCCATTCATCAATTGAAGGATGCTGTGGTTGTTTCCACATTTTAGCTATTATGAATAAAATTGCAAAGAACACGGTAGTGCAGTTATCTACTTGAGAAGTAATTTCATTTCCTATGGAATAATCCCTGGAAGTGGGATTGCTAGGTCATATGGTAGTTCTGATGCCTGAGGAATTAAAGCAGGGGTCCTCAAACTTTTTAAACAGGGGGCCAGTTCACTGTCCCTCAGACCGTTGGAGGGCCAGACTATAGTTTAAAAAAAACTATGAACAAATTCTTATGCACACTGCACATATATTATTTTGAAGTAAAAAAAAAAAAATGTTTTCGGCGGGCCACATGTGGCCCACGGGCCGTAGTTTGAGGACCCCTGAATTAAAGGGACAGAATTCCCAGACACGACTGGGAGTGAGGCTCTTGTGATATCTTCAGAAAATGAATTTTGTAAGACTCTGTAGAGGTGGATGGAATGTGGAAGAAGGCTTTATTAGCCATTGGCATAGAGTTACATTGTTATGGTCCCAAAGTCCTATTTTCCCCAAGCCAGTCCAGGAAAAGAGGCAGCTGGGAATTCAGCAAAGTCAGAAACAGGGCCAGTGTCCAGTTTCCATTCCATGTTGCAGCCATGTATGGTTCAGCCTTTAGGCCAGATTAAAGTCCAACATGGCTGTGCACCATCCTATCTAATAAAAGAGAACCATGCAAATTGACCATACCCCCAAACGCTTTCCATTGGCTAATCAGCAGGATATGCAAATTAACTGCCAACCAAGATGGCGGCTGGCAGCCAGGCAGCTGAAGCGAACAGGAGGCTTGCTTGCTCCAGTGATGGAGGAAGCCAAGGTTCCCCGCCTGCCGCTGCCGGCCTCTGAGCTTGCACTCTAAGCAACTATGTTGCAATTATAGAAGCTAAACAAAACCCAGAAACCTGCTTTAAGCCATCAGAGCTGGAGCGAGCAGGAACGAAACAATGTTGCAATTATAGAATCCAAACAAACCCTAGATTCCTGCTTTCAGCAGCCGAGGCCTCAAGCTGGAGCCAAGCCTCAGAGCTAAAGCTGGCTCTCAGCTCCAGTGACAGCCATAGAAGGTAAATAAATCCCAGAATAAAAAAGAAAAAAGAAAAAAAGGAGAGGTTGGGAGCTTCAGTCTCCTGCCAGCCTGAAAACAGCACTCAGCCCCTCACCCAGACTGGCCAGGCACCCAGTGGGGACCCCCACCCTGAAGGGGGTGTGACCAACTGCAAACAGCCATCATCCCCTCACCCAGACTGGCCAGGCACCCCAGTGGGAACCCCCACCCTGAAGCAACAAGATGGCGGCTAATTTGCATACTGAAGGCGGGCGGCAGCAAGCAAGGCTGTCCCTGGTCCTGGGACCTGGATCTATGACCCTGCCAGGTGGGGGGCAGCGCTTGAGGCTGTCCACAATCTGGGGCCCGGATCCGTGACCTGGCGGGCGGGGGGCAGTGCTTGAGGCTGTCTGCGGTCTGGGACCGGATCCATTACCTGGCGGGCAGGGGGCAGTGCGGGAGGCTGTCTGCAGTCTGGGACCCAGATCTGTGACCCTGCTGGGCGGGGGGCAGCACTTGAGGCTGTCTGCGGTCTGGGACCCGGATCTGTGACCTGGCGGGTGGGGGCACCGTGGGAGGCTGTCCGCAGTCCCGGGACCCAGATCCGTGACCCTGCCAGGCGGGGGGCAGTGCTTGAGGCTTTCCACGGTCCCGGGACCCGGATCTGTGACCCTGCAGGCGGGGGCAACGCTTGAGGCTGTCCGCGGTCCTGGGATCTGGATCCGTGACCCTTCATGGCGGGGCGGCAGCTCGCACAGGGGCGGATCGGCCGGGGTTGGGCAGGGCAGGACGCCTGGCTTCTGCCCAGCCCCAGTCACTCTGGGCAGGTGAGCAGCGCAGAGAGCCTCTGGACAGGGGAGGCAGGCCGGAGGAGGGCAGCCTGTACTCCCACATGGCGGTGGTGACAGCTGTGAGCGTGCCAAGCGGAGCCTGCAGGCTGAGCTGAAGTAGAGCCTGCAGGCCATCAGTGCCCAGGAGTTGCTGCGCAAGATCCGCCTCCTGGCCCAGAAGGTACAGGATCGCAGGGACAGCCACCATGGTGGGCCAGACTGACGTCCTCCTGGCTGCACCACGGGGGTTTGCGGATCTGCAAAGCCAGAGGGCTCTGGTGTGCACATCCCCCCTGCCGAGCGAACATCCCCCAGCACACTGTCACCCTCCCACACCTGCAACAGTTGCAAACCAAGGCGTGCACAAGTTCCCCCCGCCTCTCCGCCACACTTCCATCAACCCAGCATGCCTAACACCCCCACAGGATGTGCGCACATCCCCTCTAATGCGCTCACGTCCTTTGGAGAGTGTCTGGGTGTTCTGGGTGCTGAGGGTGGGCGCCTGTGAGATGACAGTGAGAGGGCGGAGTGGTGATGCCCTGTTCCCACGGAGGCCAGTGCAGCTATGAGATCACCTCTGGGGGGTTAATGCAGGTGCTGAGGCAGGAGCAGGTGCAGACAGACACACCTGGTGGGCGCGGGCGGCCCTCTCTGAGGTGCCTTCGGTCAGCGTTCAAGATCAAGAACCCAGAGGCAGAGAGGAATTCCGTCCTCTCAGTGAAACAGTGGGATAGTCGGGGCGACTGTAGAGGAGGAATGTGCACTTTGGGTGCCAGCACCCATGAGCGAAGGCTGCCCTGACTGAGCCTTGCTTGCTTGGGGCCTAGCGCACTCCTGCCGGGCAGTGGGTGACAGGACGTGCTTTTCCGAATTAATGAGAGAAAACGTTGATTCTCCTGCTGCCCACAAAGGTGGAAAGTGAAGTGGGGAGACATGTGGGGAATGAGCAAGGTTCTCTGTCTGGGGGTTCCAAATCTGTAGTTGGTTTCTTTCACCGCTGACTAGATATATACAGGGTGTCCCCCCAAAATGTATACACACTTTGAATACCTACTAATTCCAATGGTTTTAAGCATAAGAAAGAAACAACAATGGAGCTGTTATCTGTTAAAAGTGTGGGCACACATCAGTAGATGAATGGATTAGAAAACTGTGGTACATCTACACGATGGAATACTATGCTGCTGTAAAAAAGAAGGAACTCTTACCATTTGCAACAGCATGGATGGAACTGGAGAGCATTATGCTAAGTGAAATAAGCCAGTCAATGAAGGAAAAATACCACATGATCTCACTCATTCATGGATAATAAAGACCATTACAAACTTTTGAACAATAATAGATACAGAGGCAGAGCTGCCTCAAACTGATTGTCAAACTGCAGCGGGAAGGCCAGGGAGGGTTGGGGGGCAGGAGGGAGGGGGGTAAGAGATCAACCGAAGGACTTGTATGCATGCATATAAGCATAACCAATGGACATAAGACACTGGGGGGTAAGGGAGGCCAGGGGATTGTCAAGGGCGGGGGGGGGGGAAGGACACATATTTAATACCCTTTGTAATACTTTTAGCAATAAAAAAAGAAATATATATATATAACCCTACATATATTTTGCATATATAAAAATATATATGGATAATTTAATACCAATAAAATAAAATAAAATAAAATAAAAATATTAAAAAAAGTGTGGGCACAAACAGATAGTTGGACATTCCCTGAGGGGTCTCAGATTGGAGAGGGTGAAGGCCAGACTGAGGGGTCCCTTCCCCCCCCACCCCAGTGCAAGAATTTCATGCACCGGGCTACTAGTCCTATATAATAATAGAGGAATATGTAAATTAGCCTGGATGCAGTAATGTCATGACTGGTCAGAAAGAGGCATGCACAGCAGGAGCTGGTGGGTGGAGACTGCCATCACCAGGAGGGCTTCCGCATGGCCCAGAGCAGCCCCCAGCGGAGGCGGCCACCAGCGGAGGCGCACACAGACCCACCGTGCTGTCCAGCCCAGAGGCCAGAGGCACCCAGCCTGGGGGCAGCCTCCGGCTCTGCTATCTTGAGTTATGGTTTCCAAGGAAATAGCCAGAAAGGATGATAGACCCTCTGCAAACAGCTCAGCCAGCGCCTATCTAAGTGGCAGCTTCATTTAAATCCAGCCTTTCCTGCAGTGAATGACCCCAACCCTCCCTGGATCAGGCAGGTTCCTGTGGAATGCAATCTCCACGCAATACAAGTGGGCCTCAGTTTCGTCCCTGGTGAGCTCATGTGTTTTAGCTTGGGACAGCGGGGAAGGAAGGGAAAAGGCATCACATGGGGCAGCTCTGGCAAGCAAGCAGAAGGAAACCATTTCTGGCAGACACTCCCCTGCTACCCCCTTCAACATGTAAGGAGAATCAAATAAACCAATACAAACACCCCTCCCCCACCCTGGAGAGATCCAGGACTGAGGGGCATCTCGCCCAGGCATTCCATACCTGCTTCCCACCCCCTTTATCCAAATGGACATGTTAGGGGTTTAAGGGGTGGAGGAGGAGCCTCTCAGGACAGTAATTCCTTGGAACTGCATCTCTGCCCTCCCTCCCAACCTGAACTCTTGGAACTCAGGGCCTGACCCCGCCCCCAGCAGATTTGCATATGCCAGACCCTCCAGTACTTCCAGGTACTGGGCATTCCCTGTCTTCCCTCACTGTCTCCTACCCCAGAAGCACTCTGTCCTCCCCAACTTTAGGTCTAAATGCATGGTGGGCGTAGTTGCTTCTCCATAGATTTTATTTGATAAGAACCCAGCAAAGTCACTTAGCAACTGAGCTTCTCAGACTTCATCAGGGACAACAAATGACACACCTTACTTGACTTTGATAGCAAAACAATCTTATTCTTTTATTTTTTTAAAGTAGATTTTTATTTCAGAGAGGAAGTGAGAGGGAGAGAAATAGAAGCATCGAACAGACTGTCAAACTACAGCAGGAAGGCCCGGGGAGAAGTTGGGGAGGGTGGAAAGAGATCAACCCGAAGGACTTTGTATGCATGCATATAAAGCATAACCAATGGACACAAGACATTGGGGATAAGGGAGGCCGGGGGAATGTCAAGGGGGGAAAAAAAAGGAGATATATGTAATACTCTTTTGTAATACTTTAAGCAATAAAACAAATTAAAAAAAAATCAATGATGAGAGAGAATCATCGATGGGCTGCCTCCTGTACACGCCAGGGGTGACCAGGCCAGCAGGAGAGGGCACTTAGGGGTGATCAGGCCGGCAGGCAGGTGAGCAGTTAGGTGTGTCATAAACAAGTGGATTTGAATCATATCAAACCAATATACATTTTTTAATGAAATGTCTCTTCATTTCTACTAATGCAATTCTACCTTAAAGCTTATGTTGTATAATCTATACTAATAAAAGGGTAATATGCTAATTAGACTGGACACCTTCTGGACATCCATCCGGATATCCTTCTGCACAAAGCCATGGTGGCAGGGGCCAAGGCACAGGTGGTTAGGGGTGACCAGGCTGGCAGGGGAGGGCAGTTAGGGGTGACCAGGCCAGCAGGAGAGGGCACTTAGGGGTGATCAGGCCGGCAGGCAGGTGAGCAGTTAGGAGCCAGCAGTCCCGGATTGGAGAGGGTGCAGGCTGGGCTAAGGGACCCCCTGCACAAATTTCATGCACCAGGCCTCTAGTGTAAGAATAAGGGAGCACAGCCCCCTGCAGCAGGAATCCCAAGAGGGCATGGTGCCTTGGAGGTGAGAAAGCCAAGAGAGGAAGGGGGCCAAAATTCCTTTGTTTGGAAATTTATATATTTAGATTTCATGTGCTTGCAGTGGACACACCCATCCTGGCCACTGACTCATTTTTTAATTTTTATTTTATTGTTTAAAGTATTACAAATAGTAGTACATATGTGTCCTTTTTTCCCCCATTGACCATTTTTAAGGTGTGATTGAAGGGCAATAAGACTTCCACATCATTTAGACCTTACTGGGCATGCATCTAAACTGCCTTTGTCTAATCCCTTCCCCCATCAATTAGCAGAGAACAGACTTGGAGAATGTTAAATGCAGCTTTTTGGCAAAGCTGTGTAAATGGCATACCTATACTATTTGGTCTCCCCTTTCACTCCTTTATTGTTAATAACCAGGTTATTTTAACAATATAACTTATATTGTTAAGTTTTGGAGAAACTTCTGTATTGTTTTCCATAATAGCTGAGCCAGTTTACATTTCCACCCAATGTGTACAAGGGTTTTGTTTTCTCCACATCCTTGCCAACACTTGTTATGTATTATAATTTTTGTGATAGTCATTCTAATATATGTGAGGTTGTATCTCTTTGTGGTTTTAATAAGTATTTTCCTAATTATTAGTGATATTGAACATCATTTTATATACCTGTAGGCTATATGCATATTGTTTTTTGAAAAAATGTCTTGTGAGATCCTTTGTCCATTTTTAATAGGGTTATTTTTTATCTTTTTTTCCATGTGGAGTTTTCTTTTTAAAAATATATTTTGGATATTAACTTCTTATCAGTTATATGGTTTGCAAATATTTTATTCCATTCCTTAGGTTGCCCTTTAAATTTTTTAAGTGTTTTCTTTGCTATGCATAAGCTTTTTAGTCTGATGTAGCCCCATTTGTTTATTTTCACCTTTGTTGCCTGTATTTTAGGTGTTATAACAAAAAATATATTGCCAAGACCAATGTTGAGGAACTTTTAGTCTATATTTTCTTTCAAATATTTTACAGTTTTAGGTCTTACACTTGAGTCTAATGTATTCCAAATTAATATTTGTGTATGGTGTAAGATATTGTTCCAATTTCACTTCCCCCCTCCATAAATATCTAGTTTTCTAAACAGCATTTATTGAAGAGACTATCCTTTCCCTGTTGTGTGTTCTTGGCAACTGTGTCAGAGATTACTTGACTGAATCTGTGTGGGTTTACTTCTATGCTCTCTAGTCTTTGCCATTGATATATGTGTCTGTTTTCAATTTTTTTATTGATTTTTAGAGAAAAAGGGATGGATGGATGGAGGGAGAGAGAGAGAGAGAGAGAGAGAGAGAGATGAGAAACATCGACATTGATTGGCTGCCTCCTGCACTTTAGATCATTTATAAGAATGCATATTTTACCTGAATATTGCTCATGTTCACTGTCTCTTCATTGGTTTTTCTGTCTGGATTATCTATCTCTTGTTGAAATTGAGGTGTTAAGGTCCCCTATTATTATTATATTGCTTTTTATATATTTAGATGATCTAATGTTGGGTTCATATATATTAAGAACTGTTATATTCCCTTAATGAATTGACCTCTTTATAATTATATAGTTACTAGAGGCCCGGTGCATGAAATTTATGCACTGGGGGGGGGGGGGTCCCTCAGCCCAGCCTGAACCTTCTCGCAGTCCAGGACCCCTCAGGGGATGTCCGCTTGTTCTTTGGGATTTTTTCATATTCATATAAAAGGATACGTACATTGGGGCAATCCTCTCGAGATATAATATTCCAGTTGCACCCATATGACAATGACAGTGCCCCTCAGAGGGAGGGAGCTGACAGATGGGGAGCAGGAAATTCTGAAAATCAAAGCGATGATGGAGATGCTAAGCCTTTCCTTCACGCATCTGACACCCCTCCTCAGGCGGCCTGCAGGCCGAACGTCTGCTGGACCTTTACCACTTCATGTCCTGGCAGGCTGCCCTGGGCCCTGCTAGGTTGTGTGCAGGGTCGCCTGGGCCCAGGGATGTCACCCCCTCCCCACAGCCACTCCTGGTACAGCTCCTGCACATGGGCGCTGGTCTCCGAGGGCCACATCAGGATGGCAGCATAGATGTCTTCCATCTGCCACAGCAGTGCCCTGTCTGCATGCCCGTCCTTGCCTGGGCCTGGCCCCTGCTGCTTAGGCATCCCTGATGCAGGCCAGGACCTCCACAAAGTGGCAGGGGAACTTGCGCCTCTACAGCTTCAGGACCACTTCTGGATGTTCCGAAAGCTGTAAGCAGCCTCAAAGCATAGCAGAACCTCTCCACCCCTTTCAAGGGTGACCTCCTGGAAGTCTTTGTTCCTCAGGGTGCAGTAGGTGAGCACCCCCATGTCCTCTTTGAACAGTTCCTTGGCCCTGTGCCTGAAGATGTGAGCCAGGTACTTGTCAGAGCTAGCACCCTCGTGGAGCCTCACCTCCTTCTCCTTCATGTCTCCAAACAGAGTGTCCACAGTGGGGTCATTCGAGACAAGGTCACTTTGCTCCATTATCTGGACAATTTCACCTGAGGTTAACACGCAGTTAGCACCCTGAGAACTAAGCAAAGCTGTGGGAACATTTTATCAAAGGGCCTCCAGTTTCTTGTCATAACATGGGTTCACAATGACGTGGAAAATCTTGTCTGGGGATAGCTTCTGCCATCTGGCGAAGTAATCCTTCACCAGAGAGCCCATGATCTGCTGGGGAGACTTGACCGAGCAGAGGTGCGGGGTGATGGGGTGACCCAGCACACACTCTGCATATCAGACCCAGCTGGGGCAGGCGGAGGCCAGCATGGGTAGCTAGGGCTGTTCCTCACGGTGCTGGCAGTACCGACACACACATTCCTTCTGACTCTCCAGGATGATGAAGTCCACAGCTATCTTCATGTCAAAGACAGTGCACCCCAAGGCTTTTGAAGAAGCTGCAGAGCCTTCTGGATGCATCATTGACACTGAGGCTGAATTTAGCAGCAAAATAAGGCAGATACTAAGGACACATGGACACTGCCAGCACCTTGTACTGTGAGGTAACACATTTCTTATTAAGGTTCAGAACACGGAAGAAGTCCTTGGTGTTCTGTTGAGAAACTTGGACTCCTTCCTCTGAGGTCACACAACTGTCACACGCCAGGCAGTCACTCAGAAATATCTTGGCATTGGCCAACTTATGGAATTCTCCCTTTCTCTTCGTTCTCCTGAACTGGACGCCTGACGCTGACTGCAGCATTCTCTTGATCATCAGTTTTTATTTTTTTACTACATTCCTTCCATGTGCAGTGCTCACAATTCATCTGGAGCGGGGTGGGTGGTGGCCGGCTCGAGTGAGCTGGAGGAAGCATGGGGAGAGCAGTCACTGCTGGTCACCCCTGGCATTGCTGTTGGTATCCTTTCTCCCTTGTGGAGTGTCTAGGGAGGGGAAGCAGCTGCAGTGCCGAGGCTGAGTTCCAAGAGGCCAACAGCGCTGTCAGGATTGTGCTGGCTGTGTAGGTCCATTGGTGCCTGGCTTATCCTCTGGAGATTGAACCCGCAGGACTACTAAGGGAGCCAGTCCCCAGTTCCGCCCTGCCTCTGCCACCGATTGTTTGGAGTCTGAGGCCAGGGAGGAGGGACCAAGCGGTCTGCCTTCCACCTGCTCACCAGTCGCTGCTGCCATGGATTCATCAGAGCCTGAGGGATCCCAGTTCCCCCATTAGCCATCCCCTTATCAATAGAGCCTGCTGTTCGGTTGCCTGTCCAGTCATTTAGGTCATGACAGCCCTTGGCTTTTTATACATTAGGATCTTTATCTCTTGTCAGAGATTTTTAAAAATATATATTTCAGAGAGGAAGGGAGAGGGAGAGAGAGAAACATCAATGATGAGAGAGAATCACTGATTGGTTGCCTCTTGCACGTCACCTACTGGGGATCAAGCCTTCAACCCAGGCATGTGACCTTGGCCGAAATCAAACCTGGGACCCTTCAGTCCACAGGCTGACGTTCTATCCATTGAGCCAAACCAGCTAGAGCTCTTGTCAGAGATTTTGACTTAAAGTCTATTAGTCTAATATAAATAAACCCAACCCTACTCTCTTGACTACAGGTTGAATGGAATATCTTTTTTGCCTCCTTTCACTTTTAGCCTGTGAGTGTCCTTAAAGCTGAAATTAATATCTTGTAGGCATAGAGTTGGTTATTTTAAAAATCTACTTAGCCACTCCATGTCTTTTGATTGGAGACTTTACTTCACCTACATTGAAAATAATTATGGATAAGATTTACTATTGCCATTTTCTTAATTGTTTTCTGACTGTTTCATAGTTCCTTTGGTCCTTTCTTATTCTCTTGCTGTCATTGTGATTTGATGATTTGTTCCCTAAGCTTTGGTTTCTTTCTATTTTATCTCTTTTCTTTGTGGTTATCATGAAAACATAATAATAACAGTCTATTTTAAGCTAATTATATCTTAAGTTTGATCACATACAACTCTTTCCCTATACTCTCTTTACCTCACATTTTGTTTTTGATGTCATAATTTATATTTTTATAATCATTAAAAATTATTATAGCTATTTTTATTTCTAATACTTTTGTGTTTTAACTTTTATACTTGTGTTTAAATTAATTTATGCACTGCCATTAATTTTGAAGTATCCTAAATTTTATTATGTACTTTCAAATGCTTTCATGTTATTAATTGGCACTATTTCATTTCATCCTGAATAACTCCTTTTAACATTTCTTATAAGGCAGATCTAGTGGTAATAAACTGTCTCAGCATTTGTTTGTCTGGGAACGTCTTTTATCTCTCCTTCATTTCTTAAATACAGCTTTTCTGGGTATATAAGCTTGGTTGGATTTTTTTTCACTGCTTGGAATACATCATTCAACTATATTTAACAACAAAGTTTCTGCTGGGAAATATGTTGATAGTCTTGTGGATGCTCCTTTCTATGTGAGGTGTCACTTTATTATTGCTGCTTTAAAAATTCGTTCTTTGTGTTTGTCTTTGTCTTTTGATAATTTGATTACAATATGTTTCACTGTGATATTTTTTAGGTTGACCCTGTTTGGGGGCTTTTATACATCATGAACCTAGATGTCTATGTTTCTACCAAGATTTGGGAATATTTTAGCTATTGTTTTGTTTTTATTATTATTTGTTTTTTTTTTAAATATGTTTTCTGTCCTTACCTCTCCTTCTGGAACTCTCATAATATGTATTCATTAGATAGTATCTCATTAAACCTGTTGGTGTTCTTTATTCAATTTTTTTTAACTTCAAATAGGATAATTTCTGATTATCTCTCTTTGTGCTCACAGATTCTTTCTTCTGCTTGATTGAGTCTCCTCTTGAAATTCCCTATTTCATTTCATTTATTGTATTGTTTAGCTCCAGTATTTCTGTCTGGTTCCTTTTTTGTTATTTCTATACCTTGATGGACATCTTGTTTCCATATATTGTTTCCCCAATTTTGTTGAGTTGGTTCTTGGACCTCACTGAACTTCCTTAAAACAGCTACTTTGTGCTCTTTGTAAGTCAATTCATAAATATCAAATTTTAAATATGAGTTGTTGCAAAATTATTTTTGTTATGAATATGGAATGTTTTCAATATTATTCTTTTTATATAAAGTTTTGTGTTGTTGTCTTTGCATTGGAAAAAACAATCACCTCATCCAGTAGCTACTGTCTGGCTTTAGGAGTAAAAGGTCTTCACCAGTCAGCCCAGCTGGGGATTCTGTGAATCACTCTGGGCTTTTCTATGAATACATTCCACTCCTCTTTTTTCCCTGTTGTGGGAAAGTTTTCATATTATATGCCTTATATTCATCCCACAAAGTGAAGCCTAGTGCTGAAAGCCTCCCATTTATTCATCCTAAAATAATACCCTGATGTATTCAAAGTTATACACCATCTCCAAATCCAGCAGATTGGGAAAGCTGTATGGGTGCTTGTGCATGATCTACAGAGGCTTGTGCTTCCTTTTGTGGGGGCATGTGCAGGATTCTGGCTGAAAATAGGAGGGGCATATGGAGTATTAGGGACTTGCAAGGGGTAGTATATTGGTCTGCAAGTGATGTTTCCTACAAGGATTATTGCCAGGCCTCTTGGTGGAGTCTCAAAGTGTCATTTTCTTTTGTTGAGTTCTGTGTCCCAGTTGTTTGAGCCTCTACCAGTTTTCCCTTCTCCTGGCTGCCTGAATAATATTCATTCATGCCAATCCCCCAAGTGTTCTGCATTGAGTGGGAAAGAGTGGGCCTCTTGAGCAGCTGGGAAAGCTGGGCACTCACTATACTCTCATTTTCCCTTATGGGAGAAATCATGAGCCAAGGGGGTATCTCTTAGCACTAAGCTGTGTCACCTGGGGAAAGGGTGACACGGGTAAAGTGAAACTGTTTTCTCCCCCTCTTTAATGAATCTTTTCTTGGATTTATTGATTGATTGACTTTTGCTCCAATGGAGTGCTGGGATCTCTGCTGGATTTGCAAGCTCTCACAATGGTATTCTTATCTGTGGGTGGTTATCAAAATCAGTGTTTCTGTGAGATATAAGGGCTGAAAATTCCTACTTCACCATCTTGCTGATAGCACTCTTTACTGGTCCATTTCTAATAAGAAATAAAATAATCTTTCTGTGTAGCATAGTGAGACAATAGGTACACAGTAGTTCCTTGGATAAATGCTTTTCTATCACTCCATTCACTTATAAGGCAGCCAAAAGGGTGATGACTTTGTGTCAATGACACTGTGCTTAACATTGTAAGGTGACACAATTTAACAAACAAGATAGAAACAGAATCATAGATAGAGAACAGACTGACAGCTGTCAGAGGTGGGGAGCATGTGCGGCTAGATGAAGAAGGTGAAGGGATTAAGCAAAACAAAAGAAAACCTCACAGACACAGATAATAGCATGGTCATTACCACAGGGGAAGGTGGGTGGGGGGAGGAAGAAGAGGGTATAGGAGGGTAAATGGTAATGGAAGAAGACTTGACTTTGGATGATGTTTTATTGAACTATACACCGAAAAACTATATTATTTTATTAACCAATGTCACCCCAATAAATCCAATGAAAACATAAAAATTAAATCAACATGAGCCAGATTAAAAGCAATAAAATAAAATTTGATACAGTGGGGCCTTGACTTACGAGTTTAATTCGTTCCGTGACGGAGCTCATAACTCAAATTACTCATATGTCAAATCAATTTTCACCATTACAATGAATTGAAATGTCATTAATCCGTTCCGGACACCCAAAAACGAAGTTTTGCAAAATAACTGCAAGCACAAATGCGAGCACAACACTGATGCTTCAACTAAGAGCTAACCGCTTAAAGTGAACGAGTGAGACACGTGATGCTGGGCTGATGTTGTGGCGTTCACTGTGACGTTCGCTGCGCCAACTAGCAGTGGAGTATCTGAAGCTGACTCGTAACCCGAATTTTAGCTCTCAACTCAAGCAAAAAATCGGCCGAGAGACCCTTCGTATCTCGAAAAACTCATTAGTTGGGACACTTGTAAGTCAAGGCCCCACTGTAACAATAAAGTAGATAATAAATATAATATACTAACTGTATTAGATGGAGTTGATTATGTTATTCATCTGGATATACTTAAAAAGGTGCTTGTCTTTTAAAAATATATTTTTATTGACTTCAGAGAGATAGAAACATCAATGATGAGAGAGAATCATTGATCAGCTGCCTCCTGAATGCCCCCTACTGGGGATCGACCCCGCAACCCCAGCATGTTCCCTTGCCTGGAATGGAACCTGGGACCCTTCAGTCCGCAGGTCAAAGCTTTATCCACTGAGCAAAACCAGCTAGGGCAAGGTGCTTGCTTTTTTATTAGAGTCTGTACATATTACGATTTTTCAATGATCCATGTTAAGCTCTAACTTCAAAAAACTGTTGTATTGCAACAAATCAGTTTGGGTATATAACAAAGTGGAAGCTATGAATTAAAGTGTTAGAATAGCAATATCTGGATCCCCTATATTCTCTATTACTAATTTTGGATGAGTGGCACAATGAAGAAACTTATGTATAATGTTTGTTTAATTATACATTTAAAAATAAGTGTTACACTGATTAGAAACACTGGTTAGTTTAGCTACTGCCAAGGTGAGAAAAGTCAACACCAACATAAGTCCATCAGATCCATGGTACTGATTGAATAAGTTTATGTGATTAGTTATTATAAAGAAACAAGATAATTTAAATCTACCCAAAAGTTATTAATATCCTATATATTCTCACACTTTTAATAATTTAGGTCAAGGCTGTCTTTGGAGACATTATAAAATATCTGTAATTAGCAAGGGCACAGTTATGACTAGAATCTAATCCCTTGAGAGGGTTCAGAGACTGGATCTTGTGAATTGAAATTGGTGTTTTAATTTTTTTAATTCATCTGAGTGCACTTAGAAATGTCTTAGTTTGCTACTCCTTTTATGATAAATGTTTGCTATGTTGGTTTCTTTCAGAACATATAGAGGTTATATTATTACATGTATTATCTATTTATTTAACCTACTGAGGTAATAAGGCTTGAAAAAGACTTCTATGGTGTGTTTCATTTGTCTTGTTATTTATAATCATACTAGAGGCCCGGTGCACGACATTTGTGCACTGGGGGAGAGGGTGTCTCTCAGCCCACCTTGCACCCTTTAGCAGTCCGGGAGCCCTCGGGAGATGTCCAACTGCAGCTTAGACCCGATCCCCATAGGGATCGGGCCTAAGCTGTCAGTTGGACATCCTTAGTGCGACTGTGGAGGCGGAAGAGGCTCCCACCACCGCCGCTGCTCTCCCCAGCTGTCACCTGGCTTGTGGCTGAGTGACACTCCCCCTGTGGGAGCGCACTGACCACCAGGGGACAGCTCCTGCATTGAGCGTCTGCCCCCTGGTGGTCAGTGTGCGTCATAGTAACCGGTTGTTCTGCTGTTCAGTTGATTTGCATATTACCCTTTTATTATATAGGATCTCCATATTTGTGTGGCCTAACATATAACCTGATGATAATAAATAATTATTTGGGCAATCCTTCAAAAAAGAGTTCACAACACAACGAGTTTAATTTTAGAATAGTATAATAGTATAATTTTAAAATTCAAGGGAAAAAAAGAGTGAATTCTCAATATATACTTGTATACTTAAAAGAAACATTTCTTCATCTTGAAATCTCAACATGGCCTGGTTTTAAGGATTAGAGTGCATTTATAAAATGTGACTCATTCTAATGATTGCAACAGAATCCTACTCTATGTTGGAATGGTGCTTTTATGTACTTTGGAATTTCTAACTGGCAAAGCCTTTATATTGGACTATCAAAAACTTCATAGAGGTGTGATTTCTGCAGAAGGAGAAAATGGCCATTCCATAAACACACATAATCAATAATGTACCATCACAGCAGTAGCTCTTTGGCACAACATATGGCAACAGAATTACCTTTGTACTACCAACTGAGGAGTATAATTTATCCAGTCTGAGGTACTGTTGTGACAGGTAATACATTCAGTGCTTCACATGTTCTGCACTCAAACACACAGGCTATATGTTCAAAAGCTAACTGTAACAATGTAGTTCTGTTGTTATTATTGTAACTGATGAATCGTGAGGTTTTTCCTTTATGGCAAAAACATCATTACTACCATCACAGATGACTAAAACAGGTTTGGAATAGTATTATTTCTGATGGACAGTATGGAGAAAAATCTCAGGTTTGTTAGCTGTAAGCAGCTGAGATTTATCAACTACTTATCCTAATATATAAAGAGCCAGGGTCCATCACAACCTAAATGTCTGGACGGATGACCGAACACCAGGCTAGGGTCCTGGACAGTGCAGCAGAAGTCAGTCCTGGGTCCCAGCGGTGCAGCAAGAGTCAGTTCTGGGTCCTGGCTGGTGCAGTGAGAGTCAGTCCTGGGTCCCGGCGGCCCATGGCGGGAATCAGTCCTGGGTCCCAGCAGCCCATGGCGGGAGTCAGTCTTGGGTCCTGGCAGCCCGCAATGGAGTCAGTTCTGAGTCCCAGCCCCACCCGCAGTGGGAGGGAGCTGTGGGAATGGAGCTATGTTGCCATCAGACTTGTCTCTTGGTCCCTCCTCCCGCCTGTAGGCTATGGGGAACCAGAGACATGCTGTGATCTGGGAATCTTGGTCCCTCCCCTTGCCTGCAGGCTCTGGGGAACTGGAGCCATGCTGCAATCAGACTGGCCTCTTGATCCCTCCCGCCTGGCCCACAGAACTGGGGAACCAGAGCCATGTTGCAATGGGACTGGACCCTACCTGAGGGGTCCCGGATTGTGAAAGCATGCAGGCTGGGCTGAGATACCCCCACTCCCGAGTGCACGAATTTTTGTGTACCGATCCTCTAGTTTCAATATAAATTTCTCTTACTATATATTCTTTTAATATTGGCATATAAGGGAAGGATGAACCATGTATGACATTAGGTCTGATTATAGTTAAGTCTGAACTATAGGCAAGATTTATCAAAAATACATATTTATGAAAAAAGAATTGAATTTTATAAGGATTTTCTTATGAAAGCTACACAATTTCTGTTAATTAATTTATATAATAATTGACTTATAATGTGTTTACACTTTGTCAATGGTATAGTTAACACATTTAGTTAATTTCCTAGTTTTTTCATATCCTGTTAATTGGTCACTGGGTCAAATAATATCCCAACCTTTTTCTTTTAAAATCATATGTTATTTATACAGAAAAACTAACATTTAAATTATGTTTGAGAATTATATACATTCATGACCTTTGCATTTAGAGTCACTTGGTACTTCAGAATCTAAAAATATTTTGCTTGAATCCAGCAATCATTTTGATTATTAAAGGTGAAATTCTTTGTAAGGTTTTTGTGAAATACTTGAAGGGTGTAAACATCTCACGAGCACCATATCAACTGGACTTCTTTCACAATGAAGATTCTGCTGATGTACTGCATTGACTTGGAAATAAAGCTTGTCCTGTTGGATTCTTGGATTCTCTCTCACACACTCTCATTCTTTCTTTCTTTACCTAATGCATACACACACACACACAACCCTGACACCATTCAAACACAACATTACTGTTTTTTGTTTGTTTAGTAAACTAACATCACCTCAGATATTTCTATTAAAAATCCATTACATGGCCCTGGACAGTGTAGCTCAGTTTGTTGGAGCATCTGTACACCTAAAGTGGCTGCTTTGAGTCCTGCTGAGGCAGATACTCAGGTTGCAGGAGCCATACAGGAGGGAACTGATCAATGTTTGTCTACCTTCATCTCTCTGAAAAATAAAATACTGACATTATACCAGTAAAAGTATTTAAAAAACCCAAATTTTAAAAAGTCTATTACATATTTTGTATGCTACTACAATTTAACAAAGCATTTTGTTTGTGTTATTTTAATTTTATATTATTTTTTTAAATTATTGTTTAAAGTATTACATATGTCTCCTTTTTCCCCCATTGACCCAGTCATTCCCAACCCCCCAGCACATACCCTCACTTCTTATTGTCTGTGTCCATGGATTATACTTATATGCATGCCTATGAGTCTTTATAGTTTTGTTAATATTTTTCAATGTTCTCATAAGCATATTGCACAGAACTTAATGATAAACTGGTGAAATTTCAGAAATTTGAAAAAATATTTTCTTAAAGGTAAAACTGGAAATTCATATCATGATGTATAGCTAACAATTAATGTTCTTGTAAGTGCTTCATATTAAATTTACAGTAACATACAGCAAGGGAATTTTGATTCTTTAATATATTTTATAAAAATTATTACTGATTTAAATATTTTCATATTCCTTTTTCCTATATTATATCCTTAAAAGCTAAGGAAAAAAATTAGAATTCTTTAGGCTATCTTTGGGAAAAGAAGGCAAGAATTTTAGCATTTTCAAAAGGATAGTAATAATAATAACTAATAATAAGAAAAGTAAAAAAAATATTACCTTATATAGTAAACCAAGGCACTTAATAATTATCTGGTCAGAATTTTAATATCTGAAACCTCTCTGTTATATAATGTATAATATATATCCCATAAAGAGTAATCATTTGTTATGTATGAATATTACAAAGAATTGAAAGTTGCAACATTTAGAATATCTAGTAGCAAAACACTGGTCACCCTTGTTATAACCTTTTTCATATAAAAGAATGCAAACTTAAAAGTTATAAATATCACCAGTATCATTGAGCTAATAAGAATTGTTGAAACAAAATAAAAACACTATTGAAAATGAAAGTGAGCTCTAAAAATAGTCCAAATACATTATGTTTATCACATTTCCAATTTGTATTTTATAGGAAGCATTAAAAGCCATTTTTGCTTAGGCTTATAGACTATCCAGCTTGGAATTATGCCTATAAAAGTAGTAGCACAATAAAAACAACAACTAGAAAACACTCAAATACATGGAGACTACTAAATAACATGTTACTAAACATGAATGGGTTACCAATGAGATGAAGCAAGAAATAAAAAAACAAACAAACTTCCTGTTAAATGAAAATAAACATGCAAACAGCCAAAACCTATGAGACAAAGCAAATGCAGTCCTGAGAGGGGCAGTTGATACCACTATAGGCCTACTTCAAGAAACAAGAAAAAGGATTACTAAACTATCTAACCCTACAACTTAAAGAATTAAGAAGAGAACAACAAGAAAAACCCAGAGGAAGTAGAAGGAAGGAACTAATAAACATCAGAGAAGAAATAAATGACATAGAGATTTAATAAATAAAAAACCAGTGCAAAAGATTAATACATCCAAGATCCAAGAAATGGTTCTTTGAAAAAATAAACAAGATTGATGAACCCCTAGCCAGATTCATCAAGAGGACCCAAATAAATAAAATCAGAAATGAAAGACAATATAACAATGGACATGACAGAAATACAAAGAATTGTAAGCAAATACTATGAACAACTATATGCCCACAAACTGGACAACCTGGGTGAAATGAATAAATTCCTAGAAACATACAATCTTCTAAAACTCAATCAGGAGGAATCAGGAAACCTGAGTAGGCCAATAACAACTGATAAAAATTGAAGCAGTAATTTAAAAACTTCCAGCAAACAAAAGTCCTGGACCAGATGTATTAACAAGTGAATTTTACCAAACATTCAGAGAACAACTAATGCCTATCCTTCCTCAAACTATTCCAAAAATTTCAAGAGGAAGGAACACTTCCAAGTTCTATCTATGAACCTATAATTATCCTAATTCCAAAACCAGATAAGACACTACAAAGAAAGAAAATTACAGGCCCAAAACCCTTATGAACACAGATGCAAAAATCCTCAACAAAATCTTAGTAAATTGGATCCAGCAATATATTAAAAAGATCATATACCATAACCAAGTGGGATTTATTCCAGGGATGCAAAACTGGCACAATATTCTCAAATCAATAAGTATTATACAGCACATAACCAAACTGCAAGACAAAAATCACATGACCATATCAATGGGTGCAGAAAAAAGCATTCAACAAAATCCTACACCCTTTTTTGAAAAAAAGTCTCAGCAAATTGGGAATAGAGGGATCACACCTCAACATAATGAAGGCCATATACAACAAACCTACAGCCAACATAATACTCAATGGGCAAAACCTAGAAAGTATTTACCTTAAGAACAAGAACAAGGCAAGGATGTCTGCTTTCACCACTCTTATTCAACAAAATACTGGAAGTCCTTGCCACAACAATCAGATAAGAAGAAGAGATAAAGGACATCCCAATTGGAAAGAAGAAAGTACAATAGTCATTATTAGAAGAGTAGAGGCCCCATGTACAAAATTTTTGCATTTGGGGGGGGGATCCCTCAGCCCAGCCTGCCCCCTTTCACTGTCTGGGAGCCCTCAAGGGATGTCCTACTGGCGGCTTAGGCCCGTTCTCTGCAGGGAGCAGGCCTAAAACACAGTCTGGCCTCCCTCAGCAGGAGGCAACTGGCTGATCAGGGGAAGACGCCACCCCCATCACTCTGCTGCTGCTGTCACTGCTGGCCACCGCAGCTGCCATGGTGTTTTCATCAACATGGACTCCAGTCCCTTCATCACGAAAAAATAACAACTTTCTTTAGATGTCTCTTTCATAGGATATAACATTTCTTTCTTTCTTTTTTTTATCCTCACCTGAGGATATTTTTCCATTAATTTTTAGAGAGCGTGGAAGAGAGAGAGAAAGACAGAGAGTAACATCAATGTGAGAGGGACACTTTGATTGCTTGCCTCCTGCATGAGCCCTGACCTGGGCCCCGGCCAAGGATGAGCCTGAAACCTAGGTACAAGCTCTTGATCAGAATCAAACCCAGACCTTGTGGTCTACAGGCTGAGGCTCTATCCACTGAGCCAAACCAGCTAGGGCAGGATATGATATTTCTTAGCCCTTCCAGCAGCAGACCTTCACTTTTTCCTCCAGGAGTGAGGTGGAAAAACCCTAGATCACCTTCTTGGATTCTTATTACCCATGTTACTAAGAACACTGTGAGTGGCATACCAGAAGCTTAGCCAATGAGCGGTCAGAAAAGGTGTTTCCTCTGCAGCTCACACGTAGAGGCGGGATAGCTGATATGCTGTGGCTGGAGCACGGCCCCCTGTCTGTTTCCATTCCGAGGCTGCACAAGCCAGCACGGCAGCTTGGGCCACCTCAGGCCCCCCTACCTGTGTCTGCCCAAGGACCCCCTCTCCCCTGCCTGTGTTCGCTCCAGGGCCACCTGAGCCCGCTTGGCAGCTCGGGCAGGCCCCCCTGTCTCTGTCTCTGCTCTGGGCCTCACCTGCGCGTGCCGCTTCTTCCTGACCAGTCATGACTGTTACAGTGTCCTGGTCTAATTTGCATATTACCCCTTTTTTTATATATATAGATGACATGATATTGTACATAGAAAACCCTAAAGACTCCACCAGGAAACTACTAGACTTAATAAATGAATTCAGCAAGGTAGTAGGATATAAAATCAACATTCACAAATTGATGGCATTTTAATACACCAACAATGAACTCTCAGAAAGAGGAACTAAAAAAGCATTCCCATTTATCATTGCAACTAAAAAATAAGATGTCTAGGAATAAACTAACCAAGGATGTAAAAGACCTGGAAAACTATAGGACATTGAAAAAAAGAAATAGATCAAGATAGAAACAAATGGAAGCATATACCATGTTCATGGATTAGAATAATTAACATTAAAATGTCTATACTGCCCAAAGCAATCTACAGATTCAATGAAATCCCTATTAAAATACCAATGGCATACTTCAAAGAGCTAGAAAAAATACTCTAAAAATTTATATGGAACCATAAAAGCACCTATCTAGTTGCAGCAATTTTGAGAAAGAAGAATGAAACAAGAGGGATCACAATACCAGATATCAAACTATACTACAAAGCCATTATAACCAAAACAGTCTGGTACTGGCACAACAACAGGCATATAGACCAATGGATCAGAACAGAGACCCCAGAAATTGACCCACACCATTATGGTCAACTAATATTTGACAAAAGAGTCAGGAACATACAATGGAGTAAAGACAGCCTCTGCAACAAATGGTGCTGGGAAAACTGGACAGACACATGCAAAAGGATGAAACTAGGCTACCAACTTATACACAAGGACAAACTCAAGGTGGATAAAAAACTTAAATGTAAGACACAAAACCATAAAAATCTTAAAGGAGAAGATAGACAGTAAAATCTCAGACATTTCACATAGCAATATATCTATGGATACATCTCTTAGAGCAAAGGAAACAAAGGGGGAAATGAAGAAATGGGACTACATCAAAATAAAAAGCTTCTGCACAACAAAGGAATCTACCATCAAATTGAAAAGGGAACCCACTGAATGGGATAACATAT
Organism: Myotis lucifugus; assembly: GCF_000147115.1. Taxonomy (NCBI): domain Eukaryota; kingdom Metazoa; phylum Chordata; class Mammalia; order Chiroptera; family Vespertilionidae; genus Myotis; species Myotis lucifugus. Next base: position 12,274,502 of record NW_005871061.1, read on the forward strand.
TTGCCAATGATAGCAATGATACCAATGATGATAAGGGGATAATATAAAAAATATATAAAGTACTCATACAACTCAACAAAAAGAAGATACCTACCCCAGCATCCTACCTTGGCCAATGCCCACCATGTTCCGCACATGCCCCTTGGTGGTCAGCGCACATCATAGCGACCGGTTGTTCAGTTGTTTGGTTATTCGAGTTGTTCCACCATTAGGTCTATTTGCATATTAGCCTTTTATTACATAGGATAGCTAAGATTTGGGAACAGCCCAAGTGGCCATCAGTAGATGAATGGATAAAAAAGCTGTGGGACATTTATACTATGAAATACTATGCAGCTGAAAAAAGGGATCTATTGCCCTTTTGGACAGCATGTATGGACCTGGAAAATATTATGCTAAGTGAAATAAGCCAAACTGAGAAAGACAAATATCACATGATCTCACTTATTTGTGGAATCTAATGAATAGAATGAATTGACCAACAAAATAAGACTCTAATCAGGGAGGCATGGAACAGACTGACATTACTCAATAAGGGGTTGGTGGGACAAGAAGAGATAAACCAAAGAACTTATATACTTACTAGAGGCCCAGTGCACAAAATTTGTGCGTGAGGGGGGTGTCCCTCAGCCAGGCCTGCACCCTCTCCAATCCGGGACCCCTTGAGGGATGTCCAACTGCCAGTTTAGGCCTGATCCTGGGACAGCTGGCTCCTAACCACAGGGATCAGGCCTAAACAGGCAGTCGGACATTACTCTTGCAATCTAGGACCACTGGCTCCTAACAGCTCAGCTGCCACTCTGCCTGCTTGTCTGATGCCACAAATTTCTCTCCCCTGCCGGCCTGATTGTCCCTAACCGCCTCTGCCTGCCTGCCTGCCTGATCGCCCCTAACTGCCTCTGCCTGCCTGCCTGAAGCCCCTAACCGCTCTCCCCTGCTGGCCTGATCACCCTTAACTGTTCTGCCTCAGCCCCCACCACTGTGGCTTTGTCTGGAAGGATGTCTGAATGGACGTCTGGAAGACGTCCGGTCTATCTGGTCTAATTAGCATATTACCCTTTTATTAGTATAGACTAGAGGCCCGGTGCACAAATTCGTGCACAGTGGGGACCTCTTGGCGTGGCCTGTAGAGATTGAACCAAATCCGGCAGTTCAATGCTTCCTGCTGTTCCTGCCTGTTTTTCCCGCTCATCCGTGCCCCACTGCACCTGCCACGGGCTCGCGCCCAGTCAGTCCTGCTCAGGAGAGGCTCGCACCGCTGCAGCGGCACTCTCCAGCCTTGAGCTCTGGCTCTGGCGCCCGTCTTGAGGTGGGTTGGGGGGTCCTGGACGCAGTCAGCCCTCTGGGAGGGTGGTAGGATGCTCTTGCCAGCCTGGGACCCAGATCTGTCCTGCTGACATTCACGCTGGTTGTCAGGATCCACCTAGCAGTCGCTTTTATATCGTTTCTTTCTTGTGGAGCGTTTAGAGAGGGGAAGTGGCCATGGTGCCCAAGGCCGACTTCCAGGAGGCTGTCAGGATTGTGTTAGTGGTGCTGATCTGTCAATGCCTGGCCCGTTCTCTGGAGATTGGACCTGTAAGACTACGGAGGGAGTGAGTGGCTGCCACCGGGCTGGTGGGTTGCTGGGATGGGTCTGTCAGCTGAGTAGCACTCCTGTTCTGGGAGCTCCTGTTCTGGGAGCACACTGACCACCAAGGGGCAGCTTCTACATTGAGCATCTTCCCCCTGGTGGTCAGTGTGCGTCATAGCAACTGGTCCACAAGTTGTTCAGTTGTTCAGTTGCTTAGGCTTTTTTATATATATAGACTAGAGGTCCAATGCACGAAATTCATGCAAGAGTAGGGTTTCACAGCCATGGCAGCTGCCTGGATGCCTCCCTCACAGCCGTAGGTGGCTGCCTCCATCCTGCAGCTGCAGCCTCAGCTTCATCTGGAAGGACATCTGGTCTAATTAGCATATTATGCTTTTATTATTTTAGATATGCATAGTCTATAGACATGGGCAATAGGATAGTGAAGACGTGAAGGGGTAGGGGCTGGGTGTGGGGAGGTAAGGGCGGGGATGAGAGATATCTATAATACTATCAACAATAAAAAATGTTTTAAAAAATTAAAAATAAAAGTAGTAGCCAAAAGTATATTATGAAAGGCTATGGAGGTGTCTTTAGGTGTTTCATCTTTATTGGTTCCCTGCCAGTGAATTTTACCTTTTCTTTACAATTGATCTTGGCATTGTTATTTATGATTTTGACATGTTTTAGTGTGTGCCAATACTTGAGGTTCTAACAACACAAAGTAATCATCCACAACGACTTAAAAATTGAGTGTAATTGTATGCCTTCTTATGTGAAAGACCACATTTTTTTATCTGTGACCAGTCTGCTTTTTACCCATTTCCCAAGAATGTGACCCCTTCCTAACATTCTGTGATTCGGTGGTTAAATCTCTGCTTACCTTGGTCTTATTATCCTTATTTTAGAATGATGAACTATAAATACCAAAATATCCAGAGCATATTTTTAACAACAAACACATAAATATGGAATAATTTTTCAGAAAAAAATGAGAAGTGTCTAGGTCCTTGAAATATAATAACTAAAATACACATAGTAACTAAAGTAAGTCAAATATAAATGGTGGAAAATATTTGAAAACCAAAAACAGATGCTTTAAGGAAGTGACATAAAGGTCACTTACTGGAATATCTTAATCATACCCAAAGTATGCCCTTGCTGGCTGGGCAGATTAGCAAAGAGAGTGAATATGTTTTTTGTCTTAGTCTTCACTGAATAAACTATCCAGGAGAATCCCAATCCCATGTTTTCTCTTTAAAGAGATACATTTGCATATATTAGAGCACTTTATAAAAATGTGCAAAGCATTTTACACTTCATAAAAAAAATAAGCCAAAGGAAAACTCCTGATATTGAAAGTTGTACACTTGAGAGATGAGAAAAAACAAAACGGTAAATATATTTATTACTAGTGGCCTGGTGCATGAAATTCGTGCACATTAAAATGGAATTAATTAGAGGAAATATTTTAATATTGCTATTTGTCCTTTCTCTGTAATAGAGTGTCAGAGATGAAAGAAAATTAGTAAAATGTATATGAAAATCTTTCTCCTGTGAGAGTCTGGGGCATGCCGCGAGACCCAGAGTCAAGTCTCCACCCACCCACGTGCACCTCGAAATCGTGCGAGACCCAGACCCGGCTGGCCTCACCCCCATTTATGAGATCCAGACCCGGCCGGCCCCTCCCCTGTCAAGCCTTGCCTGGTGCAGCCTCAGGTTCCTGGCCAGGGCATGGTTTGATGTCCCCCATCAAGCCCCACTGGGTGGGGGGGCATGGCCTGATGCCCCCCATCAAGCCCCGCCTGTCGGGGGAGTGGCCTGAGGCCTCCCCCCCACTTTCCCAGCACCACACAGCCTCAGGTGCCTGCTGATCACTCGTTATAGCTTGTTACAGGAACCCTGCCTCTGCTGTGAGCACAGCCATCCCTTGATGGCATGACGGAGTGAGGGTCAATTTGCATAGTATCTCTTTATTATATAGGATGACTAAAGTGTTTAGAAGTGTGCCATTAAGACACATTGTTGTGACATCCTTTACAAGAATACTTTTAATATGAAATTATTGGAGTACATATTGATGAGTTTCATTTGTTCACCATCCAGACTGAGAAAACACTGAATAGAGTAACTTCATTGCTAAGCAATTATGCCTATTTTGTGCTAGAACAATCCCTATGGTATTCCCATTCATCCTAAAACTTTCTAATACATACTTCTCTCAGTCCACTGATATCAGTAGAAATATGTTTTTCTCAAGAAAATAGTTCAATCAAGTTGTTTTCTCAATGCTGCCTTCACCTTTTTGTTTCTACAGGACCATGTTGTTAGAAACCGATTCTTTTCTCTGTCATATTTTACATAGTTCTTAAACTCAAGCAACATAGAATTGATGGTTAGGTTTAAAAATTGCACTTTCTTTATAAAATTATTTCTATATCTCTCTATAGAATGCAGTAGATTAAAGCTTTCTGAGATTTATTCCCAGAAAGTAATGGGAATGGAGAAGCTGCAACTGTGGAGTGGTTAAATTCTGGAGAAATCAGAGTGGGTCATCCTTTATATTAAAATCAATAAAATATTATTTGGTAAAAACTCAGCAATAAAAATTATTTTCTACATTTTTCTTAATGTATCTGGGGAAAAAATGTTTCTTCTGCATGTTTGTAGAACAAGAAAAACAAAGCAGAAACCAATGACAAGCCTCCCTCTTCCACTTTACTCCTACATCATTTAATGGAAACTACACCACCACTATAGCAGACAATCTGCCATTACAAGGTGCATAATGGAAATGGGAGAATTCCACTGTCATCCCAGCATATTTCCCTTAGAACAGGCCCTACCGTAATCATTCCACAATAATCCCACTTGATTCAGCCTTAGAGATAAACTACAAGAGGTTACACAAGAAGACACTTCCTTTTCCAGACCCCAGAAGCAAAGTTACAATAACAGTTCATTTTCCACTGAGTCAGAGAAAAGCCTAAGAACTCCAAAAACCTCTTGGACATAAAAGTTAGAAGACAAAATAGTGGTTAAGGTCTAGAATTGCATAGACAGAGCCTAGAAATCTACCCACTCAGATAACAAGCTTCCCTTTCCTTCAATAAAAGTCTCCTATGCTTCTATCTGGAGAAAAAGGCACAAATGAGGGACTATGAAAATTAGTGCTAGGGGAGCTCCATGGAATATTTAGCAACTCTCCTCAGTAAGAGTATAATCAACATTTTTCCATTATTCTTTCTAAATATGCCTGAATCCATGCATACTTAAAAACTTTAACTTACCTTAGTCTATTTCAGGAACCAAAGTTTGGGAACATGGGCCTGTTTCCTTCCTGGAAAATGCAAAATTGCAATATCAAGTAATAACCTGTGATTGTTTCTTAAGATGTTTAAAGAAAGTGGGTGTCTTGTATTGAAAATTTCCAGTAATTATATACCAATATACAAAAACATGGGGCCTAGAAATAGAAACCAAAAATTATCTAATTCACTTCAGGGCAAGAGCTGAAACTGAGGCTACAGTCCAATTTCTAGCCCCAGATTCCTCAGATTTTAGATCCCTAAAATCAGAGAACCTAAATTACACATTTCTGGAGGAATGACTTTTGTTCTTATTGAAAATCTGCCTATACTTGAGGCAGTGGGAAGATTTACCTCCATAGGACAAAAGGATTAGCTCCAAGTAGGAGATACCTGAAGCTTTTGTCATTCCCACTCCATAGGTATCAATCCAAACATTTTAAAAAGAAAAATAAATGTATTAAAAAGGTAAAACCAAAACAACAAAAAACAATAGATCATCTAAATCAATTTTTCCTCACAAAATGTTAAATATTTATTATTTTTTTCTTATTTTAAAATTATCTTCTTCTGTTCTGTTTCTTCTAGGAATCTTTGGGTCAGTCTTTTGCTTTTTATTTATTTTTTTCTTTTCTAATGTTGAGAATTAAAATTAAAAAGAGTATTCTCTAAAACCAACTATCCAACAATCAATAGCAGAAAATTACCACTTGGAATTTCCTTACCTTTATTGTGTACTTTTCGGTGGTACTCAAAATAATAGTTCAACCTTTATCTGTAATATGTTATTTAATTCACTGTATTTTGTCTCTCATGCTTATTCAATTCAAAAATAATTTAGATACTCCTTAAGATTGTCAATAAACAGTACAAAGGAAAACAGTTGAAAATCTTACAAAAATTTCAACATTAAAATGAGACCAGTGCAATTATAGTTTTCTTTTTTAGAGCCTTTATTTCCCAGCATTCATAATAATAAACAAGGAAAGGTATAGAGAGAGGGATATAGAAGGGTGACTTGGTATCTGTAGCAGCCTTGGAACCAAAATGTCTGGTTAGAAAACCAAACAGTCTTTTCTGAAGAAATCTCAGCATTGTGTGTAGTCTTAGTTGAATTGGTCTGATTGTCTAAAGTCTTTAAATCCAGGAGGAAGTGGAATAAATGAGAAAAGATATTTGTTTCAGTGTTAATCATGATTACAAGTTAGTATCTTCCATCTGGAAACAGTGAAGTATCTGGCAACATGATTCCCAATAGCTATGGAAGATTCTGGTAACACCCCTAGAAGGAGCAATGTGTCTGTAAAAGGTAAAACTATGAATTAGTGGGGGGAGCATAAATGCATCTACCACAGTACACAAAAGACAACTGGTTTTTTTTAAACACGTGGAAAATCATGGACTGTGCTCTTACTTTTTCTGTAGCTCCAGTTCAGCAGCTTTTTGTACAGCTGCATCAACCAGCAACTGTAAGTCACTAAAGTCCGTGTATTCCTCCTTCAACATTGGTTCGGAAGAAGACATAAACAGGGGCTCACTGGTAGAAATCTGGACCTTTTCTTCTGACTGGGCTTTGAGCTTTTGGTTTCGGGCTACCTCTGGATCCAGCGGCTTCCCCTCTGATTCCTCGGCCATCAGCAGAGGGCTCAGGGGTGGGCATTGCATGTCTTCTGGAGATGCGGGTCCTGATCTGGCCTGTGTAGGCTGATCGATTCTCTTCCTGTGTATTATGTTTGCATTCTTGCCTTTTTGGTGGTATATGGTGATGTTAGTGGGGTCATCTCCACTCTGTTCAAGCATTTCCGGAAGAATACGTCTACGGGCATTGATGAACCAGTTAGTGACCTGCAGGTAAGACAAATCGGTCTGCTCCGATAGCATTCACTTCTCTGCATCTGAAGGGTAGGCCTTAAAGCGGTGATCAAACAGCCAGTCATGGAGGATCTTCGCTGATAGTGCTGGCCAGGACCCTTTTCTCTTCTTGAGCTCTGGTGAAACTGGAACTTATACCAATGTTACTATTCGACTTGATTGAAGTGTCACGTAGAGACCGGCTTTTCTTCAGCGGCTCCCATTTTCACGAGGCTTGTTTTCTCTACCTTGGGAATCAGAACCGAGGATCACTGAGTTAGGACTGATGTCGGTCTGAGAGAGCCAGTGAAGAAGGCTTACGCATGTCTCCTAGGGGAAGCCTCACCTTTTGCTTTCCAGGCAAGTCAAGTGTTCCTATTGGAGCCGACGGACTTTGTGACGTAACATAATTTCTGACGTTAGCACTGCCCTTCACCCCGCACTACCTGGGAAGAAAACCATCAATTTTGATTGAAAACACCCTACTTTGTTTCATAATGAAACAACAGAAACACTGAATAAACCTATATTACCTTTCTTCAAGGTTTTGATGATGCGGGATATGAATTAAGAACATCTTTAAGAGAGATGGATTGCTCCTACACACTTTAAAACTTCTAAGGAATTCAAATAATCTAAATGTTTTTAATCAAATTTTATTTTCCTTAATTGCTTTATTTTACACAAAATACCAGAGGAACCTATTGAAATCCACTAGTGTTGTATATATTTATAAGCATTACATATGACTCTGAAAAGTGTCTTCTCACAATTATGCAATGAATTAACACTGTATTATACTAAAATGTGCATCTTAAATTTTAAATTATGGAAGGCCTTGACAAGATGGAGGGTAGATCTTAAATCCTAAGTATCTTATAAGATTTCTGATTAAGGGTGAAGCACTGATTTCTGATACTTGTTGAATGTATAAAACATCAGCTCTTTGGTCATTCTTTCTTCACCTTAATCTGTTCAACCTAAATTACAAAATTCTTAATTTCTTGCGGGAAAGAATAGATACTTTTATATAGAGGAGTAGATACTATCTCACATTCCTTCTAATAAGAACAAAACACAAATTAATATTTCAGTAGATTATGCCAATTGATTTTCATTGATTTTATAACAATGTTGTTTATATGACTCAAAAAAATAAAATCTTTTCAGGCTTCATGATTTTTCTTATGACACACTGGCAGAGTATCAGTTTTTCAGACACTGAAAGTGTTTGAAAGTCAAATATTTTAAAGTATGAAGTGGTAGAAGCTTTTCAGATTTTACAACATTTTTCCAATCCAGGAAAACTAGTATTTTTGTTCCAATACAACAAAACTAGTATTTTTTTTTCTTTTTGACTTATTCTTTTTAAAATTGCTGAATGAGTCAATTGTGTATGTAATATTAAATATTTCCATTAATATTAAAAATATATACCCTGTAAAATATATACCATTGGAGATAAAAGAAGTGTCCAAAATAACTTAAGAATGTCCTTGACATATACTTTAAGTAATATATAAATTAATGGTTAGTATTATCTTTAGCAAAAAGCTACTGTACTTTGCTAGGATGCTTTCTATGAAAATATATGTGTACTTCCTATGAAAAAAATGTGGGACTAGATAGAAGTGGTGTTGCATTAAATTGTGAATATACAATTTGTGATTTTGGAAGGGAATAATAGAAAAACACTTGGATTTGGAGTCCTGTTTTATTGGTTTAATGTATTCAAATACAAATACATGCATATACATATACAAGTATGTATATGCATGTATTTGCATATACATGAAACATCAATGTGAGAGAGACACATCAGTTGGTTGCCTCTTGCATGAGCCCACTGTGGGGGGAGAGAAAATCTGAAACCAGGTATGTGCCCTTGATTGGGAATCAAACCCACGACCCTTCCATGGGTGGGCCGACACTCTAACAATTAAGCTATACTGGCCAAGGCCAGACCTATATTTTATTTTACCTTAGAGAACACATTTATTAGGAAAATGTGTCTATCTCAATCACTTTACTTTATTCTTTAAATATATAAATCCGATTCTTTATCATGGTCATTATATAATAAATTATATATAACACTGTCTTCACTAAAGTAGTTCTCTCTTTTCTCCTGGCCTGTCTCCCCTTCTCCATTTACAAGGCTCCATTACCAATAAAACTCATTTACATAATATTCAAAGCAAAGCCTGTACTTTTCTTCTCCTGAAGATCCATTTGGCCTTCTGATTCACAGCATAGCCATCACCTTTGTCCCTATGGCATTTCTTTTTCTCCAATTTTCAAAATTACCTCAAAAGTCATTTACTGCTGGAGTCTAGGAGTTTGCTAAATCTACCAGGCAAATATTTGTGATTTAGAGTAATCTGTTGAGAAAGAATGCAACAAAATATTTCTACCTATGTTATCTAAAGTTTATAAATTGCTTCAATTAGTACTGATATTTATGGTTCCTGAATAGTTTTTTAAGAACTTTCCTTACATGTCCAGCTTTGTTGAAATCTATTTAGTGCTGCTGACCTTATTCTTCACATATCAGTGATATCTCTCCACTAAAAAAGAGATAAACCTTTTAACACATATATATTTGTTCTTCAATTTGTTAAATGTTATGGGAATGTCAGGTTACTAGGAAGGAGAACCAGAGGAGAAGAGAGCAGAAAAAAAACTATAAATAATTTTTAAAAATGAATTTGTTATTACTCTTGACAGGCACTATATTGAAGGCACTGGAAATAAAGTGGTGAACAGAGCAGATATTATACTTGCCATCATATAGTTTAAAGCACAGCAGAGAAGAGAGACTATTAAGTTCAAACAAACATAAAATTTTAAGTAGCAATTAGAGATGTATATAAGAAATTAAGAAGGGGAGACAAAATGGTGGCAGAATAGGCAGACATGTCCCGAGACTTGTCCCAGAGCTGATAGAAGAAGCAACTAAAGCAAATAACATCCACCATGAATTGGCGAAGTAGACACAGCTGGTGAGACAATTTGCAGCCGGGAAGGGCAGAGGATGCCTGAAGAGTGATAAAATCAGGGATCTGGGCTGGAGAAAGGTGCAGGATCTCCAAGCTCAGAGGGTCAGAAGGAAGCCACATGGCACCAAGACCACACCCCTTGGGACAGATGTAACATTTGACTATGGAAAAGAAGTCCACAGGGCTGCTGGTGGCAAGGGATTCTAGATCAAAGTCCACAGCCATGAGAGGCTGAGCCCAAAGAGGCAGCCCAAGCCGTGCTGTGCTGAGGGGAAAGGGGTTCGCAGTGGCACAGCTCTTTCCGCTCTTTTTGGTCTTTGTTTTATTCACTAAACCCAGTTCATAGACCTTTCAAATATAAACACTCACCAGTGGCTGAGGTTCAGGTAGAAGTGCAGACTTGTGGAGTCTGGAGAGAGGCTAAGGATAGGAGCAGGTTGGGGAGAGCTGGCCAGGAGTCTGGCACTGAGACATACATGGCGTGCTGGACCTAAGCAGGCATTTGCTTCGGAAGAGATAGCCCCTCCCTGTGGGCTCCATGCAATATACAATCACACTCAGATTATACCCTGAGTGGTACAAAGGATACAAAATAATTAGGAACTGGGCTGAAACGAGGCCATTCAGTCCCAGCAACCTCCCCAACTATAGGCCTTTCAGAAACAGCCACTTGAGAGATTAAGACTGACAGTGGGCAGGCAGGCTAAGTGGGAAGATTGGTCCCAACAGCTGGCAGTCAAGGCTGTGGAGATAGACACAAACAGAGGAGTGGTGGACCGTTTGGCACTTCAACAATCTAACAGGAAACTGAGAAGTTGCAGACAGTACAGAAGAGTGGGAACTTAAACCAGCCCCCATGGGACATTAAAAACTCAGTGGAAATGAACAACACATAGATCCTTCCCTGAGAGCAAAATTGGGGACACAAAGAAACTCCCAAAGGAAAGAAAAGGAGGAATCAGCAGAAAGGAGCTGAGTGAAACGGAGGCATGCAATGTGTCAGAAAAAGAATTCAGAATAAGGGTCATGCAGTTCCTAAACTGGATGGATGAAAAAAATCAACAACTTATGTAAGAATCAAGAAGAAATAAACAGTGATATAGCTGCAATAAAAAACATCATGGAAAGTTTCAACAGGAGACTAGGAGAAATGGAGGACCGAATGAGCAAATTAGAAAACAGGGAAGCAAAACACACACAAACTGAACTGGAATTGGAGAAAAAAAATTAAAAGACAGGAGGAGAGCCTAAGAGAGTTTTGGGACAACATGAAACAAAGTAACATATGAATAATAAGGGGTGCCAGAACGACAGGAAGGGTTAGGAAACATGTTTGAAGAAATAATGTCAGAAATCTTCCCTGGTGTGGGGAAGAAAAAAGTCACACAAACAAAGAGAGTCCCAAATAAGATGAACCAAAAAAAAAAACCCACATCAAGACACGTTGTAATTATGATGGCTAACGTTCAGGACAGAGAAAAACTTAAAGGCTGAAATAGAGAGACAGAAAGTTACATACAAGGGATCTCCCATTAGATCAATGGTTCTCAACCTTCTGGCCCTTTTTTAAAAATTGATTTTATTGATTTTTTACAGAGAGTAAGGGAGAGGGATAGAGAGTTAGAAACATCAATGAGAGAGAAACATCGATCAGCTGCTTCCTACACACTCCCCACTGGGGATGTGCCCGCAACCAAGGTACATGCCCTTGACCGGAATCAAACCTGGGACCCTTGAGTCCGCAGGCTGATGCTCTATCGGCTGAGCCAAACTGGCTAGGGCCCTTCTGGCCCTTTAAATACAGTTCCTCATGTGACCCAACCATAAAATTATTTTCATTGCTACTTCATAACTGTAATGTTGCTACTGTTATGAATTGTAATGTAAATATCTGATATGCAGGATGGTCTTAGGCGACCCCTGTGAAAGGGTCATTTGACTGCCAAGGGGGTTGCGACCCACAGGTTGAGAACCGCTGCATTAGATTATCAAATGATTTCTCAACAGAAACACATCAGGACAGAACGGAAAGGAAGGAAGTTTACAAAGTGATGCAAAGCAAGGGACTGAATCCAAGAATACTCTATCCAGCAAGGCTATCATTCAAAACTGAAGGAGAAATCAGGAGCTTCACAGACAAAAAATGGCTAAAATATTTTATCACCACCAAGCCAGCAATGCAAGAAATGCTAAATGGACAGGTGTAAAAAGAAGAAATACAAATGGAAGAGAGAACACAGGCACAAAAAATAAAAATGGCTACAAACAAGTACCTTTCAATAATAACTTTAAATGTTAATGGACTAAATGCTCTAATCAAAATACATCAAGTGGCTGAATGGATAAGAAAACACCACCCATGTCTACAAGAGACCCACCTCAGAACAAGGCACTCACACAGACTGAAAGTGGAGGGATGGAAAAATATTTTCCAGGCAAATGGAAATGAAAAAAAAAAAAAGCTGGGGTAGCAATATTTATATAGGACAAAATAAACCTCAAAGTGAATACCATAACAAGATATAAGGAGGGACACTTCATAATACTGAAGGAATTGATACAAAAAGAGGATATAACCCTAGTAAACATATATACACCCAATGCAGGAGCAACCAGATACATAAAAAACCTGGAAGATATCAAGGGAGAGATCGACAATACAATCATAGTGGAGGACTTTAATACCCCACTAACATCACTGGATAAATCCTCTAGACAAAAAATAAGCAAAGAAACAGCAATCCCAAATGACTAACTAGATCAGATGGACTTAATTGACATCTTCAGAACATTTCACCCCAAAGCCATAGAATATACATTCTTCTCAAGTGCACATGGGACATTTTCAAAGATAGACCACATATTGGATCACAGGCAAAGTCTCTCAAAATCCAAGAAGATTGAAATCATATCAAGCATCTTCTCAGACCACAATGGTGTAATATTAGGAATAAACTACAATAAAAAGCATTTGGAAGCTATTAAACAGTGATTAGTTACCAAAGAGATCAAAGAAGAAATTAAAAACATCCTGGAAATGAATGACAATGAAAACACAATAATCCAAAATCTATGGGACATGGTGAAAGCAATCCTGAGAGGGAAGTTTATAGCTCTACAGGCCTACCTCAAAAAAACAAGAAAAAATGGTAATAAATCAGCTAACTCTACAACTTAAAGAATTAGAAAGAGAGCAACAAGAAAAGCCAAGAGTGAGCAGAAGGATAGAGATAATGAAGATCAGCAGAAATAAATGACATAGAGACCAAAAAAAAATAATAATAATACAAAAGATCAATGATACCATGAGCTGGTGCTTTGAAAGGATAAACAAGATTGGTTAACCTCTAGCCAGACTCACCAAAAAGCAAAGAGAGAGGACCCAAATAAACAAAATCATAAATGAAAGAGGAGAAATAACAACAGACCCCAAAGAAATACAAAGGATTGTTAAAAAATACTATGAACAGCTCTATTCCAATAAACTAGACAACCTTGAGGAAATGGACATATTCCTAGAAAAATACAACCATCCAAAACTCAATCAGGAAGTATCTAAAAATCTTGATACGCTGATAACTATGGAAGAAATTGAAGCAGTCATCAAAAAGCTTCCAGCAAACAAAGCCCAGGGTCAGATGGCTTCACAATGGAGTTTTAACAAACATTCAAAGAAGAACTAAAACCTATTCTCCTCAGACAACTCCAAAAGATTTAAGAGGAAGGAATACTTCCAAACTCATTCTATGAAGCCAGCATTACATTAATTCAAAAACCAGATAAAGATAACACAAAAAAAGAGAATTACAGGCCAGTATCCCTCATGAACATTGATGCCAAAATCCTCAACAAAATTTCAGTAAATCGGTTCCAGCAATACATCAGAAAGATCATACAACTTGATCAAGTAGGATTTATCCCGGGGATGCAAGGATGGTACAATATCTGCAAATCAATAAACATGATACATCACATAAACAAATTGAGAGATAAAAATCACATAGTTGGATTAATTGATACAGAAAAAGCATTTGACAAAATCCAACACCTTTCTTGATAAAAATTCTCAGCCAAGTGGGAATAGAGGGATTATACCTCAACATAATAAAAGCCTTATATGAAAAACCTACAGCCAATATCATATGCAATGGGCAAAAAATAAAACCATTTCACCTAAGAACAGGAACAAGATAGGGATGCCTACTTTTACCACTCCTGTTAGTCATAGTACTAGAACTGCTAGCCACAGCAATTAGTCAAGAAGAAGAAATAAAAAGTATCCAACTTGGAAAATGTCTAACTTTCATTATAAGCAAATGACAATACTGTACATAGAAACCCTTAAAAACTTCGTCAGTGAACTTACAGAAAGAGAGATTTTTTTAAAAGTCACATTTACCATTGCACAAAAAAATTAAGATACCTAGGCATAAACTTAATTAAGGAGGTAAAAGACCTGTACTTGGAAAACTAAAGGACACTCAAAAAAGAGGTAGAGGAAGACATAAACAGATAGAAGAACATACTGTGTTCATGGATTGGTATAATCAACATTATTAAAATGTCCATACTACCCAAAGCAATCTACAGATTCAATTCAATACCCATTAAAATACCAACGGCACATTTCACAGACCTAGAACGAACTCTCAAAAAATTCTTCTGGAATAAAAAAGACCCTGAATAGTTGCAGCAATTGTGAGAAAGAAGAACAAAGTAGGAGGAATCTCAATGCCAAACATCAAGCTGTATTACAAAGCCAATGTTCTGAAAACTGCTTGGTACTGGCACAAGAACAGACATATAGATCAATGGAATAGAATAGAGAACCCAGAAATTGACACAAACCACTATACTCAAATAATATTTGACAGAAGAGGCAAGAGCATACAATGGAGACAAGACAGTTTCTTCAATAAATGGTGTTGGGAAAATTAGAAAATTAGACAGTTACTTGCAAAAAATGAAACTAGACCACCAACTTACACCATACACAAAAATAAACTCAAAATAGATAAAGGACTTAAACATAAGACAGGAAACCATAAAAATCTTAGAGGAATCCACAGGAAGAAAAATCTCAGACATATTCTGAAGCAATATCTTCACCAATACAGCTCCTAGGGCAATGGAAACTAAAGAGAAAATAAACAAATGGGACTACATCAAAATAAAAAGATTCTGCACAGCAAAGAAACCATCAACAAAACAACAGGAAAGCCCACTGCATGGGAGGAGAACATCTTTGCCAATGTTATCACCGATAAAGGTTTAATATCCAACATTTACTGAAAATTCATACAACTTAACAAAATGAAGATAAACAACACAATCAAAAAATGGGTAATGGACCTAAATAGATACTTTTTGAAAGAAGATGTAAGGAAGGCAAAGAAACATATGAACACATGCTCAAAGTCACTTATCATATGAGAGATGCAAATCAAAATGACAATGAGGTATCATCTCACACCTTTCAGAATGGCTATCATCAACAAATCAGCAAATGACAAGTGCTGGCGAGGATGTGGAGAAAAAGAACCCTCATGCATTGTTGATGGGATTGGAGACCGGTGCAGCCACTGTGCAGAATAGTATGGAGTTTCCCCCAAAAAATAAAAATGGAACTCTCATTTGACCCAGTCATCCAACTTCTAGGAATATATCCCAAGAATCTAGAAACAACAATCAGAAAGGATATATGCATCCCTATGTTCATAGCAGCACAATTTACAATAGCTAAGATTTGGACACAGCCTAAGTGCTCATCAACAGATAAGTGGATTAAAATCCTGTGGGACAGCCCTGACCGGTTTGGCTCAGTGGATGGAGCATCGGCCTGCAGACTGAAGGGTCCCAGGTTCGATTCCGGCCAAGGGCATGTACCTTGGTTGCGGGCACATCCCCAGTGGGAGGCATGCAGGAGGCAGCTGATTGATGCTTCTCTCTCATTGATGTTTCTGGCTCTCTGTCCCTCTCCCTACCTCTCTGTAAAAAATCAATAAAATATATTAAAAAAAAAACCTGTGGGACATCTACACGATGGAATACTATACTGCTGTAAAAAGGAAGGAACTCCTACCATTTGCAACAGCACGGATGGACCTGGAGAGCATTATGCTAAGCAAAATAAGGCAGTCAGAGAAAGATAAATATCATATGATCTCACTCATTTATGGAATATAATGGACAACATAAACTGATGAACAAAACCAGATCCAGAGACAGAGAACCATGGATCAGACCTTCAAACCTCAGAGGAAAGGCAGGTGAAGGTGTTGGGAAGAGGGAGAGATCAACCATATAAGCATAACCTATGGACACAGACACCAGGTGGGGTGAGGGCATGAGCGGGGGTGTTGGGGGCAAGGCAGGGATAAGGACACATATGTAATACCTTAATCAATAAAGAAAAAAATGAATTAAAAAAGTAATTATGAGATAGTAATGGAAAATATTTATAGGATGGTCAGAGAAGAAAGATGGATTGAAACTGTGAACTGATAAAAAAATGAACCTTGTGAATAGTGAGTGCAGTTATGCCAGGTATAGTTAAGTGTATACGTAAACATCCTGAGGTAATAAGACTCAGTGTGTTCTGTGAACAACATTACTTTTCTGTTTCTCAATTTGTCTGAACATAAAATGGTAATGATGACTAAAATTATAGATGTTATAGTGTAATGAGAAGAATATAATTTATTTTAAAACAAATCCTATATAATAAAAGGCTAATATGGAAATCTAACAAATGGTGGAATGACCAGTCGCTATGACAAATGCTGACCACCAGGGGGCAGACACTCAATGCAGGAGCTGCCCCAGGTTGTCAGTGTGCTCCCACAGGGGTAAAGCCATTCAGCCAGAAGGCAGGCTCATGGCTGGTGATTGCATTGGTGGTGGCGGGAGCTTCTCCCACTTCCACGGCAGCACTAGGGATGTCCAACTGCCAGCTTAGGCCTGCTCTCCATAAGGAGTAAGCCTAAACCTTCAGTCAGACATCCCCCTGAGGGTTCAAGGACTGTTAGAGGGTGCAGGCTGGGCTGAGGGACCCCATCCACTGAGTGCACTAATTTCATGCACTGGGCCTCTAGTTATTATGTAAAATGTCCTATGACCAACTCAAGTCACTAGGATAAATCTTTGTTATTATTTTGGTTTTGATAGTAAGGTTGTGTTAAAACTATTTGAACATTTTTCCATTAAAATTGAAGTCTATATATTTCTTTATTGTTATTTTTTAAATGTTTTATTTTAATTTAAGATTAATTTTAAATTAAAAGGACTGTTACTTATTTTACATAAAATAAACACTGGTGTAAGGGGTCAAATGTGACTATAGAAAAAAGGGGGATAAGGCAAACAAAATCAAAGTAATAATGACATTGATTTGAGGAATCAAGATATATGTGTAAAGACTCCAAAGTAAAGGATAGTGACATTGTCTGATTTTTCTTCTTACATGTTTAAAATTTCAAATTAACCAAAAAAAGCTTTTGAAGCTCATTTGAATATGTGTTTTTTATATTATTATTTAAAAAAATTTTATTTATTGATTTTGAGAGAAAAACCTCAGTTTGTTGTTCCACTTATTTATGCCTTCATTGGTTGATTCTTGTATGTACCCTGACCAGAGATTAAACCCGCAACCTTGGCATATCAGGATGACACTCTTAGCCAACTGAGCTACCAGACCAGGGCTGTGTTCCTTATATTAAAGCAATGTCTTTTTGAAAAATATTTAGCCCATATAAATAAGATATTTTCATTGAAATTATACAAATATTCTCAGATAAATGAACCTCTTACTCGTAAAAAGCAAAAAACTGAGTCAACATTTGAGTATATATATCTACACTAATAGAAGAAAAACATGCAAATTGGTGTCACTCAGCTATGCCCACCAGCCAATCAGAGTGACTATGCAAATTAACCCAACAAAGATGGTGGTTAATTTGCATATGCAGGCGTGGAGTGAAGACTGAAGGCTCCAGCCAGAGTGAAGACTGAAGACTGAAGACTGAAGACTGAAGAGGCTTGGCTTCTCCGCTGCAGCTGGACCAAAGGCCTGGGTCCCAGGTGATGGAGGAAAACCGTTGCCAGCAGCCAGGAGAAGGAAGGCCTATTGCGTAAATCTCTGTGCAATGGGCTTCTAGTCTGTATATATAAAAGCAGTAATATGCAAATAAGGTCGAGACTCCATAACAGTTATGACCAACTCAGGAGGAGGGGCCAAGTGCGGCCCCGAGCCTGAGAGAACAACACAGAGGGGCGCCTGCTCCGAGCTTCAGATGCTGCTGGGGGCAGACCCACAGCGGACACACACGCACACACGGACACACACGCACACACACACACACACACACACACACACACGGGGTGCCTGCTCCAAGCCTATGTGGCTGAGGTAGAGGAAAACCTAGCCTGCCATGTGTACCAGTGCCCAGGAGGTGCTTGGGCCCCTTGGTCTGTGGGCCCCTTGGTCTGAGGGGTTTCCTCTGGGGCAGTCTCCTGGTTGCTTCTCTGGTCCCGGTCAAGGGAAGGAGCCAGGGGTGGGGGAAAACGAGGCCAGGACAATCTGGATTTTCCAATTGTTCCCGGCTGTGTTTGCTTCAGGGGCTGGTGGAAGGAAGTTTTCAGCACAAAGGCAGAAAGGCAGAGATGCTCTGTGGTAAAGGCAAAGGCACAACGGCCCTGGGACAGCCCAAGGGTCTGCAGCACAGAGCGCTGGGCAAGGCAGCCACTGTAGGTGCCATCCTTGGCACCTCTCACCCCTCTGAGGACATCAACTTAGGATGTAAAAGATGGGGAAACAGACCCAGAGAGAGTTGAGACCTGCCCAGGTCACATAAAGGCTTCCAATTCAGCACCCTCTCCACTCTTCTTCAAGTTCACAACCATTGACTGAACACTTTCTATCAAGTTTCTAGAAGGTGGTAATCCCTCACCAACTGTGGTTTTAAGAGGGTTCCCTTTTAGATGTATGCCTTTACACAGCTTTCTTGAAGAGGCACTTACATGCCATACAACTCACCCACAGCAGGCATACTGTTTGATGAGTGAATTTCCACAGCAGCTCAACCACCGACACAAACTGTTTTCAAGCTTCCATCACGTTGTTTGTCCATCTTCAGTCAACCCCACCCCAGCCCCAGGCAACCACAGGTCTGCTTTCTGTCTCTGTAATTTTTTCTTTTCTAGAAATCTCCACCTTCTTAAAAAAAAAAAGAAAGAAAGAAAAAGAAAAAAAGAAGAAGAATGCTGCTGTCCTCAGGAGGCCTGGAAAGGGGAAGACAACTGAGGGCAAAAAAGATGTCTCCTTGAAGGGGCTAGAGTGCGGGGCTTGGCCCTTCCTGCTTCAACTCCCAGATGAACAAACTCAGGGTCAGAGAGGCCTGGGGTGTGGTTCAGTCTTTTCAACCCATGCCTGCATCCCAGACGCTAATGACAGTGACAGCAGCCATGGTATTACTCAGGGCCTGGCCTGGCCATGCGGCACCCCCTGACCAGTGGACACACACACACACACACACACACACACACACACGGCGCCTGCTTTGAGCCTCTGTGGCCAGACTGCAGCTTAGGCACGGGGAGCAGGCCTAAGCCATCAGTAGGACATCCCCTGAGGGCTCCCGGACTATGAGAGGAGGCAGGCTGGGCTGAGGGACCGCCACCCCCCAGTGCACGAATTTTGTTCACCGGGCCTCTAATATATATAATTATTTCAATGTTATCAGGCAAACTAAATGATAAAGTTTAAATGAGTTTTAACTATCTGATAAAGTTAAGTTTATCTGATACATAAAATTTATCTGATAATTTTGATTTTACTTTAAGCTTCCGATTAAGACTGTGCTCCTTCAGTTTGCATTGTCTTAATAAATGTTGATGTTTCATTTGTTTCAATATACAAAATATACATTTACATTTATCCACCATTATTGAAAATTTTATTTTTTACATCAGATAGTTTAAAGATGACAAAACTTATTTATTCAATCAGTAAACCTTTATAATCATCAAACATTTTGCCATAAATTAACTAACCATTTACCCAACAGTTTCTTTTCTTGGGTATGCAGTTAGACTACTTTTCCCAACTTCCCATCCAGTGAGTGTGGCCATTACCATGAGGCCTAGGCAATAGCATATGAATAGAAGTGACATATACTACTTTCATGCCTGGCCCTTAAATCTCCCTAAAGTTTGACCATTTGTCCTCTTTCCTTTTCTGTCTCAAGAATGTAGACCATGTGTGAAGCTATAGAAAATTAAGGCCACAGAAGGAAAGCATCCTTGAATGTCCATGTGGAAGAGATTCTGTTCAATAGAAATGATCTAATATTTACAATAACATAAGCAAGAATGTTTTTAGTTTGTTTCAGCACCTAGTAACAATCTAATACAATCATCACCACTGATTATAGTATTGTGTTTGTTTTTTTGACACTTTTAAACATAGGTTTTTAAATTTTATTTTCATTCATTCAAAAACTATGAATACATGCTGGGGTTTTGTCCCAGCATCAAGAAGGGTTCAGGAATCTGGAGAAGGGGCTGTGCATAGATGACATAGGAATGCAGAGACTATAATAAAGAGTCTGGAGATGAAATATAATTTTGAAAGGCATTGGGGGTCAGAGGAGCTTAGCTAAAGGAGCTAAGTTCTAAGATCTTAAGTCTAAGGCAGCCGTGGGCAAACTACGGCCCGCGGGCCGGATCCAGCCCGTTTGAAATGAATAAAACTAAAAAAAAAAAAAGACCGTACCCTTTTATGTAATGATGTTTACTTTGAATTTATATTAGTTCACACAAACACTCCATCCATGCTTTTGTTCCGGCCCTCCGGTCCAGTTTAAGAACCCATTGTGGCCCTCGAGTCAAAAAGTTTGCCCACCCCTGGTCTAAAGCCTTAGGTTCTCTCTATCCCCAGGACCCCATGCTTTTTATTAACACAACTTGTCCTGAGGTGAGGCAGAGATATACACTTCAAAGGGTCAGGGTTTGGTACAGAGTCCATTGTCAGAATGGGGGAATTAGCCTACGGCTGTTCAGGTGTTTGGCCAGTAGGAGGCAATGACATGTAGATTAAGATGCCTTTTAGCTGTCTGGCAGTCAGCAATCAATTTAATGTATCCTATTCAGGTTTGGGGAAATGCCCTCAGCCATTCCCAACAGGTGACTACATGTGTGACTCAACCCTGTTGAGTCCCCAAGTCTCATCAACCTTTTGATGAAACTCTTGAAATTATGACATGCTGGAATTGGTCTCCGGCAAATACATACTGTATACCAGACTCTGTTCTAAGCACTAAGAATAAAGTTTTACAATGAACAAGATTATTTTAGATTGTGATAATTGTAATGAAAAAAGTCAATCATTATAGTAGAGTTATGGAGGATGCTTAATAAAGTTGGATGGTCAACATAAAGAGAGGATACAACAAATACAAGGACCCCAAAGTAGTAATTACTTTAGTATGTTCTAGAAAAGGAAAGAAGAAAACTGCTGTTAAACATGGAGAAATATGGCCTAGCCAATGTGTTGTCCCATGCACCAAAGGGTCTGGGGTTGGATTCCTGGACAAGGGCATGTGCCTGGGTTGTAGGTTCAATCCTGGCCCTGTTGGGGCATGTGTGGGAGGCAACCATTAGATGTGAGACACTGATGTTTCACTCTCTCTCCCACCTCTCCCTTTCTTCCATTCTCTCTAAAAATCAATGGAAAAAATATCCTTGGGTGAGGATTAACAAAAAACAAAACAAAGAAACATGGAGAAATAAGAAAGAAATGGTACAAGTAGAGATTTCAGTTAGACAAGGACCAATTCCTATAAGGGGCTATGATACAAATTTATATTATATTTTAAACATAATGAGGAGGTTTTAATGCAGAGAGCAGAGAATCAATTCTACTGGGACATGAAGGGCAGCAAAAAACTATCAGAATAGGCAGTTAGTTATTAATGAAAGAGAAATATGAGGCATGTGCAGTAGGAGACAAAACGGTGACCATAAATGGGGGAGGACACTGGCCTGGGAAAGTCTGTGTAAAGGATCAGATTGGAGAAAGGCACAAGCTCCCAGAAAATTCAGGAAATAAATTGTACAGGGGGAGGGCACACCTACAAGCCTGGAAAAGCCAGGAAAGAGATTGGGTAGTTTGAAAGAAATTCTATTCTTTCTTTAACCCAAGAAAATATATGGAAGCTTAGCAAGGACCTTGGGTAGCCTATACACTATAGCCTACCTATTCTCTGCCTCTCTGAGGGGGAATTCGTCTTTTCACTCTAATAAATCTTGCCACTATGGCTTAAAATCCTACTATATGTATGTCTTAAAAATTCTTTTCCTGCAATTCTGCAGAATAATACAATTTCCAGACTGTGCTGGGGCAGACCTGCCTTGGTCTTCATCTTCTTTGGTAACACAACCAGTTAGTAGTTTAATACAAGAGCCTATGTTTGAGATGATGTGGATTAGAATTTAGAAGTTGGAGTTAAGACATAAAGAAATCAATGGTATATTTTAATGAAATCAATAAAACATTACACACACACACACACACACACACACACACTAGTAGCCCAGTGCATGAAATTCATGCACATTAAAAGGGAATTAATTGCCCTAACTGGTTTGGCTCAGTGGATAGAGCATCGGCATGCAGACTCAAGGGTCCCAGGTTCGATTCTGGTCAAGGGCATGTACCTTGGTTGCGGGCACATCCCCAGTAGGGATTGTGCAGGAGGCAGCTGATCAATGTTTCTCTCTCATCAATATTTCTAACTCTCTATCCCTCTCCCTTCCTCTCTGTAAAAAATCAATAAAATATATTTTTTTTAAAAAGGGAACTAATTAGTGGAGATATTTTAATATTGCTATTTGCCCTTTCTCTATAATAGAAGTGTGAGAGATGTGAAAGGGCGAGGGCTACGCCCTCCATCTTGCCCTGAATCCTCCATTTTTGGGCAGCATCCATGTGCTCAGCAAGGAGCTTCTTCCCGGAAGCCCAAGTCTCTGTTAGCCACACCTAGGATTTCTTTAAACTAACCAATGACAATCAGGGGAAGTGCGCGCCATAGACACAACCACATCCTGTGTAACAAGACCCAGACTTGCGCCTGGCCAATCGACAGGGCCCACAGTCCTCTCTCCTCCCCTTACTCCAACCCCCCTATAAAACTCCTCTACCCACAAAGCTCGCTCTCTCTCGGCCCCCTGCCACTGTGTCGGTGAGTGTGGTAGACGGGGAGCCGAGCTAGCTCGAATAAAGACTCTTATGCTTTTGCATCGGACACGGCTGGCTCCCTGGTGTGGTCTCTTGAGGATCCTGAAATCTGGGCATAACATTTGGGGGCTCGTCCGGGATCCCCAAGACCCTCGAGGGACCCCCGATCAGGAGAGTCTGACTGGCCGCGGTAGGTGTCTGTGTGTTTGTGTGTTCTGTCCTGTGTGAGCTCATCTCTGTAATTCTGGTAGTGCCCGAAGCGGTCTAGGTGGACGCACTGGAGAACCACAGGCCGGGGGAGTCAGAAGACTTTCCCCTCCCCCTCTGGACGGATGTGGAATCCCCTCACTTCTGGAGGGACGTGTATTCCCCTCGAGGTTCTGAGACGAGGCGTATGGCCATCGTCTAGCTTTCGGTTTTGCTTCCATGGAGTTGGAAGGTTCTTTTGATTTTGCTTCCATGGAGTTGGAAGACTGAACTTTGGGGCCCTTTTGGTTGTCTGTTTTTGTGTTTTTTTGTTTTATTCTGTGGACTTACTGGACAGACATTATGAGACAGACTCAAACTACTCCTTTAAATATTATGATTGATCATTTCAAAGAGATTAGGGGAGGCTATAGAGCTCCCTCAGGAATTGGGAAATTGTTTGGAATTGGATGGATTGTTTAAACTCTGAATGAATGTCTGGTGAAAGTGTGTGAGTGTGGAGGGAGGGGGCCTGCCTTCTCCTCTCCTTTGTGTGGCTCCACGACTTCGGTCAGGCGGGCATCTGAGTGAGGATCTGTGAAAACAGGTCACCCCCTCCCTTGTCTGTCTCTCGTCACCCCCTCCCTTGGGGTCGGGACAAAGTTTGTTTGTATAAAAACTTATGTCTAGGTATTTTGAAGTGAAATAATGCTGAAATATTGCTAGAGGACAGAATTGAATCTGTGGTTGATTATGTCTTGCATTTTCAAAGTTTATTCTTAAAAATGTTACTGATTGAGAAATGCTGAACATTTGACTTGCCAGCTAAAAGTTTAAGGTTCGGATTGAATTGGGAAAAATTGTGTAATTGTGGTAACTAAATGCCTTTGCTTATTGGTCTGATTGAGAAGGGAGGATTGATTTTGTGACCTCAACTGAAGATTTTTGAAGCAAGGACCAATTTAAATTTAATTGATATTCTTTAAGATAATTATAAAAGGTATAAACAGCTAATGAGATTTAAGTTTGTCTGCAATATAATGTTGGCCATCTAACTTTTAGGGATCTTGGTTTGCAAAAAACAGTGTAGACAGCCACCATTTTGGGCTGCATGACTTGGCAGCCACCATGTCAGGCACATGGCTTGCCGCTCCCCTGGGGGCTGCCATCTTGAAACAGCAAAGGCCCCTCCCTCTGACTTAGCCAATCACAAAAGGAATGTCTGCTCACAGAGGCAGGATGGGATTTCAGGGGTGGAGCTTTAAGGCGGAATTTTACTACAGAAATTCGGATCGGGCAGGAAGTGTGCTTGCCTCGCGGATTTATTTAATACTATTTTTAAGACAATTAAAGGTTATATGTTCCCTCCCTAAACAAAAGTTAAATAGCTTATGTCAGAGTCTTTAAAAGGGACTGATAACAGTAATCCAATTTCTAAAGTGAGGATTATTTCAGGTAGAAACTGGTTTCATACTGGTCTTAGAGGGCACATTTTTCCTTTGCCAAGGTCGGAGGGCTCCAGTTAACTTGTCAATTCAGTGTTCTGGAGATCCAGGACTGTGGTTTAGATAACATGCCTAAGTTTAACCTAGGTTACCCAAGTACTCTAGATACTGTGTTTACCCAAAACTGTGGTTTGGATTGCAGGCTGTCTCTGCTTCTGTAAATTGCTTTTTTTGAAAAACTAGGTTCCTCATTCCAAACCTTGAAATGTAGTCAATACCTTTGTGATTTTTTTTTAAATTTTTTTTATTGCTTAAAGCATTACAAAGGGTATTACATATGTGTCCTTTTTTTCCCCCGCCCTGAACAATACCCCGGCTTCCCCTACCCCCCAGTGTCTTATGTCCATTGGTTATGCTCATATGCATGCATATAAGTCCTTCAGTTGATCTCTTACCCCCCTCCCTCCTGCCCTCCAACCCTCCCCGGCCTTCCCGCTGCAGTTCGAAAATCTGTGTGAGGCAGCTCTGCCTCTGTATCTATTATTGTTCAAAAGTTTATAATGGTCTCTATTATCCATGAATGAGTGAGATCATGTGGTATTTTTCCTTCATTGACTGGCTTATTTCACTTAGCATAATGCTCTCCAGCTCCATCCATGCCGTTGCAAATTGTAAGAGTTCCTTCTTTCTTACAGCAGCATAGTATTCCATCGTGTAGATGTACCACAGTTTTCTAATCCATTCATTTACTGATGGGCATTTAGGCTGTTTCCAGATCTTAGCTATGGTGAATTGTGATGCTATGAACATATGGGTGCATATATCCTTTCTGATTGGTGTTTCTGGTTTCTTGGGATAAATTCCTAGAAGTGGGATCACAGGGTCAAATGGGAGTTCCATTTCCAGTTTTTTGAGGAAACTCCATACTGTCTTCCATAGTGTCTGCACCAGTCTGCATTCCCACCAGCAGTGCAGGAGTGTTCCTTTTTCTCCACATCCTCTCCAGCACTTGTTGTTTGTTGATTTGTTGATGATAGCCAGTCTGACAGGTGTGAGATGGTACCTCATTGTTGTTTTGATTTGCATTTCTCGGATGATTAGTGACTTTGAGCATGTTTTCATATGTCTCTTGGCTTTCTGAATGTCCTCTTTTGAAAGGTGTCTAATTAGATCCTTTGCCCATTTTTTGATTGGATTGTTTATCTTCTTTTTGTTAAGTTGTATGAGTTCCCTATAAATTTTGGAGATTAGGCCCTTATCAGATATGACGTTGGCAAATATGTTTTCCCACGCAGTGGGTTTTCTTGTTGTTTTGTTGATGGTTTCTTTTGCTGTGCAGAAGCTTTTTATTTTGATGTAGTCCCATTTGTTCATTTTCTCTTTAGTTTCAAGTGCCCTAGGAGCTGTATCAGTGAAGAAATTGCTTTGGCATATGTCTGAGATTTTGTGGCCTTTGGATTCTTCTAGAATTTTTATGGTTTCCTGTCATACATTTAAGTCCTTTATACATTTTGAGTTTATTCTTGTGGATGGTGTAAGTTGGTGGTCTAGTTTCATTTTCTTGCATATATCTGTCCAATTTTCCCAACACCATTTATTGAAGAGACTATCTTGGCTCCATTGTATGTTCTTGCCTCCTTTGTCAAATATTAATTGAGCATATTGGTTCGTGCCGATTTCTGGACTCTCTATTCTATTCCACTGATCTATATGTCTGTTCTTGTGCCAGTACCAAGCAGTTTTGAGAACAGTGGCTTTGTAATACAGCTTGATATCTGGTATTGAGATCCCACCTACTTTGTTCTTTCTCAGGATTGCTGCAGCTATTCGGGGTCTTTTTTAATTCCAGATGAATTTTTGGAGAGTTCGTTCTAGATCTGTGAAGTATGCCGTTGGTATTTTAATGGGAAGTGCGTTGAATTTATAGATTGCTTTGGGTAGTATGGACATTTTAATGATGTTGATTCTACCAATCCATGAACACGGTATGTTCTTCCATCTGTGTATGTCTTCCTCTATCTCTTTTTTCAATGTCCTGTAGTTTTCTGAGTAGAGGTCTTTTACCTCTTTAGTTAAGTTTATTCCTAGGTAGCTTAATTTTTTTGGTGCGATGGTAAATGGGATTGTTTTTCTAATCTCTCTTTCTGCAAGTTCACTATTGGTGTATAGAAATGCCTCAGATTTCTTGGCATTAATTTTGTATCCTGCTACATTTCCAAATTCATGTATTAAGTCTAGTAGTTTTTTGACGGAGTCTCTAGGGTTTTGTATGTATAATATCATGTCGTCTGCAAATAAGGACAGTTTTACTTCCTCTTTTCCAATTTGGATGCCTTTTATTTCTTCTTCTTGTCTAATTGCAATGGCTAATACTTCCAGGACTATGTTGAACAGGAGTGGTGAGAGTGGGCATCCTTGTCTTGTTCCCGTTCTAAGGGGAAATGGTGTTAGTTTTTTTCCATTGAGTATGATGTTGGCTGTGGGCCTGTCATATATGGCTTTTATTATGTTGAGGTATGATCCTTCTACTCCCACCATGCTGAGAGTTTTTATCAAAAATGGGTGTTGGATTTTGTCGAATGCCTTTTCTGCATCAATTGATATGACCATGTGGTTTTTTTCTTTCAATTTGTTTATGTGATGTATCACGTTTATTGACTTGCGTATATTGTACCATCCATGCATCCTTGGGATAAATCCTACTTGGTCATGGTGTATGATCCTTCTGATGTACTGCTGGATCCGATTTGCTAAGATTTTGTTGAGGATTTTGGCATTTATGTTCATGAGGGATATTAGCCTGTAATTCTCTTTCATTGTGTTGTCTTTACCTGGTTTTGGTATTAGGGTGATGCTGGCTTCATAGAATGAGCTTGGAAGTGTTCCTTCCTCTTGGATTTTTTGTAGTAGTCTGAGGAGGATAGGTTTTAGTTCTTCCTTGAATGTTTGGTAAAACTCCCCTGTGAAGCCGTCTGGTCCTGGGCTTTTGTTTGCTGGAAGCTTTCTGATGACTGCTTCAATTTCTTCCATAGTTATTGGCCTATTGAGATTTTTAGATTCTTCCTGATTGAGTTTTGGAATGTTGTATTTTTCTAGGAATTTGTCCTTTTCCTCCAGGTTGTCTAGTTTGTTGGAGTCGAGCTGTCCATAGTATTTTTTAACAATCATTTGTATTTCTGTGGGGTCTGTTGTTATTTCGCCTCTATCGTTTCTGATTTTGTTTATTTGGGTCCTCTCTCTTTGCTTCTTGGTGAGCCTGGCTAGAGGTTTGTCAATCTTGTTTATCCTTTCAAAGAACCAGCTCTTAGTTTCATTGATTTTCTGTATTATCTTTTTGGTCTCTAAGTCATTTATTTCTGCTCTAATCTTTATTATCACTTTCCTTCTGCTCACTCTGGGGTTTTCTTGTTGCTCTCTTTCTAATTCTTTGAGTTGTAGAGTTAGATGATTTACTACCATGTTTTCTTGCTTTTTGAGATAGGCCTGTAGAGCTATAAACTTCCCTCTCAGGACTGCTTTCATTGTGTCCCATAGGTTTTGGATTGTTGTGTTTTCATTGTCATTAGTTTCCAGGATGCTTTTAATTTCTTCTTTGATCTCATTGGTAACCCAATCAATATTTAATAACATGCTATTCAGCTTCCAAGTGTTTGAGTATTTTGGGTTGTTTTTTTTGTAGTTCATTTCTA
>NW_005871061.1:12303751-12397060 GCF_000147115.1 Myotis lucifugus
AGAAGTCGGTATTTTGTGGAAGAGCCACACTCAAGGAGCCAAAGAGCCGCATGTGGCTCATGAGCTGCAGTTTGCCGACCACTGGCCTAGACTAATAGTACTTGAAGGGAGCTAATTAATAAACAATCTTTGAATATCTAGACAATTTCAAATTAAGAACAAAGATACAAAAGACTGAGTCAGTAAACATAGTTTTAATTTATGCTTGTTGATTAAACTTACATATTGTAGAATGATGATAAATTAATAAGATAAAGCATATGCAACTGCCGTTGGATGATGTAGTATACATGTCCTTTTTTCCACCTTATAATTTTAAAAGTGATATGTAAAGTATACTCATGGGCAGGAACACTTGACATTTCTGTTTCCTACTTCTTCCATTAAACAAAAGTTGGTTATATTGGTTAATGGCTGTAGTTAGTAGAAATGGTTGAGACTATACTGTGTATAATATTTGCAGAGAAATTGCAGCTATATCGCTCTTCATTTCTTGTTGGGTCTTACATAAGTTATTGATTTTTTCATCTGTTTCTTCTTGCTTCTTGCATAAGTAGTTGATTTTTTCATCTGTTTCTTCTTGATTCTTGAATAAGTTGTTGACTTTTTCCTCCGTCCGGTGTATGCACTCTAGGACCCTTATTCTGAATTCTTTTTCTGTCATGTTGCATGCCTCTGTATCACTTAGCTGCTTTTGTGGCGAGTCCTCCTTTTCTTTCCTTTGGGGGTTTCTTTGCCTACCCATGTTTGATCTCGCTGACATATGTAGATGTTGAGTCGTTCAGTGGCTGCTCCCTGGGTGGCAGGGGCTCCTTGGGTTGTGGTTGCTGCTCGGACAGTTGAGGTAGCAGCTGCTTCCCAGTTGGCAGCAGCTCCTCTGGTGGGTGCTGTTCACAGCTGTGGTGGCTCTTCTGGCTGGTGGGGGGAGGCTTCACGTACAGCTGCTGTTCCTCAGACAGAGGATGTGGTGATCAGGAGGCTGCGGTGATCAGGGGGCTGCTGTTGCTTGGATCTGCTGCGTTGATTTAAAGGCACAAAATACAACACAACAAGGCACAACGTACCAGGCACTGAACACAAGTATATTCACGATATTAATAACCCCAAATAAAGGTGACCACCCGAATTAAGAGAATTAGGGGATAAGGGAGAAAGAAGAGAAGAAGATAAAAGAGAGAAAAGAAAAGAAAAATAAGAAAAAACAAACAAAAAAGGAGTGCAAAAATAGAATTGGGAAAAAAGAGGGGGGAAAAAAAGAAAAAAAAAAGAGCGAAAAGAGAGAATGAAGTAGAAGTGGGGAAGAGACTATTTGTATGAAGAGCAAACTCCAAAAAACTGCCACTAATCTCAACAAATTCCAGCAACAGATCCCTGGAGATGAATGCAAACTACAAACCACCAATAATATCAAGAGGGGCAAGGGAAAACAGAAGCACAAAAATAACCGGGGGGGGGGGGCGGGGAGGAAGGGGAGGGAAGGGAAAAACCAGCAGCAAAACAACCTCACAACCAGTCCTAAAAAAGAAAAAGAAAAAACACGAAACAAAACAAACAAACAAATTAAAAAAACCCCAATATATTCAACAATCAAGAAAACAATAGATAGATAAGAGAAAAAAATGTTTGGAAAGTGAAGAAGGATAAAGAATAGGTGTATAAGGATTTAGAGCAGTGGATTGGAAATAGGATATATAAGTAGGGTGGAATTAGACAGGGGGTAAAAAGGCGGAGTTGGGAAAATCTGAAGCAGGAATAGGGTAAGAGAAACAGGACACCAAAAGGGGAAAAGTGAGGAAGAGGGTTTTAGCAAAGAGGTGAAATTGAGATAGGGAAAATTAATGCTAAAGGAACGATGAAAATAGAATGGAGAACACTAATCCCAAAAGAAAATAAAGAGAAAATAAAATGGCACTTTAAAAAATGGTAAAATGGTAGCAGTAATAATACTGGTTAAAAATAAATATGTGGTAATTGAAAGGGTAAAATCAGGTGATGGAAAAAGAAGAAAAAGAAAAAAAATTGGTTTCTTAGTAAAAAGGCGAAAAAATAAAAAAAAAAGAAAAAGAAGAAATTTGCAGTAATGATGGTCTTTTGGTTCTTCTACTCTTCAGCCTGGTTCGCCTTAGTCCTGCCAGGTATTTAGGAGAGTCTTGAATTTCCCTGCATTACACTGTTCCTCCGTGTTGTCAATCACAGTCCTGATTTTAAAGCAGGCTGTATTTGTGATCCAGTCTGCCTTAATTTGTATTCACCTAAGAGTCAGTTTGTGGCTCAGCCTCTGGGTGGCAGTGTTTTTGGGTTGGCCTCTGAGGCTATACAGCTTCTCTATCCTTTTTTAATCGTTACCCTGCTCTGTGTTGTTGGTGGGACTGAAAGTCCCTCTATAGGCCAGACCCTGGTAACTCCCAGGGACTAATCAGCTTGTTTTAATCCTTTATCTCATACAGGGTGGAATCTGGGTGTGGCTGTGCTCCTTGCCTGGGGGGCTGGGGGGAGGAATTCCACCCTCTGGAGGGAATGGCTGCCCCAGTCCTGGGCCCAGGGGTGTCTCAGCACTCAATTCGCTGCCACCTCCCCCGGCTCCCCCTCTCTCCTCAGCCTCTCCCCAGATTCCACTGGTCCGCACCTTCGCCCTCTCTTCAGCACAGGTGAGTGTCTGTATCCGAACTGTCCTATGAGCAGGGTTCAGTGAAAACAAAGAAACAAACAAACGCCGGCCAGCCACAGAAACACTCCTCTCTTACCAGCACTGCATGATCTGGGAAACGCTCCTCTCTTACGGGCACTGCATGGTCTGGTCAGTTCCTCAGGATGCCCCCTTTAGTCTCAGTTCTCCGCAATCACAAAATCCAAATCTCAAATCTCCCAGCACCAGCAAACCCGCGGAACTCCTGTCCCCGGTCAGGATCTGTGTCTGTCCCACGAGACGCGGCTGTCTGCCATGCGGTCTCCCTCCGACCCTCTGGGCTCAGGTCTGGCAAACTTTCCTGCCCACATCCCTGGTTTTTAACCTTTCCAGGGGAGGTCTGCCCTTCCCGGCTGCAAACCATCTCACCAGCTGAGTAAATTCGCCAATTCGGGGTGGGTGTTATTAGTTTCAGCTGCTTACTCCGTTTGCTCCGGGACAAGACCTGGGACGCGTCTGCCTATATTGCCGCCATCTTGCTTCCTCCTGTGATTTTTTGACTGCCTCTGTTCAGGGATTCAAAGTTTTTAATGGGAAATGTTATCTGTCTTTATTGCTTAAATATGTATCTTTGTTGTTTAAAATTGTTTAGCTAGCGAAATTTCTGTTTGTGTCTCTTAAAAATATGAATGTATTGCTAATCTGAGGTCTATTTGTTCATGTAATTGTGGAAGTCTGCGAAGAAAAAAACACACGCTTGATTTCTTTAAGGCTGAGTGCTCTGACCGATAGCAAAACACCCCGAGCGGCCGCTGGGTTCTTTTCCCAAAGGCGCTTGCTCTCTGTCAGAGGTGGAATCGGCCCGCCTAACTAGTAAACATTTCTGTCTGTTTGTTTGCTAGGGACTTTAATTTGCTCTGTGATATTTCTGTGTTGGTTTGGAATTTTGGAATTCTGGGGGGGTAGATTTAAAAGGTATTTGTAGCTTTTCTAGTCTGATTGGGACATTCAGGGGTGGGCTCACAGCTCCACAGGGCGGAGAGATTTACTGGCCCTGACCCTGCCTGTGACTGTGTTTTGTTTGACTTGCTGTTCTGAAAGCATCTGTAACTGATTTCAGGTGGCCTCCAGGACTTCTGTCTGCAAGCCCATTGTTTAAAGGGAGACAAGGGGGGCGGGGGTGTTAGCAGTTACGTTACCAGCTGCAGACTGCTAGAAAAGTGGAGGAGGAACAAAGCTGAAATCACAACACCGCCCAGCTCCTGAACCACTTGCTTGAATACATGCCACTGCGAGAGGGCAGTGGCTTCCGGGATTTGCTGGGGGATGCTCTGGCCGGGCCCCCAGGAGACCCTAGGCAAGGCAGTTGGCTCACAGGAGGGGGAGCCTGGCTCAGAGACTGGCCGAGGCCTCATTAGGTTGGGAGAACCGGAGGCTGCATATTGAACTTGTAGACTGCAGTTTGCTGGGCAGAGGTCCAAGCCCAGTTGTATAGGGGTCAAGCTACCTGTGTGCAGCAAAACAACTTTCTCCCATGCCAGAATACATTTTAAGGAAATTGGACAGACTGTGTTTGTGGCTAGAAAGAAGAACTGGCCACAATGCATAGCCCTGACAGTGACCTGCAGAAAACTGTATAATAGACTCAGGTGATGCCTGCATCTTCATGGACATGGCTCCAAAGGGACAAGGACAATTTTGCCTTATATAGAAAGGTCAAGAGTAGACTTTAGTCACCTCCCTAAAATGTTTGTCTCATGTTTAGTAGCAGAAGATTTAGCTGCCTAAAGCGGCCATGATGCCAATATTATGTTTCATTGTATTAATATGTTGTATTAACCTTCAATTCTCTTACAGGTTTAAATGTAGCTGTAACTGCCAGCAGTTGCTGTAGACTGGTAATAGTCTAAAGTCCTTGGTAGTCTTTGGGAATAACTGGCAAGTGTCCAGTCTCCCACACTGAGGGACATTGTTATAGCTATGTGTTACCTGTCCTGAAAGGGGACTATGTGGGATGAACCCCCAAAAGTAAAGGATGTCTAGCTGCCAAGAGGGCAGGTGCCCAACTGAGCAAAGAAGAATACCCATCAGGTTTTGGTCTCTATTGAGAGACAGTTGACAGTTGGCAGCCTGTATACTGTCTTGCAGGCCCGCGTGACCATGCACATGTCAGGGGTAGTACAAACCTCAACTGCAGAAAACTGGGAAAGGCCTGTTTGGAATAGAAGGTCTGAGGCATGGTTATGCATAGAAAGAAGGTTTAATACCAACAGTTACTGTTTTGTTAAAAGGAATTGGCAAGGAAAATCAGAAAATCTTAGAGCAGGTCAGTATGTTTTTCGCCTTATATAATTCCTCTAGAATTTGGCAATGCTTAATAAATCATGGCAATACATTTCTTTGCATAAATTCAATAAGACCGATTTCCAATAGTGGTTTTATTAATGAAAAACTTTGACTGGAGTATCATGTTTTAAAGAAACCTGTCTGAGCTCTGAAGACTTGAAGCCAATAAGAGTGCCACAGGAAAAGCCTGGTATCCTGCTTGGGAGCCCTGAAGATGGCTGGCGCTGGAGCGTCAGGCCCATGCCCTACCATCACTGGTGGTTAGTCAGAGTAGAAGGGGAGCAATAAGGATGCCTCTGCGTCCCTGTGGAACCCCCACACACTCTGGGCTGCAACAAGTAGGAGGGCTACTGAGATGGGCCTTAAAGCCTAGAGCATGGGCTCAAGTGGAGTTGCTACAGGTGAGGGATTCACCTAACTCAGCAGATACTGCAGGCAGGCCTGATGGCGGCTGGATGGCTTGGCTTCCTGGCCCTACGGGGCACATTAAGATTCAACCATGAGATTCCAGCAAAGGTAGTCAGTAACCATTCTTGTGTTTATGCAAACATCAGGACAAATTAAATACAGTAGATAAATTAGTCTTGATTTGGCTTTTTAATAGCCATAGAGGAATTTTAAGAAGAAAAATCCTATTTCAACAGAAGTTGTTAAAGCTAAAATGGTTTCTTTCCTTTCCACTGGACCATTTGTTAAGCGTATAGGGGTGGTTCAGTTGATAGTTCTGTGTGTCCAGTACAGGCCTCTAGCAACGGTGAAATAGAAATGCAGTCTGTCTCATGATTGAGCCGGAAGTTCCAAGACAAAGCGGGGAATGAAAGGGCGAGGGCTACGCCCTCCATCTTGCCCTGAATCCTCCATTTTTGGGCAGCATCCATGTGCTCAGCAAGGAGCTTCTTCCTGGAAGCCCAAGCCTCTGCTAGCCACACCTAGGATTTCTTTAAACTAACCAATGACAAGCAAGGGAAGTGTGCGCCATAGACACAACCACATCCTGTGTAACAAGACCCAGACTTGCGCCTGGCCAATCGGCAGGGCCCACAGTCCTCTCTCCTCCCCTTACTCCAACCCCTCTGCCCACAAAGCTCGCTCTCTCTCGCCCCCCTGCCACTGTGTCGGTGAGTGTGGTAGACGGGGAGCTGAGCTAGCTCGAATAAAGACTCTTATGCTTTTGCATCGGACACGGCTGGCTCCCTGGTGTGGTCTCTTGGGGATCCTGAAATTTGGGCAAAACAGATGAAAGGAAATTAGTAAAATGTATATGAAGATAATATATAAATTTATTAATAAATAAACAGTATCAAAAGATATAACAACAACAGAGGCATGATATAAAAACAACAGTGATGCAAACAATGACTGATAAAGTGATTAAACTTATCCTAATATCTCCCTGTACACCACATTAAGAGTGAAAACACTTTCAGAGTGCTTGAATAATTTCCCTTGTGATGAAGTATTTAGAACTTTAACTGTAACGTCACATGCTCTTCTGACCATGTGCAAAAACGGGTTCAGGAAGGAATATGCCTACATTGTCTAGAGTTTGTCCTTGTGATTTATTAATAGTCATCACAAATGCTGGCATCACGGGAAACCGACATCGAATCAATTTAAATGGGAGGCCAGTGTCAGATGGGGACAAATTAATTCTTGGAATCAGAACAGCCTCTCCCTCTGCAGATCCTGTTAATACTTCAGCTTTGATAATGTTAGGTTGTAATCTTTTGATAATAAATCTGGTACCGCCAAACCGGTTTGGCTCAGTGGATAGAGCGTCGACCTGCAGACTGAAAGATCCCAGGTTCAATTCCGGTCAAGGGCATGTACCTGGGTTGCAGGCACATCACCAGTGGGAGAAGTGCAGGAGGCAGCTGATCGATGTTTCTCTCTCATCGATGTTTCTAACTCCCTATCTCTCTCCCTTCCTCTCTGTAAAAAATCAATAAAATATATATTTAAAAAAATAAATAAATCTGGTACCATTACAAAGACCCCATTTACTATTGAGATTTCTCAATAGCATGATGATTGCACTCACTTTCAATTTTAATTTATGACATGGCATTCTCGAAGGAGTAATACTATTAAGAAATGGATTCGATGGGAAAATTTTTCTTTTCAGCATCATCTGTGGAATCAATGGAATCATCACTCAAACATGTGTGAAAATCTCCATTTGAGTATATCCAAAATTTCTTCATTTAATTTTTGATCATGTTCATTTTTTGGACAAAGAATTGCACGTTTAGATGTATTTTTAATATTATCTATAGATATAGTATTTCCAAAGGTAGCTTCAATAATAGATCCATTACAAATCATTTCACAGGGGATTTCAATAATATTCATTCCTGAATGAAAACTGCTATCAAGTTTGTCATCTCCAAGGTTTGCTAACCATCCACTATAAGCATAATCCTCTAATCTCATATTTGTTTTAAGAGACAACTTTCTGAAACATCCCCAAATATTGCAGTACTTTAAACTCATTTGTACTATGGCCGATCCCATAGCATGCAGTACAATACTGAGACATTGTTGAAAATCCCCTCCAAGAAGGAGAACTTTCCCACCAAATACAACATTCAGACTCATAATTTCTCTTAGCAATCTGTCTATAGCGTTTATAGCATGACTGGATGCCATGGTGCATTCATCAATAAGGAGAAGTTGGGCCTTTTTAATAGTTTTAGCAATTTCACTGTTTATATTGAGTCTAGAAATTAAAGTTTCATTTAATGGAATCAGTAATTTATATTGGGAATGAAAGGTGCTTCCACCGAGAAGTAAATTTGCAGCAATTTCTGTAGACGCTGTGGGTAAAACATTACACCCGCGACCTCTAATATAATGTATTAAAACTTTATACAGATATGCAGGTGAATAGGATTCCTAGCTGGCAGGCCCCTGACAGCAAGCTGGCCACCTTTCGATTCCTTGAGGAATGGGGCTCCCTCCTCCCTCCTGTCAGGGTCCGGGGTACAGGTGAGTGGGGTTCCTGGCTGGCAGGCCACTGACAGCAAGCTATCCAACAGCAGATTATGTGATGAATGGGGCTGCCTCCTCCCTACTCTCAGGGTCTGGTTTGAAGGTCGGCCACTCCCCCTATTGGGCCAGACCCAGAGTTCTACCACTCTGTGGCCTCCACCTCACCAACCCAGACTGACTGCTACTGGGTGCTCCTGGTGCTCCCAGGCTGGGTTCTTCCCTCAGGCCTCACAGGAAACAGCTCGGGGAGGGTGCAGCCCTTGGCAAGGCAATCAGGACTCAGTACTTCCACACTCCACTCCAAGGGTGGGTTCCTGCCTGAAACCTCGCCCTCCGGGAAACAGCTCGGGGAGGGCGCAGCCATTTCCAAGACAATCCCTGCAGGACTGACTTCCTTCTGGTTGGTCACACCTCAGGTCATGATGTTACACCCAGGGTTTTTATATAAATAATAGAGGCCTGGTGCACAAAAATTTGTGCACTTGGGGGGCGGGGGCAGGGGGGTCCCCCAGCCCGGCCTGTGCCCTCTTGCAGTCTGGGACCCCTCGGGAGATAACGACCTGCTGGCTTAGGCCTGCTCCCGGGTGGCAGAGGGCAGGCCCCATCCCTAAGTGCAGGCCCTGGTCAGGCTCAGAGCAGGGCTGATTGGGGAGTTGGGGCGCCGCCCCGTCATGCACAGAGCAGGGTGGATCTGGAGGTTGCAATGCCACCCTCAGTCATTCTCAGGGTAGGGCCGATTGGGGGGTTGGGGCACCGCCCCCTGTCACACTCAAGGCAGGGTCGATGGGGAGGTTGCGGCGCCACCCTCTGTCAATCACAGAGCAGGGACGATTAGGGGGTTGGGGAGCTCCCACCTGTCACACACAGAGCAGGGCCAATCAGGGGGTTGAGGAGCTCCTCCCTGTCACTCACAGAGTAGGGCTTATAGGGTAGTTGGGGCACTGCCCCCTGTCACACACAGAGCAGGGCGGATCAGGGGGTTGGGGCGCTGCACCCTGTCACACTCAAGGCAGGGCCAATGGGGAGGTTATGGCTCTACCCTGTCACACACAGAGCAAGGCCCGTGGAGGGGGGTTGGGGTGCCACCCTCTATCACCCACAGAGTAGGGCCTATGAGGGGGTTGAAGCGCCGCCACTGTCACACTCGGGGAAGGGCTAATGGAGAGGTTATGGCTCTACCCTGTCACACACAGAGCAGGGCCCGTGGGGGGGTGTTTGGGGCCCCGCACCCTGTCACACACAGAGCAGGGCCGATCAGGGGGTTGGGGAGCTCCCCTCTGTCAAACGCAGAGCTGCAGGGCAATCAGGGGATTGGGGAGCTCCCCCCTCTCAGGCACAGAGCAGGGCTGATCAGGGGGTTGGGGCTCCTTCCCCTGTCATGAACAGAGCAGAGCGGATAGGGAGGTTGTGGCCCCGCCCCCTGTCACACACAGAGCCACAGGGTGATCAGGGGGTTTGGGCGCTGCCCCCTGTCACGCTGATCCTGGTGCCGGGAGGCCTCACGGCTCCACTGATCCCCTTGCTGGGAGGCATATTACCCTTTTACTATATAGAATAGAGGCCTGGTGCACGGGTGGGGGCTGGCTGGTTTGCCCTGAAGGGTGTCCTGGATCAGGATGGGGGTCCCCATTGGGGTGCCTGGCCAGTCTGGGTGAGGGGCTGAGGGCTGTTTTCCGGCTGGCGAGTGACTAAAGCTTCCAACCGCTCTTTGTTTTCTTTTCTTTTTTTTTTTTTTTTTATTCTGGGCCAGCTTTAGCTCTGAGGCCTCGCTGCTGAAAACATCGATACAATGTTGCGGTCTGGCTGGCTGAAGCCCGGCTGAATGAAAGCCGGTTTCTGGGGTTTTGTTTAGCTTCTATATTTGCAACATAGTACATAGTTGCTTAGAGTTGCAGCTGAGAGGCCGGCAAGTGAGGCGGGGAACGTTGGAGTCCGCAGGAAGCAAGCCTCGTGCTAGCTTCAGTGCCTGGCTGCTGGCCGCCATCTTGGCTGACAGTTAATTTGCATATACTCACTGATTAGCCAATGAAAAGGGTAGCGGTCATACGCTAATTACCATGTTTCTCTTTTATTAGTGTAGACTAGAGGCCCGGTGCACAAAAATTTGTGCACTCAGGGGGGAGAGGGGGTCTCTCAGCCTGGCCTGTGCCCTCTCGCAGTCTGGGACCGCTCAGGAGATAATGACCTGCTGGCTTAGGCCTGCTCCCGGGTGGCAGAGGGCAGGTCCAATCCCTAGGTGCAGCCCCTGGTCAGGCTCAGAGCAGGTTCGATTGGGCAGTTGGGGCGTCGCCCCCTGTCATGCACAGAGCAGGGCGGATGGGGAAGTTGCAATGCCACCCCTAGTCACGCTCAGGGTAGGGCCAATTGGGGGGTTGGGGCACCGCCCCTTGTCACACTCAAGGCAGGGTTGATAGGAAGGTTGCGGCGCCACCCCCTGTCACGCACAGAGCAGGGCCGATCAGGGGGTTAAGGAGCTCCCCCCTGTCACTCACAGAGCAGGGCCGATCAGGGGGTTGAGGAGCTGCCCCCTGTCACTTACAGAGTAGGGCCGATAGGGGAGTTGGGGCACCGCCCCCTGTCACACACAGAGCAGGGCGGATCAGGGGGTTGGGGCACCGCCACTGTCACACTCCGGGCAGGGCCGATTGGGGGAGGGTTGGGGCCCCGCACACTGTCACACACGGAGCCACAGGGCGATCAGGGGGTTGGGGAGCTCCCCCCTGTCATGAACAGAGCAGGGCGTATGAGGTTGTGCCCCCCCCCCATCACACACAGAGCCACAGGGCAATCAGGGGGTTTGGTCGCTGCCCCCTGTCATGCTGATCTCTCTGCCAGGAGGCCTCGCTGCTCCGCTGATCCCTGTGCTGGGAGGCATATTACCCTTTTACTATATAGGATAGAAGCCTGGTGCACAGGTGGGGGCCGGCTGGTTTGCCCTGAAGGTTGTCCTGGATCAGGGTGGGGGTCCCGCTTGGGTGCCTGGCCAGCCTGGGTGAGGGGATGATGGCTGTTTGCATCTGGTCACACCCCCTTCAGGGTGGGGGTCCCCACTGGGGTGCCTGGCCAGCCTGGGTGAGGGGCTGAGGGCCGTTTTCAGTCTGGCGGGTGACTGAAGCTCCCAACCTCTCCTTTTTTTCTTTTGTTTTTATTTTGGCCAGCTTTAGCTCTGAGGGTCGGCTCCAGTTATGAGACCTCTGCTGCTGAAAGCAGGTTTCTGACCTTTGTTTACCTTCTGTATTTGAAACAATGTTGTGGCCCTGCTGGCTGAAGCCGGGGGTTTTGTTTAGCTTCTATATTTGTTACAATGTTGCTTAGAGTGCAGCTGAGAGGCCGGCCAGGCAGGTGGGGAAGCTTGGCTTCCTCCGTCACTGAAGCAAGCAAGCCTCCCTATTCGCGTTAGCTGCCTGGCTGCCGGCCGTCATCTTGGTTGGCAGTTAATTTTTATATCTCACTGATTAGTCAATGGGAAGGGTAGCGTCCGTATGGCTAATTACCATGTTTCTCTTTTATTAGATAGGATATATATATATATATATATATATATATATATATATAATCTATTTTTATTGATTTCAGAGAGGAAGGGAGAGAGAGAGAAAAAACATCAATGGTGAGAGAGAATCAGTGGTCAGCTGTCTCTTGCATGCCCCACACTGGGGGATCAAGCCTGCAACGCAGGCATATACCCTGACCGGGAATTGAACCATGACCCCCTAATTCATGGGTTGATGCTCAACCACTGATCCATGCAACCTGGGCAAATATATTAGATAAGGTATATGAAAAAAGTAAAAATTAAAATATGCTCTCT
This sequence comes from Myotis lucifugus, assembly GCF_000147115.1. Lineage (NCBI taxonomy): Eukaryota > Metazoa > Chordata > Mammalia > Chiroptera > Vespertilionidae > Myotis > Myotis lucifugus. The sequence goes on from NW_005871061.1 coordinate 12,315,526, forward strand.
AAGATTTTTAACCCAAGCAACTCAATAATAGTTCTACTTTCAAAGTGAAGGATTAATTTTATTTATTTAGATTTCTTGGTGTTGTGGAAGACTGTTCTTCAAGAATTCTATTATGACCATACTAGAGGCCAGGTGCATGAAATTCATTCACTTGGGGGAGAGTGTGTCCCTCAGCCTACCTGCACCCTTTTGCAGTTTGGAAGCCCCACGATCGATCACCCTGCCCACCCACCACAGCTCACCAGTTGGTAGCCTGGGCCTCCTTCTTTGGGGAAATCTCAGAACTCCCCTCCCCCAATCAATCACCCCACCAGCTTGTGGCCTGGGCCTCCCTCAGTGGAACAATTGATCATGGAGACCCCTGATCAACTGCCCTGCAGAGATTGGCCTGGGCCTTCCTCTTTGTGGCGATTGCGGAGCTGCCCTGATTGATAGCCCCACCAGCCAGTGGCCTGGGCCTCCTTCTGTGGGGTGACCATGGGGCAATGGTGGGGCCCTCCAACCAATTGCATCTCACTGGCCTTGGCTGGCCTGGCATCAGTGCTTGCCATAGCGTGTCGTCTGGATAGTCTTTCTGCTGTTCAGCCACTTGGTCAATTTGCATATTAAACTTTTATTATTGTAGATTATTTTAAAATGTCCATGGGATACCACATGCATATCTATATACTGTTTCTAGACAGGGCTGGTTTCATGAACATGTGACCTGTGCAGTCTCAGGAGAGCCCTATACTTGGTTTAATTATTTGTTCTTTCCATCTTAAAAGTTTTATGGATTTTTCAGTAAGGGGCTGTGATGGTTAATTAATTTTATGTGTTCACTTAATGAGGTCAGATATTTGGGTGTCCAGATATTTGGTCAAACATTATTCTGGGTGTTTCTGTATGGGTGTTTTTGGATGAAGTTAATATTTATATCAGTAGACTGAGTAAAACAGATTGTCCTCCCTAACATGAGAGGGCCTCATCCATTCAGTTCAAGGCCTGGATAAAACAGAAAGTATGATTCTCCCCTGAGATAGAGAGAAGTCTCCCTACTTGACTGCCTTTGAATTGGGATATGTTTTGTTACTGTTTTGTTTTGTTTTTCTGCCTTGTACTTGAACTTGAATATCAGTTCTTCCTGAGTATTAAGATTGGTTTTCCCAGTTCTCTGGCATTTAAATTCAGACTGAAACTAAACTGTTCGCTTTCTTGGGTCTTCAGCTTCCTGACTCTGCAGATCTTCGGACATGCCAAACTCCATAATTGTATTAGCCATTTAAAAAAAATAATTATGTGTATAATTGTTTCCTTTTTCTCTGGAGAACCCTGAATAATAAGAGGGTTTCATATTTTCTTTTTGCACTGGGATCTACAAATTATGGAGCTGCTCCTGTTTCCAGATCTAATAGTTTGACTTTCTTTTGTAATTTCTCTAAAAGAAGACTGCATTAAAATATTTGAAAATGTTTACATTCATACATTCAGTATACTTTAATTATAACAACAAAACAGGGTAAAAAATGTATGCAGATTCAAATCCCAACATAGTCATTCCAGACCAATGTCCTATATAAAAGAAAAAAGGATAGAAAACACTTAAGAAAAGGATTAGTACTTTAAGCATTTAGCCTTCTTTTATTAGCCACAGGCTTGGTATTTTAAGCATTCTGTTCTCTTTTATTTTCTTATGTAGTTCCTTTGTACCTCAGGCTGAGAAAATTGGTGGTCTATCTATTCAGCTCTTCATACTTACACAAGACAACATTTGCCTCATATTTGTAAGTTCATGTTAAAATTCTGAAGTGATATTCTTTTTTCTTTTTTGCTTAAAATAAACATTTTGGATAGCTACAAGTGAGTTTAGCAAAATATATGACATTAACAATGATACTATCTGTTATGGACTGTGCCCTCTCAATATTTGTATAATGAAGATAAAATCCCCACCATGACTGTGTTTAGAGATAGGGCCTTTAAAAAGGTAACTAAGATTAAATGAAGTCATAAATGTGAGGCCCTAATCTGATAGGACTGATGACCTTATAAGAACAACAAGGGACATTTCTTTTCACATTCACAGAGAAAAGAACATGTGAGGACATGAGGAAAAGTGGCTGTCTACAAGCCAAGAAGAGAGCTCTCACCAGGGATCAACCCTGTTGGAAAGTTGACTTGGACTTCCATCCTCCAGCACTGTGAGAAAATAAATTTATATTGTTTAATCCACCCAACTTGTGATATTTTGTTATGGAAGCCTGAGCTGAATGATACACTACCTCTGATGATATTTAAATAACTCAGATTTTGTTTTTAGTATATAAAAATAAGAAATCATAATATGAATATAGATCAATGTTCTAGGTTAAAAATGCCTTTATTTAAAAAGGAGACATATATCATACTCTTTGTAATATTTTAAGCCAGGGGTCCTCAAACTATGGCCCACGGGCCACATGCGGCCCGCCGAAAACATTTATCCAGCCCGCCGGGTGTTTTTGCCACTGCTGCCTGTTGCTTAGCAGCCAACTCGTCCAGGTCCGCAGTGCGCATGTGTGGAATGTGTGCCGCACTCTCCGACTCCCCTCCTTCTCTCTGTCTCTCGACTCCTCCTCTCAGTCTCAGGTGTGATTGGACGAGTCATGAGCTTGCCTGTGCAGAGCCTGCTGCTGCCTGAGGACCGAGGTAAGAACAAGTTAGGATTTTTTTTTTTTGAAGTTAGGAGGTCTATTTTTTTTTTATTTTGCAGTTAGTAGGGCCTTTTTTTGAAGTTAGGAGAGCCTCTTTTTTTTTGAAGTTTTGTTTTTTTACTTCAAAATAAGGTATGTGCAGTGTGCATAGGAATTTGTTCATAGTTTTTTTTTAAAACTATAGTCCGGCCCTCCAACGGTCTGAGGGACAGTGAACTGACCCCTGTTTAAAAAGTTTGAGGACCCCTGCTTTAAGCAATAAAAAAATTTTAAAAAATGCCTTTATTCTTATCTGTGACTATCTTTTGACTGTTATGTGGACTTACTCTCTCCAAACTTCAAGACCTAACCTTACACAACTCTTAAAGCAGAAAAAATATAGTACATTTTAATAGCAATTAAAACATATAATTACCAAGTTTTGAGTTTAATGTACAAGAAGAAATATTCTGCTTGAGCATGAATAATGAAAATAATTAATAATAATTGTCTTGCACTCATTATTATGAGGCAATAAATATTAAGATGATTGTTCATGTCATACATTTACCAGAAATATATAACATACTTACTTATCACTGCACATTTTTTAAAAAATTTATTCCAGAGAGAGGAAGGTAGAGAAAGAAATATAAATGTGAGAGAAAAATGTTGATGGGCTGCCTCCTGCATGTGCCCCGACCTGGGATCAAATCCTCAACCTGCGTAAGTGCCCTGACAGTGATTTGAACCCACCACCTTTTGCTGTAAGCAACGATGCTCTAACTAACTGAGTCACACTGGCCAGGGCATCGCTATATATGTTGATTACATTCTTAAGTATGTATGTTTTTAAATATAAAATTAGAAAAATTGTATTGATATTTTCTATGTCTTTCTTTTCTGTTGGCAATGCTATTGAACAGTAAATTATGGTTCAATTTGAAAAAATGTATTAGTATATTTTACAGAGGAATGTGCAAGTCATACTGGGTAGAGTTGGGGTTTTTTTGGTAACTTTTGATGTGTAATTTGGGACAGTTGTATGTATGCCATTTAAAAATGAATCTAAAACAATTTACAAGAAAGTTTATTAGAGAAACAAAAAGTTTATCAGTGTTTAAACAAATGTGAACAATTGAGAGGTCTTTATTATAACAATATTTTCTGTTCATATTTCTAGATTAAATTATATTTTTAATGAACCAGCATTATTAACTAGAGGCCCGGTGCACAAAAATTTGTGCACTCGGGGGGGGGGGGGGGTCCCTCAGCCCGGCCGGTGCCCTCTCGCAGTCTGGGATCCCTTGGGGGATGACCACCTGTTGGCTTAGGCCTGTTCCCCGGGAGATTGGGCCTAAGCTGGCAACCAGACATCCCTCTGGCAGCCTGGCAGCCCTCGGGGGATATCCACTTGCCAGCAGGGAGCAGACCTAAGCTGCAGTCGGACAGCCTTAGCGCTGCTGAGGAGGCAGGAGAGGCTCCCACCACCACCGCTGTACTGGCAGCCATCAGCCTGGCTTGTGGCTGAGCAGAGCTCCCCCATGTGGGAGCGCCCTGACCACCAGAGGGCAGCTCCTGCATTGAGCATCTGCCCCCTGGTGGTCAGTGTGTGTCATAGTGACCAGTCATTCCCAGTCTTTCTGCTGTTAGGGTCAGTTTTCATATTACCCTCTTACTATATAGGATAGAGTCCTGGTTCATGGGTGGGGGCCAGCTGGTTTGCTCTGAAGGGTATCCCAGATCAGGGTGGGGGTCCCGCTTGGGTGCCTGACCAGCCTGGGTGAGGAGCTGATGGCTGTTTCCAGCTGGTCACACCCCCTTCAGAGTGGGGGTCCCCACTGAGGTGCCTGGCCAGTCTGGGTGAGGGGCTGATGACTGTTTTCAGGCTGGCCAGCAACGGAAGCTCCCACCCTCTCCTTTTTTTCTTTTTCTTTTTTTATTCTGGGATTTATTTACCATCTATAATTGAAACTTTGTTGCCATCACTGGAGCTGAGAGCTGGCTCCTGTGCGCTGCAGCTCTGAGGCCACAGCCTGCTGAAAGCAGGTATCTGGGGTTTGTTTAGCTTCTATAATTGAAACTTTGTTGCTTTTGGAGCTCAGAGCCGGGCTGTGGCAAGCAGGGAACCTTGGCTTCTTCCATCACTGGAGCAAGCAAACCTCCTGCTTGCTTCAGCTGCGTGGCTGACGGCCGCCATCTTGGTTGGCAATTAATTTGCATATCTCACTGATTAGCCCTTGGGAAGCATAGCGAAGGTACGGTCAATTACCCTTTTTGCCTTTTATTATATAGGATTATTAGAATGTTATGACTCTACTGTTCTTATTAGCAGCTATGAAAAATCAAACAAGCTGACTTTCTGCGTTTGTTTGTTTTTTGTCACATTTATGTTTTTCACAATTGAGCAGACAAAACAACACAAATAGCTACTTGGAATTCTTGCAGTCAATTATTCTTTACTAATTATTCAAAAATATATAGCAGAATTGTAGGTATATATTAAAGAAAAAGTCCTGCACCTGCAACTTAAACAGCTTAAGTGTAAATTTGTCTGTTCATTGGTAAGTTAATTATCATAGTGTGTATAAAATACCAGAACTATAAATGTAAATTTGCATGACTACTGATCTGATTCACAATAGAAGTAATTTTCAGAATAGTGAGAACAAATACTAGTTTAAAATAAAATATTTTTTATGCCAAAATAAAAGTTCTTGGAAAAAGTTTTACAAAATCCTTAATATACATATTCCACAACTTGTCTAATGTGAGGATAAATGGCAGCTGACAGCTGATTACCACAATTTTTTCAAGGTAGACTTTTAGCAAAACTGAGTCATCTTCAAAAAATACTTGTATAGTTCAGCACACTTCAAATTAAAGACTTTATGAATTAATAGTCCATTGTGTTAAAATTTTACATTTATATTAGCATGCTCACTGAATGTCATTATCATGGTATCATGTGAATCACTTCTGCACAAGCTTGTCATATCTAACAATTAAAACTTAGCCTACCTGCTGTGTCAGCATAATGTCAATTTAGATTGTACAGTGTTTTAATTATTTTATTTTTTAAGCATATTCATCATACTTGTATAATTAAGTGCATTCTGACTTCTATAGGAATGATATTTAAATTTAAGTGTAAAATAAGTATTATGGACATAATAAACATTATAGAATATTACTTCTACTAATATACACTTTTTTCACACTATTTAGTGAGGAAAATATTGAATATCAAGCAAATTATAACAAACACATTCAGCACAGTTTAAATAATTATAAAACATAGAATGTAGTTGATCAGAAATGTAAAAGGTTTAGGCTTCCATTAATATTTGGAATATATAGCACATTAAGTACAAAAAATAATGGATAATTAGTCACTACTCTTAGGAGAAAATCCCCCCTCCTATTTATAAAATGATTAATTAACTTTAACCCAGCACAGAGAGCAAAAAAATGGGCTTCAGCCATCCCATTTCTAATTCTGGGCACAAATGAATCAAAAGAGAAATTAGTCCTTTCCTGAGGCACAAAAGCCCCTGGGTGCCATGACATGTCTATGTTGATATCAGTGTAATGATCTTATACTAGCCTTTAATTGCCAAAGTAGGTTGGAATAATTTTTCTTTATGATCTCTTTTATAAGCAGTTTTATGTTAGCATTATTTATTGGATAAGAGATAGGGAATATTTATAATGTCACTAGATGTTTTCAGCATCTAATGTTACTTATTAGAAAGATGGAGTACACACATTTTTTTTTCCCTCAAGACCACAATTTGAAAGTTGCTGATGAAAAACCTAAAAAAAGATGTTAGTCTAAATAAGTCATGATTTGAGTTTTACATGGGTAATTACTATCAAATGATTATTACATTTTCTAATTGCATTTGTTTGATTGTATAAGCATTTGATATTTAGGAATAACATATATATATATATATATATATATATATATATATATATATATATATATGGCTAATATGCTAAGTGTCCCTCCGCCTGTCTGATCGGTCTCTATGATGTGCACTGACTACCAGGGGGCGGATGTTGAACACAAGAGCTGCCAAGCTGCAGTGACTTGGAAGTGGTGGTTCTCAGGTGATGCACCCTGAAACTGGAGAGGAGGGAGCCTGATCCCTCACGGGGCCTCGCAATTCCATCTTTGGCCATGGGTTATGTTGTTGCTGGGGCACTGTCACCCCAAATATGGTTTACTGCACACTTGCATTTGTGTTCCACACCCTGCACAACAACAACTTTGCAGAGTGCCCTCTTGCAGTCTGGGACCCCTCAGGGGATGTTGGAGAGCCGGTTTCAGCCCAATTCCCACAGGCCAGGCCAAGGGACCCCACCTGCCGAAGGGACCCCACTCTCTCCCTCACTCCACAGATGCCCTTTGAGCCCTGGCGCCACCCCAGCTGCGGCCATCTGGGGAGAGACCATGGGAGGTTGGCTCCAGGGCATGTCCAGCCTGTCTTTCCCAGTCCCACCCCGCCAGTCACCTTCTAATTAATTTCCTTTCAATGTGCATGAATTCGTGAACCAGGCCACTAGTAAATATATAATTTCTGAGATCTATTTAAATACTTTAGCAATCAACTCTTAAAAATGGTTGTTCAAAAATGATCTTGAAAAATTTTCCTGATGTTGTGTCCTGATTTTTCAAACTTCATATAATCAATATCTGAAATTAAACTTATCTATAAAAAATGAGGGTAAGTGGGGTATTTTATGAGAAGACCTATCTTTATTATAACAGATACATATATTTAGACTAATAACCATAACATAATTTCATGACTGCTATTAATGTTCTTTCTTACCTCACATAGAAAAAATAATAATGTCTATATATAAAAGATACATAGTGCTTTACATGCTCCCTTTGCTGAATTAAGTGCAGTGTTGGAGACAGCTCTTACTGTCTAGCAAGAACAGAAGTTAAAATTTCAGGAATTTTTCAAACCAATTGTTAAACCACTAGAGGCCCAGTGCATGAAATTTGTGCACTCAGGGGGATCCCTCAGCTCAGCCTGCACCCTCTCACATTTGGAGCCCTCAGGGGATGTCCAACTGATGGCTTAGGCCCACTTCCCTCAGAGAGCGGGCCTAAGCCAACAGTTGGACATCCTTAGTGCTGTCAAGGAGGTGGGAGATTCTCCCGCCACTGCCACTGCACTCCACAGCCTTGAGCCTGGCTTCTGGCTGAGCAGTGCTTCCCCTGTGGGTCAGTGAGCATCATAGCGACCGATCAATTTGCATGTTAGCCTTTTATTGTATAGGGTAATATAATATTACTAGTAGCCCGGTGCACGAAATTCGTGCACTGGGGTAGGGGGGGAGAAGGGGCCCCTCAGTCTGGCCTTCATCCTTTCCAATCTGAGACCCCTCAGGGAATGTCCAACTACCTGTTTGTGCCCACACTTTTAACAGATAACAGCCCCATTGTTGTTCCTTTCTTATGCTTAAAACCATTGGAATTAGTAGGTATTCAAAGTGTGTATACATTTTGGGGGGACACCCTGTATATCTCTAGTCAGCGGTGAAAGAAACCAACAGCAGATTTGGAACCCCCAAACAGGGAACCTTGCTCATTCCCCACATGTCTCCCCACTTCACTTTCCACCTTGGTGGGCAGCAGGAGAATCAATGTTTTCTCTCATTAATTCGGAAAAGCACGTCCTGTCACCCGTTGCCCGGCAGGAGTGCGCTAGGCCCCAAGCAAGCAAGGCTCAGTCAGGGCAGCCTTCACTCATGGGTGCTGGCACCCAAAGTGCACATTCCTCCTCTACAGTCGCCCCGACTATCCCACTGTTTCACTGAGGCAGAATTCCTCTCTGCCTCTGGGCTCTTGATCTTGAACGCTGACCGAAGGCACCTCAGAGAGGGCAGCCCGAGCCCACCAGGTGTGTCTGTCTGCACCTGCTCCTGCCTCAGCACCTGCATTAACTCCCCAGAGGTGATCTCGTAGCTGCACTGGCCTCCGTGGGAACAGGGCATCACCACTCCGGCCTCTCACTGTCATCTCACAGGCGCCCACTCTCAGCACCCAGAACACCCAGACACTCTCCAAAGGACATGAGCGCATCAGAGGGGATGTGCGCACATCCTGTGGGGGTGTTAGGCATGCTGGGTTGATGGAAGTGCGGTGGAGAGGCGGGGGGAACTTGTGCACGCCTTGGTTTGCAACTGTTGCAGGCGTGGGAGGGTGACAGTGTGCTGGGGGATGTTCGCACGCCAGGGGGGATATGCACACCAGAGGCCTCTGGCTTTGCAGATCTGCAAACCCCTGTGGTGCGGCCAGGAGGACGTCAGTCTGGCCCACCACGGTGGCTGTCCCTGCGATCCTGCACCTTCTGGGCCAGGAGGCAGATCTTGCGCAGTCACTCCTGGGCACTCATGGCTGCCTCCCCGCCATAAAGCGTCAAGGATCCGAGTCTCAGGACCATGCACAGCCTCAAGCGCTGCCCCCCGGCTGGCAGGGTCACAGATCCATGTCTTGGTTCCGTGGACAGCCTCAAGCACTGACCCCCACCCGGCAGGGTCACAGATTCGAGTCCCGGATGGCAGACAGCCTCCTGTGCTGACCCCTGCACACCAGGTCACGGATCCGGGTCCCGGGACTACGGACAGCCTCAATCACTGCCCCCCGCCTGGCAGGGTCACAGATCCGGGTCCCGGACTGTGGACAGCCTACCGCGGTGCCCCCCATCCAGCAGGGTCACAGATCTGGGTCCCAGACTGGAGACAGCCTCCCGCAGTGCCCCGCCCCCAGCAGGGTCACAGATCCAGGTCCTGGGACCACAGACAGCCTCAAGCACTGCCGCCCCACTTGCGAGGACATGGATCCAGGTCCCAGACCGCGGACAGCCTCAAGCTCTGCCCCCCGCCTGGCAGGGTCACAGATCCGGGTCCCAGGACAGTGGACAGCCTCAAGCACTGCCGCCCCGGCCGGCAGGGTCATAGATCCGAGTCCTGGACTGCGGACAGCCTCCGTGGTGCCCCCCGCCTGGCAGGGTCACAGATTTGGGTCCTGGGACCGCGGACAGCCTCAAGCACTACCGCCCCACCCGTGAGGACTTGGATCCAAGTCCCAGACCGCGGACAGCCTCAAGCACTGCCCCTCCCAGCAGGGTCACAGATCTGAGTCCTGGACTGCGGACAGCCTCTCACGGTGCCCCCCGCCTGACAGGGTTACAGATCTGGGTCCTAGGACTGCGGACAGCCTCAAGCACTGCCGCCCCACCCTCGAGGACATGGATCCAGGTCCTGGGACCGCGGACAGCCTCAAGCACTGCCCCTCGCCCGGCAGGGTCACGGATCCGGGTCCCAGACCGCAGACAGCCTTGCCTGCTGCTGCCTGCCTTTAGTATGCAAATTAGCCGCCATCTTGTTGCTTCAGGGTGGGGGTCCCCACTGGGGTGCCTGGCCAGTCTGGGTGAGGGGCTGAGGGCTGTTTTCAGGCTGGTGGGCGACTGAAGCTCCAAACCTCTCCTTTGTTTCTTTTTCTTTTTTTATTCTGGCATTTATTTACCTTCTATGGCTGTCACTGGAGCTGAGAGCCGGCTTTCGCTCTGAGGCTCGGCTGCTGAAAGCAGGTTTCTGGCCTTTGTTTACCTTCTGTATTCAAAACAATGTTGCGACTCCAGCTCTGAGATCCCGGCTTACTGAAAGCAGGTTACTGGGGTTTTGTTTAGCTTCTATATTTGTTACAATGTTTCAAACTGCAAGCTCAGAGGCCGGCAGCGGCAGGCGGGGAACGTTGGAGTCCTCCGTCACTGAAGTAAGCAAGCCTCCTGTTAGCTTTAAGCTGCCTGGCTGCCGGCCGCCATCTTGGCTGGCAGTTAATTTGCATATCTCCCTGATTAGCCAATGGGAAGAGTAGTGGCCGTACGGCTAATTACCATGTTTCTCTTTCATTAGATAGGATAATTAAATGAATCATAATAAAAACTGAGTTGATAATTGGGAGAAAATTCTGGAATGGTGGCATAAGGAACTCTTCACACTTTCTTCCCAGTGAAACAAACATAATTGCTAAACATTTTTAAAGGCAATTTGTCTCCGGAAATTGCCCCAAGAGTATATAGAAAATAAACAATATTTATTTAACAAAACATACTAAATATTGGTAAGAAAAGTGAGAGTCTATTATTGGAGCCATGACATGCTTCTTTCTCATTCTTATCCCCTGTTCATTATGGTGGAATCTCTACTGTGAGGTGGGGCAGGGGTATAGACTAAAACGCATAGCTTCCTTTCTCCCCATCTCCTAGGCTAAGGTTAGAGTATATGTCCAGAAGAGTCAAGTTGACCAAATTTTAGCTCCCTCCAGGTTGTTGGCAAAAACTGTCATTCCTCTCTTCCAAGCAGGAGTAGCTAAGAGTTTTGAGGTTTCTTTTCTCTACCTAGCCTCTACTCATATGATAGATTTACCTCTAATTCAACACACTAAATTTATTTTTAGGGAATAGGTTCCATGCTAAGTTAGAGAAATTGAGAACACCAGAAGCCTACCATGACTTTCCATTGCCCTGATTTATAGCAAGAGGGCCACTCTGAGAATAGAAAGTAAGTCACGCCGTCCCAGTTGTGGAGGGGTGGCAGAGAGTTTATCCCAGTGAAGAGTCCATAAGAGCGCAGTGCTCTCTAAGGGCATTGCTTTTATTTGGAACAGAGTTGGGAATTTTAACCTTAAATGAACTGTAGAAAACAATGGTAGTTTTCATAGTAATAAATTAAGAGGAGGCTGGTAGCTCCATGAGAATAATAGCTAAATTATACACCAGCTAGAAGATTAATAGAACGAAAGCAACAGAGAACTAAAAAGAACTGTTCAGGGTTCAGAACAACTTTCAAAGTTTGGTCTCAAAGTCTAATTCTATGAAATGATCAAAATCTTATTGAATGAGACTGAATCTGTTTATTCCTGGGGCATTATTGAAAACAACAGTACAATTAGCTATTATTTAGTGGAGGTTAACAGTTCAGAATGATACCAACAGAAATGGATAGCTTAAAAGGATGAAGGGGGGAAGGTGCTGAGAACCAAGATCAACAGTAATTAATATAAATGTGAGAAGTCCAGTAAAAAGGCAAAATTGGGCTCTTTAATATTCACAGGGTGAATATTTGCATTTTATTACCTACTGCTGACTCAATGGCCTAAAGCAAACTCCCCCAACCTGATAATCTTACTGAATACTAAACATTACCATTGATATGTCTGTTTGCATTCCTAAAAGGCAATTGTGTATTCTAGTAAATAAAAGCAGATGGGAACGGAGATTCAGTGAAACTTTGCTACTACAGCTAAGCTTTCCTTGGCTTCCCCCATAATTCCAAATTTATATTTCTTGTCTTGTGTTTTAATTTGCATGTCAGCTTTTTCTCCAAGTCTTTGAACCCAAGGCCACGCTAGCCATGGCTTTTCACATTTTGCACCTGAACAGGGACTTGGAAAAAAAGAATTCGCCAGAGCAGAAAAAGAAATCACCGGACCTGGTGGTGGAAGATTAAACTGCGTGCAAAACTCTTGTCAGCTGTGGAAGCCCGCGGATCCATAAGTGCTTGAGTAATTTCTTTTGTTTCAGCCAGATCATAATGGGGCAGAATTTGTCGAAAGAGGAGAGACTTTCCTGTAGACTTCTGGCTTGCTAAGGGATAAAGGAGTTGCAGTGTCAGAAGATTTTCTTTTACAGTTTCTACAGATTATTATAGAATATAATCCATGTTTTTCTGATGAGGGTACATTGAATATTAAATGTTGGGAAATAGGTCAGAACTTGAAAGAAGCTCAGCAGCAGGGGAAAAAATTGCCTTCAAATTGTTTTTCCTTGTGGAAAACAGTATTGCATTTGCTAGAGCCTTTCAGAGAAGAAAGACTTCCTCCCTTTGCACCCTCCACTCCTAAAGAGAAGCAGGAAGATAAATTGGAGGAATGGCCTTTATGTCCTGATTCTGATACATTTAAATCGCCACTAATAGAATCAACTATGTAAAAACCCATCCGAAAAGGATTAAAAGACATGACAGTGGAGGATAGACTTGCTTTTTCTGTTATACAGGTAGCTAATCCACAATTCCAACATCAAATAATAAGACAGCATGAAAGATTTGACTTTAAAATGATAAAGGCCTTGCATGATAGTGTGATTCAAAATGGCCCAACAGTTCCATTTACTGGAGAAATTATAAGTAATATTTCTGAAGCATTCCTAGCTCCTTATGATTGGTATTCTCTAGCCCGTGCAACGCTGGATGGAGGAAATTATTTGCTATGGAAGGGAGAATTCTTAGAGAAATGTCAAGAACAAGCTTCTTCAAATCTCAGACAGAATGTTCTCATAACTTTTGAGATGCTTGCAGGACAGGGACAATTTAGTGATGTGCATAATCAGCTCCAATACGTCCATCAGGCATATAAAATAATTAGACTTTGTGGAAGAAAAGCCTGGTGGACTTTACCAGCAAAAGAGAAACCTGAAGGAGCCTTTAGTAAATGCATGCAGGGGCCTATTGAATCATTCTCTGATTTTGTGGCTCGCCTCACTCAAGCAGTGAGATGGCAGATTCAACATGAGACAGCAGGAGACATTTTGACTCAGCAATTAGCTTATGCAAATGCCAATGCTGATTTTAAGAAATGTCTAATGCCTCTAAAAAAATAGTACCATTACAGAAATGATTCGAGCATATCAAAATGTGGGGTCAGGCATTTTTCATGCAAGCTTACTAGCTGCCGCAGTAACAACAAAAAATAAAAATTGTTATAATTGTGGACAACAAGGACATTTTAAAAAGGAATGTAAGCAACCACAAGGCACACAAGGTGATGCTCAGGTTGAAGGCGTGAGCATTCCACCTCCCAACTCAGGTAATGCAGGTCTATGTCCCAGATGTCAGAAAGGGGATCATTGGTCCAGTCAGTGTAGATCTAAATTTCATATAAATGGCCAGCCATTAAATCAAGACATAGGAAATGGCCAGCTGCAGGGAAATGGTCGGAGGGGTTCCCCCCAGCCCTGTTATTAAATAAGGGGAAGTTCCACCCTGCCAGGACCACAGTAGACTCCCTCCTTCAAGTCACTCCAGAAAGAAATGCTGGCTTTAATCTTAATATCACAATAACAATCATCCTGATCCCCAATATGGCTAGATAAATTGTTCCTACAGGAATTTGGGGACCTGTGCCACCAGGAATGTCAGGTTTAGTCCTAGGAAAGAGTGAAAATACACTAAAAGGACTGTTTTTTCTGGAGTCATAGATTCAGAATATGAGGGAGAAAGCAAAGTAATTTTAGAATGCAAACATATTATGCAAATTATTCCAGGACAAGGAATTGCTCAGCTCTTGCTTTTACCTTATATTCAGCAAGGTGAAGTTATAAATAAGAGAGAGGGACACAAGGATTTGGAAGCTCAAATATATATTGAATACAGAAAATTAGCAAGACCTGTCCTACGATTAACCTAAGAATAGAGGGAAAATTGTTTAAAGGTTTAGTAGACATTGGAGCAGATGTTAGCGTTATCAGTAAAAAATTATGGCCTCCAAGTTGGTCCATGATAGAAGCTATAGGCTCTATCATGGGTGCTGGAATTCCTAATAACACACAACGCAGCGTTGCAGTGTTAAGGTGGCAAGATGAGGAAGGACAAAAAGGATGGTTTCAGCCTTATATAGTCTCTGGAATTGCAGTCAACTTATGGGGCCAAAATGTTTTAGAAGATTTACAAGCATGTATTACTGGCAAGGGACAACAGTTAATAACTCAGATGGGATATCAAGCTGGTCAAGGTTTAGAAAAAGATAATCAGAAGATTAAAGAATCCATTCAGGCCAAAGGAAACATAGAAAAACAAGGATTAGAATATCAGCCTTTTTAGGAGTGGTCACTGCTCAATCTCCTCACCCCCATGCTGAGCCTATACAATGGAAAAATCATAGGCCTATATGGGTAGATCAATGGCAATTAACCAAGAAGAAATTAAATCATATTCATGAATTAATACAAGAACAAGTAAAGGCTTATCATATAAAACCTTCCAATAGTCCTTCGAATACTCCTATATTTACAATACCTAAGAAGGCGGCAGGAAAATGGCGATTGTTACATGATCTTAGAGCAGTTAACGATACTGTGCATAGCATGGAAACTTTACAGCCTGGACTCCCAGTGCCTTCAGAAATCCCTCTAGATTGGTCTCTTATAGTAGTAGATCTTTTTTTTTAAATATATTTTATTGATTTTTTACAGAGAGGAAGGGAGAGAGATAGAGAGTTAGAAACATCGATGAGAGAGAAACATCCATCAGCTGCCTCCTGCACATCTCCTACTGGGGATGTGCCTGCAACCAAGGTACATGCCCCTGACCGGAATCGAACCTGGGACCTTTCAGTCCACAGGCCGACGCTCTATCCACTGAGCCAAACCAGTTTCGGCAAGTAGTAGATCTTAAGGATCGTTTCTTCACCATTCCCTTGGCACCTCCCGATGAAGATTTGTCTTTTCAGTGCCATCTATTAATAATATAAAGCTTATGAAAAGATATAAATGAAAAATTTTGCCTCAAGGAATGACCAATAGCCCTACTTTATGTCAAAAATATGTAGCTCAAGCTATTCAGCCTTTAAGGGACAAATATTCCCAGTATTATATTGTCCATTACATGGATGACTTGCTCCTAGCGAGTCCACGAGAAGAACAGACTTTAGCAATGTTTTCTCAATTAGAAAAAGAACTTCCTAAATGGGGCTTAAAATTGCTCCAGAAAAAGTAAAAAAGAAAGCCTTTTAAATATCTAGATACCATAATGGAAAGCCAATATATTACGCCACCAAAAGTAGAAATATGAAAAGACTGCCTTAAAACCTTAAATGACTTTCAAAATTATTAGGGGACATTAATTGATTAAGACCTTATCTAAAAATATCTACAGGAGAAATGACAAATTTATTTAATATACTTAAAGGTGACTCTAATATTTCCTCATCCCAAGTATTGATAGATGAAACTAGAAAAAAATTACAAAGAATTAAGCAGGCAATCTCCTTGGTCCAAGTGGCATGAGTACTGCCTGAATTGCCTTTATTGGGACAGATTAATCCTACTGCAAATAGTCCCACTGAAGTCATCTTCCAAAATAAAAACTCTCTTGCTATTATTGAATGGGTCCACCTAGGACATCAATCCTCTAAAACTTCAGTTACATATATAGAACTTATGGTTCAATTGATATTTCAAATTAGAAAGCATTGCAGACAGCTTAGAGGAGAAGAACCCCAATGTATTTACCTGGCCTGTTGACAAAAGGAAATACATATGCTAATCAATTGGTTGCTTTATTAGAATAAGCCTCAGAATCTCATCAGCTTTTACATCAGCCTGCAAAAATGTTATCTAGACAATTCTCAATCTCTCAACAGCAAGCAAAACAAATTATCAAAGAATGTCCCACTTGCATGTTACATCTACCTCAAGGGCCTAACACAGGAGTAAACCCTAGAGGTTTGCTAAGGGACCATATCTGGCAAATGGATGGGACACACTATACTTCCTTTGGACGCCTTGGGGCATTGCATGTCTCTGTAGACACCTTTTCAAAAGTCTTTTGGGCAACTGCATCTACAGAGGAAATGGAAAAACAGGTTATTAATCATTGCCTAACTGCTTTTGCCATCATAGGAATTCCAAAAATTATTAAAACTGGTAATGGGCCTGCTTACACAAGCTGTCATTTCTAGCAATTTTATAAAAAGTGGAAAATTCAGCACCTTACAAAAGTACCATATAATTCCCCAGGACAGGCCATTATTGAATGCCAACATCAGTGACTAAAATCCCAACTTTAGAAACTAAAAGGGAGGATTATGATGGAGAAATCACCTGTGGGTAGGCTGCACCAAGCCTTAATTACTTTAAAATTTTTCACTTACAATGCTGATGGCAAGACACCCATGAAGTTACACTAGTGTCAGAATAAAACAAAGGAAAATCGTCTAGTTAAATGGAAAGATCCTGAATCTGGTTTATGGAAGGGACCCAATCCATTGTTAACATTCGGTCGAGGGTATGCTTGTATATTTCCAGAAAATTTCTCCAAACCTGTGTGAATTCCTGCAAGAAATATTAAACTGCAACATGGATCTGAGAGAGGAACTAGCCAGATTAATAAGGACACTGGGACTGGAGCCACACCATGCAGCTGGAGACAATCGGCTACCCCAGCCACAAATGGCAGCCCCAGGGAACACACTGAAGATAAGGAGTGAAAGAAAAACACAGAGGGCAATGAACAACCAAGAGATGACTTGGGAAGTAATAAAGAAGACGGTCTAGAAAGCTGAACAAATTTGTGAAGAGACCAAAAACCCAAGAACATCTGAAAACGTCTTTCTTGCCATGTTGGCAATAACCAGCTGTGTGGTAATTTCACCAAGGGATAATGGGGAAGTCCTCCCTGGGTAAAATCCCTTACAGTGGAGTGATCCCCCACCTAATATAGTAAATATATGGGCAAAGTATAATTACACGGGTATCCCCACCCAGCTTCCTTTTTTTTATATGACACAGTATCAAACTACTGTTCCTTTGTGTGTAGAATTAAAGAGGGTTTTTTCTGACTAGCATTACACCAAAGAAGGGGGAAGCAAAAACCTAAATACAATTACTATCACTGCTTGCTTCTGGGAGAGGCAAAAAGAATTTAACATTACTAAGACCTCCCTCCACTAAGCCATTATGTAAAAAGTCTTATGAATGACACCCACCAACAGCAAACTTAAGAACAGTTTTTTCTTTTATGGATTGAAGCCCCTATGGGTCTGCGTATAATAATAATCAATGGAAATCAGCTGCTGCACTTGCACCAATAAAATAATATAGTTTAAAATAACTTCAATGAAAAATCACCTTCTTGATGCTTAAAGTAAAAATAACACCACCCTTAATATTTTGAAATTACAGCAGCATATTGTATAATTATCCCAGGCAAACTTACAAACTAATTCCTTAGATGCCTGGCAGCAATTTAAAGAAAGAGTGTACTCCCCGCCCTGACTGGTTTGGCTCAGTGGATAGACCGTTGGCCTGCGGACTCAAGCGTCCCAGGTTCGATTCCGGTCAAGGGCATGTACCTTGGTTGTGGGCACATCCCCAGTGGGGAGTGTGCAGGAGGCAGCTGATGGATGTTTCTCTCTCATCGATGTTTCTAACTCTCTATCTCTCTCCCTTCCTCTCTGTAAAAAATCAATAAAATATATTTTTTAAAAAAGAGTTTACTCCTTTTCACTGGATCTCATTAGTTTTGCCTTTTAGCATAACCACTATTGCCTGTTTCATTCTTGTTCTTATTTGTTTAATTTCAGTCTGCACATGCAGAATAAAAATCTTAAAAGAATCGAAGCTCTGCAAGCAACATATCAACATCTATTAAGAAATTAAAGAGGGGGAAATGCTTAGAACCAAGATCAACAGTAATTAATATAAATGTGAAAAGTCCAGTAAAAAGGCAAAATTGGGCTCTTTAATATTCACAGGGTGAATATTTGCATTTTATTACCTACTGCTGACTCAATGGCCTAAAGCAAACTCCCCCAACCTGATAATCTTACTGAGTACTAAACATTACTATTGATATGTCTGTTTGCATTCCTAAAAGGCAATTGTGTATTCTAGTAAATAAAAGCAGATGGGAACAGAGATTCAGTGGAATTTTGCTTCTACAGCTAAGCTTTCCTTGGCTTCCCCCATAATTCCAAATTTATATTTCTTGTCTTGTGTTTAAATTTGCATGTCAGCTCTTTCTCCAAGCCTTTGAACCTGAAAGCCACGCTGGCCATAGCTTTTCAGAGGGGTGTGGGGGTGTGGGGTGGGGGAGACAGGAAGAAAGAGCCCTGAAAAAAATTTACTGTTCCTTAGGATGAATGCACACATACAGAAAGCTGTGCCCCATGAAGAAAAACAGTAAAGACTTCACAAAGTGGGAAAATAAACTTCAGGAAAAAAAGTTTTGTCAAGTTACTAAACAAATGAATAAGCACAAACACAAAAATAAGAACAAGACCCCAGGAGGGGGAAGAAGAATCAGTATCCAGAGTATCTACACTATCTAAAATGTAGAGTTTTAACTAAAAAAAAAAAAAAAAGACATGACATATATAAATAAAAAAAAAAACAAAACATATTATCACCCGTACAGGGGGAGGATAGAAAGCAGGAAACAGAAATTCTCTTTGAGATAATGTCAAACTTACAAAACTGAGAATTCAAAGCAGCTATTATAAACATGTTCTGAGAATGAAATAAAACAATGTTTAAATATGTAAAGGGAGGTATGTTAACAATGTCTGTTCAAAGAGGGAGAATATTAATAAACACTTTTTAAAAAAAATCAAATGTAAATTCTGGTTAAAATTAAAAAGTACAATAACCAAAATTTTAAAACAACTAGTGGGCAACAGTGCATTTGATCTGAATAAAGAGACAGTTATTGGTAAATTTGACGATAGGTCAATAAGAATCAAAAAGAAAGAAAAGAAGATGAAAAATAAATAGAACATGAGGAAATTAAAAAACAGTAGCACATTGTGTTATATAATATTTACAATTGGAATAACAGAAGGACATTGGAGAATGAAATAGCTAAAAAAAACAACAACAGCCAATGGCATGGCTCAGTGGTTGATTGCCAACCTATGAACCAGAAGGTTAATGTTCGATTCCTGGTCAGGGCACATGTCTGGGGTGCTGGCTCATTTCCCAGTGGGAGGCATGCAAGGGGTAGCCAATCTATGATTCTCTCTTATCATTGCTGTTTCTATTTCTGTCTCCCTCTCCCCACCTCTCTAAAATCAGTAAAAAATACATATATAAGAGATTAAAAATGGCGGCAGAGTAGTAGGATGCTGCATGGTCATGCTCCCAGGAACAAGCTGGAATTACAACTGAAATACGAGAGGGCTTCCTGAATAATCAACGGAAAACTCACAGGAGAGAACCGTGATACCCAAGGACCGAAGTTGGAGCCGGCATAGAGACTGGTAGGAGGGGCAGAAACATGACACACAGAGGGGAACTGAAGTCCCAGAGACATATCTCAGCCAGTGGTGGTGGGGGGGTGCCACTGAGAATTCTGGGATCTAATCCCGGAGCTGGGCTCCCCAGCAGAGAGCACCAAACTGAGGAAGGTATCCAAATAACATCAAGCTGTGAAAAGCAGTGGGGTGCTGTCTGCCAGGGAGTGGCAGCTGAAAGTTCAGGCACCCTCTTAAAGGGCCAAGGCACAAACATTCCCTGAGGAGCCACCCACCGTGTGCTCTGGCAGAGGGAGGGTGAAGTGGACTGGAGCTGTGAGAGCAGAAGCCAGCACTGGGGACTCAGGGGACAGAGCTCAGAA
This sequence comes from Myotis lucifugus, assembly GCF_000147115.1. Taxonomy (NCBI): domain Eukaryota; kingdom Metazoa; phylum Chordata; class Mammalia; order Chiroptera; family Vespertilionidae; genus Myotis; species Myotis lucifugus. The sequence continues at coordinate 12,335,595 of NW_005871061.1, forward strand.
GGCAGACACCCCAAGTCTCTTCGGCTCAGTCATTCCCTCACAGACACATAGACATCTGCCTTGCCTGTGGGAATAGACATCTGCCTTGCCTGGGGAGAAGACAGTTGACACACCCTATTGGAAAACACCTTGCCCTGAGGCCACTTAAGAGATTAAAAGTAACAATTCAAAGGAGTAGCAGCTGCTTGGGTAGCCCGCCCCCATCCAAGGAAAAGCAGCCTCCTGATCACCACACCCTCTGTCTGAGGAACAGCAGCTGTGTGTGAAGCCTCCCCCCACCAGCCAGAGGAGCCACCACAACTGTGAACAGCACCCACAAGAGGAGCTGCTACCAACTGAGGAGCAGCTGCTACCACAACGGCCCAAGGAGCAACCACAGCCCGAGGAACCACTGCCACCCAAGGAGCAGCCACTGAATGACTCAACACCTAGATATGGCAGTGAGATCAAACATGGGTAGACAAAGAAACCTCCAAAGGAAAGAAAAGGAGGACTCGCCAGAAAAGCAGCTAAGTGATACAGAGGCATGCAACATGACAGAAAAAGAATTCAGATTAAGGGAACTAGAGTGCATAAACTGGATGAAGAGAAAAAATCAACAACTTATGTAAGAAGCAAGAAGAAACAGATGAAAAAATCAATAAATTATGTAAGAAATAAGAAGAAATGAAGAGTGATATAGCTGCAATAAAAGACACGATTGAAAGTTTCAACAGTAGACTAGGAGAAGCGGAGGACTAAATTAGCGAATTAGAAGACAGAAAAACAAAACACACCCAAACTGAACAGGAATTGGAGAAAAAAATTAAAAGACAGGAGGAGAGCCTAAGGTTGCTATGGGACAACATGAAATGAAACACCATACGAATAATAGGGGGGCCAGAAAAAAAGAAAGAGGAACAAGGGTTAGAGAACTTTTTTGAAGAAATAATATCAGAAAACTTCCCTGAGGTGGGGAAGAAAAAAATCACACAAGCACAGAGAGTCCCAAAGAAGGTGAACCTGAAAAGACCCACACCAAGACACATCCTAATTACCATGGCAAATGTTCAGGACAAAGAGAGAATCTTACAGGCTGCAAGAGGGAGACGGAAAGTTACATACAAGGGATCTCCCATTAGATTATCAAATGATTTCTCAACAGAAACACATTAGGTCAGAAAAGAATGGACAGAAATTTACAAAGTGATGCAAAGCAAAGGACTGAATCCAAGAATACTCTATCCAGCAAGGCTATCATTCAAAATTGAAGGGGAAATAAGAAGCTTCACAGACAAAAAAAGGCTAAGGGAGTTAATCACAACCAAGCCAGCAATGCAAGAAATGCTAAAGGGACTGGTGTAAAAAGAAGAAATAAAAAGCTCAGAAAGAAAACAGCCACACAAAAAAAGAAATGGCTACAAACAAGTACCTTTCAATAATAACTTTAAATGTAAACGGACTAAATGCTCCAACCAAAAGACATCGAGTGGCTGAATGGATAAAATAACATGACCCATACATTTGCTGTCTACAAGAGACCCACCTCATTAGAAGGGACTCACACAGACTGAAAGTGAAGGGATGGAAAAATATCTTTCAGGCAAATGGAAATGAAAAAAAAAAAAGCAGGGGTAGCAATACTTATATCGGACAAAATAGACCTCAAAGTGAAGGCCATAACAAGAGATAAGGAAGGCCACTTCATAATACTAAAGGGATCAATACAACAAGAACATATAACCCTGGTAAAAATATATGCACCCAATGCAGGAGCACCCAAATACATAAAAAAAAACTCCTGGTAGATATCAAAGGAGAGATTGACAACAATACAATCATAGGAGGGGACTTTAATACACCATTGCCATCACTGGATAAATCCTCTAGAAAAACAATCAGCAAAGAAACAGCAATCCTAAATGACTCACTAGATCAGATGGACTTAATTGACATCTTCAGAACACTTCACCCCAAAGCCACAGAATATACATTCCACTCAGATGCTCATGGGACATATTCAAAAATAGACCACATATTGGGCCACAAGCAAAGTCTCCCCAAATTCAAGAAGATTGAAATCATAAAAAGCATCTTCTCAGACCACGAGGGCATAATATTAGAAATAAACTACATAAAAACAACCCAAAATACTCCAACACTTGGAAGTTGAATAGCATGTTATTAAATATTGATTGGGTTACCAATGAGATCAAAGAAAAAATTAAAAACATACTGGAAACTAATGACAATGAAAACACAACAATCCAAAACCTATGGGACACAATGAAAGCAATCCTGAGAGGGAAGTTTATAGCTCTACAGGCCTGTCTCAAAAAACAAGAAAAAATGATGGTAAATAATCTAACTCTACAACTCAAAGAATTAGAAAGAGAGCAACAAGAAAACCCCAGAGTGAGAAGAAGGAAGGAGATAATAAAGATTAGAGCAGAAATAAATGACATAGAGACCAAAAAAACTACAGAAAATCAATGAAACCACGAGCTGGTTCTTTGAAAGGATAAACAAGATTGATGAACCTCTAGCCAGGCTCACCAAGAAGCAAAGAGAGAGGACCTAAATAAACAAAATCAGAAATGATAGAGGCGAAATAACAACAGACCCCACAGAAATACAAATGATTGTTAAACAATACTACGGACAACTCTACTCCAACAAACTAGACAACCTGGAGGAAATGGACAAATTCCTAGAAAAATACAACATTCCAGCACTCAATCAGGAAGAATCTAAAAATCTCAACAGGCCAATAACTATGGAAGAAATTGAAGCAGTCATCAAAAAGCTTCCAGAAAACAAAAGCCCAGGACCAGAAGGCTTCACAGGGGAGTTTAACCAAACATTCAAGGAAGAACTAAAACCTATCCTCCTCAGAATACTAGAAAACATCCAAGAGGAAGGAACACTTCCAAGCTCATTCTATGAAGCCAGCATCACCCTAATACCAAAACCAGGTAAAGACAACACAATGAAAGAGAATTACAGGCGAATATCCCTCATGAACATAGATGCCAAAATCCTCAACAAAATCTTAGCAAATCGGATCCAGCAGTACATCAGAAAGATCATACACCATGACCAAGTAAGATTTATCCTAGGGATGCAAGGATGGTACAATATCCGAAAATCAATAAACGTGATACATCACATAAACAAATTGAAAGAAAAAAACCACATAGTCATATCAATTGATGCAGAAAAAGCATTTGACAAAATCCAACACCCATTTTTGATAAAAACTTTCAGCAAAGTGGGAATAGAAGGATCATATCTCAACATAATATAAGCCATATATGACAAACCCACAGCCAACATCATACTCAATGGACAAAAACTAACACCATTTCCCCTAAGAACAGGAACAAGACAGGGATGCCCACTCTTACCACTCCTGTTGGATATAGTACTGGAAATATTAGCCATTGCAATTAGACAAGAAGAAGAAATAAAAGGCATCTAAATTGGAAAAGAAGAAGTAAAACTGTCCTTATTTGCAGACGACATGATATTATACATAAAAAACCCTAAAGACTCCATCAAAAAACTATTAGACTTAATAAAAGAAGTCGGCAATGTAGCAGGATACAAAATTAACGCCAAGAAATCTGAGGCATTTCTATACACCAATAGTGAACTTACAGAAAGAAAGACTAAAAAAAATCCCATTTACCATCGCACCAAAAAATTAAGCTACCTAGGAATAAAGTTAACTAAGAAGGTAAAAGACCTCTACTCAGAAAACTACAGGACGTTGAAAAAAGAGATAGAGGAAGACATAAAGAGATGGAAGAACATACCATGTTCTTGGATTAGTAGAATCAACATCATTAAAATGTCTATACTACCCAAAGCAATCTATAAATTCAACGCACTTCCCATTAAAATACCAACGGCATATTTCACAGGCCTAGACCGAACTTTCCAACAATTCATCTGGAATAAAAAAAAGACCCAGAATAGCTGCAACAACCCTGAGAAAGAACAAAGTATGTGGGATCTCAATACCAGATATCAAGCTGCATTACAAAGCCACTGTTCTCAAAACTGCCTGTATTGGCACAAGAACAGACATATAGATCAATGGAATAGAATAGAGAGCCCAGAAATTGGCCCAAACCAATATGCTCAATTAATATTTGACAAAGGAGGCAAGAACATACAATGGAGTCAAGACAGTCTCTTCAATAAATGGTGTTGGGAAAATTGGACAGATACATGCAAGAAAATGAAACTAGACCACCAACTTACACCATACACAAGAATAAACTCAAGATGGATAAAGTACTTAAATGTACGACAGGAAACCATAAAAATACTAGAAGAATCCAAAGGCAACAAAATCTCAGACATATGCCAAAGCAATTTCTTCACCAATACATCTCCTAGGGCATTGGAAACTAAAGAGAAAATGAACAAATGGGACTACATCTAAATCAAAAGCTTCTGCACAGCAAAAGAAACCATCAACAAAACAACAAGAAAGCCCACTGCGTGGGAAAACATATTTGCCAATGTTATATCTGATAAGGGCCTAATCTCCAAAATTTATAGGCAACTCATACAACTTAACAAAAGGAAGATAAACAATCCAATCAAAAATTGGCAAAGGACCTAAATAGACATCTTTGAAAAGAGGACATTCAGAAAGCCAAGAGACATGAAAACTTGCTCAAAGTCACTAATCATCCGAGAGATGCAAATCAAAACAGCAATGAGGTACCATCTCACACCTGTCAGAATGGCTATCATTATCACATCCACAAACGACAAGTGCTGGAGAGGATGTGGAGAAAAAGGAACACTTGTGCCCTGCTGGTGGGAATGCAGACTGTTGTAGCCATTATGGAAGACAGTATGGAGTTTCCTCAAAGAACTAAAAATGGAACTCCCATATGACCCTGTGATCTCACTTCTAGGAATATATCCAAAGAAACCACAAACACCAATCAGAAAGGATATATGCACCCCTATGTTCATAGCAGCACAATTCACCATAGCTAAGATCTGGAAACAGCCTAAGTGCCCATCAGTAGATGAATAGATTAGAAAGCAGTGGTACATCCACACGATGGAATACTATGCTTCTGTAAAAAAGAAGGAACTCTTACCGTTTGCAATGGCATGGATGGAACTGGAGAGCATTATGCTAAGTAAAATAAGCCAGTCAATGAAGGAAAAACACCACATGATCTCACTCACTCATGGATAATAAAGACCATTATAAACTTATGAACAAAAATAGATACAGAGGCAGAGCTGCCTCGAACAGACTGTCAAACTACAGCGGGAAAGCCGGGGAGGTTTGATGGGCGGGAGGGTGGGGGTAAGAGATCAACCGAAGGACTTGTATGCATGCATATAAGAATAACCAATGGACATAAGGCACTGGAGGGTTAGGGGAGGCCGGGGGATTGTTAAGGGCGGGGGGAAAAGGAGACATATGTAATACTCTTTGTAATACTTTAAGCAATAAAACAATAAAAAAAGTGATAAAGAAAATGAAAACAGCCAACAGAATAGCCATCCAGTATAAATGGATCAAAATTAAACCTATATTTTTTGTGAAATAAAAAAAATACATATATATTTTTTAAAAGATATAAATTGCTTTAAAATGTCCAAAATGTGATATAAATTATTAATATGCACAACCAATAATCACAACAAATTCCAAGGAGAATAAACAAAGAGACCCGAAACCCAGGTAAATCATAATAAAAATATTGAAAGGGAAAACAAAGAAATCTTGAAATCAGTAAGAGGACAAGGACCCATCACATACAAAGGGACCCTAATGAAGTTAATACCTGTCTTTGCATTAGAAACAGAAGAAACTCTCATATGGTAAGGTTAAACATTCAAAATGCTAAGAGGAAAAAAAGTCAATTAAGAATCAAATATCTATTAAAATAAACTTTTTGAGAAAAAAAAAAGCAGTGAGTTCCTGCATGAAAATGAAAGAATAAGAAACTCCAGGAGCATTTACTGATCCAAATGTCAGAATTCATTTTATTGGAACACTGATGATAGACAAATGTTTATAGAAACCAAGAGAATGCTGATAGATCATAGAAACATGGTAGGAGGGCTCAGTGAAATTTTAAAATGCCCTACCATCCTTCCTGATATAGTGGCAGTCTCTAAGATAGCAACTCATATTCTTGGTGTTGGTTTCTGTTCTAGAGGGAGCAAATTACACTTTGTAACTATAGGAGATCAGAATATAACACCCCAAAATATGCCAGTCCATCATAAGGAATATGTTCAGTTGAAGGCAAGTGACAAAAAGCAGGCACGGGATGAACTTTCTTCCTTAACCCTATCTACCTGAAGACAAGATCAGAAATTCCTCTTATGAACTGATTCAAGTTGTTTACCTGAGCTGGATGCAAGGGTGATTTCTCTCTTGGGTCCTTGTCCAGATGAATTCAAAGAATGAAGCCAAGGACAAAAGGTGGTAGATGAAAACGGTGGAAATTTATTTATTGGAAGCAAATACAGACTCCCACATATGGAGGGGGTTCCAAGGGTGTAACCCACTAAGCTTCTTTTTTTCTAAGGTTTATAAAGGCTCTAGTCCTTTGTTTCTTCATATTCCCTTCTTATCAGTCACTCTTTTTGCAAAATATCAGCTTCAAAGCCCAAACCCCATGTGGTGCTCCCCTCTGTCTCTCTCCCTTCAGTGGTAAAATTATCTATCTTCTGTGAAAATCTGTTTTCCTCTTTCTCCCATTTGTCAGCATTACTCTATCATATGTGAAAGTTTGTTTCCTTTTTCTCCCTATACCCTGTGGCTTTTCCCTATCTTCTGTGAATAGATGTCTTCCTCTGCCTTATCCTGTGACACTTTTTTTTTTTTTTTGTGAATGTATGCCTTCTGGAAGCTCCAAGCCCTCACCTATGCCTTCCTCCCTCATGGACCCTCTTTATTCCCAAACCTCCCTAAACCTGCCTATTTTATCCCTAAAACTCCTTTCAAATATATCTCCCCAACTTCTCATATCAGTGATGATATGGCACCAACTAAAGAGTCTAAATAAACAAACCTTATTAACTAGCCCTTATCTACCACTGGTTACCTATATATTTTCCTTCCTACAATTTGTTGTCCCTAGAAATTCAAATTCCCTTTTCTTTTTCCTATCTCTTCCCTTTAAATTTATCCTGTCTGTCTAAATGGTATGAAATTCTCCATGCTTAACCATTTTTTTTGGGGGGGGGGTGTTTATCTTCTTTCTATGAACTCCCCATGACACATAAATTTGTTAACATCAAATAAATTGGTATGTCTTTTCTCCTGTTAATTTGTCTGTTGTCAGTTTATTTTGCAGATCCATCTGGAGAACCTAAGAGAGTAGAGAAAAATTTTCTTCCCATACATAACCAATGAATTACATTTGTCTGTTGAACTTGTTTGGGGGATACCTAAAGAACTTAGTAAGGACCTTGACTTTATTTTGCCCAAATTAGCATTATTTTAGAGCAGTGAAGTGACTATGTGCAGGATATTCCATAGAAACTTTGAAGGCAAATGAATGAGTTAGTCATAAAAACAAACCAAAAAACAAAAAACCTGCTGGGGTAAAATAAATGACAAAACATAGAGGAAAGTCTATAAGGTGCCGTATTTCAGAGAACAAAGGACTTTGAATAGTTTTGTGTATACAAGGGAATCTAGGAGTCCATACATATGCCCAGCATAGAACATGTGCTCAGAAAAGAGATAAAGAGATCTTCAGGATAGGGCAGAGTTACTAATGACCTGGATAAGTATAGAAGGAATGACCAAACATAGAGCCATTCTATAAAGATTGGGAGAGTGTTTATTTTCTTTTCATTTCTCTTTTATGGCTCCAGATATTTAAGGATATCCCCATAAAACCACTAGACGACCACAAACTAAGTATCAGAGACTTCAGTGATAAAACAAAACAAAGAATAGCATCTTTAAAAACAATTTAGAAATGTCACTAAACAAACAACTACACACCACAAGAATTACTAACAATAAACTTTGGTGAGGAGGGATATATAATTTCCATGACTACTCCATTATAATACTAAAATTATCCAGTTTTCAATAAAAGGTTTATAAAACATTCAAAAAATAAGACAGTATGGTTTACTCACACGAATAAAAAGAGAAAATAACAGAAAGAATGACAAACTTACTAGACAAATACTTTAAATATGTTATACAAAATATGCTTAAATAGTTAAACTATGAATAAATATATAAAGGAAGTCAGGAGATTGATGTATCACCTAATAAAGAATGTCAGTAAGGAGATATAAATAAAATCTAAAGTAACAGTAATTTTAAAAAAAGAAAACTCAGTAAACAAGGTCAAGAGCCAAAGAAATAATCAGTAAAATTGAATAGAGTTCAATTGAAATAACCTGTTTTGGGAACAGAAAGATAACAAAGAAAGAAAATGAATAGAGTTCTTATAAGCTGAATAAGACCTCTACCCAAAATTTATATGTTGAGGCCCTAAATTCTAGTAAATCAGAATGTTACCTTTAAAGAAGCATTCAAGTAAAAAAGAATACAATTATGATGAGCCCTAATCCAATCTGACAGGCATCCTTATAAGAGGAAATTTGGAAACAGACAGAGACCCTAGGCATGTGCACACATAGAGCAAAGACCATGTGAGGACACAATAAAACAGTCACATCCAAGGCAAGGAGAGAGGCTTAAGATGAAACCAAACGTGCCAACACCTTGCTATTTGGATAGTAAACACCAGAGCTATAAAAAAAAAAAAAAAGCAGACTCGGTTTAGAAGATGGTGGTCGATGGAATGGCAGGCTGCAAGATAATGTGGGAGAGAGCAAAAGGAGAGCGTGTGGACATGCAGGGAGTGTCTATATTTGTGAGTAAGGACTGTTATATTGCACAGGACTGTTGGGGACTGGCAGACCAGGATCCCCTGGCCGAGCAGCCTCTATTACTGCTGAAATCTTTCCCAGATCGTCCGGCTCTGCCACACAGACTGTGCCATCTTGAAGGGGAGAGTGGCTGTAATTGGAATCCCAGCCTTACTTTCAACCAGGGAGACTCGGATACCTCCCAGGACCCTACAATCACAATTCCTAGGGACCAGCTGCCTCAGCTATGAACCCACAAACACTGAGACTCCAGCCTCTGGCGACGGGCATCTAAAACATTTGTCCAGAGGGAAACAAGGTGGTGGCCGAATATGCAGATGGGTCCTATGCCTTCTCACAGAGCAGATAGAAGGAACAGCTGAATCGAATAACATCCACACAGAATTGGTGAATTAAACACAGCTGGTGAGGCAATCCATGGATGGAAAGGTCAGAGATCACCTAGAACAGTGGTTCTCAACCTTCCTAATGCCGCGACCCTTTAATACAGTTCCTCATGTTGTGGTGACCCCCAACCATAAAATTACTTTTGTTGCTACTGCATAACTGTAATTTTGCTACTGTTATGAGTCGTAATGTAAATATCTGATATGCAGGATGTATTTTCATTGTTACAAATTGAACATAATTAAAGCATAGTGATTAATCACAAAAACAATGTGTAATTATATATGTGTTTTCCAATGGTCTTAGGTGACCCCTGTGAAAGGGTTGTTCGACCCCCAAAGGGGTTGTGACCCACAGGTTGGCGACCCACAGGTTGAGAACCGCTGACCTAGAGAGAGTCAACACAGGAAAGAAAGAGCTACATAACCAGACACCATGAGAGGAGCGAACATGGGGAGACAAAGAAACAGCCCCCATGTGAAAGAAATGGAGGAATCATTGGAAAGGAAGTAAACAAAATGGAGGCATGCAATTTGTCAGAGAAAGAATCCAGAGCAATGGTCTTAAGGATGCTGAAAAGGATGGAAGACAAATTCAACAATATGTGTAAGAATCAAGAGGAAATGAAAAGGAACCCAGAAGAAATGAAGAATGACATTGCCGCAATAAAAAAACACAATAGAAAGCATCAACAATAGAATAGAAGAAGCAGAGGCCTTCATCAGTGAGCTAGAAGACAAAGTAGGAAAAAAACTCAAGCAGAGCAGCATCTAGAAAAAAACTTAAAAAACAGAAGGAGAGCCTCAGGGAACTGTTGGACAACACCAAATGAAACAACATCTGCATAATAGGGGAGCCAGAAAAAGAGGAAACTGCTCAGAAAAGAGAAACCATGTATGAAGAAATAATGACAGAAAACTTCCCTGATATTGGGAAGAAAAACCTCACACAAGTCCAAGAAGCTCACAGAGTCCCAAACAGGATGAACCCAAAAAAGCAGAAACCAAGACACATCATAATTAAATTGAGAAACACTGATATCAAAGCAAGAATCTTAAAGGCTGCCAGAGAGAGACAGAAAGTTACCTACAAGGGATCTCCCATCAGACTATTGACTGATTTCTCAACAGAAACACATCAGGATAGAAGGGAACAGAATGAAATATACAAAGTCATGCAAAGCAAGGGTCTGAATCCAAAAATACTGTACCAAGCAAGGGTATCAATCAAAATTGAGGGTGAAATCAGGAGCTTCACAGACAAAAAAGGACTAAGGGAGATTATTACCACCAAACCAGCAATGCAAGAAATGCTAAAGAGTCTGCTGTAAAAAGAAGAAATAGAAGATGAAGAAGGAACACAGGCATAAAGAATAAAAATGGTGACAAGCAAGTTCCTATCAATAACTTTAAATGTAAATGGATTAAATGCCTCAATCAAAAGACATAAGGTAGCTGAATGGATAAGAAAACATTACCCATGTATCTGTTGTCTGCAAAACACCCACCTCAGAACACAGGACTCACACAGACTGATGGTGAATGGATGGAAAAAGGTTTTTCAGGCGAATAGAAATGAAAAAAAAAAAAGCTGGGATAGCAATACTTATATCTAACAAATTAGTCCTCAAAGGGAAGGCCATAACAAGAGATAAGGAAGGCCACTTCATAATACTAAAGGGAGCAATTCAACAAGACAATATAACTCTGGTAAACATATGTGCACCCAATACAGAAGCACACAAATACATAAAAAATTTCAGGAGGATATCAAGAGAGAGATCAATAGCAATACAGTCATAGTAGGGGACTTTAATGCCCCACTAACATCACTGGATAAATCCTGTAAGCAAAAAAATCAACAAACAAACATCAATCCTAAATGACACACTAGATCATATGGAATTAATTGACATCCTCAGGACATTTCACCCCAAAGCCACAGAATATATATTCTTCTCAAGTGCTCATGGGTCATTTTCATAGATAGAACACATATTGGAACACAAGCAAAGTCTATTCAAATTCAAGAAGATAAAAATCATATCAAGCATCTTCTCAGACCACAATGGCATAAAACTAGAAATAAACTACAATAAAAACAATCAAAAAAATCAAACACCTGGAGGCTAAATAGCATGCTATTAAACAATGACTGGATTACCAGAGAGATCAAAGAAAAATAAAAAGCATCCTTTAAACAAATTACAATGAAAACAAAACAATCCAAAATATGTGGGGCACAATGAAAGCATTCCTCAGAGGGAACTTCATAGCTCTACAGGCCTACTTCAAAAAAACAAGAAAAAATGGTAAAAAAATTATCTAACCTTGCAACTTAAAGAATTAGAAAGAGAGTAAGAAGAAAAGCCTAGAATAAGCAGAAGAAAGAAAATAATAAAGATAAGAGAAGAAATATATGACATAGAGATAAAAACAAACAAACAACAACAAAACAACCAATGCAAAAGATCAATGAAACCAAGAGCTGGTTCTTTGAAAGGATAAATAAGATTGATGAACCTCTAGCCAGGCTCACCAAGAGGCAAAGAGAGAAGACCTAAATAAATAAAATCAGAAATGAAAGAGGTGAAGTAAAAACTGACTCCACAGACACACAAAGTATTGTGAAAAAAATATTATGAACAACTCTACTCCAACAAACTGGACAACCTCCATGAAATGGACATATTCCTAGAAAAATACAAGCTTCCAAAAACTCAATAAGGAAGAATAAAAAACCTGAATAGGCTGATAACTAGTCATAAAATTGAAACAGTAATCAAAAAGTTTCCAGCAAACAAAAGCCCTGGTCCAGAAGGCTTCAAAGGGGAGTTTTACCAAACCTTCAAAGAAGAACTAAAACATATCCTTCTCAGACTATTACAAAAAATTCAGGAGGAGGCACACTTCCAAGCTTGTTCTATGAAGCCAGCTTTACCATAACCCCCAAACCAGATAAAGACACTACAAAGAAAGAGAATTACAGGCCCATATCTCTGATTGACATAGATGCTAAAATCCTCAACAAAATTCTAGCAAACCAGATCCAGCATTACATCATTACCAAGTGGGGTTTATTCTAGGGATTCAAGGCTGGTACCATATCATCAAATCAATACATCACATAAACAATTTATAAGACAAAAATCACATAATCACATTGGTTGATGTAGAAAAGGCATTTGACAGAATCCAACATCCTTTTCTGATAAAAACTCTCAGCAAAGTAGGAATAGAGGGATTATACCTCAACATAATAAAAGCCTTATATGACAAACCCGCAGCCAACATCATACTCAATGAGCAAAAACTAAAACCATTTCCCCTAAGAACAGGAACAAGACAGGGATTCCCTCTTTCACCACTCCTATTTGACATAGTACTGGAAGTACTAGCCATAGCGATCAGACAAGAAGAAATAAAAGGCATCCAAATTGGAAAAAAAGGAGGAAAATTGTCATTATTCGCATATGCCTTAATATTGTATATCAAAAACCCTAAAGACTCCATGAAAAAACTACTGGACTTAATAAATGAATTCAGCAATGCAGCAGGATACCAAATTAGCATTGGGAAATCTATGACTTTTTTATACACCAATAATGAACTCAGAGAAATAGAAATTTAAAAAAAAAATCTAATTTGCCATTGCAACAAAACATTAAGATACCTAGGAATAAATTTATCCAAAGAGGTAAAGGAACTGTACTTAGAAAATTACAAGATGCAGAAAAAAGAGATAGAGGAAGACATAAACAAGTGGAAGAATATATCGTGTTCATGGATTGAACATCATTAACATGGCCATACTACCCAAAGCAATCTATAGATTCAATGCAATCCCCATTAAAATACCAATGACATATTTCAAAGACCTAGAACAAACTCTCCAAAAATTCCTCTGGAGTAAAAAAAGACCCTGAATAGCAGCAGCAATCTTGAGAAAGAAGAACAAAGTTGGAGGGATCACAATACCAGACATCAAACTATATTACAAAGCCACTGTTCTCAAAACTGCCTGATACTGGCACAAGAACAGAAATATAGACCAATGGAACAGAACAGAGAACCCAGAGATGGACCCAAATATTATGCTCAATTAATATTTGATAAAGGAGTCAAGAAAATACAATGGAGTCAAGATAGTCTCTTAAATAAATGGTGTTGGGAAAATTGGACAGATACTTGCAAAAAAATGAAAGTAGACTACCAACTTACATGATACACAAAAATAAACTCAAAATGGATAAAGGACTTAAGCGTAAGACAGGACACCATGAAAATCATAGAGGACTCCATAGGGAACAAAATAACAGACATATGTTGTAGCAATATTTTTACCAATACAGCTCCTAGGGCAATTGGAACTACTAGTAAGGAGAAAATAAACAAATGGGACCACATCAAAATAAAAAAACTTCTGCACAGCAAAAGAAACCATCAACAAAACAACAAGAAAGCCCACTGCATGGGCGAACATATTTGCCAATGTTATCTCCAATTAGGGCCTAATCTCCAAAATTTATAGGGAACTCATACAACTTAACAAAAGGAAGATAAATAACCAATCAAAGAATGGGCCAATGACCTTAATAGACACTTTTTGAAAGAGGACATATAGAAAGCCAAGAGATATATGAAAACATGCTCAATGTCACTAATCACCTGAGAGATGCAAATCAAAATAACAATGAGGTACCATCTCACACCTGTCAGAATGCCTGTCATCAACAAATCAACAAATGGCAAGTGCTGGAGAGGATGCAGAGAAAAAGGAACCCTTTTGCACTGCTGGTGGGAACGCAGACTAATGCAGCCACTGTGAAAAACAATATGGTGTTTCCTCAAAAAATTAGAAATGGAACTTCCAATTGACCCAGTAATCCCACTTCTAGGAATGTATCCCAAGAAAACAGAAACACCAATCAGAAAGGATATATGCACCCCTATGTTCATAGCAGCACAATTTATACTAGCTAAGATTTGAAAACAGCCTAAGTGCCCATCAGCAGTTTAGAAAACTGTGGTACATCTTCACAATGGAATTCTATGCTGCTGTAAGAAAGAAGGAATTCTTACCATTTGCAACAGCATGGATGGAACTGGACAGCATTATGCTAAGTGAAATAAGCCAGTCAGAGAAAGATAAATATCATATGATCTCACTCATTTGTGGAATTTAATGAACAACATAAACTGGTGAACAAAAATAGAACCAGAGACATAGAAGCATCCAACAGACTGTACAATCTATGAAGGAAGGTGGGGGGTGAAAGGGTAAGAGATCAACCTAAGGTCTTGTATGCATGCATATGAGCATAACCAATGGACACAGACAGTAGGCGGGTGAGGGCTTGTGCTTGGAGATGGGGGTGGTCGGGGAGATGTCAATGAGGGAAAAAGGAGACTCATGAAATAGTTTAAACAATATATTATTGAAAGTATTACCGACATCCCACTTTCTTCGCCCATTGACCCCTTCAACTCTGCTCCCACCCCTTCCCCAGGCCTTCACCACACTATAGTTTGTGTCCATGGGTTATGTATATATGCATATAAGTTCTTTGGTTAATATCTCCACCCCCCAATTTCCTCTGAGACTCGTCAGTCTGTTGCATGCTTCTATGTCTATGGATCTATTTTGTTCATCATTTTATTTTGTTCATTAGATTCCACATATAAGTTAAATAATGTGATTCTTGTCTTTCACTGGCTTATTAGCCTAATACTCTCCAGGTCCCTCCATGATGTCTCAAAGTGTAAGAGAGACCCTTCTTTATTACAGCTGCATAGTATTCTATTATATAAATGTACCAGCTTTTTAACCCCTCATCTATTTATGGGCACTTGGGATGTTTCCAGATTTTAGCCATTACAAAGAGCACTGCTATGAACATAGGAGTACATATGTTCTTTCTGATTGGTGTTTCTAGATTCTTAGGCTATATTCCTAGGAGTGGGATCATGGCAGTTCCATTTTTAATTTTTTGAGGAAACTCCATACTGCATTCCCACCAGCAGTGTACTAGGGTTCTCTTTTCTCCACCTCTGCCAGCACTTGTCATTTGTTGATGGTAGCCATTCTGACAGGAGTGAGGTGATACCTCATTGTTGGTTTGATTAGATTCTCTTTGATGATTAGTGACTTTGAGAAATTTTTCCTATGTGTCTTTTCTATTTATGTCCTTTGCCTATTTTCTAGTTGGATTGTTTGTCTTCTTTATGTTAGGTTGTATGAATTATTTATACATTTTTATACATTTTTAAAATTAACCCTTTATCAGATGTCTCATTGGAAAATATGTTTTCCTATACAGTGGGATCACTTTTCATTTTGTTGATGGATTTTTTGGCTGTGCAGAAGCTTTTTATTTTGATGTAGCACCCTTTATTTATTTAATCCTTTGTTTCCCTTGCCCTAGGACAGTGGTCGGCAAACTCATTAGTCAATAGAGCCAAATATCAACAGTACAACGATTGAAATTTCTTTTGAGAGCCAAATTTTTTAAACTTAAACTATATAGGTAGGTACATTGTTAACTTAATTAGGGTACTCCTAAGGCTTAGGAAGAGCCACACTCAAGGGGCCAAAGAGCTGCATGTGGCTCTAGAGCCGCAGTTTGCTGACCACGGCCCTGGGAGATGTATTGGCAAATATATTGCTATGAGAGATATTTGAGATTTTGCTGCCTCTAGTTTCTTTTAAGATTTTTATGGCTTCACGACTTACATTTAAGTCTTTTATTCATTTTAAGTTTATTCTTGTGTATTATACAAGTATGTGGTATAGTTTAATTTTTTTTGGAGGTACCTGTCCAATTTTGCCAACAATATTTATTAAAAAGACTGTCTTAACACCATTGTATGCTCTTGCCTCAAATATTAATTGAGTGTAATGACTTGGGTTGATTTCTGTTTACTCTGTTCTGTTCCATTGATCTATGTGCCCATTCTTATGGCAGTACCAGGCTGTTTGATTACAATGGCTTTGTAGTATAATTTGATGTCTGGTATTTTGATTCCTACTACTTTTTTTTTTATCTTTCTCAAGATTGCTGTAGCCATTCAGGGACTTTTTAGAAGTGTTTGTTCTAGATCTGTGAAATATGCGGTTGGTATTTTGATAGGGATTACATTGAATCTATAGATTGGTTTTGTTAGTACAGATATTTTAATGATGTTAAATCTTCCAATCTATGAACACAGTATATTCTTCCCTTTGATTGTATCTTCTTCTATTTCTTTTTTCAGTGTCCTGTAGTTTTCTGAGTACAGGTCTTTTACCTCCTTAGTTAAGTTTATTCCATGGTATCTTTTTGCTGTTGTTGTTGCAATGGTAAATTGGATTTTTTTTTTTTTACTTTCTCTTTCCAAGAGTTCATTATTGGTGTATAAAAATGCCATTGATTTCTGGATATTAATTTGTATCTTGTTATGTTGCCGAATCCATTCATTAAATCTAGTGGTTTTTTTGGTGGAGTATTTAGGATTCTCTACATACAGTATCATGTGATCTATAAAGAATGACCGTTTTACTTCTTCCTTTCCAATTTAGATGCCTTTTTCTTCTTCTTCTTGTCTGATTCCTGTGGCTAGGACTTCCAGTACTATGTTGAATAAGAGTGGTGAAAGCAAACATCCCTGTCTTGTTCCTGTTCTTAAAGGAAAAACTTTATGTTTTTGCCCATTGAGTATGATGTTTGCTGTAGTATTGTCATAAATGGCCTTTATTATGTTGAGGTATGATTCCTCTATACCTACTCTGTGCAGAGTTTTTATAAAAAATTGATTCTGGATTTTGTAAAATGATTTCCTGCATCTACTGATATGACCATATGATTTTTATCTTTCATTTTTTTATGTGATGTATCATATTTATTGATTTGTGAATATTGTACCAGCCTTGCATCCCTGAGATAAATCTGACTTGGTCACGGTGGATAATCATTTTAATATATTGCTGTATCTGATTTACTAATATTGTGTTGAGGATTTTGGCATCTATGTTCATCAGAAATATTGGCCTACAATTTTTTCTTTTTTTTGTCATGTCTTTATCTAGTTTTGTAATTAGGACAATGCTGACCTCATAAAAACAACTTAGAAGTTCTCATTCCTCTTTACTTTTTAGGAATAGTTTGAGGAGGATAGGTGGTAGTTCTTCTTTGAGTTGTTAAAACTTCCCTGTGAAACCTTCTGGTCCAGAACTTTTGTTTACTGGGAGTTTTTTGTTTGTTTGTTTGTTTTTCTGCTTCAATTTCATTTGTTGTTATTGATTTATTTAGATTTTTTGATTATCCCTGATTCAGTTTTGAAAGATTGTATGTTTCTAGAAATTTGTCCATTTCACCCAGTTGTCTAATTTTTTGCTATATTTTCTTACAATCCATTGTATTTCTGTGCTGTCAGTTGATACTTTATCTTTTCTGTTTCTGATTTTATTTATTTTAGTCCTCTCTCTTTGTTTTCTAATGTGTCTACCTAGAGGTTCATCAACCTTAATATCTTTTTAAATAACCAGCTCTTAATTTCATTGATCTTTTGTATTGTTTTGGGTTTTTTTAGTCTAGCTGTTATTTATTTCTACTCTGATTATTTCTTTCCTTCTAATCACTCTGCCTTTTTCTTATTGGTCTCTTTTTAGTACTTTTAGTTGTACTAATAATTACTAATTTTCCTTTTTTCTTGAGGTAGGCCTATAGTGCTTTGAACTTCCCTCTCAGGACTGTTTTGCTGTGTCCCAAAGATTTTTGGTTATTTTGAGTTCATTTTCATTTGTTTCCAGAAAGTTTTTAATTTCTTCCTTGATCTCATTGGTAACACATTCCTTTTTTTTTTCACTGTACTAGGATAGAAGGAACCACCTCAGTAGCTTCTGAGGCTAATACATTTCTATCACCACAATTACTTTAGCAAGGTAACACATTCCTTGTTTAATAACATGCTATTTAGCCTCCATATGTTTGAATGTTTTTGAGTGTTTTTATTTTATTTAAATAGAGGCCTGGTGCACAAAATTCTTGCATGGGTAGGGTACCTAGGCCTGGTCAGCAATCAGGCTGACCTGTGGGGAGACTGGCAGGGCAATAGAGGGGGCCCTGGCTGGCACCTGCTTTGGCCAGCCTGGTGCCACCTGCTCGCCAGCCCCGCCCCCTGCCTCCACTGCTGGTCACCTTCCTCTGTGGGGTGACCAGTGGGGCATCGTGGGACTCTTGCTGGCACCTGTCTTGGCTGGCCTGGGGCCTGCGGGCTGGGGGCAGCTCCTGTGTTGAGCGTCTGTCCCCCTGGTGGTCAGTGCACATCATAGCGACTGGTAGTTCTGCCAGTGGTTCCTCCATTCATTTGATTTGCATATTAGGCTTTTATTATATAGGACTTCTAGTTTCATGCCACTGTGATCTGAGAAGAGGCTTGATAGGATTTCAATCTTCTTTAACTTGTAGATATTAGTTTGTGTCTGTCTTTGAGAATGTCTCATGCAATTGAAAAGAATGTATATTCTGCAGTTTGGGGTGAAATGTTCTGCAAATGTTAATTAAAACCATATAAGCCAGTGTGTCATTCAGTGTCACTGTGTCCTTGTTCATTTTTTGTCTGGAATATTTATCCAGTAAAGTCAATTGGGTGTTGAAGTCCCCTACAATGACTGTATTGCTCTCCATCTCCTCCTTATCATCCTCCAAGGGTCTTTTTATATATTTGGTGCATATATGTTTACCAGGTTTTATCCTCTCATAAGATCCATCCTTTTAGTATTATGTAGTAACCTTTATTGTGATGGCCTTCATTTTAAAGTCTATTTTGTCAGATAAGTGTATTGCTACCCCAGTTTTTTTTTTTTTTCATTTCCATGTGCATGGAAAAATTCTTTCCATCCCTTCACTCTCATCCCGTGTGAGTCCTTTGTTCTGAGGTGGGCCTCTTGTAGACAGCATATATATAGGTCATGTTTTCTTTTTTTTAATTTTTTTATTTTTATTTTTATTTTTTATTTTTGCTAAAAGTATTACAAAGGGTATTACATAAGTGTCCTTTTTTTCCCCCCGCCCTTGACAATCCCCTGCCCTCTCTTACCCCCCCCCCAGTGTCTTATGTCCATTAGTTATGCTTATATGTATGCATACAAGTCCTTCGGTTGATCTCTTACTCCCCTCCCTCCTGCCCCCCAACCCTCCCTGGCCTTCCCATTGCAGTTGGACAATCAGTTTGAGGCAGCTCTGCCTCTGTATCTATTATTGTTCAAAAGTTTGTAATGGTATTTATTATCCATGAATGAGTGAGATCATGTGGTATTTTTCCTTCATTGACTGGCTTGTTTCACTTAGCATAATGCTCTCCAGTTCCATCCATGCTGTTGCAAATGGTAAGAGTTCCTTCTTTTTTACAGCAGCATAATATTCCATCGTGTAGATGTACCACAGTTTTCCAATCCATTCATCTACTGATGGGCACTTAGGCTGTTTCCAGATCTTAGCTATGGTGAATTGTGCTGCTATGAACATATGGGTGCACATATCCTTTCTGATTGGTGTTTCTGGTTTCTTGGGATATATTCCTAGAAGTGGGATCACAGGGTCAAATGGGAGTTCCATTTTTTGTTTTTTAAAGAACTCCATACTATCTTCCATAGTGGCTGCACCAGTCTGCATTCCCACCAGCAGTGCACAAGTGTTCCTTTTTCTCCACATCCTCTCCAGCACTTGTCGTTTGTTGATTTGTTGATGATAGCCATTCTGACAGGTGTGAGATGGTACCTCATTGTTGTTTTGATTTGCATCTCTCGAATGATTAGTGACTTTGAGCATGTTTTCATATGTCTCTTGGCTTTCTGAATGTCCTCTTTTGAAAGGTGTCTATTTAGATCCTTTGCCCATTTTTTGATTGGATTGTTTATCTTCTTTTTGTTAAGTTGTATGAGTTCCCTATAAATTTTAGGCCCTTATCAGATATGACGTTGGCAAATATGTTTTTCCACGCAGTGGGTTTTCTTGTTGTTTTGTTGATGGTTTCTTTTGCTGTGCAGAAGCTTTTGATTTTGATGTAGTCCCATTTGTTCATTTTCTCTTTAGTTTCAACTGCCCTAGGAGCTGTATCAGTGAAGAAATTGCTTTGGCATATGTCTGAGATTTTGTTGCCTTTGGATTCTTCTAGCATTTTTATGGTTTCCTGTCATACATTTAAGTCCTTTATCCATTTTGAGTTTATTCTTGTGTATGGTGTAAGTTGGTGGTCTAGTTTCATTTTCTTGCATATATCTGTCCAATTTTCCCAACACCATTTATTGAAGAGACTATCTTGGCTCCATTGTATGTTCTTGCCTCCTTTGTCAAATATTAATTGAGCATATTGGTTCGGGCTAATTTCTGGACTCTCTATTCTATTCCATTGACCTATATGTCTGTTCTTGTGCCAGTACCAAGCAGTTTTGAGAACAGTGGCTTTGTAATACAGCTTGATATCTGGCATTGAGATCCCACCTACTTTGTTCTTTCTCAGGATTGCTGCAGCTATTCGTGGTCTTTTTTTATTCCAGATGAATTTTTGGAGAGTTCGTTCTAGATCTTTGAAGTAGGCCATTGGTATTTTAATGGGAAGTGCGTTGAATTTATAGATTGCTTTGGGTAGTATGGACATTTTAATGATGTTGATTCTACCAATCCAAGAACGTGGTATGTTCTTCCATCTGTTTATGTCTTCCTCTATCTCTTTTTTCAACGTCCTGTAGTTTTCTGAGTAGAGGTCTTTTACCTCTTTAGTTAAGTTTATTCCTAGGTAGCTTAATTTTTTTGGTGCGATGGTAAATGGGATTGTTTTTCTAATCTCTCTTTCTGCAAGTTCACTATTGGTGTATAGAAATGCCTCAGATTTCTTGGCATTAATTTTGTATCCTGCTACTTTGCCAAATTCATGTATTAAGTCTAGTAGTTTTTTGACGGAGTCTCTAGGGTTTTGTATGTATAATAGCATGTCGTCTGCAAATAAGGATAGGTCATGTTTTCTTATCCATTCAGCTACACTATGTCTTTTGATTGGAGTAATTAATCCATTTACGTTTAAGGTTATTATTAATAGGTACTTATTTAATGTCATTTTTATTCTTTATCCCTTTAACATTTCTTGCAATGCTGGTTTGGTGGTTAACAAACTCTTTTAGTTTTTTTTTTTTTTTGTGTGTGTGTGTGTGTGTGTGTGTGTGTGTGTGTGTTTTGTCTGGGAAGCTCTTAATTTCACCATCTATTTTGAATGAAAGCCTTGCTGGAAAGAGTAGTCTTATTTTCAGATCCTTGCTTCTTGAATACATCATGCCATTTCCTTCTGGCCAGTGGAGTTTCTGTTGAGAAATCAACCTTATGGAAGCTCCTTTGTAGGTAACAAATTGCTCTTCTCTTGCTGGCTTTAAGATTCTCTCTTTGTCTTCAATTTTTGGCATTTTAATTATGATGTATGTACTTCTTTAGGTTTTTCTTGCTTGGTACTCTGTGTGCTTCCTGAACTGTGTGACTTTTCTCTTCATACTGTTGGGGACATTTTATGCTATTATTCCTTTATACAGATTCTCTTTTCCTTGATCACTTTTTTCTCTTTCTGGTACTCCTATGATTCGGACATTGTTATGCTACCCCAGCTCCCTTAAATTGTCCTGTTTTTATTTTGATTTATTTTGGTTTGTTTGTGAGGGATTGTTTTTTTATACCCTGTCTTCTAATTCACTGATCTAATCTTTGGTTTCCTCTTATCTGTAAGTGTATTCTTTATATATTCTATATATATATATATATATATATATATATATATATATACACATATATATTTCAGAGAGGAAGGGAGAGGGAGAGAGAGAGAGATAGAAACATCAGTGATGAGAAATAATCATTGATTGACTGCCTCCTTCACACCCCCTGCTGGGGATTGAGCCTGTGACCAAATCGAATCTAGGACCCTTCAGTCCACAGGCCGACACTCCATCTGCTGAGCCAAACCAGCTAGGGCCTGTCAGTGTATTCTTATTTCTGCTATGTCATTATTCATTTCCAACTGGTTGTTTTTAGTTTCTAATTTTTTTCATACTATTGAACATCCTTATAATCATTACTCTGAACTCTATATCTAATAAATTGCTTATCACCATTTCATTTAGCTCTTCTTTTGGAGAATTCTCTCATTCTTTCATTTGGAGCTTGTTTCTATGTCTCCCAATTTTGACTGCCTGTTTGGGTTTGTTTCTATGCATTAGGTATATCTGCTAGGATTCCCCGGTTTGGTAGAGTGGTCTTATCTAGTAAGTGTCCTGTGGGACCCAGTGATGCAGTCTCCCTGCTCACCAGACGAGTCTCCCTGCTCTCCTGTTGTAATTGAGTTTTGAGTTTTATTGTGTTGTTTGTGTGTGGGCTTGACCCTCAGGTTGGCTGATAGTGAGGTTCAATCCCCAACACAGTATGAAGGCTGCTGTGCAGGCATTTTTCACACAAAGCTGAATTCACCTCAGCAGAGTTTGGAGCTTGCTAATATCTCCCTGTGGATATACTGCTTGTGAGGCTTTTTGGATCCTGCTCTGTTTTTGTCTGGGCTGGACTCTGGGTTTATTGGTTTTCAGCCTCTTCAGAATGTTTCAATGAAGGCAAACTGATGTGAGACTTTGTTTGTAACTGGCCTGAGTACCCTTTTTGGAGCTATCAGTGAACCTCAGCTTGTATCTCCCTCTGCTGGGGCTGGATACATTTGGAAAGAAAGCCACACACCAAGGTCTGCTCTTCCTAGCCCTGGGTCCAAAAGCAGATCAGACAAAGTCTCAAAGCCCCCAGATATTAATCTCTGCCTGCATGATGATTGGAAATGTAAGTCACTTAATGAGCCTCAGGCTGTATACCAGCAGGGCATAAACCCCAGAGGGTGTGGCAAGAAGGTTTCCAATGGTTGGAGCAATTGCTTCCTCTCAGGCTAAAGTTGCCTGAGAAATATGACCTCTGCAGTATGGGGGAATGACTCAGCACAGGGATCCAGATGGCTGTCCTCTCAGCTCTGTCCCCACAGCCACTAAATCCGGGCTCTCCTTACTAGTCCACTCTTCACTTCCTCTGCCAGAGCACAAGATGAGTGTCTTCCCATGAAATTTTGTGCATTGGCCCTGCATTTCCAGCCATCTCTACCTGGAAGAGAGAAACCCTGCTACTTTTTATAGCCAGATATTTTGGGGGCACCTTTCCAAGTTCTGTTACTCTATACTGGGGAACACTGTTTGGGGTTTAGACCCCAAACTTTTAAGGGGGAACTCCCTGCAGCTGAGATATCCCTCTGGAATTTCAGCTGCTGCCAGTGGGAGCCTGGCCAGTCCCCTTGCATCTCCACATTTCCTATCAGTATCGATGTGGCCTCTTTAAGTCCTTGATTATAAGAGTTCTCTCCAGCTAGCCTTCAGTTGGTAATTTAGCATGGTTTTTCTGTATTTTAGTTTTAATTCCAATTTGGTCCTGAGAGAATGTCAGTGTAGCTTCTACTTCAAATGTATGTGTTTTGTTTTGTTTTGTTTTGTTTTGTTTTGTTTTAATGAAAAGAGGTTTTATAAAAAGTAACCTCATAGGGAGATCTGATAATAAATTCTTAACTGGGCCGATAGGTTATAGTGTGTTGTCATGCCCCAGGCATATAACTTCTTTAGTAAAAGGTTTGTGTTTGCTTTAAGCAAGCTATATCCACTGTTTCTGTTCGTTTAGGTTAATACACCTTTGAAATGTATTTTTTTAAACCCCTCAGAAGTAAAATCAGATAATAAGTGTTGAGGAGGATGCAAAAAATTCAGAAGCCCTTATATACTGGTGGTGGAATATAAAATGGTACAGCTACTTTGGGAAGCAGTTTGACAGTACCTCAAATGATTAAATATAGATAGAATTTAATCCATCAATACCACTCTTAAGTATATACTGAGGAAATGTGAAAGTACATGTTTACACAAAAACTAGTATATGAATGCTTATAGCAACATTATTGATAATAGTCAAAAGCTGGGGGTGAAACCAAAAGTCTATAAATGGAGGAATGAATAAATAAAACGTGGTATATTGATACAATGGATGGTTTTTTAGCCATTAAAAGGAATTACATCTTGTTATATGCCACAACATTTTGAAATCATAATTCTAAATGAAAGAAGTCAGTTTCAGGCCTAGCCGTGTATCTCAGTTGGTTAGAGCATTGTCCCAATATGCCAAGGTTGTGGGTTCGCTCCCTGGTCAGGGCACATATAAGAATCAACCAATGAAGGCATAAAGAAGTAGAGCAACAAATTGATCTCTCTCTCTCTCTCTCTCTCTCTCTCTCTCGTCTCTCCCTCTCATCTCGCTCTCTCTCTCCCCTCCTTTCCCTCTCTAAAATCAAATTTTTTTAAAAAAAAGTCAGTCACAAAAAGCTACATATTATGTTTCTTTTCATATTAAATGTCCAAAATAGGGAAATCCATTAAGACAAAAAAAAAATAGAATAGTGGTTTCAAAGGTCAAATGAGGTAGGAATTTATGGCATGATAGCTAAAAGATACAGGGTTTCTTTCTAAAGTGATGAACTGTGCTAACTTGACTGGTAATTATTGTATTTATCTGTGAATATACTAAATGCTACTGAATTGCATACTTGAAATAGGTAAGTTGTATGGTATATGAATTTTATCTCAATAAAGCTGTTTTTAAAAAAGTAATGCTATATTATAAACTCATTTCTTCCCATTTTTCTTCATTTGGATATTAGCAATGATATGACATCATTTGCATGTATTATAGCTACTTGTAAATTTACTATACATTGCTGTACCACTGCACATCTCTCCCCAACTCCACATCCAGTATGTCCTGTGTCAACCTTGATATTATCTATACTGGTAGTATGGACTTAAACTGGCAAACATGAAAATTGGCAAACACTACAAATTGGGCCTTTTTTGCTGTTGTTAATTTTCTAAACGTAAGTGATGGAGAGATGCATATCGAATTAAAAATGCTCTTGTCTCTATAGCCATTGCATTGAAAATAAAAATCAGGAAATATTCTGTAAGCATTTAAAAACTATTATCCAATTCAGAAACAAATTCTGTCAATGAAAGATGAACAAGTGAATATGCAAAATATATTTTTCTTGTTTCACTCTTATCTTAATCATTAATATAAGAGAAAAATTAGCTAACATTCATATAAGAACTATACTTGTCTAATGTATAGAAAACATAGGTTATAAATACAAAAGGTTGGCAACAACAAAAAGAGAATTGTTTGGCTGTATGAAATTTACAATGCAGAGTGTTGTATATTTTATTATTATTTGTAAATTTTAGTCTATATACACTTTCATAAGTAAAATGTATAATTTACATCCATACATATACATATATATAATTTCTCTACACACAGTGTTATAAACATTTACCAGAACATCACTGCCATAATTCCATATGTGGAATCAACATTGAGAATAATAGCAGGGGGATATTTAAAATTGAGAAGTGGATGGATAGAAAAAATTGAATAAATGGTTAAATATAATTTTTGGCTCAGCAACAAAATAGTTAAAAATGCTTGAAACAATGTGGGTTAAATGAGATTTAAGTATCTGTTCTATTTATTTATGTGAGAAATGTGCTAGCTTTGAACTGGGCCATTCTAATTGGTATTCATTTTATATATTTACTAGAGGCCTGGTGCACGGATTCGTGCACTGGTGGGATCCCTTGGTCTGGACTATGCCCTCTCACAATCTGGGACTCCTCAGGGGATGTTGGACTGCTGGTTTCAGCCCAATCCTCACAGGCCAGGCTTAGGGACCCCACCAGTGCACGAATCCATCCACCAGGCCTCTAGTATGCATATAAGATCTTTGGTTAACCTCTTCCTGCCCTCCCCCCTCCTCTCTCCCCCCAAAGATTCATCAATCTGTTCCATGTTTCCATGCCTGTGTGTTGAGTGTCTACCCCCTGGTGGTCAGTGTGTGTCATAGCTACTGGTCGAATGGTCGAATGATTGAATGGTCTAATGGTCTCTTAGGCTTTTACATATACTAGAGGCCTGTTGAACGAGATTTGCGCAATAGGCCTTCCTTCCCCTGGCTGCCGGCACTGGTTTTCCTCTGGCACCTGGGACCCAGGCCTTTGGTCCTGCTGCAGCAGTGAGGCTTGGTTTCTCCACTCCAGCTGCAGCAGAGAAGCCAAGCCTCTTCAGTCGTCTTCAGTCTTCAGTCATCTTCAGTCTTCACTCTGCGCCTGCATATGCAAATTAACCTCCATCTTTGTTGGGTTAATTTGCATACTCATCCTGATTGGCTGGTGGGCATAGCGAAGTGACACCAATTTGCATGTATCTCTTTTATTAGTGTAGATAGACTTCTTATTTCAGAGAGCTTTTGAAATAAAAGTAGCAAAATAAGAAAAAAAATACATCATGGATGGCATACTTATGGCCTATTAAAATGTGAATGAAATATGAGACATGCTTCTAAATGTTAGTCTGAGTCCTAAAATCAATATTGTCATTCAAAATCTAAAATATGAATAAAGTTAAAGATTAATTAGATTATTTTAAAGATACTATAACATTTAGAATGGACAATGCAATAGAGTTGCCATTATTCATTTAAAAATATTTGTTTGTTAAGTACCTAGAGAGTCAGAACATGTTTACTGTTTTTATTTATTTTAATTTAATTTAATTTTATTTTGGGGGTTTTTCACTTTTAAAAAAATCTTTATTGTTGAAAGTATTACAATAGGTCCTCCTTTTCCTCCCATTAACTCTACCAGCTCACTCCCATGTCCCCCCGACCCCCAGGTCCTCACCACACTGTTGTCTGTGTCCACAGGTTATTCATATATGCATACAACTTCATTAGTTGATCTCTTGCCAACCACCCTCCCCTGTCTTCCCTCTGAGGTTCAACAGTCTGTTCATGCTTCTATGTCTCTGGGTCTATTTTTGTTCATCAGTTTATTTTGTTCACTAGATTCCACAGATAAGTGAGATCACATGATACATACCTTTCTCTGATAGGCTGATTTTGCTTAGCATAAAAATCTCCAGGTCCATCCATGGTATTGCAAATGGTAAGAGTTCTTTCTTTTTTATTGCCACATAGTAATCCATTGTGTAAATGTACCAGGGCATTTTTATCCACTCATCTGTTGATGGGCATTTAGGCTGTTTCCAATTCTTAGATATTGTAAATTGCAGTTCTGTGAATATAGCGGTGCATATATTCTTTCTGATTAGTGTTTCAGGTTTCTTAGGATATATTTCTAAAAGTGGGATAACTGGGTCAAATGACAGTTCCCTTTTTAATTTTTTGTGGAAACTCCATACTGTTTTCTATAATGTCTATACCAGTCTGCATTCCCACCAGCAGTGTACTAGGTTTCCCTTTTTTCCACAACCTTGCCAACACTTGTCGTTTGTTGATGATAACCATTCTGATAGATGTGACATGATATCCCATTGTCATTTTGATTTGCATCTCTTGGATGATTAGTGACTTTGAGCATTTTTTAATATGTCTCTTGGATTTCTATATGTCCACTTTGGAGAATTATCTATTTAGGTCCTTTGCCCATTTTTTAATTGGATTGTTTGTCTTCCTTTTGTTAAGTTATATGTGTTCCCTATATATTTTGGAGATTAACCCCTTGTGGGATGTATTATTGGCCAATATATTCTCCCATGTACTGGGCTCTCTTGTTATTTTTCTAATGGTTACTTTGAAAGTGGAGAAGTTCCAGGGCTGACCAGCAGACCCTGAGCGATGGATGAATGATTACTCTGACACACATTTCTGTGAAAGAGAGGGCTAAGGGACTGCCTGGCTAGAGAAACAAAATAGCCCCATTCACCTACCTCCTCAGGCGTTTATTGTAACAACAGCTTGAACTAAAATTAACTATTAGATACTATCAGCAGGGTAAGCATCCTTGAGAAGATACATGTGCCTGCAGTGTCCTTTAAGCAAGGACGTCTGAAGACTAAGCATAAAGATTCTAGTAAACACATGGGGGCTCAGACTTGTTTGGAAAAGTCAAGGCAGGGGAAACTGCATTCAGCCAACTCCCCCTGGAGTTTCCAACCTTTCAGAGTTTCCTGCTTACAAATTTTCCAACCAAGTCCTGTGCTTCTGCACAGAGAAGCTTTTTATTTTAATATAATCACATTTGTTTATTTTCTTCTTAGTTTCCATTGTCCTAGGAGACAGATCAGTGTGTGTGTGTATATATATCTAAGATTTTGTTGGTATTGTTTCTTCTATGACTTCTATGGTTTCACCTCTTACATTTAAGTTTTTTATCCATTTTGAGTTTATTCTTGGGTCTGGTGTAAGTTGGTGGTCTAGTTTCATATTTTTCATGTACCAGTCCAGTTATACAATGCCATTTATTAAAGAGACTGTCTCTGCTCCAATGTATGCTCTCAACCTTTGTCAAGTATTAATTGAACATAGTGGCTTGGGTCGATTTCTGGCTTCTCTGTTCTCTTCCAGTGAGATATATGCCTGTTATTGTGCCAATAACAGGCTGTTTTGAACACAATGGCTTTGCAGTATAACTTGATATTTGGTATTGTAATTCCTCCAGCTTTGTTCTTATTTTCCAAATTGCTGTGGCTATTCAGGGCCTTTTTTGATCCGTATAAATTTTTGGAGTGTTTGTTCTAAGTCTGTCAATATGTCGTTGGTATTTTGATACGGATTGCACTGAATCTATAGATTGCTTTGGGTAGTATGGACATTTTAATGATGTTGATTCTACCAATCCATGAACATGGTCTATTCTTCTACTTGTTCATATCTTCCTCTATCTTTTTTTTCAATGTCCTATAGTTTTCAGAGTACAAGCCTTTTAATTTCTTGGTTAATTTTATTTCTAAGTATCTTAATTTTTTGTTGCCATGGTAAATGGCATTGTGTTTATTTTTTTAGTTTCTCTTTCTGGGAGTTCATTATTGGTATATAAAAATGTTATGGATTTTTGGGTGTGAATTTTATATCCTGCTATGTTTCTAAATTCATTATTACATTGAGTAGTTTTTTATGGAGTCGGCATGGTTTTCTATGTACAGTATTATGCCATCTGTGAATAATGAGACTTTTACTACATCCTTTTCAATTTGAATGCATTTTATTTCTTCTTCTTGTCTGATCATTATGCTAGGATCTCTAGCATTATGTTGACCAAGAGTGGTGAAGGAGGGCATCCATGTCTTGTAACTGTTGTTAGGGGAAATGGTTTTAGTTTTTGCCCATTGAGTATGATGTTGGCTGTAGTTTTTTCATATATGGCTTTTATTATGTTGAGGTATGATCCCTCTATTCCAACTTTGCTGAGATTTTTTATCAAAAAAATGGTGCTGGATTTTGTGAAATGCTTTTTGTGCATCAATTGATATGATCATGTGACTTTTGCCTTGCAATCTCTTTATCTGTAGTAGCACATTGATTGATTTGCAAATATTGTGTCTGCGTTGCATCTGTGGAATAATTCCCACTTGGTCATGGTGTATGATCTTTCTAAGGTAATGCTGGATCAGATTTGCTAGAATTTTGTTGAGGATTTTAGCATCTATGTTAATCAGGGATATGTGCCTGTAATTCTCTTTCTTTGTCGTGTATTTATCTGGTTTTAGATTTAGGGTAATATTGGCTTCATAGAAAGAGTTTGGGAGGGTTCCTGCCTCTTATATTTTTTGGAATAGTGTGAGGAGGATCAGTGTTCATTCTTTGAATATTTGGAAAAATTCCCCTGTGAAACCTCCAGACCAAGGCTTTTGTTTGTTGGAAGTGTTTTTGTTTTTTTTTTTTGTTTTTTGTTTTTTTTTTTGTTTTTTTTTTACTGCTTTAATTTCATCAGTAGTTATCAGCATATTCAGATTTTCTGATTCTTCCTGATTGAGATTTGGAAGGTTGTATTTTCTAGAAATATGTTAATTTCATCCAGGTTTGTCCACTTCATTGGAATAGAGGTTTTCGCAATATATATATTTTTTACCATCCTTTGTATTTCTGTGGCTTCTGTTGTTACTTCACCTCTTTCTTTCTGATTTTGTTTATTTGGGTCCTCTCTCTTTGATTCTTGGGGAGCCTGACTAGAGATTCATCAATCTTGTTTATCCTTTCAAAGAACCAGCTCTTGGTTTTATAAATATTTTGTATTTTTTCTTTGGTCTCTATGTCATTTATTTACACTCTGATCTTTATTATTTCCTACCTTCCACTTACTCTGGGCTTTTCTTGTTATTCTTCTTTGATCCCTTTGGTCACCCATTCATTGTTTAATAGAATGCTATTTAGCATCCATATATTTGATTGTTTTTGAGCATTTCTATTGTAACTGATTTCTAATTTCATTCCATTGTTGTCTAAAAAGATGGTTGATATGATTTCAATCTTCTTGAATTTGTAGAGACTTAGTCTATGTCCTAATATGTGGTCTATCTTTGAAAATATCCCATGTGCACTTGAGAAAAGAGTATATTCCATAGCTTTGGGATGCACTGTTCTGTGATGTCAATTAGTTCCAGCTGATCTAGTGAGTCATTAGGGATTGCTGTCCTTGTTGATTTTTTTTCTACAAGATTTATTCAGTGATGTCAATGGGATATTAAAGTCCCCTACTATGTTTGTCTTGCTGTGGATCTCTTCTTTGATATCCTCCATAAGTTTTTCTATATATTTGGGTGCTCCTGTATTGGATGCATATATGTTTACCAGAGTTATATCCTTTTGTTGTATCAATCCCTTTCGTATTATGAAGTGGTCTTCCTTATCTCTTGTTATGTCCTTCACTTTGAGGTCTATTTTGTCAGATATATGCATTGCTACCCCAGCTTTTATTTAAATTTCCATTTGCCTGAAAATTTTTTTTTCCATCCCTTCACTTTCAGTCTGTGTGAGTCTTTGTTCTAAGGTGGGTCTCTTATACACAGAATATATATGGGTCATTTTTTTTTTTATCCATTCAACTACCCTGTCTTTTAATTGTAGTATTTAATCTATTTATATTTATTGCTATTGATAGTTCCTTGTTTGTTGTTATTTTTATTCTTTATGTCTGCGTTCCTTCCTCCCTTTTTATTTCTTCTTTTTACAACAGTCCCTTTCACATGTCTTGCATTGCTGGTTTGATGGCAATAAACTCCCTTAGCCTTTTTTTTTTTTTGTCTGTTAAGCACCTGATTTCACCTCCAATTTTGAATTATAGCATTGTTGGATAGAGTATTTCTGAATACAGTTCCTTGTTTTGCATCACTTTGTATTCTTCATGTCAATCCCTTCTGGCCTTATGTGTTTCTGTTTAGAAATCAGCTGATAGTCTAATGGGAGATCCCCTGTAGGTAACTTTCTTGCTCTCTCTTGCAGCCTTTAAGATTTTCTCTTTATCTTTTACGTTTGCCAGTGTAATTATGATGTGTCTTAATGTAGGTCTTTTTGGGTTCATGTTGATTGGGACTCTCTGTACTTCTTGGAGTTGTGTAACTTTTTTCTTCCCAAATTTAGGAAAGTTTTCTTTCATTATTTCTTGAAAGAGGTTTTCTCATCCTTGTTCAACTTCCTCTACTTCTGGAACCCGTATTATGTGGATTTTTTCACTTCATTTTGTCCCAAAGCCCCCTTAGACTCTTCTCCTGCTTTTTCATTTGTCTTTCCAGTTGCTGTACTGTTTGGGTATTTTTCCTAGCTTGTCTTCTAACTCACTGATTTAGTCCTCATCTTCACCTATTCTACTGTTGAAACTTTCCATTTTGTTCTTTATTGTAGCTATGTCATTCTTCCTTTCCTCATGTTTCTTACCCATGTTGGTATATTTCTCATTCAGGTCCTTATCATTCTCCTTGAGTTTTGCATAATTCTCATATAGACGTTTGAGCATCCTTATAACCATTACTCTGAATTCTCTGAGAAATTACTTGCCTCCATTTCATTTAGTTCATTTTCTGGTGATTCCTACTTTTATTTCATTTGAGGGTGTGTTTTTTTTTGTCTCCCCATTTTTTCTGTTCCTTTGTATTGTTTCTATGTATTAGATCAAACTGCTATGACACCTAGATTTTTTAAGTTGGTCCAATGTAGTAGATGTTTTATGGAACCCAGTGGTACAGTCTGTAAGATCTCCTGGGTTGGGTCTTCCAGGGTTTCCCCCTACTTGAGATATTTGGGTTCTCCTGTTGTAGTTGGGTCTTGAATGTTATTGTCCCTTTCATGGATGGAGCCTCCTCTCAGGTTGTCTGATTACATGACTCTCTCCCTACCATGTCATGCCTCCATTGTGGAGATGCTGACTGAACAGCACAAAATACAACAAGACAAGATAAGACACAGAAGGAACAGAATACAAATGTACACTAGGCCCCTATAGCCCCAACAAAAATGATCACCAGAGGAAAAAGAATGAGGAAATAGAAAATAGAGCAAGATTAATAGAAAAAAATGAAAGATAAGATATGGAGAGAAAACATAACAAAATAAAGAAACTAAAAACCACATATAAAAAAAAATACCCAGAAAAAGGGGAGTGAGCAGAATCTGTAGATGCAGTGCTCAAATAAAGAAAAGAATTAGAGGAATAGGGGTAGGACCACTGTTTAGAATAAAGTAGGGGCAAAATAAATGAGAAGACAAGAAAGAAGAAAGAAAAATTGAAAAGGTGAATAGAGGAGACAGTCCTACATTTAGGAGGTGAAACAAGTTAAGAAATTAGGAGAAGAAAAAGAGCAAAAGAGAAGAGAAAGAAATTGAGTAGTAAAAAAAGAGAAAGGGTATTTGAGTAGGAGAAGAGGAAATTAGATATATGAACAAAACAGTAGAAACTATAATGATAACAAAGCCATAAAGCAGTTGGATAAGAAGATCAATTAAAAAAAAAGGTGGGGGGAAGGAAAGAGAAAAACTAAAAAGGAGATGCCTGTCCACCAGCTGTCAATTTTAATTACTCAAGGGTCTGTTTCTGACAGAACAGGTTGGTGCTGTTTTGCTTTCAGGGAATATGATGGATGTTGTTTTTTTTTCTTGTCCCAGACCTGCTCCTCCTTGATTGGCCCAAAATATTACTCTGCCCTTGGCTGGACAGAGGTCCTTGTATGGAGATCAATGGGGTCAGCTGGACTCTGAAGTTTTTATCAGTCTGGTTTCTAGAATTTTGGGGCAGATGACCCTCTTCCAATCCAGTCACTGAGGGCTCCTTGAGACTGTTCAGACCCGTAGGCTTGTCCTCTGCCTTTGTTTCCTCATTAAAGCTCAAAATTCAAGTTGTGGCAGGCTGTATCACCTAGGTGGGGGGTTTTCCTTTTAACCTGCCCTCTGGAGGAGGTAGCTCCTCCCAGGGAAAATAGCTGTTTTTGTTTGGGAGTATATGAACAACCCACTGCAGGACTCCTGCCCACTGTTTTTCCAAGTCTCCCTACCTTGCTTCCCTCCCCCAACTCTCCACAGGCACCTCAAGTTTGTGCCTCCCTCAGTGCTCCAATGCCTGGTGTGTTTAGTTGCAAATGAAAACTCTTGTGCTCTGGGTTTAGAGATTTTTTTTAAAAAAGAAAGACAGTCAAAGCTGTGGCTCTCTCTCCCACTGGCTCTGTTCTGCCAGGTTAGACACCACTGCTTCCAGCACTATTGCTACCTTTCTTAGCTGCTTGGATGATACAAGTGCTGCAGGTCCAGAGGTGCTGCTGCCACTGCCGCTGTGGGTGAGTGTGTGCTCCCAGAACTGTTCTCCTCATAGCTCAGGTCCCTCCTCTCCAGGCAATCCCCCTCTCATGATTTCGTCCTTCCTACTGGTCTCCAGGTGCCTTCTCTTTTTCCTTATTATAAGGTACCTCCACAGATGGACCACAGTTGGAAATTCCAGGTAAATGTTCTCCAATTTAGTTGTATTTCCAGACTGGCCCTGAGACGAGGTGCCTGACAGGTCTGCCTATTCAGCCATCATTTTCTGCTCCCCTCTGTTCAGTTTTTAGTGTACAAAGCAATATATAATATGATCTGCATATATAAGGCAAATTTCATGCCATAAAATATAACTTTATAGAAATGAAAAGTAAAAGACAAACCCATGTTAATCTTCAGTTATGATTTTGGCTAATTTTTATTTGCTATGAACTTTTAAAATGTTAAATGAGAATCTATATATATAAAAGCCTAGTGACTGAATGGCCAAATGACCAGAATGACCGGTCAACCAATCACTATGATGCACACTGACCACCAGGGGGCAGATGCTCAATGCAGGAGTTGACCCCTGGTGGTCAGTGCACTCCCACAGTGGGAGCACCACTCAGCTGACCAGGATGAATGGAGCTCCCATAGCAGGAGCAGCTGCTCAGAGGGCAGGTCCACAGCCGCTCGGCTGACCAGGATGAGCAGCTGCTCCCATAGTGGGCCGATCCCCACAGGCCATGTATCCCGTGCACCGGGCCTGTATCCTATATAATGAAGAGGGAATATCCAAATTGACCGTCACTCCACCACAAAGATGGCATCGCCCACAGCAGAGGGGGGGTTTCCATAATACAAGATGGCTACACCCACAGTGGAGGCCGAGTTCCCATAATGAGCCTTAATGAACAATCATCAGGAACCTGAGGTTGCACCCCCCCTCCCCCGTGGGGCTTGACAGGGGACCTCAGGCTGTGCCCCCTGCCCAGCAGGGCTTGAAGGGGGACCTCAAGGTGAGCCCCCCACCCTGGTTCTGGCCCAGAGGACCTCAGGCTGCTCCCGTGGCCCTGGCACCAGGCCAGGGGACCTCAGGCCACACCCCCTGCCCAGCAAGGCTTGATGGGGGACATGAGGCTGTGCCCCCCACCCAGCGGGGCTTAATGGCGTCCTCAAAACATGCCCCCTGCCCAGCAGGGCTTGATGAAGGACCTCAGGCCATGCCCCCTGCTTGGCGGGGCTTGACAGGGGATCTCAGGCCACATACCCCACCCAGCAGGGCTTGACGGAGGACCTCAAGGTGCACCCCCGACCCCAGCCCAGGCTGGGGGACCTCAGGCCATGCCCCCTTCCCCAGCACCAGGCCAGGGGACCTGAGGCTGCGCCCCCTGCCTGGCAGGGCTTGACAAGGGTGGGATTGGCTGGGTCTGGATCTAGCCCAATGAGGGGGGGTGGCCGGGTCTGGATCTTGTGTGATTTTGAGGCACACGTGGGTGGGCAGGGACTTGACTCTGGGTCCCATGGTACGCCCCACAGTCTGACAGGAGGAAGATATTCATATACATTTTACTAATTTTCTTTCATCTTTGACACTTCTATTATAGAGAAAGGGCAAATAGCAATATTAAAATATTTCCTCTAATTAATCCCCTTTTAATGTGCACTAATTATGTGCACCGGGCCACTAGTATTATAAGATGCTTACCTTAAAATTTTTTGTCATTCAAATACTGAAAGTCATTTGGAATTTAAAACATAGTATTATATATATATTATTATTTGTAAATTATACTAATTTATATTTTAAATTGGAAAAACTAGTCCCTAATTTACTTTGGCTTACAGACCACTTTAAGGTTCTTATGCAAACCACTGATATCAGAAGAAAAATAATCATAGTATATATTCCTATAAATGCACACTTTCTCATGTAAACTCAGATTCTAAATTAAGTAAAAGCCTCTTGTCTATGCCTTCTGTATATTTTTTGTTCATTTCGGATCCTCCATATTACCTCTTTTAAAGTGTTGACATGGAGATGAGACACAATTTATTGGCCTCCTAGTTCTTTGTGAATTTTCAAAAAGAACTACAGGGTGTCCCAAAAGAATGTATGCACACTGTAACAGCTGACAGCTCAATTTTGAAAATGAAATGTATTTTAATATCACTGCCTTTATAATTATTCAAAGAGTGTGTATACATTTTTGAAACACCCTACATATACACAGATGACAACACCAGACAAATTAACTTTATTTATTACTGCAATATTTTGGTGCATTTCTTAGTGACCCACATTAGATGATATGAAAAATTATTTTTATCCAGGATAGAAACAAGCCAAAGGAGGCTCAAAGCACTTTTAGGAGTCTAAAAAATTCCCTTTGCCATGTTTTTCTTTGGATCATACTAGAATAATCACAGCTTCATTAGCAGCAATAGCAGGAAAATGTTGGTATAAATAAATTAATAAAGGAACAAACAACTAACAGAGGTATTGTTGTTACTGTAATGGTAGTATCCAGAACTTCCTACTTTTCCCCCTTCCCCTTAAAAAAACACAAATATATTACACCTAGTCAAACTACACAAAGATTTTGGAGCAGATGTTGAAATGGAAGTTACCTGGAAAAAATCAACTAATGACAGGCAAGAGGGGGAGAAATATTTGCAAAATAATGAGAAAAACAAGAGGGGTACCTATCTCATGTTGTATGTTCAGACACTTGGTGATGGTGTGGTGGATGAGAAAATGTATTATCTTTAAGAGAAGAATTACAAGAGAGGCAGGTAGGCAAGTTATATATTTAGCTATATAGGTGAAGGATATCTTTATTCTTGATCCTGGGACAAAAGTGCATAGGAAAACTCAGTTGCAAGATGATTTTCACTAACACAATACAAAATGAGGCATGGTACTGAAAAAGAAGGTCATTCATCTGATAGTGTTTTAAAATATGGAGGCATGTTCTTAGAGAGTTGAAATAGTCAGATGGATACATAAATTTGAACTTAGACATAATATATAAGATTTATGATTATCATCATTAAATAGAACCTTTATTTTATCATTTGTCTTAGAAATTGCTTAAACCAGAATCATTAACTACATATTCTCCTTCATGTTCAAGTTGTTTCTGAAGTATTTTTTAAAATGCTCCTTAAGGCAGTTTTTTTTTCAAGCAGTCTCATAATAATAGCACTGATACCAGGCAGCACCCGGGGAGGCCAAGACAGGCCTCAACCTGATCCACGTCCTTGTCATGGAACAAGAAAGGATTCAATAGCTTGACATAAGGATTTAACAAAGCATAGTAAATTTATTAAAGAGATAGTATGCACTTGATAAGTGAGAGAAGGCAATCTTGGAGAATGAGACATGCCAATGGGGTCTGGGTGGAAGATTTTTATTAAATGTGGGGAAGGGGTGGAGAGATAGGGCTGTCCTCTGCTTCTGATGCTGGTGTTACGACTCATCCTTGTTCCTCCTACCCAGATAATGACTTTTTTGTTGTTGTTGTTCTCTCAATTACAACAAATTGAGGAGGAGAAAGCATGAGAACAGGTAGTCAGTAAAGGTCTCATCTGTGATGTTCCAGCCAAGACAGAAAAGAGGAATCGATCTTGAGGCCTTTGTTTCCTATTCTAACTTTCTTGCTTCACCACAATCTCTAGTCTTCTTGATGTTCCACTAATCACTCAAAGTCATTGGTTCGTATAATACTCTGATAATCCAAACATTCTCTTTTCACATCATAGGTGATTATAAATACTTGTTTCTTGTGTATTGATGCATTCAAGAATTATTCAGTTTTTAAAGAATGTAATCAAGTTGAGAGAATTGATTTGTCAAATGCTATTACTAGCACACAGATAAAATATATAGGCATTTTTCTCCCCCTTTGGGCTTATTATCTGATACCATGAGAGTGCTTTTTTTTTTTTACTTTCCGAAACTCTTGGCATAGGTTTCCTGATGCTTGGATGAAGCACAGTACACATATCAGGACACACACCTTTCCCATACTATATTTATCCCTCCCAATAGAGATTCTTAGTTCAGATATCCAGACATTAATTTTAATCATCCTGTTAAAGTTTTTTCTTTGATTCTCATGTGAACAACATGCAAGTAAATCCCAATTGATCCACCATGACAGATAGTTATAAATAACTGATTAGCAATTTATTCTTTCTCTGGGACTTTTATTATACAACTAGAGGCCCAGTGCACAAAAATCTGTGCACTGGGGGGGGGGTTCCCTCAGCCCGGCCTCTGCCCTCTCGCAGTCTGGGACCCCTTGAGGGATAACCACCTGCTGGCTTAGGCCCGCTCCCCGGGGGATTGGGCCTAAGATGGCAGTCATACATCCCTCTGGCAGCCCAGGAGCCCTCAGGGGATGTCCACTTGCCAGCAGGGAGCAGACCTAAGCTGCAGTTGTACATCCTTAGCACTGCTGAGGAGGCGGGAGAGGCTCCCACCACCACCTCTGTACTGGCAGCCATCAGCCTGGCTTGTGGCTGAGTAGAGCTCCTCCTGTGGGAGCACACTGACAACCAGGGATCAGCTCCTGCATCAAGAGCATCTGCCCCTTGGTGGTCAGCGTGTGTCATAGTGACCAGTCATTCCCAGGCGTTCTGCTGTTAGGGTCAGTTTGCATATTACCCTTTTATTATATAGGATAGAGGCCTGGTGCATGGGTGGGGGCTGACTGGTTTGCCCTGAAGAGTGTCCCAGATCAGGGTGGGGGTCCCGCTGGGGTGCCTGGCCATCCTGGGTGAGGGGCTGAGGGCCATTTTCAGGCTGGCCACACAACCTTCAGGGAGGGGGGTCTTGCTGGGGTGCCTGGCCAGCCTGGGTGAGTGGCTGATGGCTGTTTGCAGGCTGGCCAAGCCCCCTAGTGGGGACCCTCACCCCATGAGGGTGTGGCCAGCCTGAGTGAGGGGCTGATGGCTGTTAGCAGGCTGGCCACAGCCCCTTCAGGGTGGGGGTCCCCACTGGGGTGCCTGACCAGCCTGGGTGAGGGGCTGATTGCTGTTTTCAGGCTGGACACAGTCCCTTCAGTGTGGCGGTCCCCACTGGGGTGCCTGGCCAGCCTGGGTGAGGGGCTGAGGGCCATTTTCAGGCTGGCCACAGCCCCTTCAGGGTGGGGGTCCCCCTTGGCATGCCTGGCAAGCCTGGGTGAGGGGCTGATGACTGTTTGCAGGCTGGCCATGGCCCCCAGCAACCCAAGCTTCCAGTGGAGGCTGGCTGGAAGCAGGTATCTGGGGTTTGTTTATCTTCTATAATTGAAACTTTGTTGCCTTGAGTGGAGCTCAGAGCCAGCCAGTGCAGGTGGGACACTTGGCTTCCTCCATCACCGGGGCAACCAAGCCTCCTGCTTGCTCCAGCTCTGTGGCTGCCGGTGCCATCTTGGTTGGGTTAATTTGCATATAATCACTCTGATTGGCTGGTGAGCGTGGCTTGGGTGTAGCCAAGGTACAGTTAATTTGCATGTTTCTCTTTTATTAGATTAGATTTTTTTGACATGATTTTCCAAATTTGTCTGTCCTACTACTCTCTAAACCTCTGGTGAATGATCTATGATTAATTCTGATCAAAGATCTGTTCTACATATGGTCATATTAAATTATATATCTATTTATTTTTTAATTTTAAGTGATGCACCATTTGTCCACTAGTTGTTTTACTATTTACTAGCATCAAATTTTAGAGGGAGAGTTTGCTCCTGTATTACAAAATTACTACCTTCCATGAAAAAGAAAATCTGCTAAAAATGTGTAAGAAATTAATTGTAGCTCATTTACATAAGTATGTGTTGAAATTCTACATTTTTCTTAGCAATGATATACACTTTAGATATACCAGAAATATAACACAGTAATTTTTCTGTGAAACCTAATGTCTGTATATCTTGGTTACTACAGTCACAAATTAGACCATCACTTTTTCTTAATTACCTGAGCTTTGCAAAGGAGTCACTAGTACTTTTATTTGAACTTCATATAAAAGACTTGATGTATATAGTTGCTAAATTTTGAGATTTCTAGAACTACACAGTGGTTTATTGTTTTTAACTTTACTTTTGTCAGTTAATTTTATATCTATGTATTTTTATATTTGACAGACAATTTTTAGAACAGTTTAAAGTTTATAGAAAAATTACATAGAAATCCAAGATGGTGGCAGGGTAGATGAAAGGTACATTCACCTCCTCCCAGGACCAAACTGGAATTAAAACTAAAATATAGAACAATCAACCTGAATAACCTACTGAAGACTAGCTGAAGAGAAGTTTTATAACCAAGGTTTTACAGAAGAAGCCACATTGCTATTGGTAGGAAGGGCAGAGATGTGATAAGGGTCCCATGGGAAGTGACTGAGATTCCAGAGGGATAAATCAGCTGCAAAGATTCCTCCTGAGGAGTGTGGGGTCTCAACCCCATACTGGACTTCCCTGCCCAAAGCATCATAGCCAGGAAAAGGATCCCACATAACATCCTAATGTGAAAATCAATGGGATTCTGTTCACCAGAGAGAGGCAGAAGTCTGCTAGAGACACAAGAACCCTCTTAAAGGCCAAGCACAAAAATCTCCTTAGCAGCCACTCAACCTGGACTATGGCAAAGGTAGGTTGGAGCAGACTAGAGTAATGTGAGGAAAGACTGGGCTTTGTGCCTCTGGGGAGAGAGCTGAAGGGATAGTTACCAGGGTCCCTTTACTAAGTCCCTCTTCCACACCTCAGATGTCATTTTTCTTGGGTGGAGCACTACTTTCCTTATGGCATTAACTTGGGAGAATGCAATAGTCTTACCTTCTGGAATCCCATTGCCCTACACTGTAGACATCATGTCCTGCTGTAGAGTAAGCTGCCTGGGCTGGGATGTATAGGTCCAAGCAAACTCAGGGAGTGTCAGTGACTGAGTTGTGTGGCTTTGGAGTGAGGGCCATTTCCCCCACCATTCCCATGAAACTGACCAGTGTTTCTCCCTCACAGGAGATACACTAGTCCCACCCTCTGAACTGCCATTGGCCCCACTCTTCTGACTCCTAGCGGCCCTGCCCTGTCAAGGAGTATGGGCAGAATCCAAGACAGACTGAGTTGTGTGGCTCTAGAGTAAGGGCCTCTCACCCCATTTTTTCCAACCTGACTGACACCTCTCTCTTATTGGAGATCCACTAGCCCCACCCTCCAGACTCCTGGCAGTCCCACCCTGCTGAGCAGGGGAATTGGCAGAATATGGGAGATTGAGTTTTATGGTTCTCGGATAGGGCCATTTATTCCTAGCATGCCCAACTAATGAAAGCCTTTCATTCACACAGCCTAATATTGGTTTCTTGGGCCTAATAAACTCTGCTGGCCTCATCCTGATGATTCCCTGAGACCCTACCCTAACACTAAGGTCTATAGGCACCCAACAGGGGGCAGCTAGAATTGGTATACTCTAGGACATTTGCTGAGCTAGCTCAGACCCAGCATTGGCACTGAGTTTGAACATATATAAATCTGGTGAGCACAACTCTCCCCTACCTCATGCAACTTGAGTATCACCAGAGACTCTTTCAGTGCCTGGGAAGCTGGCAGGGGTAAGCAGATCTTCCATCTTTTGCTGACCTGCCTTTAGACTTGGTGCTAGTGGAAGCCTTTTCTTGGCACACAGCTTGGCACTTTCTACAAAACAGGGCCCAGCAGAGGCAGTCACAAGCCGTGGATCGCTTTGTAGCTCCAAACAGGCTGCCCAGGGCCAGTCAGAGGTTATGTATGATATTGACTTTCACAGAGTCCCTCCGAAAGGCCCTGAACATATACACCCAGTGGCCAGCTTCTGACAAAATCAGGGCAGGGTCCAATTACCTTCACAACTGGCATATACAAAGAGAGATCTTAGCAGGCACCAGATCCAGCTGAGGCAAATTCTGCTTCATATAGTCAGAACCTATACAGCAGCTTTTACACTGTGGTCATGGTCAATCCTCACAGTCACCTTACATGAGGGTCAATCCCATGCACAAATGAGCCAATAGCAATCAAGACTCAATTATAATAAGAGGGCTCATGTAACTCATATAAGGACATTCCTGGGGGACCCAGCTAAAGTGATCAAGAAGACTGCACCACTGGGTCCCACAGGACACCTACTAAATAAGTCCGGGATACATAGCAGATCTAACTAATACATAAAAACAAACGCAAAGAAGCAGCCAAACTCAGGAAACAAAGAAACATCCCCCAAATGAAGGAACAGGAAATATCTCCAGATAAAGAGCTAAATGAAATAAAGGCAACCAATTTATCAGATATAGAATTTTTAAAAAAATGGTTAAAAGGATGCTCAAAAACTTAGTGAGAACTACAACAGCATAAGAAAGACATAGAAACCATAACTAAGAACCAGTCAGAAATGAAGAATACAATATCTGAAATGAAGAAAAAGATCATAGTTATAAAGAATAAAATAACAAATTTGTACCTATCAATAATCACTTTAAATGTAAATGGCTTATTGATGGTTTCTTTTGCTGTGCAAAAGCTTTTTATTTTGATGTAGTCCCATTTTTTTTTTATTTTCTCTTTAGTTAGCATTGCTCTAGGAGCAGTATCAGTGAAGAAATTGCTTCGGCTTATGTATGAGATTTTGCTGCCTGTGGATTTCTCTAGTATTTTTATGGTTTCCCATCTTATGTTTAAGTCATTTAGAAATTTTCAGTTTATTTTTGTGTATGGTATAAGTTGGTGGTCTAGTTTCATTTTTTTTGCATGTATCTGTCCAATTTTCCCAACACCATTTATTGAAGAGACTGTCTTGACTCCATTGTATGTTCATGCCTCCTTTGTCAAATATTAATTGAGCATAGTGATTTGGGTAGATTTCTGGGTTCTCAATTTTTTCCATTGATCTATATGTCTGTTCTTGTGCCAGTACCAGGCAGTTTTGAGAACAGTGGCCTTGAAATACAGCTTGATATCTGGTATCGAGATCCCACTTACTTTGTTCTTCTTTCTCAGGATTGCTGCAGCTATTCGGGGTCTTTTTTTATTCCAGGAGAATTTTTGGAAAGTTCGTTCTAGGTCTGCGAAATATGCCATTTGTATTTCAGTGGGGAGTGCACTGAATCTATAGATTGCTTTGGATAGTATGGACATTTTGATGATGTCGATTCTACCAATCCATGAACACAGTATGTTCTTCCATCTGTTTATGTCTTCCTCTATCTCACAAAACAACAAAAAAGTCCACTGCATGGAAGAACAAATTTGCCAATGTTATCACTGATAAGGGTTTAATCTCCAACATTTATAGGGAACTCATACAACTTAACAAAAGGAAGATAAACAATGGGCAATGGACCTAAAAAGATACTTTTTGAAAAGATAGAAGGAAGGCCAAGAGACATATGAAAACATGTCCTAAGTCACTAATCATCCAAGAGATGAAAATCAAAACGACAATGCAGTACCATCTCACACCTGTCAGAATGGCTATCATCAACAAATCAACAAACAACAAGTGCTGGCGAGGATGCGAAGA
The DNA here is from genome assembly GCF_000147115.1 of Myotis lucifugus. NCBI lineage: Eukaryota > Metazoa > Chordata > Mammalia > Chiroptera > Vespertilionidae > Myotis > Myotis lucifugus. The sequence goes on from NW_005871061.1 coordinate 12,379,073, forward strand.
AAAAGGAATCCTCATGCACTGCTGGTGGGAATGCAGACTGGTGCAACCACTGTGGACAACAGTATGGAGTTTTGTCAAAAAACTAAAAATGGAACTCCCATTTGACCCAGTGATCCCACTTCTAGGAATATATACCAACAAGCTAGAAACACCAATCAGGAAGGATATATGCACCCCTATGTTCATAGCAGCACAATTCGCCATAGCTAAGATTTGGAAACAGCCTAAGTGCCCATCAGCAGATGAGTGGATTAAAAAATTTGGTACATCTACACAATGGAATACTACACTACAGTAAAAAAGAAGGAATTCTTACCATTTGCATCAGCATGGATGGAACTGGAGAGCATTATGCTAAGTGAAATAAGCCAGTCAGAGAAAGATAAATATCACATGACCTCACTCATTTATGGAATATAATGAACAACATAAACTGATGAACTAAAACAGTTCCAGAGACAGAGAATTATCTTTCAGAACGTCAAACCTCAGAAGGAAGGCAGGGGAGGGTGGGGGTAAGGGGGAGAGATCAACCAAAGGACTTGTATGCATGCATATAAGCCTAACCAATGGACACAGACAACACGGGGGTGAGGGCATGAGTGTGTGTGGGGGGTAATGGGAGGATAAGGACACATATGTTATACCTTAATCAATAAAGAAATTAAAAGTAAAAAAATTAAATGGCTTAAATGCTCCAATAAAAAGAAATCAGGTAGCTAAATGAATTAAAAATATGACCAATATATATGCTGTCTACAAGAACCCTGCCTCAGAACAAAAGATACACAAAGACTAAAAGTAAATGGATGGAAAAATATATTTTATGAAAATGGAAATTTAAAGAAAAGCTGGGGTAGCAATAATTAGATAAAATAAACTTTAAAACAAAGGTTATAGTAAGATACAAAGTAAGACACTGCATAATGATAAAGGGATCAATCCAATGAGGATGTGACCCTTGTAAAAATTTATGCATACAACATAGGAGCACCAAAATATAAAAAGCAAATCTGAATTGCCATAAAGGGAGAGATTTACAGCAGGGCATTTTAATGCCCCATTGACATCAATGGATAGATCTTCCAGGCAGAAAATCAACAAGAAAAGATCAACATTAAATGACACACTAGATCAGATGGATTCAATAAATATCTTCAGAGCATTTTACCCCAAAACAGCAGAATATACATTCTTCTCAAATGCACAATGGAACATTTCCTAGGGTAGACCCCATGTTAGGACACAAATCAAATCTCAATAAATTTAAGAAGATTGAAATCATATCAAGCATTTCTTTGACCAAAAATGGTATGAAACAAAAAATAAATCACAGAAAAAAACATAAAAACCTGAAAACACACAGACATGGAGGCTAAATAATATGTCTCTAAACAATGAATGGTTTAATAATGAGATAAAGAAAAAAATAAAAAAGGTACCTTGAAACAATAAAAATGATAACATAACAAACCAAAATCTATGGGACACAGAAAAAGCAGTCATCAGAGGGAAACTTATAGTATTAAAAGCCTACCTCAGGAAACTAGAAAAATCAATATAAGGTAGTTCCATGTTTTGTTTTTGTTTTTTTTTTTTTTATGTAACTCCACTCAGCTTTCCATAGTGGCTTCACCAATCTGCATTCCCACCAACAGTGAAAAAGCATTCCCTTTTTTTCCATACCCTCACCACCACTGTTTTTTTTAAATTAATTTATAGATGATTCTGACAGGTGTGAGGTGATATTTCATTGTGGTTTTTAATTTGCATTTCTGATAATTAGTTTCATTGAGCATCCTTGCATATGTTTATTGGCCATGTGTATATCCTCTTTGAAGAAGTGTATATTCATGTCCTTTGCCCATTTTTAATCAGAATGTGGGGGTTTTTTTGGTGTTGAATTCTATGAGTTTCTTATAAGTTTTGTATATTCAGCCTTTATCAGATGTATTGGCAAATATATTCTTCTATTCAATATGTTGTCTATTCATTTTGTTGATGGTTTCTTTGATGTGCAAAAACTTTTTAGTTGGATGTATTCCCATTTGTGTTTTTTACTCTTGTTTCCCTTATCTGAGGCAATATATCAGAAAAAATATTGCTATGAGAAATGCCTGAGATTTTACTACCTATATTTTCTTAAAGGATTTTTATGGTTTCACTTCTAGCATTTAAGTCTTTAATTCATTTTGAGTTATTCTTATGTACGATGTAAGAAGGTGGTCTATTTTCATATTTTTACACATATTTGTCCAATTTTCCCAGCACCATTCCTTTAATACACTATCTTAAACAAGTATATGTTTTTACATCCTTTGTCAAATATTAATTTACTATAAACTGTACACTTAAAGCCACTAGGAAAAGAAAAAGACAAAGCCCAAAGTAAGTAGAAAAAAGAAAACAATAAAGGTCAGAGAAAAAAATAAAATAGTGTCTAAAAAAGCAATTCATAAGATCAATAAAACTAAGAGTTGTAAATATAAACAAGATTGACAAACCTTTAACTGGACACATCAAGAAAAAAATAGAGATAACCCAAATAAATGAAATTAGAAATGAAAAAGGAGAGTAACAATAAATGTTGCTGGGAAAATTGGATAGACACATGGAAAAAAAAATTGGACCACCATCTTACACCATACAGAGGAATAAAATCTAAATAGTTTAAAGACTTAAAGGTAAGACTCAAAACCATAAAATCCTAGAAAAAAATAAGTAGTAAAATCTTGGACATTTCTTGTAGCAATATTTTTTTCTGATATTTCTCCTCAGGCAAGGGAAACAAAAGAAAAAACTAAAGAAATGGAATTACATAGAATTAAAATGTTTTTGCATAGCAAAGGAAACCATCAACAAAATGAACACAACCTAATGAATGGGAGAACACATTGTCCAATAATACATTTGATAAGGTGTTAATATCCAAAATTTATAAAGAAATTTTCAAAGTTGACACCAAAATACAAACAATCCTTCTAAAAAATGGTCAAAAGACCTGAATAGACACTTTTCTAAAGACATGCAGATGGCCAACACACTGATGAAAAGACGTTGAACGTCACTAATGATCAGGGAAATGCAAATTAAAACTATATTGAGTTATTACCTCACACCTGTCAGAATGGCTATCATAAAAAAATCCACAAATTAAAATTGCTGGTGAGGATGTGGAGTAAGGGGAACCCTTATGCATTGTTTGTAGGAATGCAGATTGGTGCAGCTACTGTGGATAACAGCATGAAGTTTTCTCAAAAAATTAACATTGAACTGCCTTATGATCCAGTTATTCCACTTCTGAGAACATATCCATAGAAACCTGAAACATTAATTTGAAAAAATATACGCACACTTATGTTCATTGCAGCATTATTTACAATAACCAAGATTTGTAATCAGCCCAAGTGCCCATCGATAGATTGGTGGATAAAAATGCAGTGATACATTTATACAATGGAATACTAGTTGGCTGTAAAAAAGAAAAACTTACCTTTTGTGATAGCCTGGATAGTTTTGGAGAGTATTAAACTAAGAGAAATAAGCCAATTAAAGAATGAAAATTACTATAAGGTTTCATGTACATGTGGAACCTACAACAACAACAAAACCTCCCCAAGCAGAACAGAAACAGAATCATAGATACAGAGAGCAGACTAACATCTGTCAGCAGGGAGGGGTTATGCAGCTGGGTGAAAACACTGAAGGGATTAAACAAAAAAACAACAACAACCCTCAGACACAGACAACAGTATGGTGATGACCAGAGGGAAAGGGGGAATAACTGGTGATAGGAGACTCAACTTTTGGTGGTTAGCATACAATACAATATACAGATGGTGTATTATAGAATTCTACATTTGAAACACATATAATTTTGTTAACCAATGTAAGTCCAATAAATTTCATATACTTTTAATTATGTAGAAAAATACCAATGACATATTTCACAGATCTAGAACAAGTTCTCAAAAATTTATATGGAACCAAAAAGACCCCAAATAGCCACAGCCATCTTGAGAAGGAAAAATGAAGTTGGAGGAATCACAATGCCAGATATCAAGTTATACTAAAAAGCCACTGTAATAAAAATAGTCTGGTACTATCACAAGAACAGGCATATAGATAAATGAAACAGAAAAGAGACCCCAGAAATCGACCCAAGCCAATACACTCAATTAATATTTGACAAAGGAGCCCTAACTGGTTTGACTCAGTGCATAGAGGGTCAGCCTTCAGACTGACAGATCCCAGGTTTGATTCCAGTTGAGGGCACATGCCCAGCTTTCAGACTCAAGACCCAGTAGGGAGTGTGCAAGAGGCAACTGATCAATGATTCTCTATCATCATTGATGTTTATATCTCTCTTTCCCTTTCCCTTCCTCTCTGAAGTCAATAAAAATATTAAAAATAGTGATATTTAAAAAAAAATTTTGACAAAGGAGGCAAGAGCATACAATGGAGTCAAGACAGTTTCTTCAATAAATGGCACTGGGAAAATTGGACAGATACATGTAAAAAATGAAACTAGACCACCAACTTACACCATACACAAAAATAAAATCAAAATGGATAACAGACTTAATGTAAGTCATGAAACTATAAAAATACTAGAAGAAACCATAGGCAGCAAAGTCTAAGACATTTTTCATAGCAATATGTTTGTGGATATATCTTCTAGGTCAAGGGAAACTACAGAGAAAATCAACATATGGGACTATATCAAAATAAAAAAACTTCTGTACAGCAAAAGAAGCCATCAACAAAACCAAAAGGGAGCCCACTGTATGGGAGAACATATTTGCCAGTGATACACCTAATAAGGGGTTAATATCCAAAATATATAAGGAACTCATACAACTTAACAAAAGGAAGACAATCCAATTAAAAAATGAACAAAGGACTTAAATAGAAATTTCTCCAAAGTGGACATATAGATGGCCAAGAGACATGAAAAAATGCTCAAAGTCGTCAATCATCAGAAAGATGCAAATTTAAAGGACAATGAGATATCATCACACACCTGTCAGAATGGCTGCCATCAACAAATCAACAAATGACAAGTGCTGAAGAACTGGAAAAGTCAACACACAGTATGAACTTGGAGCATACTGTCATGCCAGAAAAAATGATAGTGTTGAAAAAAAAAGAAAAACCCAGAATCATGGAAATATAATCATATGGCACAGGAGTTAATTAAGAGTTCTAAATGACCAATTTTGGAACAATTAAAGCAACAAAACAAAGTAATGTTGGATTACACCACAAAGTATAAAATAAACATCCATGAATCTAAACAGATATAAATAATAAAAAGTAGATAGCTAAATGAGCAAGGATAAACAAATTTCCAAATAATTTATGTAGATATTTTGCCTTCAAGGAGGTGAAGTATAACTTCAGCCCCTTAAATGAGATTTACTTATTCCCATACAGTGTGGAAAAGATAGAAAGAGTAACTTCACAGTGGAAAAACATAGCAAACCTTACCTCAGCCAAGTGAACAAACAATATCACCCTATCTAATAATAGACAAACATGGTAATTGACCGTACCTTTGCTACGCCTCCCATTGGCTAATCAGCACGATATGCAAATTAACCGCCAACAAAGGTGGCAGCTAATTTGCATACTGCAGGCAGGGCGGGCCAGTGCGAGCCGCCATCCGGGTCCCTGTGTGCCGCCTAAGCCCCGCCCCCAGCCGGGACTCCTGTATGCGGCCCTGGGTGGGCAGGACCCCCATGTGAGGCCCTGAGTGGGTGAGACCCCCGTGTGCGGCCCTGGGCAGGTGGGACCCCCATGTGCAGTCCTGGGTGCCGGGGCTTGGTAGTGCAATCAGCCCGAGGAAGCCCTATTCTTGCAGGGGCTGCTGGGGGCCCGATCAGAGACACAAACATGCAGGCCCGGCACCCAGCAGACCCAAGGCCAGCCGCCGCGGTGCTGGGGCTGCTGGAGGCTGGATGAGAGACACAACACACAGGAGAGCCCGGCACCCAGAAGACCCAAGCCCTGCCACCATGATGCTGAGGCTGTTGGGGGCTGGATCAGAGGCAGAAACCCACAGGGGGATCCTGAACCCAGCAGCACCAATCCCCGCCACCACAGTGCTGGGGCTGCTGGGGGCAGGATCGGAGACACAAACCCACAGGGGGGCCCTGAACCCAGCAGCACCAAGCCCTGCCACCACAGTGCTGGGGCTGTTGGGGGCAGGATTGGAGACACAAACCCGCAGGGGGGGGGTGGCACCCAGCAGCTCCAAAGCCCACCACCTCAGCACTGGGGCTGCTGAGGGCAGGATCAGAGACACAAACCTTGTGAGCCCTGCACAGGATGGGTGCTCTGCTCCAGGCAAAGTGCTTTCCCTCCAACCCAGCTCTCCCTGGGAGTCCGGCATGGAGAGCGCTCTCCCTGGGAACCCGGAAATCCGCCTCTGGGGCGACTGTGCAGCAGCCACGCCTGGCGAGCCACGGAGAGGGTGACCTACCCATGTGGATGTGTACACTGGCGGAGGCCACGCAGCTGCCATAGTTGAAGTTGTCCTTGATGTAGGAGCGGGGGTAGTGGGGATCAGAGTGGGCCAGGTTGGCAATGGAACCCCAGCTCCCCACCGAATGACTAGAGCACACGGTCCTCAGTCACTTCCTGAGCAGGAGTCAGCCCTGACCAGGGATCAACCCTAAACCTAAGTAGGTGCTCTGGCAGAATGGAACCCAAACCTTTGCTGTAGCAGAAGAGCTCTGACCCACAGCAGGGGCCAGCGCAGCTGGCGAGTGCAGGGGCAGTGACGGGAGCCTTCGCGGCAGCACTAAGGAGCAGCAAGCCGAGCGGTAGGAAGCAGCAAGCAGATGGGCAGTAAGGAGGGAGGGGTCCAGGACTGCGAGAGGGCACAGGCTGGGCTAAGGGACCCCCCACCCATCCCCAGTGCACGAATCTCATGCACTGGGCCTCTAGTTAATAATAAATCATGTTGATAGTACCTTATTTGCAACAGCATGGATGAACCTGGAGAGCATTATGCTAAGCAAAATAAGTAAGTCATAGAAAGATAAATATCACATGATCTCACTCATTTATGGAATATAATAAACAACATAAACTGGTGATCAGACCTTCAAACCTCAGAGGGAAGGTAGGGGAGGGTGGGGGTAACGGGGAGAGATCAACTGAAGAACTTGTATGCATACATATAAGCATAACCAATGGACACAGACACCAGGAGTGTGAGGGCATGAGTGGGGGTGGGGTGGCAAAGGGGGGATAAGGACACATATGTAATACCTTAACAACAAATAAAATAAAATAAAATAAAAAGAATGAACTCCATCTTTGTAGTCTTTCTTCAAAAACCCATAAACCCAGTCTAATCATGAGAAAAAAATCAAAGACCAATTCAGAACTTTTCTAAAGAAAAATCTGAGAAACTATTATAGCCAATAGTAGCATATGGTAACATGACTATTAAATATAAAGTTGTATTCTATAACAGTAAAAGGATAATAGGTAAAAATGAAGTACATTTGTATAAGCATGGGAATCCTATATAATGAAAGACTAATATGCAAATCGATAGAATGGCAGAATGACCAGTTACTATGATGTGCACTGATCACCAGGGGGCAGATGCTCAACACAAGAGCTGTCCCTGGTGGTCAGTGCGCTCCCACAAGGGGAGTGCCTCTCAGCCAGAAGCCAGACTCACTGCTGGGGAGTGCAGTGGTGGTGGCAGGAGCCTCTCTCACCTCCACGGCAGCACTAAGGACCCCTTTGGGGATGTCCGTGGGGAGTGGGCCTTAGCCAGCAGGCAGACAAACCCCGCGGGGTCCTGGACTGCGAGAGGGTACAGGCCAGGCTGAGGGACCCCCCCCCCCACAGTGCACAAATGTTGTGCACCAGTCCTCTAGTTCTCTATAAAAAAAGGATAATATGCAAATTGACCCTAAGAGCGGAATGACCAGGAACGACTGGTCGCTATGACATGCACTGACCACCAGGGGGCAGACGCTCAATGCAGGAGCTGCCCTCTGGTGGTCAGTGCGCTTCCACAGGGAGAGCGCCACTCAGCCAGAAGCTGGCTCATGGCTGGACAGGGCAGCAGCGGTGGTGGGAGCCTCTCCCGCTTCCACGGAAGCGCAAAGGATATCCAACTAATGGCTTAGGCCCGCTCCCCCCAGGTGGACACCCAAGGGCTCCTGGGCTGCTAGAGGGATGTCTGACTGCCAGCTTAGGCCCAATCTTTCGGGGAGCAGGCCTAAGCCATCAGTCGGACATCCCCCGAGGGGTCCCAGACTGCAAGAGGGCACAGGCCAGGCTGAGGGACCCCCTCCCCCAAGTGCACGGATTTTCATGCACCGGGCCTCTAGTTAGTTTATAATAATGTACCAATATTGGTTCAGTAATTTTAACAAATATACCATACTAATACAAAATATAAATAATGGAAACCTGAATGTGAAGAATGGCAACTTTCTATACTATCACTTTTTATAAATCTAAAACTGTACTATAACATATTTTTAAAAAATAAACTGTAAAAAAGATCCTGGTAATTAATAGTAAAATGAACCATGAAAATTGCCTTATCTATTAAATAATGGGGGGATATCAATACTATCCACGATAAGAACAGTTTGAGTGATGGAGGAAAAATCCTGAGTAGTGTGTATAAAACAAAAAGTGAGGGTGGGGAATAAGAATTAGAAATTGTGAAAATATATATCTCTATTGAAGACATTATTGACTAAAAGATATGAAACAACTCTTTTCAGCCATTTATAACCTGTAGCACAGAACCTGAACACTGAAAAAACTGGAATAAACATATTACTAGTGAGCATTACAAACACATTGTCTTGGGCCTGAAGGCACTTTGAAACAGCAATGCAGGTAGGAGAAACCAAATAGTCCAAAGTGCTCTTTCTGAGTTAAATAGGCAGAGATTCAAAGGAACATGATTTGGAGAAGACAAGGCAGCTATAATTTTCAGCAGTGACTGCAACTATGAAGAGAGATAGCTATAGAAATTTTATAGGTACATTTTGGCTGAATACTAACTTGCACATGAAAAGGGTGAAATTCCATATGGAAGAGCCTAAACAATTATGGGGGAAAAATTTACTGGAAAACTGTAACTTGAACTTTTATTACAGCAAAAACAGTGTAAAGAAACCTCACTAAACACTTGGGGACATGCCATTGAAACCAAATAAGTGTCATATGGGCTAAACTAGCCTTAGACTAAAGGCTATTTTAAATATGCTCTAGTAAAGCTTAAAACAGGATCCTTCAAAAATCAATTCAATGTGCTAGTAACTTAACAGATTGCTAAAGTAAATCAATGGTCTTTAAAGTTAGATGAATAAATTGATATTCAACAATGCAATATATACTATATGCAGCATCTATTAAAATTATTATTAGGTATACAAAGAAACAAGAAGATATAAAACAAAACCAGGAGAAAAATCAGTTAATATAAACTATAACAGAGATAACAAAAATAAAAAACATATACCAAAATAAACAGTAAAGTATTATGAAGAAGAAAGGACAACATGATCTTAAACAGTCATTTAGATATTGAAGGGAAAATATCACTAAAGGTAAAAAACAACAATGAAAATATGTAAACTGAAGCACAGGAAAAATGGTAGGAAAAATGAACAAATCATCAATAAATGTAAGACAATAAAAATTAGCTGAATGAAAGTTCAATTGAATCAAGTAGGTGGGCCAAAGAGAAAAAAAATTAAAGAAATAATGGCTCTTTTATAAATATTTTGAAAACTATAAATGCACAAAAACAAAACACTCAATAAAATACAAATTATTAATCACAGAGAAATAAACCACAAGGTACATTATAAGCAAATAGCTGAAATATGTAAAACATGCAGATAAAAATTACATATCACAATCCTGAGAAAAAAAAAAGGGAGAATTTTCATTATAAACAAAGAATGTCAATAGAAATTAGAATGATTGAAGAAAGGAAAAATGACATATATGTATATATATTTTTTAAAATAGTATTTAAGATTTTTTAAAAATCTTATTGAGGGATAGAAGTCAGACTGGGAGATAAGTACTATAACAAATGTAAATTTCATTACATCAGTTTTTCAGGGTTATTGGTTTATAGTTACTTTCATTGCATTGTCTTTGTCTTTGGCTTTGGTTACAGGGTATTTCTAGTCTCAAAGAATAAATTTGAAAGTGCTCCCTTCTCTTAAAGTATTTGGAAGAGTTTAAGAGGATTGGTATTAATTCTTTAAATATTTGGTACAAGTCACCATTTATGCCATTTGTTTTTTGGAGGGGAATTTTTGATTACTGATCCAATTTTCTTACTAGTTATAGGTTTGTTCATAATTTATATTTCTTCATAATTTAATATTGGGAGGTTGTATGTTTCTAGAAATTTGTCCATTTCAACTAGGGTTCTCAATTTGTTGGGGGACAATTGCTCATAGGATTTTCTTATAATCTTTTATTTCATTAAAATTGGTTGTAATATCTTTCATTTCTGATTTTAATTATTTGAGTATTCTCTCTCTCTTTCTCTCTTTTGTAGTACAATTAGCTAAAGGTTTTCCAGTTTTGTTGATCTTTTCAAAGAACTAACTCTAGGTGTGTGTGTTTTTTTTCTATATTATTTTATTTTCTACTAGAGTCCCAGTCCACAAAATTCGGGCCTGTGCCCTCTCCCAGTCCGGGACCCCTTGGAAAGCGGCAGGCAGCCAGGGAGGAGCCAGAATTGGTGCTGGGTGCAGCTCGCACACATCTTGGCCTGCTGCACCTGTTGCCATGGAGTCCGGAGAGGCTCCCATTGTGGCAGCTGCGCTCACCAGCCATGAGGCCGGCTTCTGGTTGAGCGGCACTCACCCTGTGGGAGTGCACTAACAACCAGGGGGCAGCTCCTGCATTGAGCGTCTGCCCCCTGGTGGTCAGTGTGCATCATAGTGACCAATAGTTCCATAATGGTCGCTTAGGCTTGCTTAGGCTTTTATTATATAGGCCGGTGCATGAATTCGTGCACCAGTGGGGTCTCTCGACCTGGCCTGTGGGATCAGGCCAAAACCAGCTCTCCGACATGCCCTGAGGGGTCCCAGATTGTGAGAGAGCACAGGCCAGTCCAAGGGACCCAACCGTTGCACAGTTGGGGCCAGGGAGGGACACGGGAGGTTGGACAGCCAGGGAGGGACCGCAGGAGGGCTTCAGGGCATGTCTGGCCTGTCTGGCTCAGTCCCAATTGGCCAGACCCCAGCAGCAAGCTAACCTACCGGTTACAGTGTCTGCCCCTTGGTGGTCAGTGCACATCATAGCAAGTGGTTGAGCGGCCTTAGCATATCATTAGCTTATTATGCTTTGATTGGTTGAATGGCCGACCTGTCTACCAGACACTTAACAAATTAGACTTTTATTATATAGGATTTCATGCATTTCTACTCTAGCATATAGGGTGAGGTAAAAGTAGTTTTATAGTTGAGAGTATGCAGAACAGAGGTTATTCTTGTATTATTATTTATTAATTGTATTATTTTCCATACGGACAACTGTAAACCTAATTTTGCCTCAACTTGTATATGACTACTTTCAAATGGTTGAATTTCCTTAAGAGTCTCATCCCTTGTTTTCCAGAGAGCCTTAGATTTCTATTGTACTTATCCACCCAAAATATTTTGCTCACATGCACCCGTGGAACTTCAGAGTCCCTCCAGCTATAATGTGTGACACCTGTCACTTATTTTTAGTACCTTTGAATTGATTTCAAAACTATTCTACCATTCCCGTCAATGCTCCATGTCAAGAGTAAGTTCCTAGTGTAGCCCTAGTAAATCTAGGACTTGTTCCAACCTTATCATTCAGTCCCAAAGAAAAGCCAAGAAGTGTAAGGTTCTCTTCTGATGGTACTTCACTGTGCCAGAGTGGGTGGGACAAAGGTGAGCAAAATGCCATAAAATTTCCTACCATTTTGAATGATGTTTTCTTTCTTGCAGTTTCTCAGTTGGTTTTTAGAGCTCTCACAATGCTATTTTTACCTAATGTTTTTGATTTGGTGTTTCATGGAGGAATGGGAGACGGGAGTTTCCCAGTCTCCATCTTTATTACATCACTTCTTTGGTAAATCCCTTTTAAAAAGAGCTGATATTCAATATTCCATAGAAAACTAGAAAATTTAATTATTTTAATCAATTGACTGAGTCAGAATTATAAAACATTACACTACAAATGATTATTTATGTTGGAAAAACAACTCAACTAAAATATTCAATCCAAAAGAAATATCTATTATGATCTCAATGGCTCCTTGAGGAGATTGCTAATACAAATTACTTTTTTTGTTTTATTATTTTTGTGAATGTCTGTGCACAGGGAGGAGCCAGAATTGGTGCTGGGTGCAGCTCGCACACATCTTGGCCTGCTGCACCTGTTGCCTTGAGGTCGGGAGAGGCTCCCATTGTGGTAGCTTCGCTCACCAGCTATGAGGCCGGCTTCTGGTTGAGCGGCACTCACCCCGTGGGAGTGCACTAACAAGCAGGGGGCACTAATTGTAGGGCTCTAATTATAATTTTGCAGTATATAGTTCACGTTTATATTGCCAATAATTAAGTTGTGTTCTAAGTTACAACAGGAAAAATGGCTTACTGTCTTCAAAGTGACACTGATTAACTTACCTTAGGAGAGTTCTTTGTATTCTCCAGGTCATGTTAAAAATATCCTTTTCCTGCATTAATCCCAGTACTTGGTGACTTTAGCTTAGTATTTGAACACACACACACACACATACACACAGATAAAAATTATACATTTTACTCTTTTTATGGAAATTCAGTGCTGTTTCCAGGCTTTAGATAGCATAATAGTATAAAATAGCAAACAGTCTTACATCGCATGCCATCTCATCTTCTACCTTTGCCTAATGTGTTTTGCTCCAGCAACACCTTAATTCTTATAGTCGTCCTTCTTATTACCTTTATTCATGTTGTCTCTGATGCCTGGATTTTCCATTATTTCTACAAATTTTAAGATACAATCCAGGTGTCATGTCCACAGGAAACCTTTTCTAACCCCCTAAACCACTCTTTCCACACAGATCCTCAAATGGGTTAACTTTGGTACCATTCTTGTCTTCTCTCCAAATACCACATGCATATTTTTCAAGGTTAAATGAACCAAGCTCTATTGTAAATATCTGTTTATCCATAGTCTTATTTTTAGGGGATTAAATTTTGTGTGTAGAAATAATCTTTATAACCCCAGCGCTTAGCACAATTCCTGGCATGTAATAGAAAAATAGACAGTATTTATCAAATTCATTTATCTGTTTGTTCTCTTTTCAGAGTCTATAATAATTCATTAAAGCATTTCTTTATTCTTACATTTGGTTTATAAAATGTTTTGAAACTATATATTAAATACTTATTTTTGACTAAAATATTTCTTTGCCTGGTAACAATTTATTTCCCAGGCAATAGGAGATATTTTAAAAGCATTACAATTCAATCATATTTTATTTATCTTTAATGAAATTGTAGTTAGGTAAACAGATGTGATTTGTGACATTTAAAATAATGCTGCCACTTCTCTATCCAAATACAAAAAATCAGTGTTTTAAAATGTTAGATTTAGTAAAAAAAATATACATTAGTGAGAGGATCTTTCTACTTTAATGTCTAATTTCAACATAGGAATGCTTTGACTGCTCTGTTCAACTAAAAGTAATGTTTGTTACAATTTTCTGAACATTACTTATAATCTACTTTCTTTGTTATGACAAGTACTTCAAGAATCTTAGGTAGAGAATGTTAACCATACTATGTTTATTGATACCTTTTCAATGCCTATTTTTCTTATTTTAAGGTAAATATCAGACTTTGACAGGTTAAAAAAAATGCTGGTACTATCTTAAACAGTTTTTGATTTTTTATGAAAATATGAAAGAAGTAGGATATGGATGAAGTAGGCTGTGAACCCAAAAATGTAACTTGAAAGTAATCAATCTATAATCATGATAAAAGCCTGCCTTTATCCAGAACAAGGTATGGGAAAATGCCTAGAAAGTATAATTTTACACTGCTCTACATTTCTTAATGCATATAGTACATGCCCAGGAGTTTCAGTTTCCAATAATTTCCTCTTTTCTCCTCTCATAACTTTGGGCAGCACAATGTTATATGTTTTGTCTTATGATACTGATTTTCAAAGTTTTTAAGTAAAATAGTAGATACTTGAGGTTAAAACTTTTTTGAAGTACTATTCTTCTGTACTTGACATATAAAAGGAATTAATTAAGCAAATACCTTAAGCAAACACTCAATTCTGGCTTGATATGGAAATCATACACAAATTATCCAGGAAGGAATTTTTCTTGAAAGGGCAAAAACAGATACCTCTAAAAATGTATTTAGTGCTAATTCTCTTTATGAAAGAAATAAGTCACTCTTTTCAAAAATTTTGGTTGATCTTTGTATAATAAAATAAAATAATACCATAGCCATGACTTGAAAATAGCTATTTTATAAGTTAATGAAGTCAACATTTTTAGCAATATAAAAATAAAAACCTGCTACTTATTTGTCTTATGATGACTTGAAATCATATGTTAGATATTTGACCTTGGCTAATAATTTTATTTTCTTGATAATTTATTTTTTATTTTCTTATTACCTGATGAAATTCTAATCAGGTAAGCACTTGAGATTTGGTGCATTTTAAAATAATGCTACCATCTCTAAAAATTCAAAACATTAATGCTTTCAAATTATTATATTTTTTAAAAAGGACATTAGTGTTAGCATCTTCATATTTTAGTTTCTAATTTATAGCACAGCCATTTCCCTGACTGCTGTGTTTAAACAAAATGTATTCTATATCCCCTGGCTTACTTTTACAAATATGAATAATAATTTTCTGAGCATAATCAACATAACAATAATAAAAATAACTTGAAGAATCATTATTTGCAGGATATAAGAACTTAGTCTTGAATTACTGGGTCTCATGTGAGAAAAATCTAATCCTCACACCTCAGAGGAAACTGCAGGTGCCACACCAGCACATTCGTATCAGCACATCAGCTGCTTTGTGCCAATTTTTCCTGAGCACCTCTCAAAAAACAAGCCTCTTCAAAGAGCCAAACTGCATAGCAGCATGTCATGCTCTACTGGAGCTCATTTTCACTCTCAGTGCCCAAATACTGCACTGTTAGAAAAATCTATGGATGTTGCATCTCAAGAGTGAATAACCAATACTCTTGATGAAAAGGAGGTTTCAGTATTCATTTCTGTTCAACAGATTTAATGCTTGAGAACTTTTTCAGATATTAGAATTAGTTGAACTTATCACCTTATTTCTTTTATAAGATCTCCTGCTTCTCATTAAGCTTTTGCCTATACATCTTTTGCTTCATGTTCTTGAATACAATTCTTATTCTGCTGAGCCCTAAAAGAATATACTGTTTAGGTTATTCCATTTTAGTAGTATCAAGCACAGTGCCATATGCTATTAGTCATATTGAAATTTGGGGAAAATAAATTTGAACTTGTACTAATACTATTTTAAACTTATAGTATTACATTTATTTAAAAATGTGATTTGATACATAACAATGTTCTTTCTGCTACAAAATATAAGTTAGTGGCATAAACCCAGGAAATGTTTATACTCTATTTGAAAACTATGAATCAGACATAAGCTTCCTATATCCCCCTCAAAACCTAATGAAGGCATTGTGTGGGAAATCACAGAAATTTTAAGTGTGTTACTTAATTTTACTGATCATATGAATAAAAATGTAAAAATAGGCACATGTAGAGAAAATAAATATAAGAATTTGATTACTAAATTTTTCTGCTTTAATTCAAAATTTAGAACTTAGCATCAAAATAGGTGGCTCATATTTATTATTCTACTTTAATTTATAGTTAAAAACTTAATGTGAAAATAACAGAACTACTAATGAACATTATATTTTAAAATATATACCAATGAGGCATTAAATTAAAAGTAAAAGAACATGGGTGTATCACTTCTGCAATGACAGAATGTGAAACTCATGGGCTCATTAATACAACCATAACTGGTAAAAAATAATTTATTTAAAAACACAACAAACTCAAATTTCAGAAATATGTCTTAAAGACATAGCATACTGCTTAGAGCAAATGAAGAAAGATTTAGTAAAAAAAATTAAATTTTGGCAAGAGTAGCAAGTCTGAGAGATATGATCTATGTCTACTCTTTCCTCTCCCTTAGCTCAGCATGATAGAAGCTTTATTCTGAGTGGGTGTGGCTCAGAATATGAATTTCCCAATCCTCTTAGCTGCCAATCAAAGAATGTGGTATGATGAGGAGGCGCAGACCATGAGCTTTTCTCAGATCTGACTTGAAGAGGCTAAACTCATGGTGAGTGCAGCCAAGACATGGATGCTGCCTATTGCCTCCAAGTTTCAATTAATAGGTTGGAGATTTTGCTCCAAGGATAGCAAGCCAAATAAACACAAGCCCTCATCTCTCCTGTCCAAGCCAACTCATAGATCAAGGTTCCATCCTGGAAGAGGCAAGCAGGATAGTCCAGAGGCTTCTGCTCCCACATAGTCCTCTGCTAATTAAACAGGATGTCATTCCAAGAGAAGTGGACCAATAACACTCCTAGTTCTTGAGATGTGGCTCAAAGATTTTGTCCAAGGAGATAGACATTCCATAGGAAGACTTTGCTCCAAATTTTTCCCAAAGGAACAGACTTTATTTGAAACAGAGTGTGCAAAAGTTCAAGTTTGAAACTGCCCTTGAAAGCAATGGAGATTTTGAGTTAAGCAATTAAGGGGTGGTTTGGTAGGTCTACAACAGTTAAGAAAACAAAACAACAACAAACAAATAATTACACTGTAGGCTAGCAGATTTACTAAAAGGAACCATGTTAGAACAAATGTCAATGACTGACCAAAAGAAAAAAATATTAAAAAGGGACCCAAATGTAACAGGATCCATTTGTGAAGAAATTTATATCTCAGGTCAGTGTCAAAAACCATAGAAAACAATAGAACAATCAAGTAGTGCTGGAAGCCGTTCCATCCTTGCTGCTTGACAAGTCGCTGCCAGGAAGAAACATCTGCACAGCATATGTTCCAAGGGACCTGGCGTATATGGCATACTGTTTTTAATATGTTTGCTCCCCTTCTTAGCGCTATGTGTTCTTACCAAGGCCATCTCCCCGGGAAAGGTTGTTTCCCCAGCTGGGAATGTTTCCCTAGAGTTAGGGATTAACGGGACTAGGGAAGGGAATAAATCAGTAAAACCCCTAGTGTTACAGAAATACCGTGTACCACTTATGAGGAACTTAGACTAAGACTGTTAGCAATAAATTTAGGACTTGCTAGGCCCACATCCCCAGGGGTCTACCCACCAGAGAAAGTACCAAAGCCTATACCCCTAAAAACCCACCGATGCAGGGCAGTCCCAAGGAAGACCACCAGTAAGGCTAAAAGGACAACTATCAAACAGTTAAAGAAATACTGCTGCAAACAATGCAGGCAGGCTCCTTATCTAAAAATCTTATGCGAGCTATGCAAGCAGAAAGACTTAAACTAAGTGCCAGGCAGGTAGTTAATCACCATAGCTAAGAACAATCACGCTTAAGCTACATAACCTTTACTTAGGCCATAGAATAGGAAAACCTCCTTCAGTTTTTCCTTATAGCTTAACAGTAGAGCAATAGAATAGTAACCTTAGAATAGAAATAACAAACTAGCCCTTATAATGGAACACAGAAACTAACCTTTAGAATAAAATGTAGAAACGTAGACAATAGATAAGATTAAAATCAGCAGAGCTAAATGGAAATAAGATTTTTAGCAAAGGTCAGGTAAGAAACTGTAAACATAAAACAAGAAACTGTAAAAGGTTAAAGGAGGACCCAAAACATACCATGACGTAACTATAGAGGCATGCTTATAGAATCAAATAGTATAAATACAGTTGTAACAGCGC